>NC_139513.1:223868042-224478393 GCF_947247035.1 Vipera ursinii
TTTTCCAAAAAGCCTAAGGCAGTAATCTAACTAGTGAATGGCAAGTGCAGGAATATCTAATGCTAGTATAACAATCGCATTTTATTTTGTTATATTCAAAGTGAAATTTGTGTATTAAAATAATTGCGGCTATGCTGTAATTTATTAAAATTAATTTTGGAAATCACAAAAATAGTGTATGCAAATAGAAATCTTGTGGCTATCTTGACACTGAACACTTAAATGTCAGGGATTCAGGGTTGATTGCATGTATGTAAGTTTGCAGCCATGAATTTGAATAATTCTTAACTGTCTAACCTTGCTGAAAGCCTACCCACTCCTTCGGAGTTTTAATAGGATTAGAATATGTGGATTTATGTAAGATTTTTTAAAAATAATGTTTTTGACATATTGCTTTGTAATAAAACCATAAGATATAAATTACTAAGACTACATGTGTTTATAAAATATAGCAAACACATCAGAAAGTATAACATAAAATCATGTAACTTATTTCCTCAGTGAACTTTTATATATAATTTTATTAAGAATTTCGATTATGATAGTAAAGTCTAATAGAAACCATACTTAAAGAAAATAAAAATGAGTCAAAAAGTGCAAGAAAGAAAAAAATAAGAATATGATAAAGAAAACAGAAAATAAATACAAAAGAAGTTATTTCCAATCTTCATCACTATAAATAAATTTAGTCCCAATTTACCCCCTCTAAGGTTGCAAACATTTATCTCTTAAGCCCTTATCCTATCTGTTATGTATTAACAAATGATAAAACACCATCTTTTCAGTCTTATGTCAGCAGAATGCAGAAAGTATAGCCAGCAGTATAAATATATCTTGTTTTAACCTTGATTAAATAAACCAACCATATACCTGTTAATAGTCTGAATCTTCAACTCTTTCAAATATTGTTGTAGGCTTTGATTTCTCTCTATATATTTTTTTGTCCCATCACATGGAGTTTTTGTAAATCCAGTAAGGAAAAATTACCCAGGTCACTCTCTTGATTTTTCATTTGTATTTCCTCTTTAAATTTTAAAGCCTCAGCCAGTTTCTTTTGTAAACATCCTTTTCTAACTTATTTTGTTAGCTTGTCAGTTTTAAACCTACTTTTGATAGCATCTCTATTTTTTCAGGTAAAATTTGTTCTATAGCTGTCATTTCTTTGTGAAAGTCAAAACAGAATCTATTTCCCACGAAAACTATATTAATAACTAGTGCCAAAATTTTATTGTACAAGTTTCAGTATTCTAATTTTTTCTGGAAGTAGTTAACCAGCAATTTCTGAAAGAGATTAGAAAGTGAGATCTGCAAACATAGTGCCATTTAAAAATCTTCATTGCAGCTGCAAGCAAGATACTAATCCCGTCATCTCCGGGCACCCAACCACTGTTCTGCAGTCTCATTATGGGGATCAGCTGTCCAGAACACATGTAGGTGATCTTTGTCCTCTCTTTATCTGGAGAGGTTCCAAGGAAGCGATCTACTCACTGGTTTCTTGGTCCTTGTCATAGCTATTGGCTTTGCTTTCAAAGAACTCAGTTTGCTGTACCTCTTCCGGAGGGTCACTTCCTTAGTGAACTTTGGAAACTAAATGCTCCCAACTTGCATAGCAAGAAATTTTATAGATACAAAGTATATTGGTATAAATTGGGAAAGGCTAATGTTTGAAAGCTATTGAAGTTGTTTGTGTGTTTGATTAAATTGCATTCATGCAATAGTTTCACATAGCAGATTTAATTTACCTTATCTTATTCAGCCAATTATACCCATTTTCATTCTTGATATTTTTGGTATGGGACTTATGGACATACATAGTGTACGTACTCTAAAGTGTTTTAGCCAACAGGTCATACTGTATGCTCTATTTTAATAATGGTGGAAGGGGATATCTAGAACTTATAAAAATATAGAAAGTAAGGAAATTTGCCCAGTCTGCATGAAAGTATAATGGAAATTGGCTTCATTGTTTCACAGATCAAATTTACAATGTATTATATATAGCAAGTTCAGAACCTTGCTGCCTTTTGGATACCTAATTAGATAACTGTAATAGTCTAAATAGGGCTGCCACTGAAAAGGTCTACCTGTGATTCAAAAAGTAGCTGATTTTTACCTTTGAAACCCTGAAATGTCAGAGGCCACAATAACAAATACTCTGCTCCATTATGACCCTGCAAATTAGTTGGGGTGATTATTGAACGCCTCACATTCCACTGCTAGAAGTACAATGAATAGCTTCACACAAGACCATCTTTTCTCCATCCTCCTAATTGGTTTTAAGAGGTTCTGTTTTGGGATTTTATCTTTTTTTTCAGTTTCCATTTCCTTTTATTTTAATATGACCATCATATTTTGAGAAACACAGCTTAAAATGTTGAGATGATTTTATATCCATTTACATTATTAATTACTTTGGAAACACTAAATTTTAGAGCTGATTACTACATATTAAAATAAATGGTGTTTCTTCAAGAATACATTATTAAAGTTTTATCAATTTCATATGTAAATCAGTAATTCAGTGGTAGAACATATGTTTCTCATGCATTAATATCCAAATGTTAACCCTTTACATCTCCATTTTTTTAAAAAAAAATTAAATTCAGAGTTTACTATCCAGAAAGTAATGTAATGATACTTTAAGAATCTCACTGTAAAAAAAAACATTCAATAAAAGATATTATTTTCTTTATTTTATGGAATCCCATCCCCCAATTATTAGTTAATTTCAGTACTGCGTTTTCTTTTACTCTTTGAGTCAAGACATTAGCTTCTTTTTAGTTTTCTCTCTTGAAGACTTAAAAGAAAATGAGGGTTTATTTTAATTTTAAATTTTATTTTATAATATGTTTGATATAACAGAACTTTATATTATGCTGTATATTATTAAATGGACTTCAGATGAAATCATTCTATGTAAAGACATCATTATAAGGCTAGGATCCTCATGTCCTCTATGCTTGTAGCCAATATGCATATGTTTTGTTAACATGATGTATTTAAAAGCACAAGGTATGTTTTTTTTTCCAACTGAGCAGGGGTGATTGTTAATGGGAACTTTCGTAGCAAAATATTATAGGTTAAGATTTGAATTCATTATTTCTCCTGATGAACTCATTCATTCTAAGAAGGCCGGAATATTTCTTTCCTGCAATAGCTAATAATGTAATGTTAATTAAAACTCCTTGTTTACTATTTTTAAAAATAATCACATGGCAAGTGGTGCTTAGTGCATATTGTCTGTCCAACAAGTTGACTCATATAGCTTATTCTTGTGCATATTTAGTTAGCGTGAATCCTGCTGAAATCAAGAGTCTTTAGAGATCAATGTTTGTTAAGGTTGAAGTATTTCACATTCTCTCTGTATCTATTTCTAGGATATTTTATCTATTTATGTGGGTTGCATACTGTGCTCTCAATTCTTAGATGCTTGTATTGTGGATTAGTGAAAAATCATATCTTCATCTCTTTTCCCTGAATTGGAAGTTGGGGGTAGAGGGGTTCTTTTTTGAGACATAAAACTGGATACAAAATGTGCTAGTGTAAATATTTGGCATTATGCCCATGATCATTTAAAAATATCTGCTTTGAACTAAGGTTTCTTTTTGAACTGGGGCAATCTATCAACATTTCTATAGTTATCTTTTATTACTATCTTGTCTTGAGCCCTTTTTTTAATGACATCTATTATCAGATTGAAATGGCGATTGAGACACTGCAAAAGTCTGATGGTCTGTCCACTCACAGAAGCTCTCTTCTCAACAGCCATGTAAGTTGCCTCTTCTTCATGTAAGCTAATCCTTTACTTATTCTGCATGCTTTGCTTGTCTTCTAAATGCTTGTTTTGTTTTGTCACCCTCCCCCAGCTTCTGAATTTTCCTTTCCACTTTTGAACTCTCATAGCAGCTTTTTTTTTCATGCAAGATGTTAGTGCACCAAAATTGTTCGATTTTCCTGCTCTTAGAAGGCTGCTTTTAAGTTTCCTGAATCACTAAAAGCAATTCAGAAGTAACAGTCAGAACACACCTAGGTTAATACGGTCTTCATGTTATTGTCAAACGTGATGGGAATTGTACCGTCATTTGAGGAGCAAAATCTCATAACTCTGATGAAATGCAGTCTATAAGCATGTCATACATAAGCAAAACCAGTTAATGCTGGTAGGAGGCACACCACTTCTTGCGTGCTTTGCAATAGGCTAACTAGGTGATTAGCAGCAGGCATAGTAGCACCTCTAATCAGCTGAGTGGGACTTTTAACGCTATTTACAGGATTTTCTTCCACAGCCTCAGAGACTCCTCAATGCCACAGAGAATATTCCTTTCAGCCTTTTTTTTAAAAATAATAATAATAATAATAATAATAACCTGTAAACTGAGAGCTGTGAGAGATGCTCAAATGAAGCCCAGGTTTCTGTACTTTGGTATTAGGAATAAAAGGATGTCTTCCTTTGGAAGTCATCTTTTGGGATGAGTGCATCACTCAAAGCTTCACTGAAGCAAAGCATTCCTTTGAGGATTTGGCAACCTTGAGCAGACATGTCAAACACAAGGCCTGCGGGCCAAATCCGGCCCACCATGTGGTTGCGTCTGGCCCCTGGAGCTGCTCTGGAAACAGCGAAGGACTGGCCCGTGGCACCTTGGGCTGGCCCAGGCCGACTGGGCACTGATTACAACCTGGGGCCAGCCATCAAAGCCAGAACGTACTCAGCCTTAGACCCATGGGCAACCCTAGAACCAGCGACGGGCGCTTTTACCCCGCTCCCTGGGCGCGTGTTCAGGAGGCAGCGAGCAGGTGGAGTCCAGCTTCCCTGCTGGCTGCCTTGCCCCGGAGGCTGACTTCATCCAGGATTGCGGCACTCGCTGCCTCCTGTGTGCATACCCAGGGGGCGGGGCAGAGGCGGCGGGACGGCCCCTCGCTGGTTCCAGGGCTGCCCCGTGGATCTAAGGCTGAGTGCATTCTTGCTTTGATGGACGCAACCAGATTGTAGATCAGCCCCACCCACCCCTCCCACCAGCACCTCCATGGCCCGCTTGCTGACCTAGCCTCACAGCCACGAGGCATCCCTTTCACCGGGACTGCCCCCACTCGTCTGCGTGGGATAGCCCAGGCCAGCAGCAGCATGGCCACCGGCAGCGCTGGCAATCAATCCCCCTCCCATCATTCCTTCCTGAGCGCAGAAGAAGGAAAAAGATGGGAATGAGAAGCAGGGAAGAAAGGAGGGGAGGGTGGGAGGGAAAGGGGAACAAAGGAAGGAAATGGAAATGAGAAGCAGGGAAGGAAAGGAAGGAAGGAGATGGAAATGAGAAGGAGGGAGGCAGTGAAGTAGGGAGGGAGGAAAAGAGGAAGGAAGGAAGGAAGGAAGGAGAGCCAACTTGTTTGGAGATGCCCAGTTCACGCAGTTTTGCTTCAATCCTGGATCCATTGAAACTTGGCCTCAAAGGACAAAGCAATTTTGTGCTCTCTTTTGTCACAGACAGGACTTTGTTGGCAATCCAAGTTAACATTGGTATTCTTGAATTGTGAACTCTTAGGAAAGTATCCCCTCCTTGTGTGTTGCAAACAGCCATTTCCAGTGGGGAAAACAGGACAAAGCAGAGTGAGGAAAATATTTCTGTTTGCTATATTTTTAGTCTGAGTTAGACCATGTCAGGGTCCCTACAGGAGAGCCCTGTTAAGGATTATGTATTCATAGAAAAGCAACTAACTTACCTCTGTTCCTAAATGCTAAAGCTGTTGCACATAAAAACTCTGAACAACTATCACAGCCACCATTTTGACAGTTTTGCTTTACTGTTGTCTGTAGACGCTCCCACTAAATGCAAGCATGGGATAAACTGAGCCTGGTTTGTTCTCAGTCTTTTTAAGTGGCCACATACTACTAGCAAAAGAGGCATTTGATCACAAGGCAAGGGGGCATCGAGAAATGTTTCCCCTTTTGCATTTGAGCATCCAAGAAGGGACAGGAAAGAAGAAAGGGAAAGAGGAAAGACAAAAGAAGGAAAGAGGGGAAGAGAGCAAGGAAGGAAAAAGAAGGAAAGAGGAGAAGGAAGAAGAAGGAAAGGAGAATGAAGAGAAAAGAGAAAAGGAAAAAAGGAAGGAAGGAACGAAGGAAGGAAGGAGGGAGATTATAATGAGAAGGAGGGAGGGCCTGAGGGAAGTCCTGCCTTAGCACTTGGCCACAAGTAGCCGTGCTGCCCTTTCGCCATCCCCTTGTCCCCTCCTCTTGACCTCTCCTGGTGGTCTCCCATCCTATTGCTGAGGATGCATTGGGTTATAAAGCCAGGTCTCCTCATAGGGAAAGGGAGTGGGCCTCCCTCTGACCCACATGTTGCCTTCCTGCAAATACCATGATCAACTTGGCCAAGGAGAGCGAGCCAATCAGCAGCAGCCTTGAGGAGGAGGTAAGTGCAGCTGGGCGCCCCCTTGACTGGACTGGGTGCTTGTCCTCCACTGCCCAGGGCTCCAGGCAGCCTGCATTACTGGGGGTCCTCCGCATGGCCTGAGAGGGACAGCAAGGCTACTCTGGTGGACAAGGGTATGGTGCTTTCCTTGGTCTCTCCTTCCTCGGCTGGAGACAATGGATCCCCCCAGCCCCACCCAAGCCACCACAGGCATCCCCTGATACGAGTGACGTTGAGCTGGCCACGCCCACCCTGGCCATGCCCACCCCCACTATATCCATGAGGCCCCATGAGGTCAACCACAACTCTGAAGTGGCCCTCTATGAAATTGAGTTTAACACCCCTGCTATAGAGTATCAATTAAGGAGCACTATAGTCATCTCTTTTAACAGATAGACAGATAGTATATTTGACAAAATGACACCAAAAGCAATTTTGATTGAATCAAGATTGAGACAATTTTACCACAGGTCTAAATGTTAGGTTCCATCCACTGATTCTATTGGCCCTACTCTAATCTGGGCCAAATTTTAATTAATTAATTGTGTTAATATTTATTTAATATTAATATATTAAGCCAAAAATAACATAGCTTTACTTTAGCTTTCCTTCACAGAAAAATACCACAAGGGGTTTAGTTGGTGCCTTAGACCACTTGAATAATTTCAAATAGATGTTCTCAATTACTTTGTGGTATTTTAGGCACACTTATTGTTTGCATATTAAACATTATACTGGAAAGTCGGTTGCTTTATTTTCTAGCTATTGCAAATTAATGTTATAATTTATATCATTTAGATATGGATCTGTAATACTTTTCTACCTACCCCCCCCCCAAATTTATGCAATATTTATTTTATTTATATAATCAGATAATTTGTAATTTCTTCAACTTACGTTGAATATTAAAGTACAGGTAGTCCATGACTTATAACCGCAATTGACCCCAAAATTTCTGTTGCTAAGCAGGACAGTTGTTAAATGAATTTTGTCCATTAAATGGCTTTTAGATTTAAATTGAATTTTTGTACTCTGCTTTTCTGTTCTGTACTTTTTCTTGAGAATTAAGATGAAAAGCTAATATTCAGAACTGGTAGAAAGGGAAGTATCCTTATTGGATTATTATAAATGTTTCACTTAATTTCAGCCTTTGTATAAAATAGCAATTCGGATTTGTTTTGGAACAGAATTTCACAATAATGAATCATGCAATTAATTCACATTTTTGGACTGTGTGCCAATAGCAAAACATTACAAAGCCTTATTAAGACCATATTGGGTTTGTTTTTGTTTTTATTTAGTTCCTAAAATTATTATTAATAATTGCTCTTCTTTTTACTTTTTTATTGGTGTCCATTCCTTATTTGTGGCCCCTGAGTCAGAGCAGAATACATCTGAGCAAGGATGTACTGTATTCTGATTCTGATTAGCTACAATACTAATGGCAATCATAAACTCATTCTGTATCAACCTCTGCCAGTTATTTGTTTCTTCCTTGAGATTATTTGGATCCTATTCGCTCAGATCTAACTTACCAAAGTTATATCACATCAGTTTTCCACCCAGCATTTACTTTCGATGGCCTCCCAGGCAAGAGTAATTTTTAAACAGACTCCTTCCTACTAGATTGCAGTGCTCAAACTGACTTGAAGTTATTAGCCAAAAATAGATCTTTAAGTTGGTTATCTAAAAACAAATCTTCCAATTTGAAAAATACTTGTCAGTGAGTTTGACATAATCTTTAAGAAGGGCCTATTCTAGAGCAACATTTGAGTTGTTGGATTCCAGGGCCAAAGATGGGCACTTTCACCACTTGCTATATCATGAGAATACATACATATGTGGTACCCAAGCCATTGAAAATATTGGTTATGTTTTGTTTGACTGCCCCTCCCTTAGGCTTTGGTACTTATCATTCCCATTGAAAAGAACAGCCCACTGGGATTTGAATCATAGATTGCTTTATTTCCTCCTAGGCTCTTTTGTGTGTGTGTGTGTGTGTGTGTGTGTGTGTGTGTGTGTGATGGTCATAAGACTATAATCAGTTAATAAACTATTGCTATTACTATTTCCTCAGACCTATAGTGCACTGTATCCACTATAATTATGTGACAGAGCAGCTGTTTGTTAAATTCTTGATGTGTTATTTCAAATGTGGAATTACATTAATTACATTAATTGTTACTACCTTAAAAATACTGCACTGCTTGTTATAGACCTCGCTGTATAATCTGATACAGATGATCCTTTGTCAGTGAAATCTGTAAGCAACATTCTTAAGAAGATTCCTTGAATGGGCTGTTTCAGCCATAGCTATAGCAAGTGAATGGATTGAGAATTAATTAAAGATGGATCATCTATCAGAGACAGCAGCTGTCTAGGCCGGGAAGTTAAGCAGGGGTACCTCTAGTTAGTCTGTAAGTGTGAGACTACCAAGGAATACTAGGATTGTAGGCTTGATTGAGAAAAGTCAGAAAAGATCCTAGAAGAAGGCAATGGCCAACTTATTTCCATATCATAGCCAAAAAACCTATACAGACATGTTTGCCAGGAAGGTACCAGAAAGCAGGAGAAGACTTTATTTTTCATGATCCATCTAGGATGAAAAAAGTGACATACATAATTTGTCGTTTGTCAGTAATTATTAATCAGTATTTACCAGACAGACACACCCATCAAGCTATTGCATTTCAGCATAAGCAAGGTTATGCAAAACACAGAAAATAAGTAATTTCATTTTGGCGCAAATAGGAAGAGTGTGGATACTTCAATCCATTCTGGTTAATTTTAATGTATTATGTGCATTAAGCTACAATATTCTTGGTTTCTGACTTGAGATATTCTGTTCAATTCATTAGTGTATTTAATAAAAGACAATGGATTTGATTTCCCTTGCTCCATATGAGCATTCTGGTAGCAATTAGAGAACAGATTCTCTGATCAGCTATACAGGGAATGAAAATATGAAATGGTCAGTAACAGTGAATGTGAGAGACAAAAGAGACTGATGCTTAGTTGCAGAGGGAAAGAAATGGAAACGAACTTGCTGAATTGTGAGGCAGAGGTAAATAAATTTTCTTATCAACCGTAAGCTCAGTCAGTAATTGTAAACTTTTGGTAACAACTATCCTTCCAAAATTACAATAAAGGTTTAGTTGGTGTGCAATATTGTCAACATTTTAAGCTTGACGGTTTAGCATTGCTCATATTCATAAAACTGTTAGTATTTTGAAAGATACAAATGAGATTGTTTATAATAATTTTAGGTAACTAAACAAAACCACACGTTTGTATGTTTTAATACTATTGTCAATTACTGTAAAGCTAATGGAATGTATATTGGCACTTTCAGATTATTCACTATAAACTTCATTTTCACCTTTGAAAACTATTCCTGTTTTGTGTAGGAAACCCATACTGCTGGTTATTAGAGAGCAATTGGGAAACCTAGAGTTTGCGTATCCCTGCTAAAGGTGATCTGCAATAAGCAGGTTGACTATACAACAGCATATAGCACCCATTATTCTGTTCCACTGACTTGATTAAAGTGGTGCTTTTATAGCAGCATGGAGAAAAAGTGCACAGCATGCTAGGTCAAAAATGAAACTATTTTTCAATCCACCTTTCTAATTTTAACATGTGACTGTTTTTATTAGCTGTTTCCATCTACTTTATCTTTATTCACTGATTTCCACATAAAGTTTTTATTATAATTGCCAGGGATGCAGCAGGATTTTTACTAGGCCTGATGTACAGGTAGTCTTTGATTTATGACCACAACTGAAACGAAGATCTTGGTCATTGAGTGAAGTGGTCATTAAGCGAGATGTCACATGACTGCTTTGCTCAACAAACATAATCCTGGCACTCCTGACTGAGGTCATTAAGCAATCTTGCAGGGCATTAAATGGGCTAAATCCAAGGTAATGAGTGTAGGATGCCACATGAGAGGAGGCAGGGGAGACCACTGGAAATTCTCCCTGCCGAATCCATACAGGATTTGTCAGAATGGACACTGTCACACGGCAATCTGTATTCCTTTCCTTAGCATACTGCCTCTCTCCTCAGGAACTGGGAATCCTACCTGCTGAAATCCAATCCTCCCTCAGGATTGGAACTCAATTTCTGCACCCCACCAAAAGATTCAGCTCCCTTCTACGTGCATGATGTCACATGATGTCACCATGTGCATGACGATCACATGAACACAGGTTGCTTGGCAACCAGTCATAAATGTGAACAGATTGCCAAACGCCCAGATCACAATCATGTGACCACAGAAATTATGGCGCAACATTTTATAACAGCTGGAAGTGTTTATAGTCTGTTGTATGTCAAAGCTCATATGATGGGCTTTTCAAGGCCATTGTAATTCCTGACCATCATTAAACAAAGACTCACAATAGCTGGCTGAGGAATTCTGGGAGTTGAAGTCCACGTGTCATAAAAGGGCCAAGTATGAAGACCCCTGACTTAGACTTATATACCACTTCACAGTGCTTTACAGCCTTCTCTAAGCAGTTTACAGAGTGTAAGATAACTGTACTTAATGGCCTGGATCATTTCACTGCACGTATAATTCTACTGGCAAGTGGAACTTTTTAGAGTTTTCATTAATTTTTCTCCAGCAACGTAGGCATTAGTGACACTTTAACAAGTATCAAGATTGTTAGGGAGAGACCCCTTCATTTCTTTCGGGAGTTTTGACATTCAAAGTTGTCTGATGATTAGACTGAATTAACAGGTCTACTTCATCACTAAAGGCAATGCAAATTCCATTGCTTTATATACAGTAATTCACTTTTCCAAGAGACCTAGCACAGATGGGTGCTACTTATACATCAGATTGCTTGTTTCATAATAAATTCATGGCTATTTTCAGTTTCCCCAGCTTTAATGTACAATAAGTAGGAAATGTTTTTGAAGAATAAAAAAAATCTTCTATAGCACCATCATTATTAAAATCCAAGGTTAGATAGATATTGTTTTTCTCTGCTACTACAGAGAATAGAGAAATGAATGTATTATTCCATGATGATGCTGGCAAAGGAACTTTTAGAAATAACAACAACAACAATTAGTACTACCACTAAGCTTTCTATTGCACCTGTGCATGGTTTGCTCAGATGTCACCTTATTCTGGCTATGTTGCTACAAAATGTGTTATGTTTCCTTGTCTCTTTTGATAGTGTGATTAAATTATTCAGTCACACCCCAAACAGAGATGCATCAGAGCCACCTGTTGTCAGCTGAATCTTTATAGTAACTCTGCAGAGTGAAGTGGAAGAGGGGGTGCTCTTTGAAGACATGCCATTTTTACTTTCAAAGTATTGGGACATTTAGATTTTGGCTTAATTAAGGAATCCTAACCCGTTCTAAATGTTTCCATTTCAACAAAGCTATGGTGCAGCTGTGGTGCAGTTATTAAACAAGATATTTTGTGCTCTGTCATGATAAATGGCCTATTTTATATATTATGGAACTGACTTTTTGCTTTCTCCATTGATAAATAAACTCTGCTCCATGTATATCACAAGTATGTAAAATATACTGCTTAACAGGCAGTTATTAATATTAAATATAGGCCTGCCTTGTTTCACATGTGAAATAAATAAAATTGTCGAGAGAAATAGCTTACAGGGCCAGATGGAATTTTCAATGAAATTAAATACTTTATCACTTGTAAGGGCAGATTTTACCCTTTAACAAAGCAAAATATAGTTATTATTCAAGTAAAATTGTGCAATAACCTTAAACTTGCTAGTTCCATAATACACAGACTACATTCACTTCATAAATGTCATTTCATTTTTGCTTGTATAAACTACCTTCAGTATTGCTCAAAAGGCCAATACTTTTTCTCTAAGTATATATTATTTCACTTTAAATGAAATTGCAGTTATTTGTTGAAGTATTTAGTGTTGTCTGGGGTCATAAGTGGGTTCTGCTTTTTCCCCATTATCTGTAAAGTTATAATGAAGTAATACACTAAGCTTTATTGAATTATCCTGGAATTGGAAGAGGGGGCTAGTTCAGATAATAACTATTATTTAATCTCTAATGAAGCCTCTTAATTGTTCTTTGAACTTGTTTTATTTTTTTCCTTTGCCCCTAAATTGAAATAGCTTCAATGGCTTTTAGACAACTATGAAACAGCAGAAGGAGTGAGCCTTCCCAGAAGCACTCTCTACAACCATTACCTGAGACACTGTCAGGAGCATAAATTGGACCCTGTCAATGCTGCTTCTTTCGGAAAACTCATACGGTCAATTTTCATGGGCCTACGGACCAGAAGATTGGGAACCAGGTTGGTGTGAGAAAATCAAGGTTTGGGTATAAGTATTACTTCATCTAAGAGCAACTGTAATACATCAAGGCCAACATTAGCATGTAAAAAGAATCTCATTAGATCAAATCAAGTCTGATCAACAAGTTGTATAGCCTTGTTGTCATTGATAGTTGTATGCCACATTTATTTGTTTTTGGGCAGACTTTTAAAAAAAATTGGTGTAAAAAAAATATTGTGTAAAAATTATTTCTTTTTAATTGTCCTGAATGTTCTCGCATATTGTTTCAATGTGTAACTCAGACAAGTAATATGAGAAAAAGAGAAAAGTATTGTCCACATTTTCCGCTTAAGCATTCTTTTATTTCCCTTTTTTTGACCTTTCTAAGCTATAGCTACTATGGTCTTCCAGAGTGTAATACTTTAGACATCTAATTGTTTGGGGACTCTTTATGTACCTTTACCAGCTTTCCAACTACTTTATTTTAGAGACTTAGTGGCTCAAAATTTGCACAATATCTCCAAAGTATTTGGACTACACAATAGATTCATTTGTTGGAAATGTTATTTTCAGTTTCTTTTGTAGTGATTTGTGACTTAGAATTTATTGCTGCCTGGTGGAGTTTTTTAAAGGTTGACTTAACTGTTCCCCATAACTCAAAGGGGGGATAATTACTGCCAGTTCAGAGCACATTAGCATGTATTTGATATTTGGGTTTTATGCTCCAGTGTAGATCATGTTGCATTTAATTACATGATACTGCATCTACTATTTTGAGTTTATTCACCTACATCAGCCTTCATGAATAATTTGAGATAAACAAATTGTAACCTCATTACTTGCCCCTAATTCCAGTGATCCCAAACAGAAATCCTTGAAAGCCATTTCATACATGTCTTCCTTATAAAACTTGTCTGTTCACTCCTATTGATTGATTACTGTATCTGTTACTGGTCCATGACAAGACTTACCATTTACCTCATGACTGCTGGATTTGCCAAGGAGCTTGGTGGGCATCTGTCAAACCCTTTTAGAAAACCTAGGTGTACATTATTATGTCATTCCATCTCCATGTTTAATAAAGTCTGGAAGTTTAGTGAGAACATCTACATTTGTAGAAGCTGTATTGGCTCTTCTTTAGCAAGGCCTGTTTTGTTTCTATATCTGACTTTTCTTTTAATCATAATGTTCTACCAATACATATAGAATAATTGTCTAATTACAGGTAGTCCTCAACTTGCAACCACAACAGAGCCCAAAATTTCTGTTGCTAAGTGAAACATTTGTTAAGGGAGTTTTGCCCCATTTTACAACCTTTCTTGCCACAGTTGTTAAGTGAATCACTGCAGTTGTTACAGTAGTAACATGGTTGTTAAGTGAATCTGGCTTCCCCATGGACTTTGCTTATCAGAAGCTCACAAAAGGCAATCACATAACTCCGGAATACTGCAGTTGTCGTAAGTACATGCCAGTTATCAGGTCCACGGGGATGCTGCAATAGTCATAAGTATGAATAATGGTTTTGAGTCACGTTTTTCAGTGCTGTTGTAACTTTGGTCCCTAAATAAATGGTTATAAATTGAGGACTCCCTGTAATACACATATTTTATGTTGACCCTCCTAGGCTGTTCAATTTCATGTAGCCACAGAAATAAGTTTTTGATGGCAATTCTATATAACAAATAAAAGGTCTTAAAGTTTGTAAAGTGGCATACAACCTTTGCCTCCCTCCAAACATTTCTGCACTTGTTATTTTTATTTTTTATTTTAATTCCATTTATATCCCGCCCTTCTCCGAAGACTCAGGGCGGCATACAAGCTTAGCAGTAGCCTTCATTCTATGTATATGCCTGCTTATTAGGGCTTTCACACACACCCCAAGCGGCATTATTACAAAGTCAGCTTATTGCCCCCAACAATCTGGGTCCTCATTTTACCTACCTTGGAAGGATGGAAGCTGAGTCAACCTTGAGCCTGGTGGGATGTGAACCTGCACTAATTGCAGGCAGCTGGTGTTACTTAAGGAGGCATTAGCCCACTGCTCCACCAAGGCTCTATTTGTTAGGGTTGGGCGCTGCTTTAACATGATGATTCTAGTTGCTACAGAACTCCAGGCCTGGTTTTAAGCCAAGACAGGAATCACACCTTAATACACTGCTTACCATTATTTAATTTTCTACTTTTGGAGGCTGAGTGCTAATTTTAAGGAGTCATTGCTTTTTGTTACATACTGCTTAGGTGTCTTTCACTGTATACTATCCAGATTTAGGGATTAGTTTATTTTTCATTTGTCATTCAGAAGGTCAATTCAGATGCAACTAGAACGGCGAATGTAAAGAGTTCATTTACAACCCAATTCAATCTCCTTCAACAGTTTTTTTTTTAAAAAATGTTTGTCTTATAGTTCTTTTCCATATACTTTATAAGGTATTTTTTTCACTTCTTTGGAGTCCTTTTTATTTTTATTTGGGCAAAATCCATGTTTAAAAGAATTAATTTCTCTAAGAAGTTCTCTGGCTATGCTACAAATTGGTGTCATAGTAATATCTTGGATTTTCTAATATCATTTTGATCTAACTATTCTTTTCAAGTCTGCCTCTATTATTGTGGTTTTAAATAAACTTCCAAGCGTGATAGAAAGGCTCTATCTGCAGGTGCAGTAAACAGAAATTGAGTTGTGCAAATATACTTACAGAAGGAACAGAAACATTGCAGATGTACAAAAACACATTTTCAAGATATACCTAAAAAAGCTAGCAGTGATGGATTATCAAAACTGAAGAAGCTTCTTGGATAAGAAGCAAAATGTTTTCAAAGAAGAGGGAAAAAAGTCCAGGTGCCTTTTGGAAAAAAAACACCTTTGGGACAACCCTAATCTGGATGATTAAGAATACCCTTAGAAAGTGACTGACTGGGAAAGAGGATATGGAGATGGGGCAAACAGAGTAGAGAAAACATTGGCCCATTGTGTATCAGAGGGCATTGTATCAATTTATGGAGGGTAAATGTATTTATTTGATTCAATTTATTTCACTGCCATCTGACTCCAAATGGACTCTGGACAGCTTGCAGTACAGGAAAAACTGGGTAAAATATAATAGGGTAAAGAAAAATACAACAGAATAAATAAACAAGAAGGCAAATCCAGACAGCCCTTATGCAGCATATTATACGCATCCAACAAGGGGTTCCATAAGTTATTAATAACTACAAGTCATAATGGCTATATTCTGAGTATCAGTTGTAACAGGACAATAAGCAATTTAAGAAGTGTTGCCTTCATATAGGACAATAAATGAGAAAAATATTATCTCCATATTGACTTCCTATATACCATTATGGTTATGGTTTCCCTGTAGATAGTTCTTTGGCTGCTATGGAAACAGGTTGCTGAACTTATCTAGTGTGGCATTTCTCATATTCGCTAAATGTCCCTGTGAGAAGTAAACATGCTTGATGGTTTTCAGAAACCCTGGAGTACTGTTAGAGTATATGAATGGATTTATGGAATACAGGATTTCAGCATGGCTAACTAGTTAGAACCCAAACAGGAGCATTGTTTGGACAGCTATAAAAAGGCAAGTGTGTTGGTAACCAAAATAAAACTCAGATGTGTGTGTACATGTGTGTGTGCATGCACGCACATGCACATGTGCACGTTCATATTGTATCTTCTGCTTGTTACCTTTTGTTTTGCTTAGAAGGGAGATTTGGAATACCAGCCACTCCTCTATGAACTACCTATCTGGAAGCAGCCTTAATGCTGATATAACTCAGGATCTGTGCTATTTCAGCAACATCCCAGTGGTTGTCTATTGATTGTTGGTTGCTTTTTCTCAAAGGGGGAATTCCAAATATCATTATTATGGGATTCGTGTCAAGCCAGACTCTCCTCTTAATCGACTACAAGAGGACATGCAATATATGGCTATGAGACAACAACCCATGCAGCAGAAACAAAGGTAAAATATTCTTAAAATAAGTACTTTGCAGGTTGTAGATTTTAATGTTGGTGGGGAGAGGACATTGCAGTATCTGAATTGTATGACAAATAAACTTGAGCAACAGGACCATAAGTTGTGGGCTTTGATAAGTGGAATGTGTGGAAAACAAAAATATTGGCTGTTGTTTTTCTATTCAAGCCCAGGAGAACTAAATCAGGCCTCACGGAAAAAGTATTGAAATAAAGTCTGTGCTATGCAGTCCAGGGGAACTATTTGTAATCTAAACTACAATTGTTACTTTATTTAATATGATTTTGCTTAAGCTTGCTTGTTTCAAATATATTTAGAAGATAAGGACTGGAACTGTGAGAAATGGGGAACTGAAAGTAGTTGATGGGTGCGGGTTCAGATATGAGAAAAGTTATGGTCAGCAGAAAGTCTACAGAAAGTGCAAGGTTGCTGATCATCTGTCTACGGTCTTAGGATGAGAAAAGGTATAAAAGGTTGGGACTGGACCTGATTGATTTGCCATTGGCCAATAGCTGTCCTTGTTGGATCTGCTATGTCATTGGACCTCATTGCAATGGGTTGTTAATGTAAGTGATGTTATGGTGTTTGCTTATGTTCCAAATTATTACTGAAATAAACCTCTGAATCTTAAAGTAAGAATTATTGTTTTGTGTTGCTGTCTCTTCTTTCTTTCGTTTGGTTTTTCCATGACAATGTTTTTGATTGATAGTCCTTGCTTAACAACCTTAATTGGGCCTGGAATTTCCATTGTTAAATGAAGCAGTTGTTAGGCAAAATATCATGTGACCGCACTGCTTAGCAATTGCTGGTGTAAACGATCCCAGGTGCGGTTGTTAGGCAAGGACCTCATACTTCTCCTGCGCTGCCACACTTGCCTCCACTTCGGTTCCCCCACCTACCTATCTTCCTTCCTATCTCAGCCCTATGGGCCATCTTGCACCACCTGCGTCTGCTGCTCCCAGCTAACTCTTGTCATCTTCTTCCTCCTGCTGCTGGCGAGACATGCTGAGGCAGCTGCTGGCCCCTTTGCACCTAACTTAATGAATGGTTGTTAAGTGAGGATTACCTATATTGTACCAGTCAGAACTGGAGATGCCATTGATGGTGCAGTCTGACCAGTGGTACTATCACTTCCTGTGATTTTGACACTGTACCTCGGTTGATGCAGCCCAAAACTATATTGGCTCTATTGGCAGTAGCGCCACACTGCTGACTCATGCTTAATCCAGGGCACTTGGATCCTTTTCACAACTATTACTGCCTTTGCATCTAATTTTTCCTAAGTGCAGAACCTTACATTTCTCACCATTGAAGTGGGCCTATCTTCAAGGTGCTAACAATACTTTCTTGCCAACTTTGTATATCGTTGCCAAAAAAACAATGTAGGTATGCCTGTGGAGTCACTGAGAGAAATGTTTAAATTAAAGGAGATGTTACTGTTCAGGAACTATGTGCCATGTTTTAAATTAATAATATTAATCTGACTATCCCTGGTTCTTGATAGAGGGATAAAAATGCCAAATTCAGTGTAAATATCTGGCTGATTGTGCGACCAACCACAATAATAATATATGATGCTATTCTTTCTATAAAAAAAAAATTCTTAAATTCTCAGTATTTTATCTTAACAGTCTCGGCTTAGCAAAAACTTCCATGTGGTTATGGCAGACATGTCAAACACAAGGCCCGGGGGCCGGATCCAGCCCGCAAAGTGGTTTCATGTGGCCCCTGAAGCCATCCTGGAAACAGTGAGGGAATGGTCCTCGCTGCCTTGGCCCTGGCCCAGAGACCATCCTTCTGCCAGAGACCCCCAGATCTGTCCCACTCCTGCCCAGGCCCCCATAGGCACCCTTGATGCCAGTGATGTACAGCTGGCCATGCCCACCCAGTAGGCCTTACACACTCCAGCCATGCCCACCCAGTAGGCCACGCCCACCCTGGCCATACCCACCCGGCCCCCCAAGGGCAACCACAATGCCGATGTGGCCCTCAATGAAATTGAGTTTGACACCCCTGGGTTATGGGGATTGATTGAGGCTGTTTTTAAATGGATGTAGAAAGTATGCCACTCCAGGTTTAGAATAACAAAACAAAAAAAGTGATTGTTAATCAGAATGCATCTGTGCAACAGTTGCATGAAAAATAAGAATAGCCCTGTTGATTCAGGTCAAAGTTCATCAGGTCCAGCATTCAGTTTTTGCACAGTTTTGATTCCCTGCTAGAAATGTTTCAGTGCTCATTTCCACAAGAATTCCAGAAGCTATTCAAACTCTGTGTGAAAAAGTAACTTTGATTGTTCTAAATCTCTTCCTCAGTTTCACTAGATGAATCTGGTCCCAAGTATTTCAAAAGAAGGAGATATATATATATCCCTGTGCTCCATGCTATCTTCCTTTCCAATCATATCTTCCCTGGGTTTTTTTCTCCAAAAATAACCCTACACTTTTCTCATAAGAAACCACTCAATCGTTTGCTCTTTTGCATCTGTTTTATATATCTTTTTCAGAAACAGATTTATTGTAGCTTTATATGAGCATTACAGTGTTGTCAGTTCTATTTTCAATGCCTCTGCAAGTGTTTCTGAGCCTGGAATTTTGCCTTTTTCATGGCTGCGCCACTCTGAACTGACATTTGCATTGAGCTATCCAGTATGATGGCAAGTTTTTTCCCCCCTCTCATTTTAATTAAAGTTCAGCTCAGATTATATCAGTTTATACTTGAAGTCTTTGCTCCAGTGTGCATCCCTTGAATTAGAATTGCCATTTGATTAATTACTGTTACAGTTGAAAGACACCCTTTGGGGGGTTCTTTGCCACTCTGACCTCTGCAGATTTGGGTAGCTCATTGCATACTCCTATATCAAGATAATTTATGGACAAATTAAAAAGGCCCAACCTCAGGACAGATCTTTGACTGGGACTGAACTGTTGGCTGAGAATTTCTGCCCAATTGTTAATCACTTCATCCAGTGAGTTGGCTGCAGTTGTTAAGTACCCTTTCTCTCAAACTGGCCCTTAGAAGGGGAGGATATACTGTACATATCCTAGTCAACTAGGAAAAACCCACACAGCCTCTCTCAGTTAGCCAAATTATCCTCTTAAATGTGTTTGTACAATACAATTATGACAATTTGCATGTAACAGTCTATTTCTGTTTACATGTTCTGGTCATCAGCTCCCGATTACCCTCCTCTTTCTAAGGAATGCTGACTGGGACTCAGTGTTCCTAAGACTTTATTTATTTATTTTTACAGCTTATTATTTCAGGGTTGTTGGTTTTTTGTTTTTGGACTGCTACTTTTTTTGGTTATAATTAAGTGGTGAATACTCAAAAAGCTTTAGCCTATTCTGTGCTCTTTAAGAGGACCATTGATTGCAGTAGCTAGGTTAGTAAATATTTTGTGGACGAACAAATTAGCCAAAATAGCAAACCCAGCTGCTCTGTACTGTTTTCATTTTCCATGTCTTCGGTTTAGTAGCACTGGAAAAAGAATTAACATTGACAAAGCATTAATTCAAAGCATTGGGGAAAGTGGCAGGTTCTTCTATTGTCTGTTGCAGTGTTGTCTGAAATCCTTTAGAAATAATAGTCAGTGATGTGTTTTAAGGGTCACTGTTATAAGCAGTATCCTTTCAACCATATTTTTTAAGCCTCCCGATTTATTACCGCTCTGCTCAGTTAGCTTGTTTTTAAATAGAGGCTGTCCTTGAATTTGGATATTATTTTGAATTTAATTAATTTTGTGCAGTTATTTTTTTCTCCATAGTTACTAATTTGGATCAAAGTGCAACCATCTCAATGTGCCTAAACACGTTTGTAAAAAGCTCTTTCCCCATAGATGCTGCCTCCTTTACTGAATGAGGACGTACTGTCTTTTGTCTACTCCAGTATCACCTTTTGCCACCTTCTGACAAGCAAAATCAATAGGGAAGCCAGATTCACTTAAGAATCATGTTAATAATTTACTTGTAGTGATTCACCTAGCAACTGTGGCAAGAAGGTCATAAAATGGGGCAAAATTCATTTAACAATCGTCTTGTTTAGCAACAGAAATTTTGGGCTCAGTTGTGGTCCTAAGTCCAGGACTACCTGTACTCACTACTCACCACTATTCCACTCTTCCCCACTGCTACTACTATTCCACCTACTATTCCTTATGAGTCCTCCAGTACTTCTTGGGAATACTGTTAGAGAAAATTAACTTTTTGGCTGCTTTAGTTACACACACACACACACACACACACACACACCACTCCCTTTTTCCTCTTCCTCCCCATTCCCTCCCCGCAATTGTCCTCTTTTAAAAACCACTCAACTTTTTAAGCCAAATTTGCTGTGCTGGCTGGCTTAAATAGACAGGAGGACAGTAGCACAAACGCAGGCCATATTCTGGGCAGCCTGCTCTTTCTCTCTCTTTTTATCAACAACTTTGGATTTTGAAATAATTCATTTAACATGTTGATTTAATTGTCATGTAATAAACTTCTCTTCAAAGAATCCTTTAGAAGCAGCTAGGAACAGCTTGTAACATTTGCAGTAAAGCATTTCTAGGAATGTTGCCATTTGCTATGTTTTAACAGTAACCACAGACTTTTGTCAAGCATAAAAAGGTATCTGATTAATCATCTAAATCAGTGCTTCTCAATCTTTCCTTCACCACGGACCCCCTTTAAATAACGTTTGAGGCCACGGATCATGGCCATGGTGCACCAAGACTTTACTCAAGATTTAAATCACCGCATTTCTTCAAACCTTCGTGGACCCCCTGTGACAACATTGCAACCCCCAGGGGTCCACAGACCACAGGTTGAGAACCACTGGCCTAAATCATCATCCAGTTATTTCTATTCTGTTTCTAGAATAAGTGAAGTGAAATGAATAAATACATACTTGTAAAATAAAAAAAGCTGAATTTGATGTCAATAGTTTAAAGAAACCAAGGTAAAACAGAAAAAATTCAGATTTAACTGATTGTATCTAGAGTGAAATTTTTAAACTCATTTATTTTGCAATAACTAGTCTAGTATCTCTGCAAACTATATATATGACACTGTAAGAATGATCAGAGTGCAAATGATTGTGCATATATGCAATGTGACAAGACAACACTATGTCTTGAGTATGTTTGTAGAAAAGTTTTTGTTTATTTCCCTGTAAACTTGAAGGCTAAGTCATACTTAAACTTTAGTTCAGCAGATTTTTTTTCTGTGGGAACAGCATCAATTTATACCTCTTTTCAGTATAAATGTGATGTAATAATGCATGTAGAAAAAGGATTATATTTCCATTGCAATACTGCTTCCATCACTGTTGCTTGACTGCAGATTTAGATTAGATTCATGGATAGAATGGGGATCATGTCCTAATTAACTCAAATGATAATGCTAATAATAATAATGGTAATAATGCTAATGCTAATGCTAATGCTAATGCTAATAATAATAATAATAATAATAATAATAATAATAATAATAATAATAATAATATAATCCCGTGTCAACCATTAGTGCCAGTCAATTTGAGTGTTCAGTTGACTGAGTTTCATGTTTTATGAATAAAAGTTTTTAATAATAATAATAATAATAATAATAATAATAATAATAATAACAATAACAATAATAAAGTTGGAAGGGACCTTGGAGGTCATCTATTCCAACCCCCTGCTCAGGCAGGAAACCCTATACTATTTCGGACAAATGGCTGTCCAGTCTCTTCTTAAAAACTTCCTGTGTTGGAGCATTCACCGCTTCTGGAGGCAGGTTGTTCCACTGGTTAATTGTTCTAACTGTCAGGAATTTTCTCCTTAGTTCTAGGTTGCTTCTCTCCTTGATTAGTTTCCATCTGTTGCTTCTTGTCTTGCTTTCAGGTGCTTTGGAAAATAGCTTGACTCCCTCTTCTTTGTGGCAGCCCCTGAGAAATTGGAAGACTGCTATCATGTCCCCCCTCATCCTTCTCTTCATTAAACTAGACATACCCAATTCCAGCAACCGTTCCTTATACATTTTAGCCTCCAGTCCCCTAATCATCTTTGTTGCTCTTCTCTGTACTCTTTGTAGAGTCTCAACATCTTTTTTACATCGTGGTGACCAAAACTGGATGCAGTATTCCAAGTGTGGCCTTACCAAGGCATTGTAAAGTGGTATTAATAATTATGTGATCTTGATTCTATCCCTCTGTTAATGCAGCCTAGCACTGTGTTGGCTTTTTTGGCAACTGCAGCACACTGCTGGCTCGTATTTAAGTGATTGTCCATTAGGACTCCAAGATCCCTCTCACAGTTACTACTGTTGAGCAAGGTACCCCCTATACTATACCTGTACATTTGGGGTTTTTTGTCTAAATGTAGAACCTTACTTTTTTCACCATTGAATTTCATTTTGTTCAAGTGTTCAAGTTTGTTCAGATCCTCCTGTATCTTAAGCCTGTCTTCTGGAGTGTTGGCTGTTCCTGCCAGCTTGGTGTCGTCTGCAAATTTGATGAGTTCCCCATATATCCCTTCATCCAAATCGTTGATGAAGATGTTGAAGAGCACTGGGTCCAGAACAGAGCCCTGGGCACCCCACTACACACTTCCCTCCATGTAGATGTGGTTCCATTGAGAACCACACGCTGAGTACGGCCAGTCAGCCAGTTACGAATCCATCTGATGGTGATGTTTTCTAACCCACATTTTTCTGTCTTATCAAGTAGTAGGTTGTGATCTACTTTATCAAATGCCTTACTGAAGTCCAAGTAAATTATATCCACAGCATTCTTCTGATCCACTAATTTTGTCACTTGGTCAAAGAATGCAATAAGATTTGTCTCACATGATCTGTTTTTGACAAAGCCATGTTGGCTTTTAGTAATGAATTTGTTTGCCTCTAAGTGTTCGCTGATTCGATGTTTGATTATCTTTTCCAGAATCTTTCCAGGTATTGAGGTCAGGCTGACAGGTCTGTAATTTCCTGGATCCATTTTTTCCCCTTTTTTGAAGATGGGAACTACATCAGCTCTTTTCCAGTCCTCTGGTATTTCCCCAGTGTTCCAAAATCTTTGAAAAATATAGTTCAGTGGTTCTGAGATCACATCAGCCAGTTCCTTGAGAACCTTGGGGTGTAATCCATCTGGTCTTGGTGATTGGAACTTGTCTAGGCTGGACAGGTGCTCACTTACCATTTTCTTGCCTATCTTAACTTGTGTTTCTATTCTGTTTTTTATGGCACTATTTTTGATAGATTGGTCTGTTTTTTTCCCTTTGTGTAAAGACAGATGCAAAAAAATAAGTTAAATAGTTCTGCTTTCTCCCTGTTGCTTGTCACCTTCTTGCCACTTTCACCCACTAATGGACCAATCATTTCTTTCACTTTTTCTTGCTTTTTATATGTTGAAAGAAGCTTTTTTGTTACTTTTGACTTTGGTTGCAAGCCTTAGATCATTTTGAGCCTTAGCTTTTCTCACTTCATCTTTGCAGGCTTGGGCTATTTGCTGATATTCTGACTTAGTTATGTGCCCTTTTTTCCACTTTCTATACTTGTCCTTTTTGTCTTTCAATTTATCAGAGAGTTCTTTATGCAGCCATGCTGGTTTCTTTTGAGAGCTATTATTTTTCCTCTTTGTTGGTATTGTGCTAGACTGGGCTTTTATTATCTCACTTTTAAACATTTCCCAAGCTTCTTGAGTTGTTTTCCCCTTGAGGATTCTCATCCATGGAATCCTTCCCAAGCCCTCTCTAAGTTTATTGAAATTAGCTCTCTTAAAGTCCAAGACTCTAGTTTGACTGTGTTCTGTTGCTTGTTTTCAGTGAATCAAGTATAAACATAAACTTAAATGAATTCACTACAGCATAGAGAAAAGCTTGTATGGAGTGGGTAGACAGAAGTCACAGCTTGAGACTTGAATTAAGGGTGTTTTAGGCCACCATTTTGAATATATGACCAGGATGTGTCATGGTTAAAGGAAGAGTAAAAGATTATATACAAGAAATAAGAGAGAGTATGTTAGAGTAGGGCTTTTCAACCTTTTCACCCATTGTACCACTTTTAGGATATGGCAACATCTGAGTACCACCAGTCGCCTAGCAAGGTGTCAAAAACTTGATGACCAAAAAAAAAAAAGGAAAAAAGTGATGAACTACAGGTAGTCCTAGACTTACAACAGTTCGCTTAGTGACTTTTTGAAGTTACGATGGCACTGAAAAAAGTGCCCCCCAAGCCACAGCTGAGCAAGACGCCTGCCTGCCTGGCAGCGCTGTTCCTCCTGTCCGAGGTTTTCATTGTTGTGAGCATTTCTGTTGAGGGTTGGCAGCAGGGGTGGGGTGGGGGTGTTTGGTTTTTATTCCCCCCATCTGCTGGATGGTTGCAGCAGGTTTTGGTCACTTCACATGACCCTGGGACACTGTGACCTCTCCTCAAGAAACCTGCCTTGGACCCAGCTATTTTGAATAATTTTTGTCCTGTCTCCAACCTTCGCTTTCTTGCGAAGGTTGTTGAGAGAGTGGTGGCACGGCAGCTCCACCTGGTCCTGGAGGAAACTGAGTATCTGGATCCATACCAATCGGGTTTCAGGCCTGGGTACAGCACGGAAACGGCATTGGTCATGCTGGTGGATGATCTCTGGCGGGCCCGGGATAGGGGTTATTCCTCTGTCCTGGTCCTATTAGATCTCTCAGCGGCTTTTGATACCATCAACCATGGTATCCTGCTGCGACGTCTCGGGGGGTTGGGAGTGGGAGGAACTGTTCTACGGTGGTTCTCCTACCTCTCAGGCCGTTCACAGATGGTGTTGGCAGGGGGGCAGAGGTCAACCCCGAGGCCCCTTGATTGTGGAGGTGCCTCAGGGGTCGGTCCTCTCTCCCCTCCTGTTCAACATGAAGCCACTGGGTGAGATCATCTGTGGTTTCAGGGTAAGGTATCATCAATATGCTGATGATACCCAGCTTTTCATCTCTACCCTGAACCAACCCAGTGATGCCCTTGACGTGATGTCCCGTTGCCTGGAAGCGGTATGAATCTGGATGGGGAAGAACAGGCTCCAACTCAACCCGCCAAGACCGAGTGGCGTTACATATCGGCATCTCATGTAGTCCAGGATATTCCATCTTTGGTTATGGGGGGAGAGGTGTTACCTCCCGTTGATAGGGCGCGCAACTTAAGCGTCCTCCTGGATGCATGACTCAGTTTAGAAGATCATATAGGAGTCGTGGCCAAGGGGGCATTTGCCCAGGTTCGCCCGGTGCGCCAGTTTTACCCTTATCTTGACCGAGATGCTTTACGTATGGTCACTCATGCGCTCGTTACCTCCCGTGTTGATTACTGCGATGCTCTCTACATGGGGTTGCCCTTGAAGACCACCCGGAGACTTCAGCTGGGGCAGAATGTGGCCGTGTGGGTTGTGATGGGAGCATCCCGTACTCCCATATTACACCCCTCCTGCGTGAGCTGCATTGGTTACCGGTTGCCTTCTGGGTGAGATTTAAGGTGCTGGTTCTTACCTATAAAGCCCTTCATGGCTTAGGCCCGGGATACTTACAGGACCGTCTGCTGCCAGGAACGACTTCCCATCAGCCTGTGCACTCATACAAAGAGGGCCTCCTCAGGGTGCCGTCGGCCAGACAATGTCGGCTGGCGACCCCCAGTGGGAGGGCCTTCTCTGTGGGGGCACCTGCCCTGTGGAATCAGCTTCCCCTGGAGCTCCGGATAACCCCAGACCTCCGGTCGTTTCGTCGTGACCTTAAGACATTTCTCTTCCAACAGGCCAACCTGGACTGATGATAATGGGGTTTTTAATATGGTTTTAAGGTTTTATTGGTTGTAGTTGGGGCTATAGATATAGTTTAATTTTTAATATTTGTATTTTTACTTGTATTTTACTGTTGTTAGCTGCCCTGAGTCCTTCAGGAGATAGGGCGGCATATAAGTCCTATTAAATAAATAAATAAATCTGAATGTAAATCACAAGACCCTGGAGATGCTGCAACATTCCAGCTGATCGGTGCTTCTTCTGGGCTAAGCAGAAGAACCAGGATCAGCACTGAGCTCCAGCTGGAGCCTGGCACTAATCCTGGTGCTTCTGCCGAGCCCTGACAGCCCCGAAGAAGTGCTGATTCTGGCGCTTCCGCTGAGCCCTTACAGCCCTGCAGCTCCAGCCGTCTCTCGCTCAGGCTTGTGCAGTGCTGCCACCAATTCAGCTCATTCCCCTTTCCTGCTACCACTTTTCTAGGATGGTTGTGTACCACCTGCCAGGTGCCAATGTACCACAGGTGGTACCCATACCACTGGTTGAAAAGCCCTGTGTTAGAGAAAATTGGTGATGGAGAAAGAGGATCAATTCCATAGGTGTAATTTTTCAAATTTCAAAATTCTAACACAAAAGACATGGGAGTAGTAACAATTCTAATCTACAACCCTACAGTACTACAGTATTTGGTTGCAAAACTACTATAACTCACTTTCTTAATTTTTCCCATAAATTCTGGAATTATTTTATTGTGATAATCAATTTACAGTTTTAAAACAGTTAATACTTTGATGTGGTATTGTTAAACTTACAGTTTGAGTTACCAAATGGAATAATTAAACCAGAAAAAGAAACCTCTTGGAGAAATGAGTACAGTTTATGCTTTTGGGGTCAGGTTGAAGCTGCCATGAAATGACTTATCATTTTAACTATTTATAGACTGATACGGAGACTGGGTTATTCTTAACATAGCTACTGTATTTAAAACAGTGCTTATGTTGTGATTCAGGGTCAGCCTGTGGGTTTGGCAGTTGGGTCGGACGACTCAGAGGAGGAGGGGGGTGTTGAAGAGCTTGCTGATGAAAGCCCTCAGCCAGGCCCCTCCCACCTGGTCACGACGGAGACCCAGCTGTGTGAGCCTGACAGCATGGATGAAGATGACCCACAGCTGGCCCTGTTCAAGGACGCCCGACGCAGGAGGCAGTCAATCAGGAGTAAACAGAGGAAGGCAATGGGGCACCTCGGAAGGAGGCAGAGAGGAGCCACGCCCTGAACTGTATAAAAGGGGAATGCGTGGGAGGGCTGGTTTGCTGAAGGCAACCGCTTTAATAGTTCCTGTTTCATAGCTCCTGTTTCATGGTTGGTGTCTTGTTTTGCTCTGTTTTATGTTAATAAATTTGGCAGGCTTAATTCCAGTCTCTTGCCATTTGTAAAGGGGTTGTCCCTGCTTTTTCTGCAGGGCCGGTAGCAGGCTGGTACAGAACAGTTTGCCTTCAGCCTCCCACCCCTTACTATTATTATGGAGCAGCTACGTGCTGAGAATGCCCAGCTCGCCCAGCAACTCACTTTGCTGGCAGTTCAGGTGGCTCAACTGCAAGCTCAGGTCCATGCTGCACCCCCACCATCACCCCCACCCAGGAGAAAATGCCAAGTTGCGATGCTGGATAAATTTACTGGCAATCTAGAACTGTTTCCTGCTTTCCTGGGACAATGCCAGCTCTTTATCAGCGTGAGAGCAGCTGATTTCCCCACTGACCGGGATAAGGTGGGGTTTGTGTTAAGCCTTCTTTCGGGTGATGCAGCTCGTTGGGGCGTTTGTACTCCATGTCAAACCCTGAGTTGGCTGCATTGCGGGACTTTCTGGAGAAGAATTTGGCTCGCAGTTTCATCCGGCCCTTGTCCTCGCCAGTGTCTGCACCCGTGCTCTTCGTCAAAAAGAAGTCCGGCGAATTGCAGCTTTGCTGTGATTATAGGAAACTCAACGCCATCACGGTGTGCAATCGTTACCCGCTGCCCCTCATCCCCGAACTCTTGGACCGACTCCGGGAGGCTAAGATCTTCACGAAACTGGACCTGCGTGGAGCTTACAACCTCGTCAGGGTTCGGCCGGGTGATGAATGGAAGACGGCGTTTGGTACTCGCTATGGACATTTTGAGTACACGGTGATGCCGTTTGGCCTGACCAATGCCCCTGCCGTGTTTCAGCATTTCATGAACGACATTTTCCGGGATTTGTTGGATCAGTTTGTCGTGATCTACTTGGACGACATCCTGATCTACTCCCCGTCGCGTGAGGTGCACCATCAGCATCTCCATCAGGTCCTGCAGCGACTCCGAGAACATCGGCTGTTTGCCAAGTTGGAGAAGTGCCAGTTCTACTGGGTGACCATTGATTTCCTGGGTCACCGCATTTCTCCTGAGGGCATCGCCATGGAGCCGAGTAAGGTTGAGTCTTTGCAGAGTTGGCAACCCCCGCGTCGCGTGAAGGATGTTCAGCGACTTCTTGGGTTCGCCAACTACTACCGAACTTTCATCCCTGGGTTTGTTGCCTTGACAGCCCCCCTCACCCAGCTCCTGCAGAAGAAGACTTGGTTCCAGTGGAACGCTCCAGAACAACGGGCTTTCCAGACTTTGAAGGAAGCCTTCATGAAGGAGCCCATCTTGAAGCATCCTGACCCGCAACGGCCGTTCGTCGTGGAGGCGGACGCCTCCGACATTGCCATTGGGGCAGTGTTACTCCAGTCAACAATGCCCAGCGGTACCCTCTTCCCTTGCGCGTACTATTCACAAAAACTGAACCCTTGGAGCGCAATTTGCAGCACACCTCCACACAGATGACACCGTTCTTGGCCAGTGTGGGATATCACCCCTGGTTTTTCCCCCTTTCTCCCGTGGACTCACCGGAGCCGGCAGCGAACGACTTCATGGCAGAGTTACAGGCGATCCATCGATTGGTGCGACATCAGTTAGAGAAGGCCAAGGCCGATTACAAACGGTTTGCTGATCGGTCAAGGCGGGATACGCCTCCACTATTGGTGGGAGATCGGGTCTGGTTGTCCACCAGGAACCTACCGTCAACACGGCTGGTGAGAAAGTTAGATCACCGATATTTAGGACCGTTCCCAATCGAGGCTGTCATCAATCCGGTCGCCTATCGCTTAACTCTGCCACGTTCCCTGCGCGTGCACCCAGTTTTTCATCGGTCTCTGTTGGTCCCCGAGCAACCGGCCTGTCCACTCCGCCGAGCGGAACCTCCCCCATCAGGACCTCGTGATGGAGACAGCACCCCCGAGTATGAGGTCGCCAGCATCGGGGACTCCCGTTGGCTGAAAGGTCATTTCTAGTACCTGATTGAATGGAAAGGCTACGGACCAGAGGAGTTCACCTGGGAAGACGCGACCGCCGTTCATGCCCCTGATTTGGTGACCGCTTTTCATGAACAATTTCCATCCCGACCGCATCCGGATCGGCAGACCCGGGGGAAGGGCCCTGCGGTGCGGGATAGTGTTGTGATTCAGGGTCAGCCTGTGGGTTCAGCAGTTGGGTCGGACGACTCAGAGGAGGAGGGGGGTGTTGAAGAGTTTGCTGATGAGAGCCTTCAGCCAGGCCCCTCCCACCTGGTCACGACGGAGACCCAGCTGTGTGAGCCTGACAGCGTGGATGAAGATGACCCACAGCTGGCCCTGTTCAAGGACGCCCGACACAGGAGGCAGTCAATCAGGAGTAAACAGAGGAAGGCAATGGGGCACCTCGGAAGGAGGCAGAGAAGAGCCACGCCCTGAACTGTATAAAAGGGGAATGCGTGGGAGGGCTGGTTTGCTGAAGGCATCCGCTTTAATAGTTCCTGTTTCATAGCTCCTGTTTCATGGTTGGTGTCTTGTTTTGCTCTGTTTTATGTTAATAAATTTGGCAGGCTTAATTCCAGCCTCTTGCCGTTTGTAAAGGGGTTGTCCCTGCTTTTTCTGCAGGGCCGGTAGCAGGCTGGTACAGAACAGCTTATAGCAATACATTGGTTTTGTTTCTGTGCTTTTTCAAACTTGCTTTAAAATATACTGGTTTCTTTCTCTAAACTATGGATTCATTTTATACCTATTAGATTTCTGCCTTTGCCAGCATTTATTTCTTTATTTGCCTGCATTTGTATACTACCTACTTGGATTTTCCCACTCTATATGCCCACAAAACTATATTGTGAAGTTGGCGAAAAACGTTCTCTTGCAGGTGATGGAATAGAGAGATCAGGATCTTCTAAATAAGGGAAATAAAATTGGGGCACTAGAGAAGCAATTGCCAAAGACATGATCTCTCACTGATCATTTAATCAACGTACCTGCTTTCCCACTGAAGGTAACTTCAGTGTTTAGGCTACCAAAGCTGCCTAGCCAATTGGGTAAAGAAACAAAATTGGAATGTTATTTATTTATATGTTTACATGTCATATTTCTATGCTGCCCATCTCCCTCAAGGAATAGTGCAAAGGTCATTTTCACTGGACAATACCTATGCCATCCAAGAAGAAACAGAAATATTTCCATTTCTGCTACCTCTTCTTAAAAATTGGAATTTTAAAATGTCAGCCTTTTACATATTGAAGAGGGCAAAAGTAGTCATAATAAATATGCTTATCTCTTAGCTTCCCCCCCCCAAGTATATGGCAATAGGTGCCTTCCCTTTTCAGAGGTAGACCAGAACAGTTTAAGAAAGTTTGTTAAACCCAAACATTTCCATTGTGCCTTTACAAGGCTAAAGGAATATCTATGATAATATAAAAGCTAGAGCTTTAAATATCTCTTATTGGCCTAGTAGCTGATTAACTCCAATGACTGGATCACTTGTATTTCTTGTAAAGATATGCATGCTGCTCTAGTTGATATGCATGCTGCTCTAGGACGCGGTGGCTCAGTGGGTTGGGACACTGAGCTTGTCGATCAGAAGGTCGGCAGTTTGGTGGGTCAAATCCCGAGTGCTGCGTAACAGAGTGAGCGCCTGTTACTCGTCCCAGCTTCTGCCAACCTAGCAGTTCGAAAGCACGTAAAAATGCAAGTAGAAAAATAGGGACCACTACGGTGGGAAGGTAACAGCATTCCGTGCGCCTTTGGCATCTAGTCATGCCAGCCACATGACCACGGAGATGTCCTTGGACAAACGCTGGCTCTACGGCTTTGAAACGGAGATGAGCACTGGCCCCTAGAGTCGGAAATGACTAGCATGCATGTGCGGGGGAACCTTTACCTTTACCTAGTTGAAAGGGAGCTCAGGCTGCAGTTGTTGCCTCAAGAAGGAATAGGAGAAGGATAGGATTTTGCTGGACTTGGTGAGAATTAAAGGCCAACAAGCCACTCAACAAGCTTTCTTCCTGAGTTCCTTTCCTTAGCTATATCTCTTCTTCGGAGCATGTGGAAAATGAATTGAGGACTGGGGAGAGAACCAAGAACTTTTTGGGGACACACTGGTGTCAACCTGTGGATCTGCTCTACTATGTTAATTAAGAGAATCCATACAATGAAGGGGTAGTAAACTGTCAATTTTAAATAAATAGCTGGAAGATCCTGGGAATTGATATGTCAGTTTGAACATACACTGAAAATTAAAGCTAATTCAATTCTGTAATTATCTAATGAACCACTGGCTTACCGTACAGTGTTAAAAGAATTTAAAGCCATCTGTCATCATTCCGCCTACATACATGCCACATGAAGTACCTCTAGAAAAGCAAATGCTGATTTATGCTGAACAGTTGAAGAAAACAGTTACCTTAACTGCTTTACTTCATGGAATGCATTACAAACATTTCTGAAAACAATGTAAAGATAAATCATTTTTCTGAAAAAAAAAACACCTCACTATAGTAATCTTATAAATGCTACGTTGCCTATGTTGCCTTTAATATATTTTAGGTACAAGCCTATGCAGAAAGTGGATGGAGTCTCAGATGGCTTTACAACAAGTGGTCAGCAAACAGGCACATCTGTTGAACAAACTGTGATTGCTCAAAGTCAGCATCATCAACAATTTTTAGGTATGTGAAAAAAACATGGTCATCTTTGCTAAAATACAGAACATTGGAGTTTGTTTGTTTAAATAATCCATTGTAATTAATAGGACTATTTTAGAGAATTTAATAGGATTGTTTCAACATGATAACAAAACAGAAATTGAATGTTTCATTAGGTTTGTAGGTCAAGTGCATTTTCTGACATCCTTTTGTTGCTGTACTGGAGAATTAAGACTGTTTTACTCCTCTGTCCTGTGACTGTACTCTCTGGAATAGATAGGTTAATTTAAAGCAAGGCTGGGAATTTCTAGATGTTGCTTAACTGTACTGGCATTTCTGGTTATGACTAAAATCTGCAGCTGTCAAGCACAAAAGATCAGATCCTCACGTCCAATTAATCTGATTTATTGCTAAAAAGTCTATGCACAGAAAGCTTCTCAACTAATGATTAACACCTGCTTGGAGTTAGAGAAGGGACAATAGAATTCAAGGGAGGTTGGACTTAGTTCGATTGTGGCTATGAGGTATTCTAGATTGATCCCCCTTTTAACTCTGCTCCTAGGTTCTTTTCCTACATACGGTAGGATGTATTCAGTGCTATTGCTAAAATACTGCCTTTGAAAAAATATGTGCAACGTGAACTATTTTAGAATTATTTGTTCATTAACATTTGTTAATGTTAATCACTGATTGTGTGTGTATGTACACTCGCGCATATACAGTATGTATAAATATATACAATTATTGATCTATGTTAACGCCACTTTCACATAACCCTATCCTGAATATTCAGAGCTACTGAGAGTTGTACATTCTTTTCAGTTGGGCAATTCATAGTCTAAGAAGCAAATTTAATACATTAATAAAATGTAGAGGAAGCAGTGGGAAATAGATAATTAAATGATGAATATCTTGGCTCAGCCAAAGCTGGCATACAGAGAGATAAAGTAGTCCCGTCAGAAGATGCCATACCATTACCTGAGAAGAGTGCAAACCAGGATGCACTGCCTGAAGGAAATTAAAGCTCCCTACCTTTGAGACTGTATTTTCAAGAATTGATAGTGTTTTCTTCAATGGCATTGACTCTGAAAAATTGGGTATGCCACAGATGTAATATTTTAGTGAACCTCTGTTATTGCAGGCAATAACTCTGAAGAAATTCATCCTGGCTAGAGAGAATGTAGTTAAATATATAGGAGTTCTACTAACCAAGTCTGCTATTGAATTTGGCCAAGGGCAATGGTTAAGATACATTCAGATCAAATCCATTTATTTTGCAGTTATTAACTACAGGAAATATGATAATAGGCAGAAAGAAGAGACTAAAAGGATTAAAATTGGTGACTTTAAGACACTTTATTTCTGTATCTCAACTGAGAAGTAATTAAGCAAATGCAATTTTGTGTGAATTTTAGAATGTGTTTCTCAGTTCAAGGGAAATAAAAGCTGTGCTTTGTTCTGTAATGATTAGACCTTATCTGAAGTGTACTTACTTTTACCTTCACTTTCAAATAGATATAAATACACTAGAATGGGGTAGATGAGGTTATTGAAAATGATCAATGATATATAAAACATAATTGTATGAGGAAACATGGGGAAATTGTATATGTTTATACTGGAGGACCACTGTTCATATACCTGGAAAGCTGGCATGTAAGAGGCAGAAAAGTCTTTTATAATTCCCAATAGATCTGGAATAGATCCAATGGATTAATTTTAAAAGAGGTTAAAACATAATAGAACATTAGGAAAAACATTAGGCTAAGACATATAAGGAACGGTTGCTGAAATTGGGTATGTCTAGTTTGATGAAGAGAAGGATGGGGGGCATGATAGCAGTGTTCCAATATCTCAGGGGCTGCCACAAAGAAGAGGGAGTCAAGCTATTCTCCAAAGCACCTGAAGGCAAGACAAGAAGCAACGGATGGAAACTAATCAAGGAGAGAAGCAACCTAGAACTAAGGAGAAATTTCCTGGCAGTTAGAACAATTAATCAGTGGAACAACCTGCCTCAAGAAATTGTGAATGCTCCAACACTGGAAGTTTTTAAGAAGAGACTGGACAGCCATTTGGCTGAAATGGTATAGGGTTTCCTACCCAAGCAAGGGGTTGGACTAGATGACCTCCAAGGTCCCTTCCAACTTTTATTATTATTATTATTATTATTATTATTATTATTATTATTATTATTATTATTATTATTATTATTATTATTATTATTATTATTATTATTATTATTATTTCCCCCTGGACATATTCTAGCTCTGTTTTTCCTGTATCAAATTATACCCTTTCAAAATTTATTTTATTATTCCACTGAATGCAGCACATGTTCAGCAGGCTTTGGTTATTTTATGTAAAAGATTTAATTTAGAGTTATAGACTCTTGATTCAAACTGCTAACAAATTAAATTATACATCATCTTGCCAAATATTTCTGCTTTTGGTTTTGAATTAACACATAGGCCTTTGGGGTATTTATTTCTTAATATTATTCATTGTTTTCTTAATGATATTATGACTGACACAATCCACAATATATTTCTTCTATTGGGTTGTCATGGATACAGATGCATCTCGAGCACTTCCAGAGTTTGGAGAAGTTGAAATCTCTTCGCTGCCAGATGGTACTACTTTTGAGGATATTAAGTCTTTACAGAGTCTCTATCGAGAACACTGTGAGGTAAGGAAGCTATGTTACCATTGAGTCCCTGTGATAAAACACAAAATACCAGTTGTGATGCAGCAAGTGTTTCCATTCCTCCCAGAAGTATCTGTTTTCTGAAAAATCAAATGTTGCTAAGTGAAGTAATGTTTCATGTAATATATATTGTGTGTCTTAAAAAGATGTGGGCGTAGCCAAAGAATAGAAAGCTGGTTTTGCTTTTTAAAGTCTTCCCTGCGTTATTTTAAGTTCTGCCATCATAAAGATCAGCCATGGTTAAGCAGTGACAAAAGACTCTGAATATAAAACAAAACCAGTGTTCAAACAATATTGTCTCGAACACTGCTGAAGGATCTGGAGCATTATATGATTACTGGATGAAGCAGTTATTTTAATGTGAATTATCTAGTCCAGGCGTAGGCAACCTTGGCTCTTTTATGACAGCATGGCTGGCTCAGGAATTCTGGGAGTTGAAGTCCATGAGTCATAAAAGAGCCAAGGTTGCCTACCCCTGATCTAGTCAATAGCTGAGGATCTGGCCTACATTCTAGAATGTTGGGAGAGAGAAGCCCAGTGCCACTAGCTATTAGGACTTACTTTCACCTTTGCACATCAAGCACAGCTACTACCAGAGGATTGGGGAATGATCCAAAAGACCTGGGCAACATCAGGCCGCTCACATCTGTTGTAGAAGGTGATGGATTCAAGAATTACTTTGTACTTTATGAGGAGAGCACCTTCTGCTGTCTAGAACTCCAGTCAACTGTTAGAGGCAGACAATGTCAACTTAGACATTGACATTGTCTCCTTTCTCAGTTGATAATTATGGAACTCCTTTAAAATTACTACTTACCTGACATTATTCAGTTTATGTAGGTCAGCTTTTCCATTGTAATTTACTGTCTGTATTTTTACTGAACTTCTGTGTAAGGCGCGATAAATTTATTTTTTTCTTCATATCAGAAATTATTATAAAGATAATCCTTGTGAATGCCATGCAGTACATCTGCTTATGAAAATGACCAAATCAAACTACCCAACCACTGCATAATTGTGCAGTACAAAAAGTTTTTATTCAGAAATGAGTCCCACTGAGATTGCTGGGGTTTATTTCCTTATAAACGGCAGCCATGATATTTATCATTGAATAAAGACAAAATGCAAACCCGTATTTGCTTTGGATTTTCAGGCAATATTGGATGTTGTAGTGAACCTTCAGTTTAGCCTAATAGAAAAATTGTGGCAGACTTTTTGGCGCTATTCTCCCTCAACAACTGATGGCACTACTATCACTGAGCCAAGGTTAGTATTTACCTGAGCCCTTGGGTATTTGGTTTATAAATAAAACAAAATCTGCCTTTTACCTTCAAAGGAATGCTGTCCTTTAAATTATTAAAATAAAAAAAGTTTCATTTTGTTATGAGGACTGCAACTTATAGTTGTATGCATATCATTTTATTTTCTGCGAATAGGACCCAGTTATTTTCTCATGGGATAATTCCAAATTCCAAGGCCATTCTGATCACTGCTGCATAAAAACTGTGCACCTTGATTAAAACTACGGAGGCCAGGCATCAGCCATTACAGCACAAAATGCCTCAGGGCAACTTAAGTGTGTTTTCAAACATCTCTAATGGTTTATTTGTAAAAGCTTTGAAATCCATTGTTCTTTTTTAATCTTCATGTAAATGCATTTTTCATTTATTCATTTAATACATTTGTTCACACCAGCAATCTGAGTGAAATAGAAAGTCGACTTCCGAAAGCAAAGCTGATAACTCTGTGCAAAAATGAGTCAATTCTGAAATGGATGTGTAACTGTGACCATGTGATGTACCAGGCTTTGGTGGAGATTCTCATTCCAGACGTCCTTAGACCTATTCCTAGTAAGTTGAATATAGATGACGTCTTGTAAGGATTTTTTTTTTTTACTACTGGTGATCTTTTGCCTATTGTACCTCCCAAGGAATCCGTTAGGAGTGTTTTTCAAAGCTATAGAAATAGTGTGAGTATAATTGTTTTTATCTGGAGTGTAGAAAAATACAGTAATAAATGTTTGATAACTCTTTTTAAACCTAGATTTCCACATCTAGCAGATATTATTTGAATTGTGGGGTTGGGATTTTTTTTTTTTTTTTTGGTGTCACAAAGCAAATTCTTTGTTTTAGGGAACAAAAAAAATATTCCTTCAACTTTCCCCTCAGTCTATAAAATAGATGTGAGGGTTCAAATAGATGTGTTTTTTTTAATGTCAAATTTGTTTTATATTTTTCCAACTTCAATTAGGAGACCAGCTAGCATATAGTACTTTCTCACCAAAAGAAAGCTTTTTGGTATATTATTGGGAAATGATATAACTGTACTTTCTCTTCTTGTATGGTTATATCACAATCTGTGTCAGTATACTTACAGAGGAAGGTATGACCCATCTAAATTCAGTATTTCAATCCATCCCAACCCTGCCGCATATGTAGTGTTAACATTTTATTTTACCATGAATTTTGGTAGTTTCTCAATCTTTCAAAAATTCAGCATTGATACAACATCTACTTGCAAATATTATAGGTTGATTAGCCATCTGTGGTTGAAAAGAAAATCTTTTAAGAGGACAGTTATCTTTTCAGTGAGGCAATTATTTAGGCCAATGCAGTGTAGTTTGTTGTTACATTCAGAAAGCTGATTTACTGTGGTTTTTAACAAAACACATTTCTATTATAAAACATTATCTTAGCACTATAATAAATAGTGAATTTTTGTCCCATTAATAGTAATAGTCAATAGTTTTGAGAAGTAAAAAATCAATGTAATTGCACACTCTTTGTGTTCTATTAACAGTTATTTTGTAATTCAGTTAGATGCACTTGTTTCTCCAAGGGATCTATAATGTATAAAGCATTTTTCTTTTGAAGCTAGCAGAAATGTTACTATGGTAATTGTTACAAACATTCAGAGAATGTGTATCCAACTTCGAAGTAGAGTACACCTCTTTCACTTATGAAAGAGACTGAATAAAATCTTGCTATTCATATTATTTTTTGTATAATGTGAGTGTTCTTATGGAACACCATATGTCAGTGATGTCATATTTTTCTAAAATTGAAGAGTTGCTGTAACCAAACACATGGGATTTCTGTATGTTTAAACCCCTGAAAGCAACAGACAACATTATTTAACATTGGAATTCTAAATACCAATGTTTGCTGTGGTCTAAAAATTAATCAGAATGACATCCATGAGGTTAAATGAATATTAACTGAAGTAGAATCAACAATTTGTACACAATAGTTTTTCCTGGTTATTTACAATTAGTCAAGAATTGGATTTGTGTTTTCATTCTGTTCCATTAACAGGTTTTTTTCCCCATTCTATTATTTGTTTGTTTTGTAATTTATCAAGAAACTACCAATTGTTGAGCACCATGTTGTCAAAATTCAGTTCAGCTTATTGGTGTACTCAGACTGCTGAATTTGAGAGCAAAAGAGGAGGCTTGGTTTCATTGACATCTTTAAGGGCACCTTGTCCATATGACTTCATTCAGCAGCTTGATAGAGATATGAAAGAATATGAAAGATACGTTAGGACATTGTAGACCCTACACATTAACCAGTATGGAATCCAGCTTTCTGTTATATTTTTAATTGATCCTGTAGATATCAGTGAAATATTATATTACATGACACCCCTCCCCTCCCCAATATTCATTGCACTTATATCCTGTCTTTTTTTTGAGGGGGGGGAGGAGGAAGCAAGAGCACTTATGATGGCTTATAGCAGAGGTCCCCAACCTTTTGGGCACCAAAGACCGGTTCCGTAGAGAGAGGTTTTTCCGCAGACTGGAGGGTGCGTGATTTTGTGTGCTGCCTGAATTTTGCGGATGGGGCTTTACTTCTTTGTGCGGCCCGTTTGCTGGCATGCCGTGGTACTGGTCCATGGACCGGGGGTTGGGGACCCCTGACCTATAGGGAACATGGTGTTTCTCCTAGTTTTGTCCCCAAAATCAACTCATTTGGTTGGCTGAACTGAGAATGAGAATGAATTCTGCAGTGGACTAGGGACTTGAAACTAGTTTTGTATCATACAAAATCAGTACCTTCATCACAGTGCTACACTATTGGTGTTATACACCCTCAATTAGCCTATTATTAAGTCATCCAGGTATTTTATCATAAAGTGATGCTCAACAGCAACACTTCAAGAGAATGGATTTCAGACCAATGATTTAAAAAAGGAGGCAAAGAAGGGAAAATCTTACAATGTTCCAGTCAGTTTCCTTGTCATTAGCTTATCAAGCCCCAGAGCTGTATTTCTCTTTGACTGTTCTCTTTTATTTAAATAATTAAGTAATCTCATACAGTAATCTCTTTGGCCAGCACATAATTGGCATCTGGACAAAATGAGAAGAAAGAATACCCAAATGAATATAGTAGACTTACAAAGGAAGCTAGACCTTTTGGAAGACTGCTTTTCATAAAATGCAGATAAACAAAACATAAAACCAAGTTAACTATGAAGTTTAAATGATGGCATCTCTACTAAAATAATCAATTATATTTACATAAGTGGAAGTTGAATTAAGATGATTCTCCAAAAAGAGAAAAAGAAGAAAGACAAAACATATCGTAAACTTACATCCTGGTCATCTTTCTTACTGACTTCCAACCATTCATTTAGTGATTTTTTTGAAGTTACGATGGCACTAGAAAAAGTGACTTATAACCATTTTTCACACTAACTGTTGCAGCATTCCCGTAGTTATATGATCAAAATTCAGACACTTGGCAACTGACGTATTTATGATGGTTGCAATGTCCCGGGGTCATGTGATGACCTTTTGCAATCTTCTGACAAGCAAAGTCAATGGGAAAGCCAGATTTACCTAACAACTAGTTGTTACTAACTTAACTGCAGAGATTCACTTAACAACAATGGCAAGAAAGGTTGTAAAATGAAGAAAAACTCACTTAACAACTGTCTTGCTTATCAGCAGAAAGTTTAGGCTCAATTGTGATTTTCAATCAAGGACTACCTGTATATCTGCTTGGTTGCCAACTTTTGCTGAAACTAATCCTGAAGATTTTCTCCTCAGTAAATCTGTGCATGCCCTGGTGAGAAAGTACATTTTTAAAAAGGTTAGAGCATGGCTGTCAAACTCGCCACGTCACGTGACGTGTTGCAATGTATCACGATTCTTTTTGCATTGCCAGCAGTGGGGTGGGTGCAGCTTCGGTGTGATGAAACCAGCCCGTGGGCCGGCAGTTTGACACCCCTGGGTTAGAGCTAGAATTAAAAATCCCATTGATGATAATAATGACATGTACATGATGTATATATTTGTCAAATTAATAGGGGCTAATTGAGTAACATAAGTTAGTTAAGTTAGTAGCACGGTTGTTAAATGAATCTGGCTTCCCCATTGACTTGGCTTGTCAGAAGATCACAGGTGATCACATGACCCCAGGACACTGTCATAAATATGAACTAGTTGCCAAGCGTCCAAATTTTGATCACGTAACCAATGGGATGCTGCAATGGTTGTGAGTGTGAAAAATGGCCATAAGTCACTTTTTTTCAGTGCCATTGTAATTTCAAACAGTCACTAAACGAACTGTTTTAAGTCGAGGAATACCTGTATCTGCAGCTTGGTCTCTGCACCTTCCCCTTATTCCTTGCTTTCAGTAATATTTCTTTTGGCTTCTGCTTCAAAGATTATCATGTGGGGACAGTAGAATTCCATATTCCTTTCTGATAAATATAGTAGTGAATAATTCAAGCGGCAGGAACACCCTCTGATCTGATGTTGAAGTCTCCTATGAGACTTCCTCGTAACAATAATCAGAATACTCTGCTAAAATTCAGATGGGTGATTCCATAGTAATGTCTTCCCTTTGGCAGTTGAAGTCCTGGCAGTAAACCATTAATCTCTTTTCAGCAGTGGTCAATAATCCCGAGTTGGTCAAAAATCTTAAGAGTAGGAAAGACTAGCTTCAACAATGCTTCCCTCCCACCCACCCACCCCCAAGAAAACATATCCCAATTGTTGTTCTGGCCAAAGCCTGATACAATCCTTGAGCAAATTTTATCTAGTATAGAATTTAACAGACAGGCTTGTCCTTGAAGAACAAACAGAGATAATATTACATAATGCCGCTTGTGGTGTGTGTGAAAGCCCTAATAAGCAGGCATATACATAGAATGAAGGCTACTGCTAAGCTTGTAAGCCGCCCTGAGTCTTCGGAGAAGGGCGGGATATAAATGGAATTAAAATAAAATAAAATAAATAAATAAGTGAGGCAAGATACGAGGTGCTGGTTATTACCTTGCAATTCCTATGTGGCCCAAGACCAGGTTCTAGAAGAAAACAGTGAAATAGAATCCACCTCCTTTCTGCTCCCTGAGATCATTTGAAAAAGTTCATCTAGAGTTGCTGTAGACTTGCTTCTCTTTAGCAAATCAGGTCAGGTCTTGCTGTAGCTGTCCCAGAAGATCTCCGGACTGCACTTTCCTGTTAACGAAGGGGAGCTGTCTGAAAGGCCTTAAACAGGTCCTATTTTTTTGAACGGGCTTCATTCTTACTTATTTTAAAGTATTTTAATTTTGTTTAAAATTGATATTTGTGACTGTGTGTGTGCTTTTGTGTCATTGTTGACTCCTGGCACCTGCCTCGACTAGCCCCTGCAGTTTTCTTGGCAAGATTTCAGAAGTGGTTTGCCATGGCTTTCTTCATAAAATGACGAGACCTAGGTCACCCAGCTGCCTTTGTGCCTAAGGAGGAACTGGAACTCACAGTCTCCTAGTAGAATTTAAAAATATTATGAAATGAGTTTTATTTAGGGTCATCGTAACCTTGAAACTATTTTAGGGTTCCAACTAGTAATATGACTTTATCTAAAAATATTAAATGGAATATTCTATTCCTACCAAAAGGTTTTTACAGGATCATAGTCTCTTCAGCCATAACAATGTATCAGCTGTTATTTGTTAATGATGCTCAATGGCGAGAATGATAACTTAGTTATGCAAGATTCTTTTCATATTGAAGCATTTCTTTTAACAGTCTTCTGAATGACATCAAAGGTTTTCCATGAATGAATTTGATATCTCAACGTGTCACCCTTAAACAACTAATTTTAAAGCAGGACCAAGCTGCTTTCAACATTTGGTCGTCTTATCATGGCCTACATTGAATCTCAAACAAAACCAGACCCCAAATGTAACCTTACTCTGATGAAGCTTCCCTAAATAACAAACATAACATTCAGGGGTACAATCAGGCATTCAAAGTTGCCTTAGACCAAGAGTAAGCAGTAACTACAAGCGTGATGTAGCTATTTGTGTTGGAATCTCAGGCCATAGGTGCAGAAAGTTGGGATTTGCATATAGCATACTTATAGTTTGCTGAGATGTCTATGGCCAAGATTTGAGTAGATTTCTACGCTTTTCAGAAGATCTGCAAGAATTTTTAGCTACCCATTGTTTAACAATAGGAACAACAAAATGATCTTTCTTTTCTGTATTAAACTGTAAAAATGAAAAACCTTGAGGTAGCCAATAGAATTGCAGGATTATAAACACTATTTCTTTTGGCATTCAAAATCATTTCTGGGCGCAATATACCTCAATTCTAAGTATCTGGTTTTTTTACCGGGGCCATTTAGTGGATCTCAAGTTTTGGGGGTGGGGTGGAGGAAGTCAGTCCTATATTATAGCTACCCATCCCTGCCAACAAGAATGGTAGCTGCATTGGTTTGTGATATGTATTCAGATATAGGAGTCCATGTCTTTATAGTAGAGAAAAGTGATTATCATCTGTTTCTTTCCTTGTTTCTAAAATAGCAGTAACATCAACATGGGTAACAGTAGAGAATCTATAGACAGTGAACAATGGTGCAGTGCATCAGAACATGCTGCATATATATTTTTTAAATCTGACATCTTTACATTTGAAGGGAGACAGAAGGGAGAAATTGATAAGTTCTTGGGATAACTAAGTTCAGTGATGTGTGTTGCCAGGAGAGTTAGGAGAATTGGAGGCCATTTTTTTCAGCAGGGTGGATTTTGATGGCTGTGTGGCATTTAGAATATTGGAATCAAAAGCTTCTTAGTTGAATTTATGCTTTCTTTAAATGAATGAATGTGCCGTCTAGGAATCTGCTAGGGTAGAGAAAGTGTTGATTTTCATGCTGTTCCTATCTTAAAGTGCATTTATGAAGTTAGAATTGCATATTCAAGTCATTTTAACAGCATCAAGTCTTATCATTTAGAGCATTTTTATTTTGGTTTTGTTCTACTTGCAAGCTTTCTCAAATAAAGCTGAAGAATATTTGAATGCTAAGAATTAAAGCTGCATTGTGCACATCCTTTAAAAGGATTTGGGGAGGCATACAAAACATCTATTTTTGAATCATTAGAACAGTAATGTCTATTTTCAGATTCCTGGTGACTTTTTCAGAAGCACAGCCATCTACCGTCCATGCAGAGACAGCCCAGCACACTTCAATTGCAGTTACGCAAGCTCAGAAAAAGATGTGGCAAATGTGGAATGTGTTAATCAGTAAAATAATAATAATTGATGTTTCATAAACACTCCTTATTTTCTTAAGGTTCTTTTGTGAAGGATTTTTACAGTCCAAAAATGGTGTTGTGATTTTTATTTATTTTGTATGGTGTAACAGGATACAGCATTAACCGTTGTTTTTATTTTCGGTACTCCTACTGCTTCTTGTTTCTGGGAGATCCAACAGCCAGAATGTGTAGACTGTTTAGCCTTGACAAAGTCACCTTGTTCAAGGTGCGCCACGAGGAGGCTAGTCTACATTGCACCTTTATGTTGTGACCTTTTGATATTATATCAAGAGCACCGCTTGGTATACAGAATAATTAAGGTTATCTTAATAGTTAAATTGGCAAATCGATCTTCATTTCTGCTGCTGGTTCTGATTTGGAATACAGTTCCTATAACTTCTGAACATTGGCCATGTTTTTGGGGGGCTTATGAGTTTGTAGCTTTAAACATCTGTCTATTTTTGTTCCAGACAATCAAAATGTTATAGAAATGTTTGTCAATGTTAGTAGACTCTTATTTTAGAAATGACTTGCTAGAAACAATGTTGGTGATGATGACTTTTAAATACACCAGAAGCCTATATAGGAGCTGATAGGGGGCTAGACAATAAAAGATAGGAAAATTATAGAGTAACAAAATGAACATGCAGAAACCACAAATTTTTAAACAATATATTCTGTAGGAGGTAGTCAATATAACACTAGTTTTTGAAAATCTGGAATGTGATGGCAGTGCTGGTGAGAACTATTAGAAAAACAAAAGACAGTAGAAAGCAACAATGGTGGGGGGGACTCATACTTGCTAATGTAGAGAAGCATGTTTCCATTTTGTTTTCTCATATATTGCTAATGAAATTACGATTGCAAATGCTATATCTGGCTAATATCAGTCTACCTGTGATGTAGTAAATCACTCATCAATGTTGCACTCCAGAGTAACTTATTATTTTATTTTTATGTATGATATTAATTTGCATGTTGCTACCTCTTATGATCATGAGCAAAAATATGCAATATTTAGTGACCAGGAAAAATTAAAACTCATATGTGGCTTCAGACTTTGTCTCTCATAATTTAGCTCTTTCTACTCAAGTGTGCTCATTGTTCTGAAGGACTGTTGGAGCAGAGGCAGGAAGGGGAGGGCAAGCTGTTCCACAGAGGGGAAGTTACAACTGGCATTCTCTCTCTTGATTTCTCACAGCAAGAGAATCTTGACTTAAGTAAAGCAAACGTAAAGTTAGTATCTGAGTCAAACAGTCTCTGAGCTAATAAGGACCAGAATATAAAGGGATACATAGGATATAACCAAGAGCTTGAACTAGATCTGGAAGGATATTGGAAACTGGTGTAAGCTATTGTAAAAATGACATTGTTCTACTGTACTGGTCAGACAGTGGCATGATGGATCAATTGAAGCTACCAAATTGCCTTTCAAGGCAATCCAAGTACAAGGTGACAAGGACATGAATTGTTGTTGCTGGTACCTCCTGATGCAGAAAGGGCCACAGCTGGCCCTCAGATTCAGCTGGACAAACACCATCTTGGCCACATTTTCCATCTGCAGTACTAGCAGGACCTGCAAGACTAAAAGAGTCCTCAGATTGTAGACTGTTCTTTCAGGGTCAACGCAATCCCACCCAGAGCTAAAGTATAGGACCTGAAGATTTCTGAACAAACAGTTGTTACATCTTGCTTCTTTTTGTATGGCTTATCTTATTATTCAGCATCTGAACAAGAGGGAGGGAGGAAGGAAGGAAAGGAGGGAGGAAGGAAGGAAGGAAGGAAGGAAGGAAGGAAGGAAGGAAGGAAGGAAGAAAGGAAGGAAGGAAGGAAGGAAGGAAGGAAGGAAGAGAATGGGCTACACCATCACCATCACCATTCAAAAATTCTACCCTGTTGGCTTTGTTCTGCCTGGTGAAGTTTGCCTAAAATGAGCTATCCACAACTAACAAGAACTTCTCTTCCCTACTCTTGAGTGGATTACAAGTAGTCCTCGACTTACAATGGTTCATTTAGTGACTGATCAAAGTTAAAACAGCACTGAAAAAAGTGACTTATGACCATTTCCCCCATTTATGACCATGGTCACGTGATCAAACTTCAGACACTTGGCAACTGACTCATACCTATGATGGTTGCAGTGTCCCAGAGTCACATGATTACCCTTTGAGACCTTCTGACAAGCCACCTAAATGGGGAAGCCAAATTCATTTAACAACCATCTTACTAACTTAGCCATTACAGTGATCCATTTAACAAATGCGGCAAGAAAAGTCATAAAATGGGGCAAAACTCACTGAACAAATGTTTCACTTAACAATATAAATTTGGAACTCAATTGTGTTCGAAAGTCAAGGACTACCTGTATTACCTCTGTCTGTCTGACAGTCTATCTTATCTTCTTCTCTATGTTATCTTCTTATCTTCATTTCTACCCTCTTGTTGGTATTATTATCATTACTCTGTTGCTTTGCATGTACACTGCGTTTTTGCACTGGAGACAAATTTCTTGTGTTCCTAATCAAACTTGGCTAAACAAAGTATTCTATTCTAGTCTATTCTATTCATCTAAAGATGCTATATAAATCTAAAGGTATTTTTAGGTCCTGACCTTGTTACCTTTTTATTTTTCTACCACTGTACTATTTAATTTTAAAGTTGGAACATTTTCAGTACTGCATTTATATAAAACATTTTATTATTTTTGGTACCCTTAAATAATGAGCAGCTGTTTTGTAACTAGTTAATCTTACTTACTAAAAGTATTGTGGTACAACTGCTACTTCATTCTAATGTAATATTCTAGGGTAAGTAGTTTATTTTTGTAATCTCTAATCTCTAGTCTGAGAAAAGCAGGGCTAGATGAATCAAAAGTTGGAATTAAGATTGCTGGAAGAAATATCAACAACCTAAGATATGCAGATGATACCACTCTAATGGCAGAAAGTGAAGAAGAACTAAAGAGCCTCTTTTTGCGGGTGAAGTGGGAGAGTGCAAAATTTGGGTTGAAACTTAACATTAAGAAAACCAAGATCATGGCATCCGGCCCTCTCAATTCCTGGCAAATAGATGGGGAAGAAATGGAGGTAGTGACAGATTTTATTTTCCTGGGCTCCAAGATCGCTGCAGATGGGGACTGTAGCCAAGAAATTAAAAGATGCCTGCTCCTCGGGAGGAAAGCAATGGCAAATCTAGACAGCACACTAAAAAGCAGAGACATCACCCTGTCAACAAAAGTGTGTATAGTCAAGGCTATGGTCTTCCCAGTTGCAATGTATGGCTGTGAAAGTTGGACCATAAAAAAGGCTGAGCGCCAAAGAATTGAGGCCTTTGAACTATGGTGCTGGAGAAGACTCCTGCGAGTCCCTTGGACTGCAAGGCGATCAAACCGGTCAGTCCTAGAGGAGATCAACCCTGACTGCTCTTTAGAAGGCCAGATCTTAAAGCTAAAGCTCAAATACTTTGGCCACCTAATGAGAAGGAAGGACTCACTGGAGAAGAGCCTAATACTGGGAAAGATTGAGGGCAATAGAAGAAAGGGACGACAGGGAATGAGGTGGCTGGATGGAGTCAGTGAAGCAGTAGGCGTGAGCTTAAATGGACTCCAGAAGATGGTAGAGGACAGGAAGGCCTGGAGGAACGTTGTCCATAGGGTCGCGATGGGTCAGACACGACTTCGCAGCTAACAACAAAATCTCTAGTCTAATCTTGCCATCAATTTAGCTAGTTTGAGTTAAAGGAAAATATATAACATTAGTGTTGCAATTTCTTACAAATTGAAATCAAACATCAGATACATCTATGGAAATTAATAGGCTTTTGGCCTCTCAAATATTCATGCCATTCTCAAGAATGGTTTCTGAGGGTAATAACTATGGCCGTTGTTAGTATAAACAATATTAAATATTTACTCTTCTTAATTTATATTATAGATTTTATTTTTACTTTGCATCATTATAAACCTTTCTGAGAAAAGCACCAAGACAATATAACAATGACATTACAGAGGTAATTTCTATGGTATGTATAGGAAATGTGGCTTTCACACTTTCTGTAACAGAGTCTTGAAAGTAGCCAGTTCATTTGCATGTATGAGCCATTTCACGTGGCCAGATTTCTCTTGTACTTGTGAAAGCCATCTTGGGAGTTCTCCAGCTTTCTGCAGCAAGGAAAGGGAGATTGGTATCTCAGCTACAATAGAAGAGGACAGCCTGGGCCAGGGGTCGGCAACCTTAAACACCCAAAGAGCCATTTGGACCCATTTCCCACAGAAAAGAAGACACCAGGAGCCACAAAATCCTGCTGCTTCCCCGCCGCCACTGTTTCCTCCCACCACCCGGATGGAGTGCTCCGCTGCTGCTGCTTTCCCCCTGCACTGAACACCCCATCACCACTGCTTCCCCCATCACCCCCAGACGGAGCACTCCACCACTGCTGCTGCTTCTCCCCCACACGTAGCACCCCATCGCTGCTGCTTCCCCCCACACACAGAGCACCGCACCGCCACTGCTTCCCCCTGATGGAGTGCTCCATTGCTGCTGCTTTCCCATACACACATGGAGCACCCCACTGGCACTGCTTCCCCCCCCAACGGAGTGTTTCACTGCTGTTGCTGCTGCTGCTTTCCCCCCACACACACACACGGAGCACCCCGCTGCTGCTTCCCCCAGTAGCAAAGGTGGAGTTTGGGAGGCAGCGGCAGGGCATAGCCCAGGCATGGCCCAGCAGCAGCAGCAGCAAAGCTCATCCTCCCCACTCAAAAAGCCACCAGTGGCTCCTCGGCTCCGTCCGAGTTGAAGAAAGCAGAGGTGCAGCTGGGGGATTGTTCTCAATAAGGTGGTCACACACGAGCGAGCAGCGTACCTGGCTCTTATTGTTTGAGAGCAATTCCTCTGCTGCACCTCCACTTTCTTCAACTTGGATGGAGCAGAGGCATCCAAGCCACTGGCTGCCACTTTAGTGGGGAGGAGGAGGAGGAGAGCAGTGAGGCTTTGTGGCAGCTGGCCGACCAGGGAAGGAGTAGGTTGGGCAATGGTGGCTGCTTGGCTGGAGTGGGGGGTATCATGGCCACTTGGTGGGGGGATCTGCTAAGCTTCATGGCAGTGGCATTGCAGCTCTCCCCACCCAGCCCATTTCCCCGGCTCCGTACAAGATGCTTGGAAGACCTCCCCCTTCCTGCCTCCAATTGGACCCATGTGGCATCTTCTTTCCAGCTCCGATGTGGTCCTCCGTCACTTCCTCTGCCGCTGTGTGCAGACCAACAAACAAAAGAAGTTTGTGAGACTAAAAAAAAATTCAATCAATCAATTCCAACTTCTCATGGGAAAAAAAAGTTCTCATGAAGTTGGAATTGATTGATTGAACTTTTGTTTTAGTCCCACAAACTTCTTTTGTTTGTGGGAGTGCACACCGCATCGGAGCTGGAAAGAAGGTGCTGCGTGGGTCCGATCTGGGGCGGGGTGTGTGTTTGTGTGTTCTGCCAAGCATCTTGGTAGCAACTTTGGTGGGTGCGACATGGGTCAGCCAAAAGTGGGCGCAAAACAAGTGGGGCGGTGTGGGACAGATCCCCCCACGCTGCCCATCCACCCTCTTCCCTTTCACTGCCCTTCCAAGCCCTCTTCGCAGCTCTGCCCACATGGCCATCGAAACGGCAGATGGAGCACTGGAGCTGGAAAGAGCCTGCTTTCCACCTCCGTCACATTTCTCTGCCACCGCACAGCTGGAGAGCTTGCCCCACCCACCACCTCCCAGATTGCTCCTCCCGCCCCATTTCTGGAATTTTTAAATGCATGTTTTCTAGTTTTGGAGGATTTGTCTTCTCCAAACATGGTTATAAGTTTGTTTGTGTTTGTGTGTCTGATGCTCTTTTAACTATGTAAATTCATTTGACTACATAAATCATATAATTCGTTTCTGTATACTGGAAAGGACCAAACCAACCTGTATCTGTTGCAATTCTGATTAGTCTTCCATGTCTTCCCACAGAATACTCCATTACTGTTCTCCCCCCCCCCCATTTTTCCTCTTTACAGCTGGTATGTTGTGGCTATTAAATAGACAAACCTCAATTGACTCTGATTTGGGGAACAAAGAAGCTAATGCTTAAAAAAAACACCATATGGAAATTTTAGGATCCCCATAAATGTGTAAACTACATGATGCTTTCAGTTAGATGAGGAATAGGGTAAAGATTTGGTGTTTAAAAAAAATACTGAAAGATCATATTAGTCATAAAATGTTACAATGTACCTAAAACAACTTCTTGAAATGGATTGTAGGATGAAAGTCTCTATATTCTTTTCAAAGAATAGTTAAATGTTCAGTGATTGCTTAGCGTTACTTTTCATGCTTGCATTTTAAAACCAAATATTACATTTTAAGACACTGCATAATGTTTACCTAACAATTTTTTTGCAGTTGATCAAATTATGATGCATGATAGTATTCAGTACAGAATAAAATATATTTCTATTGAGTAGTACATAGAACGCATCCAAATATTAGCATTCTCTTCCTACCACAGAGATGGTTAAGAGTGAACAATTTATTATTTTAACTTCATAGTAGGCTCAAATGCCTTCCTGTAAATAATAAGTAATAGAGTAAGATTAATAGAGTAAGATTATCATTTTTGTGTTCCTTTGTATATTAAAGAATTAATAAATAATGGATCCTGATCTGGGGTCTACATTTTACTGCAAAAATGACCCTATATTTTCATGTTAGTAATGGGTCCAATAGGACAGAATACTCTTTTATACTAAGAATTTCTGATTATAGTCCAAAGTTACACAGCATAGACACATGATTAGCATCTCAGTGAGAACAGTCACTGCAGCCTTCAAGATTTGCTGTTCTTTAGATATGTTGTACTAGAATAGTGCTACTTATAATTATGTGGTATTTCTTTTCTGTGTTGATTAGTAACGTGCAATAGCATAAACTCTCTCCCTTTACAATTTAGTTGTAATATTCAAGGACATTGATATGTCAATACAATCATGCCTTGACTTTTTTTTTAATTTATTGTGCTTACTTTCATGCATAGGTGCCTTGACCCAAGCCATTCGCAATTTTGCAAAAAGCCTTGAAGGTTGGCTTTCCAATGCCATGAACAATATTCCCCAGAGAATGATTCAAACCAAGGTAAACTAAAGAGTTACTCTTGCTTTCAAAATCATTTGCAACAAAAAAGATATTACAAACATAAATAATTCATCATTACCTCACTATACTACTTACATGTGGGTATTTAAAAAAAAAAAACCCACATAGAATCTGCTTTGGTTTTATATTGGTAGTTATACTGTTCTTCAAAATGTGCTGCAGAAAGTTCATCTACTGATGTCTAAATCACTGGTTCCCAGTCTGTTGTGTATATGAGCCCCCCCCGATCCATGGGAAAGAAATAATGTAATGATATAATTTTTCCAATACATGTAATGTGATATATGTAATATGTTTGTGAACTAGCATAATAAACATTAAAAATACAGTAATACCTCCAGTTAACAAACTGCTTTGAGAAAAGGGATTTTTAAAACTGTTCATTTTACCAGAATCTATCTAATTTATGCATAATTTGTATAATTTGCCATAAATTGTTCAGATAGAATCGTCTGACAAGAATTTTTTTCCATTATTTGAGGGAGAAATTCAAACTGAGATTCCGTCTCTTACATGTGAATGGAAGACCCTAAAATCAAAGTTTTACTGTAGTTGCTCTTGTAATATATACTGTTTTACTCTAATCAGCCAAAGACTAGGTAGAAAAAAAAAGTATTTCAAATGACTTGCTCAAGTGGTGATCTAACTGGTAAAAAGCTTTTGGTGTTGCTGTACTGGTCTTTGAGGAGAGATTTGGTTCTCTAACAAATATTTATTGAAGAATTCTAGGTGGCATAAGTGCCCTATTCTGTAGAGTCTTTGTACCTCACAGCAAACTGGCACAAATGTGTACCCGAATATTCTAACATGGTGCTTCCTTTGGGTGCTTGGGTGCGGAGGGTAACCAGGCATTCAGTGCAGGGAAGGTATTGAAATGGACGTTGTTTTTATTTAACTTCTATTATTAACGTTAATGGACACGGTGGCTCAGTGGGTTAGGACGCTGAGCTTGTCAATCAGAAGGTCGGCAGTTTGGTGGGTCAAATCCCGAGTGCCGCGTAACAGAGTGAGCACCTGTTACTCGTCCCAGCTTCTGCCAACCTAGAAGTTTGAAAGCACGTAAAAATGCAAGTAGAAAAATAGTGACCACTACGGTGGGAAGGTAACAGCATTCTGTGCGCCTTTGGCGTCTAGTCATGCCGACCACATGACCACGGAGACGTCCTCGGACAAACGCTGGCTCTTCGGCTTTGAAACAGAGATGAGCACCGGCCCCTAGAGTCAGAAACGACTAGCACGCATGTGCGGGGGAACCTTTACCTTTACCTTTATTAACGTTATTGTTATTTTGTGCACATATCCTCTGCAAAAGTCATATTCTCCTCAGATTTCTTTATAAGACAATATTGGTATATTTGGATATAAACTGTATTTCTCGATAAACGATTTATTTCTCGATAAAATGATTTATTTGTAAAATTTGCTAACCAGCGCCAGCCTTAATAAGAAAATAGGAGTATTGGGCCTTTTTCTTCCTTTTTCACAGATTGCCGCTGTAAGTGCCTTTGCTCAGACTCTGCGAAGATACACATCTCTTAATCATCTGGCTCAGGCAGCCCGAGCTGTCTTGCAGAACACTTCTCAAATTAACCAGATGCTCAATGACCTCAACCGTGTTGATTTTGCCAATGTCCAGGTATGATGCGGAGGCTTTGTTTGGAATTTTTTGGTCCAGTCATTAAGGCATCAGGCTAGAAAGCGGAAGCTTAGGCATGAAAGCGAGCCAGTTCATTTTGGGCCAGTCATTACTCTCAGCCCTCACAGGGTTGTGCTGGTGGTGGTGGTGGAGAAAATAGGGGGAGGAAGGAGGATTGATATGTTTGCTGCCTTGAGATCTGCAAACAATAATAAAAGTAAGATGAAAAAATGTAATATAAATTTTAAAAAGCCTCAGAGATGCCAGGAAAAATTCAGTCTAGAGGAAACCTGTCACAGTAATATTTTGCTTCTGCAAGAAAACATTCATGAAACATTTCTGTAGGCCATTCTCTCCCTCCCCCACAACTACTCTGATTTTCACCTGTTAACTTCTAGACAATGAAGGGTATTTCTTAACAGCTATGCTAATATATCTGTGACCTATATCTATCTATATCTGCCAAAGCTTTAGAAAAAGAATGTTTAGCAGCCTATTTGAAATGATCGATGTTTTTGTTTAAATACAACCCATTTACTAAAACATTCACATGCCCAACAGTTCCATTTCTCTTCTTCTTTGGCTGTTCTACCCTTGAAACCTTTTTCAGTCCTTTCCAAATCAACAGCATGTTGGGAAGACATTCTGTGGAGGAGCTTGGAATTGGGTCTGCCAGCAGAATGACTATATGAAAACCAAACAAATTTGGATCAAATTTAGTGTAGGGAAAGAAGCTGCTGAAAAGCATCAAATCTGAAAATGAAGAAGATCAAGAGCTAGGATCTGTTGAGAAAATGATTCCAGAAAAAAATCCATCCTTGCGTCCCTATGGGATGGATAGTTGAGGTTTGAATGCTGTTCACTGCTTTGTTCTAAGCCAGGGATGGGCAACTAGGGCAACTTTACAACTTGTGGGCTTCAAATCCACTTCAAGTCCACAGGTCATAAAATTGCCATAGTTGCCCACCTCTGTTCTAAGCCTTCCTTCTCTTTTCACGTTACACCTCAAGTGGAGGAGATACAACCTGTCCAGAGTTTCCCAGTACACAGATGAACACAAGTATGTTGTTGTTGTTAGTTGCGAAGTCGTGTCCGACCCATTGTGACCCTATGGACAATGTTCCTCCAGGCCTTCCTGTCGAACACAAGTATGCACACAGACAATTCACAGCAATAACATGCAGTGTTTCGTTAGTTGGAACCATGAAACTTATTTTATTATCCAGAAGAAAATGCAGATGTGCTCTATCCCTTGATTTGTTCACTGAGTACTTATTCTTCCCTCTCTTTTCTTGTTTTACTTATTGTTTTCCCTTCTAGGTGCCTTTAACTTAAATTTAAATTGGGCACTTGAAGTTCCTCTGTTAAACTTTTTTTGAATTGGTACAGGAGCAGGCTTCCTGGGTGTGCCAGTGTGATGACAACATGGTACAACGGTTAGAAACAGATTTCAAGATGACTCTTCAGCAGCAGAGCACTCTGGAACAGTGGGCTGCCTGGCTTGATAATGTAATGATGCAAGCACTGAAACCATACGAAGGAAGACCTAGTTTTCCTAAAGCAGCACGCCAATTTCTGTTAAAGTGGTCTTTCTACAGGTCAGTGCCCTGAGTAAATAGGTTATATTTTGTCTCAGTCCAGCAGGGTAGTGCAGTGCTTTGAGTTCAAAGGCCAAAAGGTACTTTGAAGTGCATAGAACTGAGCATGGAGTGCCTGTGTGCAACTTCTTTAAACATGTCTTTTGTCAGAATCATGCAACAGCTATGCGATCCCAAGAAAAGACGCAGCTGCTTTAAAGCATCGCAGAAATACAGTGTACTTTTGAATGCATACCAACCGGATCATAGCTTTCAGCCATGAGTGACCATAGATGAGGCTGCACATCTGCGTTAATTTACCATATCGCTAGTAAAGGTGATATTGGGTGGGGAGGGAAAGACGTGTCAATAAGCAGCAGTGGAGCTTGGATTGATGCATTCTTCCCTCCACTCATTTCTTTTCTAATTAAGCCTTAGTCGGACTATATTTTCATCCTGTTCTTTGCTTAAAGCAACCCATTTCTATTACCCCCAAAGTAAGAAGAAAGAAAGTAGGTGCAGACCACCCTAAAAGCCTGCTTCAGCCAGTTTCTGATATCCTAACTTCAGGGGCTGCTGCCACCGACATAAAACATTTAAGCATATTTTGAATTTACAAATATGATTTGTTATGTTTTTCATTTTTAGTTGATGTTGCTTATTAGTCAAATTTGTATTTTAAAGGGAATTTGTATTCTAAAGGGAAAGGAGAAAAAAAATGCAATCCATCAACCAATAATAAGAATGCTAGTTAAATCCAGCTGTATATGATGAGCCATTTATATAATAATTATTAAAGTGCTGTCTAAATGTAATGGCTAAATAAGAGAGAGAGAATCAAGAGGTCACATGGAGCCCTTCACCTAGGACAGTGATAGGCAACCTTGGCTCTTTTATGACTCATGGACTTCAACTCCCAGAATTCCTGAGCCAACACAGCTGGCTCAGGAATTTTGGGAGTTGAGGTCCACGAGTCATTAAAGAGCCAAGGTTGCCTACCCCTGACCTAGGACAAGGGTGGGCAACTATGGCAACTATGCCAACCATGTTGGCTCAGGAATTCTGGGAGTTGAAGTCCACATGTAGCAAAAGTGCCATAGTTGCCTTCCCCTGACCTAGATTCATGTAGACCTTACTCACATTTAAAAGCCATTTAGATAAATTAGTTTATACTTCTAGCAAGAGTTATCTGAATCTTGATACAGAGAAAAGATGGAGTTGGAAAAGAAGAGGATGGCCCTGCCTACAACTTGCTTTAGCTTGGCCAGTCTTCAGCATGTAGTATAACAGCCTTTTCTTTCCTGACAAGAAAACTAACTTTACTTAAAAAAAATGTTGTCCCCTTCTGGCTTAAATAATGTAATTGTTAGAATTATGTTGGATGTGTCAGAAATTTCTGGCATATTTATTGGATGATAATGTATTTCATTTGTATTTTCATCTTAATATAGCTCAATGGTGATTCGAGATTTAACTCTGCGCAGTGCTGCTAGCTTTGGTTCTTTTCATCTGATCCGTCTGTTATATGATGAATATATGTTTTACTTAGTTGAACATCGGGTTGCTCAAGCCACAGGAGAGACACCTATTGCAGTCATGGGAGAGGTCAGTCTGCAGTTGGAATCTTTTACCAGATAATTTAACATCAAAAAGAAGTAATTATCTCATTAAGTTATACTTAATTAAGTAAATGTGTTTTTTAGGATGTAAGTGTGGATCAGGTATAATTAAATTTCTTTCATCTTATATCATTTAGATATAATGGATGTCATCAAGTTTCAGTTAAGCTGAATCTATACAAAGCTCCTACAGAAATTCATTTTCTTTTTTATATCTAAATATTTTATTAATTTTCTATTTTTACAAACAAGTGCTTAATGGGTCCATTAGTAATTCTGTGGTAAATATAAGCTTCTTCAAACTAAATCCAATATTACACCATCCAATACCTCCTCTCTTCTTCCTGTAATAAACATTTTTCCACATTAAGCAAATACAATTCTTATTATTAATAGATATACAGTTGAATATCAGCATTTATTACAGTTTTCTAATAATATCAGTTATATCAGCTTAAAAAACATATCTTAATTGCATTTGCATTCAATATCCATTTAGCCAGTTAGTATCCTATTTTTGCTTTTTTCCCCCAGTTTTAATTTCCCATCCATATTCAAACTATCCCAATCATTTTTAGTTTCAAAACAAGTTATATTTGGGTAACCAAAAGCTTCCCTTATTCAGACTTCTTAGCATTCTTTATTTCCCTTTTCATGCCAAAATATGATATTCTGATTACCAATCTTATCTATCTAGTTATATTAATATTTCTATTTCTAGCAATCTATTTTTAACCATATTCTAACATTTAATTTATTATAATATCTCCTCTAATAGGTCAGAGTTTCTGTTTTCTTCAGTTTTACTCTAGCTTTCTTCTTTTGCCAACTAACTTTCCAAGTCAGTGTATTTGGATCGTCAAATAATTCTTCCTCTATTCTTGTACATATTATTTGGAACAAAAGAAACAATTTAGTTAAAGTATTTTTGGAAGAGCCAGCCCATTGATATTCATTAAACAGCCTCCCTCCTTCTCCAATTCCCCATAGTTCTAATAACAGTTCTATCTTCCATTCCGTTGGCTTTCCTTTTTATCCTCCAGTATGCTCTGAGATCTTGGTTGATAAAATGTCTTTTCCATTTCCAGTGCTGTTGTTATGTCTTCTAATTCTTCATTTCTCTGAGTCTGGCCATTGGTATTTTTCCTTTGGGTCCTCCATCTTTGGGTCAGTTTTCTCTAGTTTTCCTTCTATTTTCTGAGTTGCTAGTTTCTTCTCTGTGGTTATTTTCTGTGTTTGTAGATTTAAATTAGAAAATTGTTCTTTTATCTCCTTTGTATTATTTTTAATCTCATCACAAGCTAAGGCAATTGTTTCTTGTATTAATTTCAACACGGAGAGAATTTCTTTCTGTGATTCATCAGTATTTTCTTCATGGTATGTCAAACTGAGGCTTCTGGAGACATGTTAAGGATGGTTTTTTACCATTTAGAGCTAAGTATGAAACATCCATTTTATTTTTTGTAAATGGCCTTTGCAGAAGTCTGTTTGAAAGGTCAGGAAGTTATTATTGGAGCTCCAGATTATCTAACCAACTTATCAATCCTTTCTTAAACCTCCCCTAAGCAGATATAAGTAAAATTCAAGTTTGTCTGTCCAATAAGAGATATATCCTTTCTATCCAGGGAGAATCATTAAAAGATGTTTATGAGTCAAAATTTATAATCCAAAATGTTCCATCATATGAAGCAATACTGTATATTTCTTCTAGAGAGAAATACTTTCACAGTACAGTTCTGAAAGTCAGTATTTGTATTCGTAGTTCAGACAGGCCAATTTTAAAATAGTTTATCATCTCTGCCACACAGATAAACAGCCCCCCAAACCTTTTCTTTTCAGCTGGAATCTTCAAAAGTAAAAGTTTCCAAGGTCAGCCAGAGTCTTATCTAATTCTGGGCTTCGAGCCAGGCCTCTTTTAAGCAAAATAAGGTGTAATGCCGTACTTTCACCACTAGATGTCACTAATACCGTTCCAGTTTTGTTTTTTTTCCTTAAATCCAAAACTTATATTGCAAACTTTTCATCAGTCAGCCATACCCTTCTGAGATTTGAACCTGGGCCGATTGCACATTAAGCAATTGTTCTAACCTTTAGGCCACTGGCTCTTTCTCGCTTTGTTAGCTGAGAAGCAAGGGAGATATGTGTTAAGTGTTTGTTAAGTATTTAGAACACCTTGCTAGGCCCCAAACACGGGACAAGTCTTATTTCCTGTTTCAGCCTAACCCAAGGCCATCAACAGGCAGTAGTCACAGCAGTGACAGCTCATATTTGTGTAAAATTTATATATATATATACACAGACACACACACACAGACACGGACACACACACACACACACACACATATACAATATATAGGGGCAGAAGTTCCCCTTCCCTCTCATCAGGGGAGTGCTTTGGGCACTTTTTCAGGAAGAGGTCTTAAAATCATAAAGAGAGCATCAGGTCTCACCCAGTTTCATCCACGTTGCTCTAATATTGCTTATTAGTGCTTATTGTCTTTCGTTGTCAGCAGCTTAGGACTGGCCATGCAGATGCAGCCAGTCATTTCCCCGCCAATTTGGAGGGCTTCCTTGGATCAAATGGGAGTGCTCCCACCCACCGTGAGATCAATGAGGGTTCCCTCCTTCCTTGTTGCCTCTATGGGGCGATTTTTGACCCTTTCCGGGGTCCCCCAGTGGGGTGAAATTGAACACGAAAGATGGAGCCCCATCTTCCTGCATCTATCCCATCGTGATGTCAAAACCGGAAACAGAAATTCATTTTCTTTTATTCATACATTCTGATTATATTTATTCACACTAAATACTGGAACAAGTATTTTGCTGTTGCCTTTCAGATCCTGTGTAAATTTCTGAAATCTTGTGCTCATTTCTGAAATCTATAGTCCTTTTTAAATTATAACCTTGTTGAATTGCCAAATATTCAAACTTTTCCCCTTGTTTTTTTAACCAGCTGTTTGACACTCAGAGTAAAAAATTAAAACTATTTTCTTGTATCTATAGAAATAAAAAACAAAAAAGCAATATTTTCATTCCTAGTAAGATTTTTTTCTGTCACCCAATGGTCATTTTTTAATTGAAGATTATTACTATTATTATTAGGCTTTTTATTTTTGTTACATCACAAACTAGTTTCAAGAGGACTTGCGAAAAGGTGATGTTCCTTTTTGAAGCACAAAGTAATAATATATATGAAGCAACATATTTGACTATGTTTAATATTCCACAGACATTAAGAATGTGCAAATATCCTTCATATATTTCATTAGTTTTGCTTTCTGGGTGAAAATGAAGAGTATTATGAAAATATATTCAAAAATAGGCAACAAACATTATTTACTTTCATTCACAAAGTATTAAGCAATACATGTAGTTTCCAAAATAAGGTATGTATTTAACTTTAGAACAGAAGGCTTTGTGGTATGTAACACTCTAAACTAGTGGTTCTCAACCTATGGTCCACGAACTCCTGGGGGGCCATGATGTTGTCACAGGGGGTCCTCAAAGAGTTGAAGAAATGTTAGGATTTAAATCTTGAATTAAGTCTTGGTGGTTCGTGGCCATGATCCGTGGCCACAAAAGGTGTTTAAAGGAATCTGTGGTGAAGAAAAAGTTGAGAACCACTGCTCTAAACCATTTTTATTTTGAAGGATTCGCTTCCAGAAATCCCTGAATGGAATGGGATAACTCGCCATGGCCAACTCACCGCAGGACTTCTCCGTGAGGCAATTTAACAATTCCATTTAATTATTTAAAATAAATAAAAATGTTTTTTTTTCATTCAGATTTCATGTTGTCTCTGTTTTTGCATCCTTACTTTAATTATTCTATTCCACCATTTCTTTGATATTAGTGTAACTCTTTTCCCATGGTGAGTTGTCCTGTGGCGAGTTGGCCATGGTGAGGTGGCTGTGGCAAATTGTCATAGACCCCCCCCTGGAATTGCATAATCTGAAGAATGTTGCAAATGTTCCATTTGTGAATAAAAATAGTCATATTATTTATTGGGAAGCATGATTATGTTTAGATTTCACAGAGGATTTAACTGACATGGAAAATGTATAATGTTTTGTATTAAAAGTTGCTATTTTTATTTTCTTTCACAGTTTGGTGATTTAAATGCTGCATCTCCTGGAAACATGGACAAAGGTTAGCATAGTACAGATACTACAGATCTTCAACTTGATTAGGAAATCATAAATTTATTTATTTACTTTATTTGTATGCTGCTCCTACTTTTCTTAACTTGTTCACTCTTTTGAATTTCTACTTTTATCTGAAAGCTTACTTGGAAGGTTGGGAGATCTTTTAAAAACATCTAGTGAACTATAGTGATTGCTATAGTTTAACCATGTTTTATTAAGTAAATTGCAATTGACAAGCGTCTCATATAATATACTCATCCACAGTCTAGTCACATTATGATTTGCATGATGCATGAATCCAGCCAGTGGGATTCAGAGATAGAGCATCTCTTACAAATGAAACATAGTATCCATTTAATTTATTGCCAGCATGAACAGATTTCAACTGAATTTTGTATGATAGTGATACTCATTGCTTTGTAACACTAACTGGGACAGGAAATTCCATCATTAGTGTGCTTTGAAGTGAGAAAAATTATGTGATCATATGGAGATTCTCAGTCGTCCAGGTCATGGTTGTCCTAAAGGGTGTTTTTTTCAAAAGGCAAGCAGACTTCGTTTTTCCTTGAAGAGGTTTCACTTCTAATTCAAGAAGCTTCTTCATTTCTGAAGAACTGAATTGAAGAAGCTTCAAGGAAAAACAAAGTCCAGTTGCCTATTGAAAAAGCACCTTTGGGACACGTATTCATACCACTTAGTGATGGTGGTCCTGATTGCTGTCGTTGAGCAAGGACTTTGCATGACCGTGACTTCTTTCTGCCTGCCAGCTTTCCCATTAACTTTGCTTTTGGGGAGCCAGTACAGAAGGTTGAAAATCACAATCTTGTGACTGTGGGGATGCTGTGTCGGCCATAAGTACAAGGTCCAGTTGTAATTACCGCTCATTCAGTGCCATTGTATGTTAAGTCACTTACTGAATGATTGTTAAATGAGGACCACCAATACAATATTGAACTTGTGCACTGGTTCAAGTCCTTGTGATCCCTTATCGAAGCAAGATAACAGTCTCCATTGAAATAGTTACAAAACACGGTAAAGAGTTTGGGCTCATAAGCATTCATTTCCACCCAAGAAGTGATTTCCAGTCACAGAAGGGGGGACTGTTTCCCCTACTTGCAGCCCCCATAATAGTAATCAAGATGGGAGTTTTAGATGCTGCCAGCAAATAAGCATTCATCTACAAGTACAAGGGCTGGCTAATTAATAAGGAGAAAGTTGGAGGCCAGCCAAGTGCACATACGTAATTTACCTATTGGATTGGATTTGGACACAGAGACTATCCCATTCTAGTAATCTGATACATTGCTAGGGTTGTTAAGTCTTTCTATCTCATCGTGACATGGCTCTTTCAGATTGCAGGATTCATGGTGATTTTATTTGTGCAGATGAAGGCAGTGAAGTTGAAAGTGAAATAGATGAAGAGCTGGATGACTCTGGAGAGCCACAAGCCAAGCGAGAGAAGACTGAAATTAGCCAGGCCTTTCAGGTGGGCTGCCTGCAGCCGGTACTCGAGACTGGAGTACAGCAGAACCTTTTGAACCCTCTTCACAATGAGCACATTGTCACAGCTACTCAAACGATCAGACAGTGTAGTGCGACTGGAAACACATATACTGCGGTCTAACACATATTTAAAGTTCTTTTTTCAGATTGTATTAGCCCTCTTGATGTTGGGCATATCACAGGGGACGGAAGGGATGCAAAAAAAAAAAATTCTGAAAGTCGACATATTGTCAAATTTTATCTGTACTTTTGCTGGAATTGTGAAACGGAATGGGTCTATGTATTTGGTCAGATTTGGGGGGGGAGAAGGTAAATACAATCATTTTACACTGGCCGCTTAATATAAAAAGTTTTCTTAGTTTCAAAAGTCAAGAAGCATTTTTGCGAAGATTAATGTTACTGTTTTTGTCCTCTTTATAATTAAAAGTAATTTAATTTTTTCATAGTTTTTACAAAATATTTTATTGTTAACTGTTAGTCATGGTGATTTCGTATAAATAGGGTTTTTAATTAATTGCACTCTGAAATATCAAGAATTTTCCTCTCTGATTTACACTGGAGGCATGCTCGTTTGATAGCAGCTGCATTAGAATTATTATTAAAAGGCAGCTTTCATTGGAGAGAACTGGAAGATAACTATTTTGATACATTTCAGAGTGCTCAACAGATATATTGGAAGATTTATTATAATTCTAGAGAACATAGATTGTCTTCTTTCTCAGAGGAAGAGTGATTCTCACTGTTTGCAGGATAAATGAGAGCTCTGATAGCACATGGTAATGTGTACTTAAAGGTACAGATGACACCGTTATGGACAATTGAAGCTTCCTTAAATCAGTTTCAAATTTTGGGATACTTGCTCCTCTCTCATAAGACTACTGATTTCAGGTACATTCTGCCCAAAAACTGACTCTGTGCAACCTCCATTCGTTTTAATTAGAGTTTTACATGATTTGAATTAAGGCATCTTTGATTTCCAGTGAGAACGCAATCATCTTTGAGTGAGTGGAGGTCATGTTACAGAAGCATTTGCTGGGTTCTGCACCTCATATACATATGGGACCACTACCTAGATGCTTTCTGCTCTTCAGTGGGGACACGGGATACTGAAGGTTTTTTAAAAAGCATCTTGATTCCTTCTTTAAGTGTATGTGCTACTTATGCTGAACTGGACATGCAGGAAACCATTCCTTTCAGATGACTTTTTAATTCTGTGTCCTTTTCCTCATGATAGTTCAACCTGCTGCTCTTGTTAAAGATAGTTTATAGGATGCAAGGAATGTAGCAACCTGCATTGTAATTTTGCTCAGAATAATTCCTGGTTCTTAAGTGGATTTCATTTTATATAAAATGTTTTAAAGGCAGTGAAACTGGCACATGTCACTTGTACTTATTTCCCAATTGCGTAGAATTTGAATAGGTGGCTAGATGGACCATTGCCATTTAAGAATGTACATCAGGGATCATTGTACCTCGGCTATTACATGGTGCCTTAAACAGAACTGAAGCTAAGATTTTCTTGTTAATAACTCTTACATTGATTCAACAAAGTGTGCCTGTCTTCTTTCTTTCTTTCTTCCCCTCTTTCCTTCAGATTCCCTAAACAGTAAGGGCAGGTTACATACTTCAGATATCAAGATTTTTTTTTTGAAAGAAAATTAGATATACTATCCCTCTTAGAGTGACAGCCTTTTTCTTTCTTATTTATAGCTGAACTTCACTTTATTACTAATCAGATTTTCTGGGGTGGGGTGGGATTGGGGGAAAACGGTGGAAAACAAACTAGCTTTAACAGTGTCAAAGGTCAACAGAATAGATTAGTTAATTCCCAGACAAGAATATATATACTTATATAAATATATATACATATATATTTCTAAACCCTTATCTACTTTTAATTTCAAAAAGTAACGTAAGCAACGTTTTTAAAAAAGCAGCATATAGTTTCAATAGTGCATATGGTGATGGGGGTCATTCTGCTATTTTATTTAATGGTTCATTCATAATGTATGTTGGTTTTCCTTTTATTCTCATTAAGCTGTTCTAGTTAGAATGCATTACACATTTTATTGGTCGAAAAGACATGTGAATTTCCTTAGTTTGATCAAAACAAACCAAAAATGAAGGAAAGCACAAAGAAGATTTACAGGTTTTATAGCAAGACCTATATAAAATATTAGTGTCTTGTTTATTGTTTGTTTGAAAGACTTTTTCAATTATCACCAAATGCTTGAACAGCAGGTAGAATTTTTGGTATATTTTTAGTATACAGTTGCATCCTTGATTTTTCATATATTAAGAATACCTAAAGATTTACTTCTTTTTATTTGAGTTTCTACTTCAAAACTAAGCTTTAAAAATTGCTTAGAATTGCAAATTTGGGCCAAACTAGGTATTGTGCCTAGTAATTCCTGCCATTTGGTTAAACATGCTGATACATTTCATTATAATTCTGATCTTTCTACTATTGGAATATGTTCTTATTTTTTTCCCCATCAAAATCCATCACACCTACACCCCTCACCAATTTTTTAAAAACTAAGCTGTGATAGTTCCTCCCTCTCATTGTGCATTATGAAATGTTTACATTTAAATACAGTAAAATTAAATGTAGAAACAAAGAAACACTTTTCAGCATCTTTTTTTGAGAGTCTATTAAAGTTCTATGTTAAATATGATTTATTTACTGGTATTATCCTTTCTGGATGACAAACTTGTGTTTCTGTATCACTGTCTTCTTTTGTCCTCAATACTGGATTTTGTTCATGCAGAAAAATGAAAATGATGCAAATTTACTTTTCTGAGAGAGACAGGGCTGTAAATTTTTATAATTCATTTTCCAGACCACTCCCCTTCCAGTTGATCACTGTATTCAGTGTGCCAAAAAGATTGATATTTATTGTATTTAACATCATGACCTGGAATTCTGGTCTGCTGTGGACCATACAAATAATGAAACTCCACAACCTGTCAGTGTCCAGAATAAATGCTCCAATAAGTCAGCAACACAGATAACAAGACATTAGAAGAGCTTCTGTTAATCATGAATCAGAATAATCATTGTTTATCTGTGTCTTTGTCCCATAATAATTGTTTTAATATTTTTGTCTAGTAGGCCTTATAAATCAAATGGCCATCTGACTTGCATTATCTTCAGAAGCTCTTCAGTATAATCAGTAGACTGGGACACTTTAGGTAGCATTCTGACACTGTACTACGTGTGCCTATATGTTACATACATTTTTCAAAATGAAATGTACGAGGGCTGGGATTCAGATAATCCCATGCAAATGCCCTAGTATTCTGTGCAAATACCAGGGTTCCCCCCAATTTTCTCTTCTACAGTAGTTGCAGCTTCTTTGTACTTTATATGCCACGCCACATATTTTTCACTGAAGGTTCCCTAAATGGTCTCACATTATGCCATGAATCCAGTATGATCTTAATAATCGAGTATGTACTCATCAAAAAATATGGAGAAATAGCTTAATTGAAGCACTTTGGGGAACATTGCAAGAAAATGAACTAATAACATTTGAGAACAATTTGTCTTAAAAAGTTGTTTTAAATACTATTTTTTTAATTAAGGCTTTTTGGCTCTTGAACAAGTAATGCAGTGATCAATACTGTTGATTCTATTGAAAATTCGTATTCAGAAATAGGGCCCAGTTTTCATAATCTCTTCAGGAATGCAAAATCTTTGGTGCTGTCACCTTAATCTGTTTTTGTCCTGTCCTGCATTTTTTTCTTTGTGCTTATTTTTTTTGTATGATAACATGTAATTATAACACTACATTAGAAATCATTTATCCATTAAAATATTCTACAGTACTGCTGTGCAATGTCACCACATTTGGTTCACAATGGATGGTAGTAATTGAAACAGTACTGAGGATATGTAGGTCTACATATAATTCTTTAATTTAAAAATGAGGTATTCACAAACATTAGAAACACATTTTTCAAATTATTTCTCAGCAAAATATTAAATCCTTTCAGAGATTTGACAGGCCAAATAACACTATGTAACACTTTGAGAACACTTAATGTTGATTTGTGAAAGCAGTACCAGTTTCTGAAAACTGGGCCCTCATTCCTGCATTACAGGTCAGTCTCTATGTATTGTTTAAAGGAAAAGGAATTCTAGTATTGTTGCTAGGTTATTTGTTTAGTGACTAAAAAAACCTGGACTAGAAGCATGAATTCAGTGCTTAGTTCTAGCATTAGAACATTCTTTTGGTGGTAATGCCTTGCATTTAACCCTTTGAGCATTGTAAGTAAATATAATTGATATCAATCTCTAAGAGTCTTGAGATCCTTTGTGGGATTATGAGCGCACAATGCCCACTCCCCAGAACAGATTCAGTGTGTGTGTGTGTGTATGTATATGTATATGTATATGTGTGTGTATATACACACACACATACACATATACACACACATATATACATACACACACACACACACACACACACAATTTTCAAAGGAATTATGGAAAGAAACCCAAGGATTTGTGCTTCAGTCAGAGACCACAGATTACCTCCCCCTCCATAAAACAACAGAATTTTTTTTCCAAAAGAATCTGAATGTAAATGTGAACCATCCTAGGCATTATCTATTAAGGATTGCCGTATTCCGATTTTCTCGCAAATGCTCAGTAGTTTAATTTATTCACTGCCATTTTACCAGGAGCAGGGAACATATGATTGTTCACAGATAGCTGAACCACAATATTTGATGTCCCTCACCATTGGCCTGGATGACCAATGCATGGGAGCTGTTGTGCAGCAACATCTGGAAGCCCAAAGGATTCCTTTCCCTAATATATACTGCCTATAGAAGCAAGTATTTCTACTGTTATAGGTTTTTTGATCCAAGATGTTGGGTTTGAAAACATTTCACAATTGTTTATTGACAAAATTTATTTCCAGGTAGTTGAGAAATCATTAGTTAACGTCAAAAGTTGTAAATATAACCTGTATGTCAAAGACTTGAACTTTGGAGGTAAACCATTGTTATCCACAATCATCCATTGGATGTTGCAAAGGACTGCAGTTTAAAGGATGTATATGTATCCATAGTCGCAAAATTGTCTAGACTTGGAGGTGTATGAATATTGCAAAACTCTCTGCAACTGAAAGTCAGGCTGTATCTTGCCTTTCAAATAGCACAAGAACCTTTAGTGAGGTTCTCTTGCTATTTGTGTGAAAGCAGATAGGCTTACCACTATGCATGCAACTATGTTGAATCGTACTTTTATTTTAGCACATTATCCCACTTCCAAGTTTATTATTGAACATAGACAATGGCATTTTTATGGAATTCCAAATTTAAGTCAGTGTTCGGGTAAAAATAAGCTACAAGTGATATAGCAGTGGATTTTTAAAACACAATAAGAATTAGGCCACACCAAACCATTACTCAGTGGGTTAGGATGCTGAGCTTGTCGATCAGAAGGTCGGCAGTTTGGCGGGTCGAAACCCGAGTGCCGCGTAACAGTGAGCGCCTGTTACTCGTCCCAGCTTCTGTCAACCTAGAAGTTCGAAAGCACGTAAAAGTGCAAGTAGAAAAATAGGGACCACTACGGTGGGAAGGTAACAGCGTTCCATGCGCTTTTGGCGTCTAGTCATGCCGGCCACATGACCACGGAGACGTCCTCGGACAAGCGCTGGCTCTTCAGCTTTGAAACGGAGATGAGCACTGGCTCCTAGAGTCGGAAACGACTAGCACGCATGTGCGGGGGAACCTTTACCTTTACCTTAAACCATTTTCTAGATCAGATTTGGAGCCAAGCAAGACAGACACTGCCTACAAATTATGTATGCTACCCCAAATCAGGCTGAACAAAACTTTTGCTTTTGCTGCCTGTCCAGGACTACTGCAGTTGTGCCAATTAACAAGTAGCAGCTCCTAGCTCACAGCTGTGCATTTGATTTGGTGGGTCTCAAGTTGTGTAAGTTTAGAATGCAGATGCTATAATGCAACATTCAAGTGCATTGACCCCAAGCAGTTATCAGTAAACAACCCATGCTCCCTCTATGTTTATTTTAAATACACTGGACATTAGTTCAATGCAAAGACAAAAAAATAAAAAGACAAACCTTTCTTTTGTTTCAAGCTCTTCAAATTAATGTACAATGAAACATAAATGCAATACTCAAAGGGTTTATGAATTTATTCCTAATGATTTTCTGTAAATGCTTCTCAGTTTGCATGCATTGATCATTGCTGCTAGTGATTCTGTGTGCCAGTAGAACTAAGTTTACGTTACCAATTTTACTAAATAGTTAGAAGCCACTTTCAAAGTGACTACCTAGGGTCTTTTGGCAGAAATAACATGCCTTGCTTTTAAATAATTTTGGTCTACAATTTTATTTTATTTTTTTAGCTTTTTTCCCCTTTTGTTTACTAAATTATGTTGAGATTAGAAGCCCTGAGTAATAATTGGTAAGGATGGCTCATTTAAATTAATAATTTCTCATAAAACACGCTAATATACATGGTTGATTACAAACCTTGCATACCCCTGTAGCCTCTTTCAACTTGTTAAGAGCAGCTGCCGAGCAGCTTTGTATAAAAAAATATATCCAGAGAAGATTACTACAAATTACACAACAGAGTACTTTTAGGGTGCTCACTGTAGCATTTTGAAGTCAAGGAAATGAATCTGTTCTAACTCTAATAGGGCCTGGATGAGGTAACTGATTGTGTGATTTGACGTTCAATTGGCAGACCAGCATGACTTGAAGGAACAAACTCCAGGGCAAATGTTTGCCTCCAGGGCAAATGCCTGATTAATCCACAGAACCAAATTGGACTGCATCTTTGCATAATTAGCGAATCCCCCCCCCTTTATGATCAGGTTACAAAAAGCATCTGTATAGGTACTATTTTAATAGCAATTCCTCAATTTTTTTACTACAAAGTTGGCTCTGAATAGTCTATAATAGAATATTATTATTATTATTATTAAAGCAGCACAGAGAAATTGTTCTAGACCTTTAAATCAGGAAACTGAAATGCAGATCTAATTTTGACTTTATAGGAACGAGTATATTTACCGGAAATGAAAGTTACCTGTTTACAAAACTCCGGGTAGCTTGAGAATTTTGTATTTAGCTCTAGATTGGAGTACACATCTGAAATTCAAACAACAGTATAAAATTATTTTCAAGTTCAAATTAATGAAAGCAGGCTTCTCCCTGAAACCTTAAAAAGTATAGATTCTCCATTAGAAATCTGATTTTTTTTTAAATTAACTAGTGAGGGTATAAAACTTTAAAAAAAACTTTTGTGTGCCTTTGTAAAAACCTGGGAAGTTTGTGCCTATTTAATTGGTTAATTTTAGTTCTTACCAATCAATAACCTTACTATCACTCAGGGCTCTCTTTCTTTAATAGTTCTTTTTTTTGTGTTTCTTTTATATTTACTTTCCTTCTTTTTTTTCCCCCTGGGTGGATTAATTGCCATCATTTATTTTGTTAAGTGGAAGATTTATCTTTTTCAGTCCCACAAGCACAGAAATGCAGGAAACACTAGTAGAACTTATTGGATCTTTTTATTTTTAAATTGACTGGATATATAATGTAAATGAGGTAAGCAAGTTTTTTGTAGATTGTATGTGTGAGATAATGTAATGTTCTTTTCCAGTTTTTGGATTACAGTTGAATATACTTTTTAATTATTTAAAGAAAACATCTTTACAGAATAACGTGATGGGTTTTGTATAATGTATTGATTCTGTAAATAAGTATTTCCTGATGTGATTTTTGTGAAAATGCTAAATCTTTTAGTATATCATGTCCTCTCAAAATTGGCAAGAGCTAAATAATAGTTTGTGGGCAATTTGTATTGTGTACTGTACAATAACTGGGGAACTTTTATAATTATAAAAATATATATTAACTTTTAGTGTGTTGTTTAAACAAATGACTGGAACATACTAAAGATAGTAGGATTTTTCTGAATATTTCAGACTTGAACTCAGGCTAGCTTTCTTGTGTTTTTCAAAACAAAATTGTGTCTTGTCTTTTAAAATCAATAAATTTGTTTTCTTGTTACAAAAATATTTGAAATGCTTCCATTTTTAAACAATAAATTACAGAAGAAAGTGTAAGTCTGTGATACAGGAAACAGTGGTGTATTTTCTCACAGTTGTTTTCCAAGAAAAGAGCAACTATTTTAAACTTAACAGCATGACATGGTTTGCGTCAATCAACATAAAGCATGCACAATTTTTAAAAGTTTATTCTTTCCAAATTAAACATTTGGAAATTCAATTGCATTTATATAGGGAGGCGTATTGCCTAAATCAATTTTCACGCTTATTAGTATGTCCTAGTTCAAGGAACCAAAAGTAGAACAGGAAGTATTGTGTGAAAGAGAATCACCTGTTCTTTACTAAGAATAGTACTATCAACCTATGATATATCTAGAACCCTTTTCACTGTTCCCAGAAGGAGATAACACCAAGGAGCAGGATTTATCTGTCTGGGTTCACATTATTGACATTTTGTTTGAAACCATAGTATTATCACTAGATAAAGCAAACAATCCACTAAGAACTGGGCAATTACCGTAATTAAGGGAGGTAATGGTTCATGTTTGGTAGATTCCAGTTCTTACAAAAAACAGACCTATTAATACTACTACATTCTGAATTACAAATTAAGATGAAAACAATAGCTTTATGCTTTTACTAAAGCAATTTAAAATTAATAAAATTAAAATTAATAAAATGATTGCTTGCATCTTCCAAAGGAGAACTGCTGATTCTCCATAAGGCATTGGATCCAACTGACTTATCACTAAACTGGTTTAATTTTCTGCTTAGCATCATCTTTGAGTAACATATTTGGAAGATGTTTTTTTCTTATGCTTTCCTTCCCTTTACCTTTTTTTTCTACTTTCCTTAACAGCCAACCAAAACAAAAATTGGCAAATTTGAAAGTTTCACATTTCTTTGTTATTTTTTGGGGTAGCTTTTATCAGAATTACACTGTTCTGTTGTTGGATCAATGCTGCTGCTTCCTGTAATTAATACTGTTAATTGCATGTATTTTCACACTCTTTAACACATACAAAGATACATAAATATTACAAAAGTAATTAAGGGAAGCACTTGCTATGGATGGCTTGGTGATTATTGAAATGTGACTGGATTTAACCATGTTCACTTTCAGTGATTTTTTAAGGGTTAGTTACCTAACTAAGTTAATAACAAACAATTTAATTCTAGCTAAATTTATATTGATAGCCATATTGGTGATTGCTTAAGGCACCATGCTAGAAACCAGGAAGTCCATAAGATTTAGTTTCACCTTAGACATAAAGCCAGCTATATAATCTTGGGCCAGTTACTTTCTCTCAGCCCTATGAAGGAGACAGTAGAAAATCACTTCTGAAATCTTGCCAAGAAAATGGCAGGGATTTATCGAGGCAGTCACTAGGAGTCAACATTGACTTGAAGGCATATACATCCAGAAAAACCCACTAAACTAACTCTATGGAGCGTAAACTGAAATATTAAATGTAAAATGAAAGTGAGAAATGTAACCTACAATTTCTATGGATGAGCATATATGTTTCATTACAGTATCACTTTGATGTACATTTGCCTAAAAACTGAATCAAATTCTTTGTTCACGTTCACATGCACTCATTTTTCTTATTGCATTAGCAGCATTAGCCAACTTTGGCTGATCTCTAAACAATAAGCAAGATTAGACCCATTAGTTTTTGGAGTGGACATCATTAGGCAGTTCCAGAGTTCTAGATAAGACAAGAAATATAAAAAAATACTTGAAGTTAATGTCAAATCACCCCTGAATTACAGCCAGGAAAACAAACCAATGTGTCCCAGTGGTTGGCAGAAGTTGAACCAAATAGGAGGGATATTTTGCCTCTATTTCTCACTGGATTTGGATTGGGCTGCTAACATGTACAAAATTCCACATGAAAACACTCCATTGTTTGCTAGAAGCAAGTTATGTGTACAGCAAATTAAAGACTTATGCTTATGAATATAATTGTTTGCCCAATTCAGAAATTCAGATAATCTCTTAACACTCAGTAGATTTAGGACAGTGTGCAGTGGGACGGAAGATTCCATTATAGTTTAACCAAATATTTGATACAACCCAATATTTTATTTTGTAAATCTGAATAACTTTGGAAAATTATTGGCAAGTGCCAGAATACCTTTCTCTTACCTCAAAGAATTATGGAAAAGGCAGTGCGGTTTTTAACAAAATGTTAGAGTAATCATTTTCTTAGATATGTTTGCACCTTATTCATTATTTCAATTCTCAAACATTTTAGGAATGGAATAAATTTTGGGAGTTTCAGTGCTTATTTTGTAAGAGTCCATAAATAAGTTTCAAAATCAAATTTTTAAATATTACTGACATATATTCTTAGCACCTGGTAGAATGAGGTTGTCCTTTCTCTTAAAATAGATAAAAGCTACTTACTGGCACAGAGCTACTAGCAAGAATAAAGTATCATATAAACATTCTCCTGCCTTTTACAGTGGGAGTAGGAGGGCATGAGAAAATTGTATTTTTACTTTATCACATTGCCTGATAAAGTACTTTTAAAAGTTTGAAAGTTTAAACTGTTTTGAGATCTAAAACTGGCCAAATAAAAATATTGGTTGTCTGAACACAACTACTGGAACTTCACTAATTCCTGGTAATTTTAAATTGAGACAATTCAATGTTTTATTATGGATTAGAAAAATAATGAATATTGCCAAGATTTTGTGAAGGTATGTACAGCAACATCATTATAATACATATTTTATTTACCTAATTTAGAAGGCTGCCCAACTCTTTAAGATGGCATACAACATCAAGAACAGTAAGAACTATAAAATGAAAGAAAGAGGTGCTTCCAGAAGAGAAACATTCTGAAGAGTATATCAGATTTTACAAAGGTTCACGCTCCATCCTAAGTCCTAGGAAGAAAACCAAATTTTCAAAGGATATTAAACCTAGGGTGGATACCGTAAGGCTTTATGGTGGGATGCTGTTCCAGAGAATATTACTGGGGGGAAAATTTGCCAAGCTAAAATCTAGGAAGATTTCACTATGTTAAGGTAATCCTCATTTAGCAACCACAATTGGCACTGGCAACTCAGTTGTTAAATGAAGTCATTAAGTGAAACCACAACTACGCTTAACTATCTTACTTCAGCTTCCCTTTGCTTTACAGACCTTATAAGTGTTGTACATGTGAGGATTAGTTGCAAAGTAACTTTTTTTATCACTGTTGTAACTGCAAGTAATCTCACTTAACAAGGACCATATGGTCAACAAGGGCATAACATAAAAGGTTGATTCCAGAATACTTGAACAAATATTATGTATATTAGGGCTAAGTATACTTTGAAAATGATTTACAAGTACTTTGGACAACCCAAAAGCATAATATTTTTCATTAAAGTGTTAAACGTTTTTAATTAAAGCACTTCAGTTTTTGAAAATGAATGTTTGCTAAAAGAAGCAAAATGGCTATATATATGAGCATGCTTCATCCCACTTTCTTATATGAAAATAAGAATTAGATACTTCAGGAGAAATGCAAAAAGTAATGGAATGCAGTGGGAATTGGATGTGCAAATATGTGTGATAAAACAAGAAGACATTGGGTAAAGAATGAATATGGATTGAATATGCAAGTGAATGACCGTGAAAGAAGGACATTGAGATAGTCTGGTCAGGAAGACTAAATGAGGAGGATCCAACCACAAAAAGGAAGAGTGAATGGAGTGAAGGGGAGAGATAATCGTGGTCAGATGGAACTGAAGAGATTGTGAATTGAACAAAGGCAATGTATTAAAAGTGGTATATGGACAGAATGGTCCCTGATAGAAACAAGAATGTGTAGGAAGAATAGAAAGATACAGAGAGGTATAATGAATAATGTTGATATAAAATTATATTTTCTTTTTCCTATCTCATGCCTCAGTTTGGTTGAATTACTATTTCTCACTTATTTTCTGTACTTTGTATAACATGGTTTACCTTAAAGGGAATATCCTGATGGGCATGTATGAATGCTGTATTACGCAAGGGGACATTTCAGTTATCCCACATAGTTTCCATTTATTGCTTTCTTCCTACACTGCATCATGTACCCTCTAAATTTTAAGAATCACCATTTTGAAATACCTTTGTGATTGTGGGAAATTGCCTAGGAAGGGAATCAGTTATGCTGGCAAAAAACAAGTATCTAGTATTGACTATTTAATATAGCTGATTCAGTTATGTTCATTTACAAATGTAAGTTACCTCTGTATTATAAATGCAATTTATATAAATGCATATTCTGAAATGTTTAAAATGTGAATACCTTTTTGATTACAACAATAATAAAGGGGGGGAGGATATAAACAAACACTACAAATAAATGAATAGAATGCAGAATTATTTCTACAAAAAACTCTTTAGCTACTAAGGAGAACTGTTTCAGCCTTTACTTTTTCCAGTATACTTAATGTTATTTTAATAATGCTGGTCCTATTAGAAAAAAATATTTATTAAACAATTCCAGAATTTGAAAACTTTTTTCTTGCTCTTATTTTTTGTAACTGCTACCCAGTGGAAATGTCATTTTTAGCCATACAGTGACACCTCCTGGGCAGTGATATTGCTGTAAAAAAAAAAGCAGAGGTTCACAATGAAAAGAAAAAGTGCTGGGAATTGATATATCTAAGAATACAAATGGCTAGTTCAAACCCTTTATTTATCTGAAATGTTAAAAAAATAAAAGGATACCTATGTTTGGAAGGAACCCATAGACAATTCTATTACAGAAATAAACAGAAAATAATTAAATAATTGCTGATCTCCATCTTATGTTTTAGTTTTTCAAGTTCATTATATCCAGTCTTTCCTCCAGGAGCAGAAGGTAAACAACGTAATATGTCCTCTTCTGATTTTTTTTTCTCACAACAGACCTGAGGTATTTGTGGTGGATTATTTATTTTTTTAGAAAACCTGTTGTTTCCTCCTAAATAGTATTCCACATGTTTCAGCAGGTTTCACTACTTTGACCAAGCCATGAGGACTAGCAAATAGGATCTCTGTATGATAGGAAGTAAGATACCTCCTTAACTCAGCTGATGATCTGGTGACTCTGGTCTTAATACGGTAAAATGGTGACTGGTTTGATATAAGATAAATGCATCAGATGAACCTAGCAAATCCATTTGACAACGACGTTCATTGACAATATCCTTACTGTATGAGCCCCAAGGAAAAGCCAGTAACTCACAAGATATTAAACTATATTATATAATATTTATTTTCACATATTTTGCTTTGGCTTTCTGTTTTCTAATTGTAGTTTTGTACTAAATATTTTCTCCCTCTCTATGTCGGATGGATTTACTATACTTTGTACCCTAGCTGCCCTTAAAACTCTTTTTTTCCCCTTTATAGCAAGAGCTGCTTAAATGTGAAACAATAAGAATCGAGGCAGAATTAAAACCCATTAACCAGAAAAATTGCTGCTGATTGTTCCTGGTGGAAAAGCCTGACTTTCTCTGTTTCCCATGACTCCATTTTGATAACAATGACCTTGACAGAGATTAATTAAAGGTGGAAGCACTTTCGCTTTCTGGCCATCCTTGGGTAGTCCCTATGTCTCCCAACCAAGTGACAGTTTAGGGCAGGACTTTCCAACTTTGGCAACTTTTATTTAAAAAGTTTTACAATACATTTTGACTTTAATCTCCCCCTCCCCCACCCCTATCCAACCCTCCCTATCCCTCTCCCCCACTCCCTCCTCCCCCCCCCGACTTCCCAGAGCTAAATACAGGGCATAAAATCAAAAAACAAACATAAACACCCCTATGTTATCAACAATAAACTATAAATTCTATCTCTCTCTAGCTCATATAAAATGAGTACGAACAATATTAATATTACAAATAAAGTAGAAAAGAAAAAGAGGAAAACAGAAAAAGAGCTTTACTCAAAATAAATTTTCTTAATCCCAGTCCTTATTCATATTAATTTAAAAAAGAAAAGAAAAGAAAAAAAAACTTTCACCTGCTATTTGCATTCTCCCCTTTCTCTAATTTCCAAACAAATTCAAAAATCCAAAAGCGCCTATCTCTGTTAACCTTAATAATCTCCGACCAAACTAAACTATGATCAAAAATAGTTCTTGCATGTATCACGCCAAATGTCTCGCAGTTCCAAATCATCCTTAAGTTCAAATAAAAGTTCAAATAAAAAGAGTATATAAAAAAAAGATTTAGGCAATCTCTAAGACAACTTGTTGTTAATTAGGAGCTTACATACCCATTCTTAGTTCAACACATACTTTAAGTCCATAACCCTAATATACTTTTCTAGCAAGCAAATAACATCAATCTTAAATTGTGTAAAATATTAAAAAAAAAACTTTCTTTCTCCTCTATAATAATTTTACTCCATTGACATTCTAATCTAAAAATTTAATCAGCAATCTTAACGCCCCAAAACTTTTGGAGCACCTCTGTCATGACCCCCAAAACTTCTTTAGACCGCTCTCCTCCCACATCTTCACTGTAAGCACACTTTGAAGATTCCATAACTTTCTGCTGGTCTTGCTCTTGCTCTCGTCTTGCTCTTCTTAGGGCGGCACGCGTCATCTTCTGGCCTCCTGCAGCAACCGATGAGACTGTGACTTGATCCCCTCCAACACCATTGTCCTCTGTCTGTCTATCTGCAACATCTTGAAGCTTTCCCACACCGTATCCTTTTGCAGCTTCCAAAAATGATAGGGGGGTTGCTTTTAACACATTACTATAAAAATCACGTGCCTGAGCCACAGTAACCAAACGATGTCTTTTACCTTCGTGCGTCGCCACCAATCCAACTGGAATCTCCCATCTAAACTTAATATCACGTTTCTTAAGTTCCTGTACTAGAAATGCAAAATCTTTCCTTCTCCTTAGGATCTTCAGAGGGATCTCTTTTAAAACCAAAACTTCTTGCTCAGCCACTACCAAATTAGTATCATAAGCAGCTTGAATGACTTCATCTCTAATTACTCTCTTTGTAAAATAGACCACCACATCTCTGGGTAACTTCCTCTGTCTTGCAATCCATGAATTTACACGAAAAACTTTGTCCATATTTCCCTCAATTTCAGATGCTGACTGGCCCAGTACCCCTTCCAGAGCCTCAGAAATCAGCTGCTTTAAATCTTCTTTACCATTCTCCTTTAAACCCCTAATTCTAATAGCATACTGCATCTGATTATACTGAACAAGGCTCAATTCTTCGTCCATTTTATCCCTTATATTTTCATTTTCTAATACCTTTGCTTCTAATATAGAGTTCTTTTGACTGAGATCCTCCACTTTTATATCCAGCTGTAGCACACATTCAGCTACGGATTCAACCATAGACAAGATGTCCACCCTCATTGCTCTCAGCTTCTCTTCCATCTTCTTCTCCAATTTCTCCATTTTCTCCTCCATTTTCTCCTCCAGCTTTTTCAACTTTTCATCATATCAGACATCAATTGTGCATGCTTTCCAAGAGCGTCTTGTAAATCCTTAAGCGTCAATACCAGGGGAGATGCAGGAGGAAGCAAAGCTTGCAATGAGGTCTGTTGCACCAGGGAAGACCCCGCATTCCGAAGAGCTTTAGAAGTTTTAGCCGCCATCTTCCCCCACTTTCACTTATTACGCACTTTCACTTTAAAGCTATAAAATCCATTGAGCTAGAGAGTAAAAATAAAGAGTCCACTTCACCTTGACCTCCTGTACCGCTCTGCCTGCATCTTGATAATCAAAAGTATTTCCTTTTGGCAGGGGTGGTTGCTAACGCCTGGCTCTGCTCCAAAAATCCCAGAGCAGAGGCGCTGCGCAGCTCGGAGCAACCCAGGCTTCGGGGGGGCTCATCCTTCAGCCGCCCAAGCTCTCAGCTCAGGCGGCCCCGGAGAGCTCAACCCCTACCTGGGGCCTCACCCCCTCCTCTTCTCCCGAGGAGGGGGCTTCAAATCCATCTAAACAGCTGATCGGTGCTGCTTACGATGGAAAAACACAGCTGCGGAGCGGGCAGCCCGAAAACGGCTGTCTTTCGGCGTCGCGTCACCACCGGAAGCCCACTTTGGCAACTTTTAAGACCTGTGGACTTCAACTCCCAGAATGACCTGGCTAGCAAATTTTGGGTAAAGATAAGAAGAAACTCTTTTACAACTTCACAGCTCAGGAAAAGCCTTTTCATTATTAAAACTCAGGCAAGGTGTTTCCAAGATACTAGATCCTGCAAGGATCCCCGTGGTGGCTGTGAACCAAGGTCATTGAGGGGAAGAGCTAGTCAACACTGTAAAAATGGGGGGGACCCTTATTAATCTATGCCACTTGTGTTGCATGTCCACCAGAAGGATCAGTGTCAATCACTTTTTTGCCTGCAGTTTGATGCTGCTGGCCACTCCTATGGACACGCCAGTTTTTATTTCTCTCATGTTACTTAAGGCAGGTAGAATGATACTGATTTGTAAGATGATTAGGGGGTAAACCATGTGAAGAATGGTTGCAGAAACGGACAGTGTAGTCTAACAAAGGACCAGGGGGTAACATGATAGCAATCTTCCAATATTTGAGGGGCTGTCACAGAAAAGATGAGGTCGCCTATTCTCCAAAGCACTTGAAGGCAGTATAAGAAGTAAAATTTATCAGAGAGAGATCCAACCTAGAATTAAGGAGAAATTTCCTGACAGTTAGAACAATTAATTAGTGGAACTGTGTGCCTTCAGAAGTTGTAGGTGCTCCATTACAGAGATTGGACAGCCATTTGTCTGGAATGGTATAGACCAGACATGTGAAACACAAGGCCCGGGGGCTGGATCCGGCCTGCGAAGTGGTTTTATGTGGCCCACAAACCCATCCAGAAAACAGTGAGGGAACAGCCTCCTCTGCCTTGGCCCAGGCCGGCTGGGAGCCAATGTACAATTTTGTGGTGACCATGTATGCTGAAACGCATTCAGTCATAGCTCCACAAGGCCATCTGGAAACAGTGACGGAACAGCCCCTGCTGCGTTGGCCCTGCCCAGTGGGCGTGCACTGGGGAGGTATCATCCTTTGTGAAGAATGAAGAAATGCACCATTGCCTGGAAGTGGCCAGCACATGGCCCTGCCTACTTTGGGCAGGCTAGGGGCTGGGCAACATTGTGCTTCTCTTCAGATTTGTGCCATCCGGCTCAGCCTCTCAGGACTGTGAGGAGAGCGCCCCACTGCCTGCCAAAACCGGGCAGGCTGGGGGCTGGGCAGCATTGCACAGGTAACATCCACTCTCATGCTGCTCATGGCATCCCCTCCCCCAGAGCCCACCAAGTTGGATATGTGAAGTAGGCGAGGGCCATGTGTTGGGCACTTCCAGGCAATGGTGCATTTCTTCATTCCTCACAAAGGATGACATTTCCTCAGCTGCGTTTCTTGCCTGTTTTTTCCCCCTCCCTCATCTCAAATATTTTCCCACCACTCTTAAGAAAGAAGGAAGGAAGGAAGGAAGGAAGGAAGGAAGGAAGGAAGGAAGGAAGGAAGGAAGGAAGAAGAGGGAGGGTCTGAGAGAAGTCCTGCCTTAGTCCTTCCCTGCTGCCCTTTCACCATCCCCTTGCCCCATCCCCTTGGCCTGTCCTGGGGTGGGGGTGTCTCCCATTCTATTGCTAAGAAAGCTTTGAATACAAAGCCAGGTCTCACATGGAGAGGGAGTGGGCCTCCCTCTTGACTTTGCCCTCGTACCCATCATGAGCAACCTGGCTAAGGAGAGCAAGCACAGCAGAAGCAGCCTTGAGCAGATAAGTGCAGCTGGGCACCCCCTTGGGGAAGTGGGGCTGGGCTTAGTGCCGTGGGTGCTTGAGGGCTAGGCATTTGACCTCCGCGCCACCATCCAGCCCTCCCCCCCGCACGGCCTGAGAGGAACAGTGAGGCTACAATGAACCATGCCTTGGCACTTGCCCTGGTCCCATCTCCTTCTGCCAGAGACCCTCAGATCTGTCCCACTCCTGCCCAGGCCCCCATAGGCACCCTTGACATGAACAAACAGCTTAATGAGAATAAAAGGAAAACCATGCCCACCCAGTAGGCCACACCCACTCCAGCCACGCCCACCCAGTAGGCCACCCCCACCCTGGCCACCCCCACCCCCGCCTCCCAAGGGCAACCGCAATGCTGATGCAGCCCTCAATGAAATTGAGTTCGACACCTCTGGTATAGACTGAGTTTCCTGGTTGAGATGAGATTGGACTACAAGACCTCGAAGTTCCTTTCCAATTCTATTACTTTGCTATTGTGCATATCCTATTTAAGTTCGAAGCTTTTCTCTCTTTCTCTATTCCCCTTTTGTTTTTAGCCAGAGAAAATAAGATTCCTATTCAACAATTCTCTTCTCTCTTTTGATCCCTTTTTCTTTCTCCAGAAGAGGCTAAGCCAGCTTCCATCACATATTGAGGCAGCAGACAGAAATAGGCAACTTCTTGTTTCTTTTCTGATGCATTGATTAAGTGCAGCAAGACGCCAGGTGTCCTTAAGCCGAATTTGTATCTAATCTGGAACAGGTTAAGCCAGCGGTCAGCAACCTGAAACAGTAAAAGAGCCACTCGGAACCGGTTCCCTCACAAAAGGAAAAACTGGGAGCCGCAAAAAATGTGTGCGCATGCGCGTACATGCGCGCATGTGCAGAACAGGATTTGACTGAAGAGTGGAGACAAGGCAAGATATGCACCTAACCGGCATATTTGAATTGATTGGTTGAACTTTTTTAGTCCCTTTTTTTTTTTTGGACTGCACATGGCAGAGGACTGGGAGCTGCAGGAGACGGCTGAAAGAGCCGCATGTGGCTCTGGAGCCGCGGGTTGCAGACCTGTGGGTTAAGCAAATGTTTCTCTTACTACAAACCACTGAAAACAGTGCGTGCAAACCCTGGCTGGGGGAGGGGATTGTATACATCTGTGCGGGCAGGTGGGCAAAGCCCATGCTGAATGGGGTTTGTCTGGACAAGTAGGTGGTGCTCTGCTGCTCAGCCTTACCCCTCCCCTGCAGCACCAGCACACACCTGCTTTTCTCCTGGCTCAGATTGGCCTTACAGTCTTTTGGTTTCCAGCCTGGTGTCTTGTCCGACTGGTTCTCTTAATAAGATGTTGTTGTTGTTGTTAGTTGCGAAGTCGTGTCCGACCCATCGCGACCCCATGGACAACGTTCCTCCAGGCCTTCCTGTCCTCTACCATCTTCTGGAGTCCATTTAAGCTCACGCCTACTGCTTCACTGACTCCATCCAGCCACCTCATTCTCTGTCGTCCCCTTCTTCTATTGCCCTCAATCTTTCCCAGCATTAGGCTCTTCTCCAGTGAGTCCTTCCTTCTCATTAGGTGGCCAAAGTATTTGAGTTTTAGCTTCAGGATCTGGCCTTCTAAAGAGCAGCCAGGGTTGATCTCCTCTAGGACTGACCGGTTTGATCGCCTTGCAGTCCAAGGGACTCACAGGAGTCTTCTCCAGCACCATAGTTCAAAGGCCTCAATTCTTTGGCGCTCAGCCTTTCTTATGGTCCAGCTTTCACTGCCATACATTGCAACTGGGAAGACCATCGCCTTGAATATACGCACTTTTGTTGACAGGGTGATGTCTCTGCTTTTTCGTGTGCCGTCTAGATTTGACATGGCTTTCCTCCTGAGGAGCAAGCGTCTTTTAATTTCTTGGCTACAGTCCCCATCTGCAGTGATCTTGGAGCCCAGGAAAATAAAATCTGTCACTACCTCCATTTCTTCCCCATCTATTTGCCAGCAATTGAGAGGGCCGGATGCCATGATCTTGGTTTTCTTAATGTTAAGTTTCAACCCAAGTTTTGCACTCTCCTTCTTCACCCGCAACAAGAGGCTCTTTAGTTCCTCTTCACTTTCTGCCATTAATAAGATATACCACTCCAAATTCTAGAACATGCCGGTAGAAATGTTTTCAATTAGGCCCTGGAGGGGAGGTGCCAGGTTGGAAAAATCCAGTAGTATTAGTAGTTTACTCCAACTTAGTGGAAGCCAGAAAAGTAAGTAGATAGTTAGACGGACGGATAGATGGATTAAATAGCGGATGGATGGATAGATGGGATAACGGATGGATGGACGGACGAACAAAGACAGACCGACGCGTGTACGCCGCGCACGCTTGTTGTCAGCGGCACGCTTGGATCTCCTGGAGAGCCCACGTCTTCAGTTCCAAAGGCAGCCGGCAGGCGTCGCTCTTGACAACGGCAAGCGAGCGCAGCGCAGTCTCGCTCGACGTCCCCCTCCGCGTCCTGTGAGCGCGCAAATCGTTTTTCGCTCGGGGGACCTTTTTTTCCAGAGGAAGTGCGGGAAGAGGGAGGCAAGCGGAGAGAGGGAGCCCGATTTGCTGCAGATGCCGAAGCCAGCGAGGCGGCGTCTCCGATGGGGAGCTCGTTCGAAAGGAAAGCTCGCCGCTCGCCGCCTGCCTCGGCTCCCTTCCCGCCTCTAGCTTCGGCCCGCTCGCTCGAGCCAGCCGGCTTGAGACGCCCCGACCAGAAGCCGCCTCGGCCGCTTCCCGTCGGCGGGCGCCGGCCTTGCCCGCCGCCTCCTCCCCCGTCCGTGCCCGAGGGCGGCGGCGGCGGCGGCATCGGCATCCATGGCTGCTCCACCCGGCCAGCTTCTGCAGTGCAGCGTCCGGCTGCTTTTCCTCACTGAGGAGCAGCTCCGGGAAGGGTTGCCAATCTCCCAGCCCGGCCCGAAAGCCCTCCTCCGCCTGGAGCTTTGCGCGCGGGACGGAGGCGCCGAGGTGGCCGTGACAGACGGTTAAGTAAAGCCAGCGGGGCGGGCAGGTGTGGCCGGGCGGGGAGGGGCGCGGGAGTCGGGGCCGGCCGCGCGGAGCCTTCCCGGAAAGACGCGGGAGGCTTCTGGGCCCGGGAGGAGCTCCGCGGAAAGTTCCAGCGGCGCCTTTCGCGCTCTCCGGGAGCCGCTTCTTTTGCCTTCCTCTCGCGGCGGTCCCGAGGAGCCTCTGCGCCTGGGCTTCAATCCTAAAATTGCCGAGGGGGAGCTCGGGAGAATGCGAGGAGGCGGCGGCGGCGGCAGCAGCAGCAGCCGGGCCTCTCTCATCTCCCCTGCCGGCTCCTGGCGAGGGATTGCAGCGGCGGCGGCGGCTTTCTCTAGGCGCGAGGGGAACGGGGTCTTGCCGGTTGTGAGAATGCGGGCGGCGGCGGCTGGGTACTTGCGCGTGCGGGGTTTTCGCTCTGTGGGCTGATAGTGGAAAGCGGCCAAGGGTCCCCCGCGGGAGTAGAAGCCTTGCGTGGGGAGCCCTCCCGTCCATAACTAATCCGCATCTGTATTGCTTGTTTGTTTCACGTGAGAATGCGTAGAATGAGAGATGCTAGAAGAGTTGGACAGACAGTCTTAAAAGGTTTATTATTAGTATTAGTATTAGTATTATTATCAGGGCTTTTTTTCTCATTGAACGCTCAGAACGGAGTTCTGGCACCTTTTTTGTGTGGAACGTTGTAGGGTAGGCAAGGCGGGTTGTATAACATGTGTGAGTTCCAGCACCTTTTTCTTTTACAAAAAAAAAACACTTCTTCTTCTTCTTCTTCTTCTTCTTCTTATTCTTATTCTTATTATTATTATTATTATTATTATTATTATTATTATTATTATTATTATTATTATTATTATTATCCTAGATTTGTAAAGGTTGCCAAGATTTTCCTGAGAACTTTATTGTGTTGTGTACTACTCAGACTTCTCAACTTTTTTTTTTTACTTTTGAGGAGTAAAACAAAATGGTACAGCACAGAACAAGGGAGGATGGGATCCTTTGATTTGTTTCCATCCAATCTGTGGTCCTTGTCATCTTTTGTCTCATTTCCCCTTCTGTTAATTGGTTTTATGGTAATTGCCATGCTTTTGATTGTTGTGAGGTGTACCCGGAATCATTGGGAGTCAGGCAGCATGCCAGTTTGATTAATAAATGAACAGATACAATATGGAAGATTACTTTGTAGCTCCTCTTGATATCCATAGTTGCTGCCGTAGAATTGTTGCTATTTCTGAACTCTTACATGTGTATCATTTAAAATGAAATGAAAAAATAAACTATGGCATGTATGCAGGTCTTATTCCCCCCCCCCCTTTCTATTACACATATTTGAGGGTTGAGCCCTAACATGTAAACTTCTAGGCAGCAAATTGAGCTGCTGATCTTAAATTCCAGTGAGCATGAACTTTCACTGAGTTGTGTTCAAATTAGACACCAACTCCTAATTAAGCTTTGAAATGTAAAAATTGTTTATGAAAGGCATGGTAGTTCTATAGGTCAGATGTGCATTTAACTGTAATGTCTCATAACTGTTTGGTTATACCCAGTGCTTTTTTTGTAAAAGAAAAAGGTGCCGGAACTCACACATGTCATACAACCCGCCTTGCCTACCCTACAAGGTTCCATCCAAAAAAGGTGCCGGAATACCTATTCCAATAGTGAATGAACAGAACAATCAGCCCGAACCATGCCAACTGGTCTCTAAGGACGTGTCCTCATGATGTTTTATTTATTTATTTTTATTTTAATTCCATTTATATCCCGCCCTTCTCCGAAGACTCAGGGCGGCTTACAAGCTTAGCAGTAGCCTTCATTCTATGTATATGCCTGCTTATTAGGGCTTTCATACACCTCCCAAGCGGCATTATTACAAAGTCAGCTTAATTGCCCCCAACAATCTGGGTCCTCATTTTACCTACCTCGGAAGGATGGAAGGCTGAGTCAACCTTGAGCCTGGTGGGACTCGAACCTGCACTAATTGCAGGCAGCTGGTGTTACTTAAGGAGGCATTAGCCCACTGCTCCACCAAGGCAATGTTCCTTCTCATCCAAAGCCCACGACCGAGGCCACCTAACTTTGTATTTATCTGATCTAGGATTAACATGTTTTCCACCTTCCGCTGACGCAGGCTGCAGAATTATGCACAATTTGTGGTGCTTCAGCAGCTACTGTATGTTAGAAGCGTTGACCACAGCCAGAATCGATCCTGGTCTCCTTTGCTGCTTTTAGCTGCTACAAGCAGATACTTTACCTCCAGTTCCTTGGAACTTCCCTCCATGCCCATTTTGATTTGGGAAGCAGGAATGATCAGGCGCCAGGTGTTCGTAGAATCCAAGGTCTGGAAGGGACTTTGACAGTTTACTAGTCCAACCAGGCTCTTTATTTACACAGATGTAGCAGTCTAACATGAGACAGCTAGACGTGTACTTAAAAAAAATGTTCTGGCTGACATGTAGCCTGCAGTGGTACTGAATGAGCAGGATCATCCTCTATCCGTTACTGGTTAATATCTCCCAGTCTCTTTTTTTTAGGGCAGAGAGAGAGAGATAAGGAAGAGGAGACAGATGAATAAGAGAAAGCATGAGAGAGCAAATGGAAAAGCAGTGAAAGTGTGTGAGAAAGAAGAGGGTAGAAGGATGAATGATGGAGAAAGATGAGTGTGTGTGTGTGAGAAAAAAATGACATAAGGATGAGCAAGAAAGAAAGATGACTACAAGTAGTCCTCAACTTACAACAGTTCATTTAGTGACTGTTCAAAGTTACAACGGCACTGAAAAATGTGATTTATGATAGTTTTTCCACAGTTATGATCTTTGCAGCATCCCCATGCTCATGTGATCAAAATTCAGATGCTTGGCAACTGGCTTGTGTTTGCAACAGTTGCAGTGTCCCGGGACCATGTGATCACTTTTTGTGACCTGACAAGCAAAGTAAATGGAGAAGCCAGATTTCACTTAACAACCAAGTTACTAACTTATCAACTACAGTGATTCACTTAAGAATTGTAGCAAGAAAGGTCACAAAATGGGGCAAAACTCACTTAACGAATGTCTCACAACAGACACTTTGGGCTCCATTGTGGTTGTAAGAGAAGCCATGAATAATACATGGGTTGGGTGAGGGCTACAGTGTCCTGATCCCCAAGTCATTAAGGATTTCCCAGGAAACCAGGAGATGTGAAAAATCTCAATCTACCTTGCAAATCAGATTCAGGCAGATGAACGTACTTACGAAAATAGTTACGGGCCTACCTTTCTGTTGGAATCTACCTCCTACCAAGTCCAGCTCATCCCAACAGATTACAACAAACACATGTAATATTTTTCCTGCTAGTAAGAAATCACCTATTGCTTTCCTTAAATTTTTCCCATATTGAGGGCATGAGGACAGGATCACTCACTGGCCTTGCATTTAAGGGACAACAGGGAACAGGTGCCTAGAGAGAGAAAAAAAATATGCTGGCAGACTTTGTGCCACCTGGAGTAAAGTTAAACTGCCTGTCTAGATGTGGCCATACCTCTCCAGGCTTTGCTATGTTTTTCGTTTAATATGTGCTGCCCGAGGGGACAATAGCAGAATCAATTCCTAAGTAGGCTGTTCCTGCAATTTGGAAAAATTATCTTTTTTTTCTGTAATGTGTGTGGTTTTTCCCCCCACTATGGTCTACAATTGATTGAGGCTTAATAGAAATGAGATCGGGTTCTCACATTAGCAGATGAGAAGGCTAGATGTATTGCTTTCTCCGTAGTGTTTGCAAGAGGTATACTCCATTTACTTTTAGGGTCAGCTCCGACATTTTGAACAACAAATCAATAAAATGAATTAACATATAACCAAACTACACTGTCCATAATGTCGGAACTGACCCTGAAACTACATAGGATACACCTCCTGCGAACACTAGGAGTGCTTTTAAAAGCCTTCGGATATTGTAATATACAAATCTGTAAAAACTGAATTACAGGCTCAGGCTCTGTTTCAAAGTAAAATCCGAACAGGTGCTTTGGAGCACGTAAACCCAAATGTAGTAGCTATTTACAGTTCTTTAAATCAGCAGTGACTTTTCCTGAGATGCTACTGTTGTTATCTGTAGCTGTCTCACAATTGTGGGAAAAGACAGGTGCTGTATGGACTCCATAACATCTTTTTTTAAAAAATCTTTGTCTACTTAGTTGATCCAGAAGTAAATTAGAGATGCCTCCAGTCAACTAGATGTCTGTATCGCTGTACAGTATGTTTTGTTTCAGGTCCTCAAGTGTTAAAATTATATTATTTTTCTAATGTTATTGTTGCTTTTGCTCTTGAGTAAAATATGGTAAGTTAGCAGCAAAATGTGAACGTGGATAATGAAGGAAGACAGCTACATCTGAATAGTATAGCAAAACTTCTCTTGGATGAGAAGTGAAATGTTTTCAAAGAAAAACAGGTTGCCTTGTGAAAAAGCACTTTTGGGATAACTATGACCTGGATGACTGAGAATCTCCATAGGTATTATTAATTTTACTTACAGATTTGCCTAAAGCCATCCTTGAGTCTTTGCCTGAAATGTCCCGGGCACATATCCAGTATATTAGCCACTGAGCCGTGCTTCTGGAAAATAATGAAACAGAATGCAGCTGGTATAAAGGCCATCTTCTGTTTGCTGTGCATTATGTATGCAGTTCACAGATGCTGAGAAGAATGATGTTATCTCTGTGTAACTTGGAAAACTAATGCCAAATTTTCTGTGGCTTTTGGAAAAAAAAGACTGCTGCTATTTTGTGTTGTTGAATAGAGAACATGGGAAGCCCTTAAGGGTGATAATATGTTTCACAAAAGTAAATATTGAGCATTGCCTCCTATCCTGACTTCATAGAGTTGATGGGATTTTTTAAAACAAATGAAGACTTTCTTTTAAATGCTTGTTAGAAAAAAAATGAGACATTGAGTGGTCTCTAGAAAAAGTCCCATGGACAATAAAAGCCAGAAGAATGAGATTCAAGTATAATTTGTACTCTTTGGACTGCAAAATACATCTGGTGTCCTTATTGAAGGAGTCCCTCCTTGGGCAAATATGCTGCACCTATTTTTATTTGTCTAATTAGCAGGTAATTTTTACCTTTCCACCCGGCATTTTTTCTGTGCTGCATCTGAATTTTTTTTCTCAACTTTTCTATTTCAGTATTCAGATTTGTTGCTCAGATCAAATGGCTATAGTCACAAGGAAATTTTACTAGCAATATAATGGTTGTTGCTGTTTTTGCGTTGTTGCTGCTGTTGTAAATGGATTTTGCCAACAGATATGAAGGACCCACAAACTGGGTTTACTGACAATGTTACTTGTTCAAAAGCCATTAATTGGAGACTTGGTTACCTGGCATAACACAGGCTAAGTAGGATTCTTCCAGTCCAATCAAAGTTTCTTATTCTGAGAAATTGTTCTGCTCCAAAAGTCCTATAAGAATCTCCTCATGTCTCCTGTTGAGTCCCTGTTTGCTGTAAAAAAATTCCAGGATATTTGTTGGAAGTGTCCATTCTTTTCATATGGCTGCAAATCAAATCACTTTATCCTGTGTAGAATATACCCTTTCACAGAATGTACCTTTGAACATCCTTGTAGCCGTGATGATCATTTGCTGGAAAAGATATGCTGTCTTCTGGGGGGGGGGGGGGAACCTCTCTTCTATTTCTGATGTTCTAACTGAAGAGCTGTATGGTTATTATAATAAGTATACACTTATTATAAAAGTGTATACTTTACAGTAGGCTGATTTAATAGAGCATTCTCCTGAAGCACTGAATTTCCTTAATGTTTCATGGGGGCATTACTGCCTTGTCTTCACTCCTAGTAGCATATTTCTGCATTAAAGTTTATAATCTGAAAATGCTTTACTTTGGGATATTACCAAATGGAATGAATGAGAGAAGCAACCTAGAACTAAGGAGAAACTTCCTGACAGTTAGAACAATTAACCAGTGGAACAACCTGCCTCCAGAAGCGGTGAATGCTCCAACACTGGAAGTTTTTAAGAAGAGACTGGACAGCCATTTGTCTGAAATGGTATAGGGTTTCCTGCCTGAGCAGGGGGCTGGACTAGATGACCTCCAAGGTCCCTTCCAACTTTATTATTATTATAATAATTAGTACCTTTTTTAAATAAAATCCAACTCCTGTTGATTTAAGAAAGCTAGAAATGATATTATTAAATGGTTGCAGCTGCAACTCTCTCATTCAGAGTAGTCAAAGCAATAGATTTGAGTAACGTCTCCAGTTTTACTTCACAAAAGTCATGGGAGGAGGAGCAGGAGGATCACTTTCCTCCAAGTGACCTCTCAGTCTGCGTGACATCCAAGTCAATCAATCAATGTTCATCAGTAACTCTCCAGGATAAATAACCTCTCACTGTCTCCCTCTCCTGCAGGCTTCTTTCGTTGTTTTAAAAAAAAATGTTTTCAGAATGATTAAAAATCTACCACTATTAGTTGAGTTTTCTAGGAGATATTAAGGCAACTGAAGTCTCTTATTAGCAGGAACACAATCTTTTGATTTTTTTTTTTTAAGTGTACATCTTCTGGCTTGCTAGTGTAATAAATAGCTACCGTGATGTTAGTGTTCTTTTTTTTGTTAGCACCTTCATTATCATTGGCAGTCATGATAATAGAGCATCAGGTGTTATACTACTCTTCGTCTCTTTCTTCCTTTCTGGTTTAAAGCCATTTTAGTAACCTTCGCAAGGCTCCTGTCTTGCCAAACCTGTTTCTTTTCTAATGAGCAATTATCTATGCCTAAAGTCCCTCATCATCATATATTGGTAATGTGGACCATCTTGAAAAAAAGAAGCTTGAATTCAACTTTCTAAGAAGTTGAAAAGTAAAACATAAAGGTGATGTCAGAACTACTTACTGTTATCTTCAGAAAAGTAATGAAGTGCCAAAAGGTTGGGGAAAAACATAATCTTGATATTCCAAAATAGAGGCATAGAAACTGGGAAATTACCATTGATTTATCATTGGTCCTGGATAAAATGCTCAAACAGACTTTCAACAGCATTTATGTCAAAGTATGACGTAACCTTTAAAGAGGGTAAAATAAATGCATTTATAACCACTGTCAGAGATTAGAATCCTTTATCCTTCCTTTTTACCCTTTTTCCTTTCTATTTTCTGTCTTGTTGACTATTCTTTCTTATTTTCTTTATTTCTAGCATTTGCATTGTTTTTCTTTTGTTTAAAATTTAGTTAAAAAAAAAGATACAGCTTTTAAGAAAGCAGCATGCATACCAACACTTGGTGCTGCCATTACTAGAAACCACATGGATTCATCAAAAACAAGTTGTGTCAAACTAATTCCACTCCCACCCCTCCCTGTTCACTCTCTGTGATAAGATGATTAGTTTATCAATAGAGCAATGAAATGTTATGGATATAGTGTACTGTGATCTCAGTAAAGTAGCTCTGTCTATCATCATGTCTCTATGGAAAAGATGGATAAATGTGGCTAGCTTGGGATTCCAGCTGGTTAAACAACTCCATCCAAAGGATGAATGGTCTTGTGACATCCTGAAATTAAGTACGAGCTTGGATTTTTCAGAGCTTTATTTTTATACAGCACCAGTTATCATAAACAATCTCAACTTTGCACACAGAAACAAGATAGAAAGATTCACTTCTGCAGCAGCTAAAAAGACAAGGCAGTATTAATAGAATCAATGCATCTGGATCATGGGAAGAAATAGTTCCACTGTATAATGGGATGGTTAAGCAGCATTGGGGTATTTTGCTTAGTTCTGGCCTTTTAAACTAGAAAAGGTAGAGTAGGTTAATAGAACATCTGTCAGCATGATAAGAAACCAAACCCTATGAGGAAATTGCTGAAGGCACATTTGGCTTGTACAAGAAAAGACTTAAGATAATATAGTTTTGTATAAATGCCGAAAAATGATGATTGAAGGAATGTACAGGAGAGGTGTTCGTTCATTCCTTGGAAAAGGTCCTGTGTAGAATAGATTTCTCCACTTGTATTCAGAAGTCCGTTTCTGATCTGATCTGCTATTTCCCCAATCCAAATGTCTGTATGTCATATCTATTTAGCACAATAGTCAGCTTCCATCATCTGGACATTGACAATAAAGAGTTTATGCTGAATTTGTATGATATATCATAATATATATTCAAAAAAACCTTTAATACACGAGAAGGCCATCTTGTATTTGCAAAGTTGATTAGAAATTCTGCAGGCATAAGGAATATGTTCTCCTAATAGTAACCTCCCATATGTGGGATCTTGCTGCAGTAGACGTCAGCCAACCACCAGTAGAATGCAGTATTGAGTCTGACTCTGCCCACTGCCATGTGTTTGATCCTGACTGGCTCAAGTTTGTCTCTGCCTTCCATCCTTCCGAGGTCGGTATAATGAGGACCCAGATTATTGGGGCCAATATGCTGACTCTGTAAACCGCTTAGAGAATACTGTAAAGCACTAGGAAGCGGTATATACGCCTAAGTGATATGGCTATTTCTATTATAATTATCAGTGCTTTTTTTGTAAAAGAAAAAGGTGCCGGAACTCACACATGTCATACAACCTGCCTTGCCTACCCTACAAGGTTTCATCCAAAAAAGGTGCCGGAACTCCGTTCTGAGCGTTCTATGAGGAAAAAAAGCCCTGATAATTATCAGTTTATATTTGCATATAATTGAATTTTGAGTTCAAGGGGTTCTTTTATTACTTCATTTGATTTTGTAATTATTTTGAATCCTTTTAAAAATATCATATACTGTGTTAGGAAGGTTTAGGAAGCATATAAAAGAGGCATGTCAAACTTGTGACGTCACGCAATGTATCACCACTTTTTCCCCATTGCCGGCAATGGGGTGGGTGCGGTTTTGGTGTGACACATCCGGCCCACGGGCTGGCAGTTTGACGTGCCTGATATAAAGTATATCTTTAAAAAGATGTAAATAAAATAAGCTCTGTATCACAAAACTGAAAAAATTGGTCTCATATTATCCATCAGTGCAGCTTGATAAAAAAAGTAGTCAGTGAAGATAAATGCACCAACCTCTTCATTCAGTGGGCATTTTTCCAGACTATGACCAGTCTTAACTGCAAACATAAATAGCTCATTTACCTTGTGTATTTGCTATCCTGAGGCTCAACTTAATTATATTTGATTAATGTAGATAATTACAAAATTATTCTAAATTTTCTTATTGAGTAAAATAAGAGAATCTCGTATATATCTGCATTTGTTTTAATTTGGTACCTTTGCTTTAGCTTTGCCTGAAATAAACTGAAATTACTCGGCTATGCAAAGTCATGTATTTGAGTTCAGTGGCTGTATGAATCAAAATAACAGTTAAGGAAATCTTTGTTCTTTGTTGCTTATAATCTATTAAATACTCTTCTCACCCTTTTGACTAAATTGTGTAGTATCAGTGTAAAATATTAACCTCCACAAGACTTTTGTCATTCCACTAAAATTGTTCATTTTGAAAATATATATGAACAGAACTGGAGAAGTTATAAATAAATATTTTTCAAGTAATGAATCTGACAGTTTTGGCAGGCTTCCCAAAAAAATAGTTTTAATTTCAAATACCACTGAGCTGTAAAAGGAAAGTTATGCACAACTTGTTCTTCAAGATTCTTGCATTTAGGCCTTCATCGCATGTATATTTTTGTACTTTATACTGGAAAAAAGCAGTCACTTTGAATTGTTGGAAAATATTTGAGGAAATCAACTTTATATCTTTCTGTATAGCTGTGCATACTTTTATTATGGTTGTTAATCTGCTTTAGGAAACCTGCCATATATTTACAATATATATTAATGCTTGCTTATGCATTAGCAGACAACAGCAATTTTAGTATCTACTGTTTGCAACAATAGCAAAAAAAAATCTGCCAAATATGGTAGAGAGTTTTAAGAAGTAGTATGCTTTAAAATCTAGCACATGTCAGAAACCAGTCCGTGAGAACAAGCAAAGCTCCATCTGCGGGATGCAAGCAGCATATGAAACCACGCCCCCTCTGTTTTACGTAAAAACCTCTCTTCATGGAACTGGTCCCTGATGCCCAAAAGGTTGTGGGCTGCTGATCTAGCACAGGGCTTTTCAACCAGTGGTACGCGTACCACCTGTGATACTTTGGCATGTGGCAGGTGGTATGAAAAGTGTAGTGGGGAAGGGGAATGAGCTGAAGTGACCCAAGCCTGAGGGAGAGGCAGCTGGAGCTGCAGGACTGTCGGGGCTTGGCAGAAGCCTCAGCAGCTCTGGCAGGGCTCCAGCTGATTGGTGCTTCCAGAAGCAGCACAGAGCTGGAGGTGAACTGAAGAAAAAAGGGGAGGAGAGGAGAGGATATAAAAGGAGGTGGTTTGGATGGGAAAGGGGGGGAAAAGGCAACAGGGAAAGAGAAGGGAATGGAGAAGAAGCTATGGAAGGAGTGCTCAGCAGGCAGGGAGGAAACGGACAGGGAAGAAACAGCATCTGTTGCTGGAAGAAAAGGTCCCATGGTTCATTTTCTCCAGACAGGAGAATGCAATTAGCGCTGATGAAATGAAAAGCCAGGAAACGACCATGTCGGAAAGGAGGTGGGTTTATTTTGGAAGCCAGTGGGTGAGGAATTCTGGGAGTTGAAGTCCACATGTCTTAAAAATGCCAAGTTTGAAGACCCCTGAGCTAGCTGGTAGTGGTGCTTATTAATAAACATGCATAAATTCATCATACATTTGTCAGTGCAAAGGGAAAGTGATTCAGCAAAGGAACAGCCACAAAAGAAATTAAAACTGGTACTTTTTTACTTTTTCCCTACAGTTTGTAATATTTTATTAGATTATAGAATAAAATATAAAAATACAAAAGCAAATAGTAGGAGACAATGGGGAGGAAAAAGGGGGGGAAAGTGAGGAGGAGAAGGAAAAAAGAACAGACTTCCTCTGTTGCAGTAGAAGGAAGCATTAACATTGAACCTCAACTTTTTACTTTTCCATAATATTATAAACTAGCCATTTCTATAACAACAAATGAATCTAATCAGTAAAACCCCAAATCCCTGCCCCCCCTTTTTTTTAGTCATCAAGTTTTTGACACCTTGCTACGCACTGGTGGTACTCAAATATTGTCATGTCCTAAAAGTGGTACAATCTGTGAAAAGGTTGAAATGCCCTGATCTAGCAGAACATGGAAAAAGTGACAATTTGCTGTCAAAGTGTATGGTAGTGTCTCTGCCTTGAAGCACATGTCAGATGGATTATGTATTTTTGTCCCAAAGTTCCTTTGTTTCTTTTGATAATATAATTTTATCTGATAAGAGTTTAATTTTAAAATAAAAAGCATATCCTAATTTTATCATAATTGTGATGTATCTTGCAGCAAGAATTAATCAGTAGAGAGGTTCTCTATATATTACTCATTTGCCCCCAATTTCTGTTCTGTTCATTCTTGAGCCACATTTAGTACATAACTCTTTTCCCACTTATACCCAAGGAAGTAACAAATGTACCTTGGCAGTATCTTTTTTTCTTCTCAATTTCCATGATATTGCTTTTGTCTTTTTCCCAGGCCGGTGACTGAAATGCTCTTGAAGTGTACTTATCTGTATTATTGTTTAAATAGCAATCTCTCCACTTAAATCAGAGCATCCAACAACAGCTGAAAGATATGTAAAATCTTTACACTTCGCCTTCTAGAACTTCAAAGCTGTTTCCAGCCATTTCAGATGATGTAGGTTTGGCTCTTGTGTCAGTTTCATCTATTGTTGTGAAGGAACGTAAGTCTGCCCTTAGGAACAGAGAAAGAGAGGACCAGCCATTAAGGTAGGACTTCCAGGAAAGATTACTCAGTCCTGAGGAAAGTGAGAAGGAAACACAAAATAAGCCCACCTTGATTTTCTTCAGCATAAGGTGGGGCAGAGAGAAATCCTGAATAGCTTTCAAGATTCTGTTATTTTAGTTTAACAATAAAGAGGATTCCTGGATCCCTGCCATGCCTGTTTCTTGACCTTGCCAACTTGAAAGGCTGATTGGTGTCATTCTGTTCTGGTCTCTGTCAAGAACTGTGCTCTACTAGTGATCTTTTAGACTTGCATAGTTGCTCTGGGGCAGTATTGTAGATATTGTATTCAATTGTTCTCACTGATTTAATGAAACATTGAAATAAAAATATTTCTCTGCTTTGAAAAGGTGGATCATACTGTATACTATTCTGGTAGCACCTGTATATTTCTTTTGCAACTGCTAAGGACCAGGATTTGGCTATCTCCTAAACTTAATGCACTGTAAAGTGTGCAGAATAGTGAGTTCAATTCCCAATATAGGGTTAGAACCCCATGGAATAACATCTGGAGTTTTAATACAGCAGGACAGACGTGGATGTAGTGTCTCTTGGTGTCAGTGTACTGAAATAATGAAGTAATGGAATGACGGGAGGAAACCCCTTCCCCCTCCCACACTGGTTACCTGTATAAAGAGAGCAAATGAAAGGAAGAGAATTTGCTCACTTTGTGATTCCTTTTTCCAAAAAATCATCTGAGCTAGGTAGTTTTGGTTGCTGGAAAGGAACCTAGGAAGAAATCTAAAGATGATAGCTCTACCTTTTTCCTGCTGTAGCATCTCAATTGGCAGATTTTTCCTGCTGTCTCAAGACATGAAGGGGAGGGAGGGAGGACAGCAAAATCAGAAATCAGCAAATCCCTGTATCTTCACATGTGAAATCAAGATAGTGCCAATTAGCCACCCATCAAAACAGGGTAGATATAGATGAGGACAGCAAATGTATATCTAGTAGTTTATTAGTTCAAGGAAAAGTGAATAGCGCTTGGCTAAGACAGTGGGGAAATGCCCCATGTTTCTGTTGTTCTGAAGGAGGCAGTGAATCACACATTATTAACTTGGGCAAAGTTCAGTTTTCATTTATAGACTAAGAGAATTCCATCACACATGCAATGAAAAGTAGAAGAATCAACCATTCCTCCTCTTTTAGGAGGCAGTACATTCAGAAAAAAATCATTATTGCTAATACGTGGGTTAATGAAATGTATATAACCTGTTTTTAATTTCAGATGTTGCAATGCATATTATCAGTGTAATATAATTCAGCAGTGTGGAAATTAATTAAAAAATCACAAAGAAAATACAGGACCTTTGACAACCCACTAGATGGGGGTGGTCTGCTATGAATAAAGAATTACTGTCCCCAAATTTTAGAGCTGAATATGAGAGAGTTCAAAGTAATCCTGATCACAAGAAGATTTTAAAACATTTTAAAAATATTTTTTAAAAATGATGACATCATGAATATAAGCTTAAGTATAAGGGAAGGCTTAAGTTTATAGAGAGCAAGATTGTAAACCGTAACACAACACAACCCCCACCCCTAGAAATAAAAACCCCAATGCAAATTCTGGCTTATTTTATCTATTGCTACTGTTGTCTTTGAATATTCTCAGTTATCCAGGTTGAATTATCTGGAAGTTAAGTCATGGCAACTAAACTTAATTGTTGGTTTGAGACTTTTCGCTGCCCATCCAAACAGTTTCTTCAGTCTGAACAAGTTGATTAGGGGAATCTGAGTAGGCCGAGAGTTGTTGGAATGTGCCTAAAACTCTTAGGAGTATTCCTTCACCAACCTCAGGGTTCCCCCACCCACCACATTGCATGGCAATATGTCAGTGAAGATTCTCAGTCATCCATTGCTAATATCACAAACCAACAACTTACAGATATTGCTACTGTTCTGAAGCAAGTTGGGCTACATCTATCTTCTTGTAGATTCCAGCCGTTCTTCGGAGGCTGTTGGAGAGATGAAAGTATCCTTCCTCAATGCCCTTCTTTTTTCTTATTCCAGTTTTTATAATTCTTCTGGCAAGAGACGCAAGCTGTCCCCGTTGCTATCTTAGCACTAAAGCCATTCAAAAGTATTTAGTGGTATCATCAGAGCAAAGTCTGAATTTTAAGTTCATCCACATATCCTGTGACCAGATATTTGTATTCTATTACATTCTATTACATTAGATTCTATTATATTATATTACTAAAGGCTTCAAGCCCTCTTTTCATATGTGTCATGGGGAGGGAAAACGCTCCTAAGTAAGTGCTTTAAGGTTTTATGTATGCTTACGTTGCCATAGCTTTATCACTGGGGAACTGTAATTGGCTTTTTAAAAAAGATTTATTAGTGTAGCAAATATTGTAAAAGTTGAGACCTGAAAGAATTAAAGTGACCCTAAATCTGATCTGTCAATCAAAACTAACTTGGCAATATACCGGTAAGTAGTGGGCAGAAGGAATAAAACCATGGGAAAATCAAACACAATTCAGCCAATCAGGAGTGGGAAAAAATCCCTTTTAGGTAAGCTTTTAGAAAGAAGAAGGAGCAGCTCCATTTTGTCTTTGTTTCTTCTTTTCTCTCATGGAAAGAACTGAAGATTGGTCTGGCTCCAAGCCAAGTAAGCCAAATTCCAAATCCCCAGGCATCTTAGGTAGAAAATTCAAGAAAAATGCAGCAATATAGAGAAGTCTAAAGCTAGGTGCATGTTATAATTTTGCATTGTATTTGAGCTTTGTGCCTTGGTTACACCTTGACTACTTGTGTGTGTACGTCAAGGTGTAACCAAGGCGCAAAGCTCAAATACAATACAGAATTTCATTTCTTAGAAAATGAGCACATTCATTCTGATGAGGAACTTAATCATCCATCATCATATCCCCTTAATCCTCTCATTCTGATAAGCAGAAAGTCCACCCTCACCAAAATCGGCAAACTACTCCATATAAACAGCAGGAAACCCCATGCTCACTTGCACTAACATTACCTAGTTGAGTAATGAAATGTCTCCAAGCAAGCAAGCAAGCAACCATTGTCAGATGACCATGGTCATCATTTTGCCTGCTTAAGGCAGCTACAGAGAAAAGCAGGACAAGTGGTCTGCCAACTTCCTTCTCCCAAATAAACCAGTGCAAAAGCAGATTTCTTCTTTGAAGTAGTAGAATAGATAGTGATAGACGAGCACAAAAACTTTCCCCAGAAGTGTGTGCAGAGTGCATACGGGGGTCTGGATGGAGATTCCAAGAACTCTTTCAAGGGAGCCAAAGAATCGAGTCCACCAACGTTGTGCGTGCACTTGTGTAAGGAAACACTATTACAAATGTGGTCAAAGAATATTTTATAATATTTTTCCTGGAGAATCTGTGGGGCTTATTTTTGAAAAGACATGATAGGATTATACTATAAATTATCACTTGAAGCACCTTGATTGCAAGGCTTAATTAGATGATTTATGAAACGCTTTCTGTTTTTTGTTTCCTGAGAAGTGATAGCAGCATGTTGATTCAGTAATGATTAATCAAAGGAATTAAAGAACAAGAAATGATAATTCTGTTATTGGAAAATATCAACTCAGTAGAAAAAAGCACTTATGTGATCATTTTTAAGTTTATCCATTTTTTATAATTTGCCATAAAAAACTAAAGCTTTTGTAATTACATAAAAATTACAAAGGGAAGAAATTACAGTGATCTCATTTAGAAATAAAGGGGTTCTATACTAAATATTTATATGTAATGAGAAAAAGTTATTATCTTGATTAAGCTGAATTTCTGTAGAATAGAATTTGTATAGAATACAGGAAGAAAGTTCCACTATCAAAAATAATGAAACATAGCATGTGAGGGATGTTTGCATATGTTGTGGTAATGTGCATTTTAAAAGTTTATCTTTTGATAAGAATATCTGACACTAGTAACATATTGTAGCAGTTCCTTTTTTAAAAAAAGCTTGATGTTTGTTTTCCTTTATCATGGCAAGCACAGCATGAAGTGTGATATGAATTGTCTGCTTTTGCAACCATTTTTGCATCTCATTCAAGTATCTTCAGTTATTTTTTCAGCACATATACCTCAGTGCAATTATGTTCTACATCAGCATTTCCCAACCTTTAGGAACTTGAAGATGCGTGGACTTTAACTCCCAGAATTCCCCAGCCAGCTATGCTGGCTGGGGAATTCTGGGAGTTGAAGTCCACGCATCTTCAAGTTCCTAAGGTTGGGAAACGCTGTTCTACATCACGCATGTTGTACCACATTGACGTTCTTCTAAATCGAAGTACTGTATCTGTGCATTCAATAGATTGTCTCTCTGTGTGTGTAATGAGAGAGAGAAAGAGAGAGACTGAGACAGAGAGAGAGAGAGAGCTTTTTGTAGTATGTGACATTATGCAACAGGCAAATGAACAAACCCAATTTTTCCAGCCTTATTCTCTCTTAATTAATTTTATGTAAATTGTGGTTATATATTTATCAACTGAAGTTTAAAAACCTTCCAATAAAGAATGTTATATATTGTTAATAAACACAAATATTCATGTGTTTTTGTTATAAATATTTTTTTTTCTCCCTGCAGTTGATGGGGTGTGTGCATTTAAATGCTTGGTTAATAAAGATACTGAATATTGTCGTGTAGGAAAAGAGTCCATTTTGATAACACTTGGTTACAACAGCACCTTACTACAATTCACGTCACATTCTGGTAAGTGGCTGAATATTATATATACAGTATTTGAAGATTTTGTTTCCTTTGGTCTTATATTTGTTGAGGTCAACTCTAGGCCTTCATTGTCAAAGATTCTCAGGTGTTAGATCTGTCGGATCAACTTACTACTCACTATTTGATTGAGGACTGTAAAAAGGAAATGTTTCAAATATGCAAAAAAAAAAGACTAAAATTATTGTATGGGACTATCTCAGAACTAAATGCTTCTCTGCATTGCACTTAACTCTATTTCGGTGGTCGTTCTTCTGTTACTTAAAAAGCAGTTGTAGAAATAGATGGTTAAAACTTTCCCAGTTAGGCTTTGTTCTGATCACGTACATTCCTAAACTGATTGTTAATATCTCTGTTAGGAGAGAAATAATACAGGCAACCATTAATGTGCTCTGATGAAAAACTAGTGTTAGGATGTTCTGGGTTGAGTTATGGACTATTTTAAAAAGGGTTAACTTTATTCTCCCTTCTCCCTACTGATTTTCCAGCTTTATTATAGGTGTTTTCAATGTCAAAACACTGGAAGACTATTTTGTTACATGTGCCATGTAAATATATATATTATCATATAAAGCTCAAATACAAAATATTTAAGAGGGAGAGCAATAGGAGAAAGTTTTTAAAATTTTGAAAGCAGACTTAAAGCATTTTCATCATTTGTAAGGCTCATAGAATTGCATCAGAATCTGAACTTAGTGGTATCTACTTTTGTGGATATGCACAGCTGCTTCACTTACTTTCAACCCTAATGCCTTATACTTGTAGCATGAAGCTGTTCTTTTCAGCAGTAAATATCACTGAATTCATTAGAACATCATAAGGAAGGATGCATGGATGTGAACCCTTTAAACATCCTTTTACTTTTTCAGATCTAGTTTATTTCTCTTTCATGACTGTCATTAGGCAGCATCTGTCAGAACTAAAGCATATAATGCATACAAAGAAAGATAATTCAGTCATAGTTCTGGACAGCAAAATATATGTATTTTATTTATATTTTTATATAATGTCCAAAGATTGGAGTAGCTAGAAGGTGAAATAGGTGAAAAATATAATCTCCGGTTATATTAATATTAATTATTTGGGAATTATAGTTAGGTAGATTCAAAATATGGTGATATTAAGGCCTAACTGAAGTCATTTACACACACACACACAGAGAGAGAGAGAGAGAGAGAGAGAGAGAGAGAGAGAGAGAGAGAGAGAGAGAGAGAGAGAGACGTAGACACAGACACACAAACACCTTCCCCCCCCCCAAAAAAAGTTTACAGTCCTCCAGTTGTTTATAATGGAATATTTCTGGTGATTTATTTGAGAATTGCATCACTATGCATTGCTTGAGACTTACTGTGTTTTAAATTTTCCACCTCCTGTTTTTTCCCCTCTTTATTTTGACAACTGTTAGTCTGTCTTGAATTCATACAGAGGATTGTTATATTCCAAGCAACCGGTTCCTGCCATTTAGACAGCAGTAAATCATACATAGCATTTTCTGCTTCCTGTGTAACATGTGTGCAACATCTGAATAGCGTCAAGCTGCTGGCCATAAAATAGATTTTTAGTGTGTCGAATGTATAAGAGTTGGTTTTTTGCAGAGTAAAACTATCCATCTAGATCAATTTAAGCAATAAAGTGCAGCCTATCTTCTACTAACAATATACTTTCCCACAATAGTCTAAATGTTCAGCAAGGAAACCAATTTCTGTGTTAATACTGGCTTCAGAAATTTTATGGAAATAAATATAAATGTGCAGATGGAACTATAAATTTATCTTGCCTTGGTAGCCAGTGGTTATTGATGGATGTTACTTATTTTCTTCTGAAGAAAATTTTTTAACTAGTCCTGGCACCAAGAGAAGGGAAGGTAAGGTCAGTTTCGGCTTTTGCACCATATTTAGAGACACATGAAAAGCAATAAGTTTCTGTTGCTTTCAATTAAGTTCAGTTCAATAATATTTATTTGGTCCACCATCATCAAAATTTAAAAGAACAAAACAAGGAAAAAACAGGGTGAAGCAAATAAATATGTTAGCAGCTAGAAAAATAAATCACAGAGTATATAACATTCACTCCTCTATTATTATCTTAATACAGTTGTTGCCCGGGTGATAAATCTAAAATATTAATAAGTATAAAAATAAAAATAAAAATTGCTATTGCTTTCAATAATTCCCTCAGGATTAAGTTATAGAGACCGATTAGAGTGAATGACTGAAAAGAGGGTGCACACATTGGTAGATGACAGGAAATGTCTCTCCTTTCTTGATCACGCCCTTAGGACTCCCTTGCTGGAACTTCTGATTATGGGTTACCTAATACTTCATGCTACCCATACCACCTTCCCAGAGGAAGCAAATGCCTTGGCTCAGCTCCTGCCCTCTTATGCCACCTGAGGGCCAGTAGGTTCTTTAAGATTCAGAGACATACAGGTAATCCTTGTTTAGCAACTGCCTCGTTTAGCAAACATTCGCAATTACGTCGGTGATGAAAAAGTAACTTTATGACCAATCTTTGCCTTTACAACCTTCACAGATTTCTAAAGCAAAGGTAGATCATAAGCCCAGTTGTAGTTTCACTTAGGACCACTTCACTTAATGGCTAAGTGGCCAGTCCCCATTGTGGTTGTTAAATGAGGATTATCTGAAGGTCAAACTATGGTGAAATGCCAAAAAGGATTTTCTTAAATATATATTAAGAGAGTTAGTTATAAAGGATATATATATATATGGTAACACCCAGGGATAGGGCCTTCTCAGTGGGGGCGCCTGCCCTTTGGAACCAGCTGCCAGTGGAGCTGAGGACTGCCCCCGACCTCCGTTCATTCCGCCGGGGCCTGAAGACCTGGCTCTTCGAGCTCTCTGGCCCAGGCTGAGGATTGATTTATTTTAATTGGGGTTTTATTTATACAGGGATAAATTTAATCTTTTTTAAACTTGGTTTTTAACTTTTATATTTTTAACTTTTATATTTTATATTTTTGTTTTTTAATTACCCTGTAAACCGCCCTGAGTCCTTCGGGAAAGGGCGGTATATAAATGTAATAAAATAATATATCTATATCTATATCTATGTAGATCTAGAGTCTCGGGTTTCTTCCCGCGTTCCTTTCATCTTCAGAAAGTTGTGGCGACGTTTCGACGAAATCCCATCCGTCATCATCAGGCCGGAGTGTTCCTCCTGCTGCTTCCAGGAGCAATGCGTGGTCTGGCTGTTCCTTTCCTTCCAACTGCCGGTGGGGCTGTGTTCTGACTGGGTGGAGGCGTGGCTGCTTTCTGATTGGGTGGGGGTGTCCTCCGATTGGGTGGAGGCGTGGTTGTCTTCTGATTGAGTGGAGGCGTGGCTGTCTTCTGATTGGGTGGATGCGTGGTTGTCTTCTGATTGGTTGGAGGCGTGGCTGTCTTCTGATTGGGTGGGGTGTGTTCTGAATGGGTGGGGTTTTTTGTTGTGTTGTAATATCCTGAGTGTTGTGATTTGGTGTCCTGAGGAGTGGGCTGTGTAGTGGCCTCCAGAGCTTTGGTTTGGCTCCGAGTTCGAGGACCTGCTATGTATCTCTGGTATGGGTCAGTCAGGTTCGTGTGTGCGTTCTTCTGCTTGGGTGATGGCACTTTTGCTTGACTTGTTCTGTCTTCTGTGTGGGAGAGTTTTTGTTCTGGGTGTGGATGAGTCTTGCTGGGGCTGGTGGCATTTGGGGTTGTTTGTTGGTTTTTTAAATCCTTGTTTGCTGAAATTCGTTTCTCTATCAATGCTGGTTTCCAAATGTCATGTAGGCGGGAGGTGTCGTCTCGCTTGTTCATACTGTCTGGGTGTTTTTCTATTTCAATGGCTTCTCTGATTATTCTGCTATTGAGATGTTCTATTTTGGCGATTGTTTTTGTACCTTCAAAATTGATGTTGTGTCCCGTAGTGTTTATGTGTTGTACTAGTGAAGATGTGTGATCTTTCTTCTGTACTGAGTTCTTATGTTCTTCTACACGTACCTCTATTCTTCTGTTAGTCTGTCCGATGTATGTTGCTGGACAGGAGGCGCATGGGATTTGGTATATGCCCTGGTTTTCCAGTTCTATTTTGTCTTTGGGATTTCTCAGGATGGTTGATATCTTTCTGTCAGTGTTAAATGCGGTTTTGATGTTATGTTTGCGTAGTACTTTACTGATTTTGTCGGTTGTTCCTTTTATGTAGGGCAAGATGGCTCGTCCGTTGTTCTGTTCTTCTTCTTGGATGTTTTTCTGTTTCGGAGTCCCCTGCTGAATCATATTGGTGATTTTGTTTTTTTGGAACTTGTTTGCTGTCAATATGTCTGTCAGGGTGTGTAGTTCTGTTTGTATATGTGTTTTATCTGCAAGGCGTTTGGTTCTTGTTATTAGTGTTTTGGCTACTGAATTTATTTGTGCTGGGTGATGATGTGATTGCGCATTGAGGTAACGGTTGGTGTGCGTTTTCTTTCGGTAGACTGTGTGTCCTAGGGTGCCGTTTTGTTTTTTGTATATAAGTACATCCAGGAAAGGTAACTGGTTGTTTGTTTCAATCTCCATGGTGAATTTTATTTTGGGATGTAGGCTGTTCAGGTGTGTTAGGAAGTTTTCTAGCTCCTTTCTTCCGTGGGGCCAGATCACGAAGGTGTCATCCACATATCTGAGCCACAGTTTTGGTTTGTTTGTAGTCTTTTCCAGAGCGTTAGTTTCAAATTCTTCCATGAAAAGGTTGGCGATAACTGGTGATAGAGGGGATCCCATTGGTGCGCCTTCTATTTGTTTGTATCTCTGGCCTCTGTGTATGAAATATGTGTTTGATAAGCAGTGTTCTGCTAGTTCTATAATATGGTTTGGTGGTTGGTATTTGCTTCTTATTGTTGATAGAGCTTCTTGGACTGGCACCTGGGTGAATAGTGATACCACATCGAAGCTGACTAGCAAGTCTTTTTGGTCTATCTGTAGATTTTTCACTAATTCTATAAAGTGGTATGAGTTTTGGACATATGAAGCTGCCATTTCTGCTTGAGGTTGTAGTTGTTTTGCTAGGTATTTAGCTAAGTTTTGTAGTGGTGAGCCTATAGAACTTACTATGGGTCTTAGTGGGATTCCATCTTTGTGTATTTTGGGGAGGCCATATAGTTTTGGGCATCTGGATGACTTCTCCCTGGGAATGATTGTTTGTTGGATTTCTTGGCTTATAGAAGTTGATTTTATCTTTTTCTTGGTGGTCTTTTCTAGATAGGTTGTGGGATCTGTATATATAGGTTTGTATGTAGTTTCTTTGAGTAAGTTGGACAGTTTCTCTTCATAGTCTGATGTGTCCATTACCACTGTAGCATTGCCTTTATCTGCTGGTAGTATGATTATGCTGTTGTCTTTTCTTAGGTTTTGCAATGCTACTTGTTCTTCTTTTGTTAGGTTGCTTTTGGGTGGTTTGCTTGTGCATAGGATGTGGGTGACTTCGTGTCTGACTTGGTCTGCTTCATCTGCATTGAGTTTAGTTAAGCTGGTTTCAACTCCACATATGATGGTTTCTGTGGGAATTTTCTTTGGTGCAACAGCGAAGTTGAAACCTTTTGCTAGGACGTTTGTTTCTGCTGTTGTTAGTCTTCTGTGGGAGATGTTATGCACTACTTGTTGTAGATGTTGTTGTGATGTGGTTGTTTGGTTGTTGTAGTTCTCTAATTGTTTGAGTTTCTTTGAATGTCTGTTGTTTTTATAGATGGTCTCTGTTTCTGCTCTCCAAACCGCCAGTTGTTTCACTTTGTCCCATAGTATCGGGTGAATAATGTTGCTGAGTTTGAGATGTAATGTTAGTAGGTCCTTGTTTGTTTGGTCTAATTGAAATCTTTTATTGTGGAGTTCATTTCTTAGTAATGCCATTTCTGTTCTTCTTAGAATGCGTTTGGTTGAAGTGGTATTGATGTGGAATTTCAATTTGAAACAATTTGGTCTTATATTTTGGTCTCGACATTGGCATAGGAAAGGTATGTCACTTAGTATTCTTGCTCTTCGTACTTCTGACTTTTCGTAAGTCCTGGTTAGTTGGTAGATGTCCTCCCCGTAGAGGTATGATATTTGTTTTCGTAGATTCTCGCGGGTGTCTGTATGTGTAGATCTAGAGTCTCGGGTTTCTTCCCGCGTTCCTTTCATCTTCAGAAAGTTGTGGCGACGTTTCGACGAAATCCCATCCGTCATCATCAGGCCGGAGTGTTCCTCCTGCTGCTTCCAGGAGCAATGCGTGGTCTGGCTGTTCCTTTCCTTCCAACTGCCGGTGGGGCTGTGTTCTGACTGGGTGGAGGCGTGGCTGCTTTCTGATTGGGTGGGGGTGTCCTCCGATTGGGTGGAGGCGTGGTTGTCTTCTGATTGAGTGGAGGCGTGGCTGTCTTCTGATTGGGTGGATGCGTGGTTGTCTTCTGATTGGTTGGAGGCGTGGCTGTCTTCTGATTGGGTGGGGTGTGTTCTGAATGGGTGGGGTTTTTTGTTGTGTTGTAATATCCTGAGTGTTGTGATTTGGTGTCCTGAGGAGTGGGCTGTGTAGTGGCCTCCAGAGCTTTGGTTTGGCTCCGAGTTCGAGGACCTGCTATGTATCTCTGGTATGGGTCAGTCAGGTTCGTGTGTGCGTTCTTCTGCTTGGGTGATGGCACTTTTGCTTGACTTGTTCTGTCTTCTGTGTGGGAGAGTTTTTGTTCTGGGTGTGGATGAGTCTTGCTGGGGCTGGTGGCATTTGGGGTTGTTTGTTGGTTTTTTAAATCCTTGTTTGCTGAAATTCGTTTCTCTATCAATGCTGGTTTCCAAATGTCATGTAGGCGGGAGGTGTCGTCTCGCTTGTTCATACTGTCTGGGTGTTTTTCTATTTCAATGGCTTCTCTGATTATTCTGCTATTGAGATGTTCTATTTTGGCGATTGTTTTTGTACCTTCAAAATTGATGTTGTGTCCCGTAGTGTTTATGTGTTGTACTAGTGAAGATGTGTGATCTTTCTTCTGTACTGAGTTCTTATGTTCTTCTACACGTACCTCTATTCTTCTGTTAGTCTGTCCGATGTATGTTGCTGGACAGGAGGCGCATGGGATTTGGTATATGCCCTGGTTTTCCAGTTCTATTTTGTCTTTGGGATTTCTCAGGATGGTTGATATCTTTCTGTCAGTGTTAAATGCGGTTTTGATGTTATGTTTGCGTAGTACTTTACTGATTTTGTCGGTTGTTCCTTTTATGTAGGGCAAGATGGCTCGTCCGTTGTTCTGTTCTTCTTCTTGGATGTTTTTCTGTTTCGGAGTCCCCTGCTGAATCATATTGGTGATTTTGTTTTTTTGGAACTTGTTTGCTGTCAATATGTCTGTCAGGGTGTGTAGTTCTGTTTGTATATGTGTTTTATCTGCAAGGCGTTTGGTTCTTGTTATTAGTGTTTTGGCTACTGAATTTATTTGTGCTGGGTGATGATGTGATTGCGCATTGAGGTAACGGTTGGTGTGCGTTTTCTTTCGGTAGACTGTGTGTCCTAGGGTGCCGTTTTGTTTTTTGTATATAAGTACATCCAGGAAAGGTAACTGGTTGTTTGTTTCAATCTCCATGGTGAATTTTATTTTGGGATGTAGGCTGTTCAGGTGTGTTAGGAAGTTTTCTAGCTCCTTTCTTCCGTGGGGCCAGATCACGAAGGTGTCATCCACATATCTGAGCCACAGTTTTGGTTTGTTTGTAGTCTTTTCCAGAGCGTTAGTTTCAAATTCTTCCATGAAAAGGTTGGCGATAACTGGTGATAGAGGGGATCCCATTGGTGCGCCTTCTATTTGTTTGTATCTCTGGCCTCTGTGTATGAAATATGTGTTTGATAAGCAGTGTTCTGCTAGTTCTATAATATGGTTTGGTGGTTGGTATTTGCTTCTTATTGTTGATAGAGCTTCTTGGACTGGCACCTGGGTGAATAGTGATACCACATCGAAGCTGACTAGCAAGTCTTTTTGGTCTATCTGTAGATTTTTCACTAATTCTATAAAGTGGTATGAGTTTTGGACATATGAAGCTGCCATTTCTGCTTGAGGTTGTAGTTGTTTTGCTAGGTATTTAGCTAAGTTTTGTAGTGGTGAGCCTATAGAACTTACTATGGGTCTTAGTGGGATTCCATCTTTGTGTATTTTGGGGAGGCCATATAGTTTTGGGCATCTGGATGACTTCTCCCTGGGAATGATTGTTTGTTGGATTTCTTGGCTTATAGAAGTTGATTTTATCTTTTTCTTGGTGGTCTTTTCTAGATAGGTTGTGGGATCTGTATATATAGGTTTGTATGTAGTTTCTTTGAGTAAGTTGGACAGTTTCTCTTCATAGTCTGATGTGTCCATTACCACTGTAGCATTGCCTTTATCTGCTGGTAGTATGATTATGCTGTTGTCTTTTCTTAGGTTTTGCAATGCTACTTGTTCTTCTTTTGTTAGGTTGCTTTTGGGTGGTTTGCTTGTGCATAGGATGTGGGTGACTTCGTGTCTGACTTGGTCTGCTTCATCTGCATTGAGTTTAGTTAAGCTGGTTTCAACTCCACATATGATGGTTTCTGTGGGAATTTTCTTTGGTGCAACAGCGAAGTTGAAACCTTTTGCTAGGACGTTTGTTTCTGCTGTTGTTAGTCTTCTGTGGGAGATGTTATGCACTACTTGTTGTAGATGTTGTTGTGATGTGGTTGTTTGGTTGTTGTAGTTCTCTAATTGTTTGAGTTTCTTTGAATGTCTGTTGTTTTTATAGATGGTCTCTGTTTCTGCTCTCCAAACCGCCAGTTGTTTCACTTTGTCCCATAGTATCGGGTGAATAATGTTGCTGAGTTTGAGATGTAATGTTAGTAGGTCCTTGTTTGTTTGGTCTAATTGAAATCTTTTATTGTGGAGTTCATTTCTTAGTAATGCCATTTCTGTTCTTCTTAGAATGCGTTTGGTTGAAGTGGTATTGATGTGGAATTTCAATTTGAAACAATTTGGTCTTATATTTTGGTCTCGACATTGGCATAGGAAAGGTATGTCACTTAGTATTCTTGCTCTTCGTACTTCTGACTTTTCGTAAGTCCTGGTTAGTTGGTAGATGTCCTCCCCGTAGAGGTATGATATTTGTTTTCGTAGATTCTCGCGGGTGTCTGTATGTGTAGATCTAGAGTCTCGGGTTTCTTCCCGCGTTCCTTTCATCTTCAGAAAGTTGTGGCGACGTTTCGACGAAATCCCATCCGTCATCATCAGGCCGGAGTGTTCCTCCTGCTGCTTCCAGGAGCAATGCGTGGTCTGGCTGTTCCTTTCCTTCCAACTGCCGGTGGGGCTGTGTTCTGACTGGGTGGAGGCGTGGCTGCTTTCTGATTGGGTGGGGGTGTCCTCCGATTGGGTGGAGGCGTGGTTGTCTTCTGATTGAGTGGAGGCGTGGCTGTCTTCTGATTGGGTGGATGCGTGGTTGTCTTCTGATTGGTTGGAGGCGTGGCTGTCTTCTGATTGGGTGGGGTGTGTTCTGAATGGGTGGGGTTTTTTGTTGTGTTGTAATATCCTGAGTGTTGTGATTTGGTGTCCTGAGGAGTGGGCTGTGTAGTGGCCTCCAGAGCTTTGGTTTGGCTCCGAGTTCGAGGACCTGCTATGTATCTCTGGTATGGGTCAGTCAGGTTCGTGTGTGCGTTCTTCTGCTTGGGTGATGGCACTTTTGCTTGACTTGTTCTGTCTTCTGTGTGGGAGAGTTTTTGTTCTGGGTGTGGATGAGTCTTGCTGGGGCTGGTGGCATTTGGGGTTGTTTGTTGGTTTTTTAAATCCTTGTTTGCTGAAATTCGTTTCTCTATCAATGCTGGTTTCCAAATGTCATGTAGGCGGGAGGTGTCGTCTCGCTTGTTCATACTGTCTGGGTGTTTTTCTATTTCAATGGCTTCTCTGATTATTCTGCTATTGAGATGTTCTATTTTGGCGATTGTTTTTGTACCTTCAAAATTGATGTTGTGTCCCGTAGTGTTTATGTGTTGTACTAGTGAAGATGTGTGATCTTTCTTCTGTACTGAGTTCTTATGTTCTTCTACACGTACCTCTATTCTTCTGTTAGTCTGTCCGATGTATGTTGCTGGACAGGAGGCGCATGGGATTTGGTATATGCCCTGGTTTTCCAGTTCTATTTTGTCTTTGGGATTTCTCAGGATGGTTGATATCTTTCTGTCAGTGTTAAATGCGGTTTTGATGTTATGTTTGCGTAGTACTTTACTGATTTTGTCGGTTGTTCCTTTTATGTAGGGCAAGATGGCTCGTCCGTTGTTCTGTTCTTCTTCTTGGATGTTTTTCTGTTTCGGAGTCCCCTGCTGAATCATATTGGTGATTTTGTTTTTTTGGAACTTGTTTGCTGTCAATATGTCTGTCAGGGTGTGTAGTTCTGTTTGTATATGTGTTTTATCTGCAAGGCGTTTGGTTCTTGTTATTAGTGTTTTGGCTACTGAATTTATTTGTGCTGGGTGATGATGTGATTGCGCATTGAGGTAACGGTTGGTGTGCGTTTTCTTTCGGTAGACTGTGTGTCCTAGGGTGCCGTTTTGTTTTTTGTATATAAGTACATCCAGGAAAGGTAACTGGTTGTTTGTTTCAATCTCCATGGTGAATTTTATTTTGGGATGTAGGCTGTTCAGGTGTGTTAGGAAGTTTTCTAGCTCCTTTCTTCCGTGGGGCCAGATCACGAAGGTGTCATCCACATATCTGAGCCACAGTTTTGGTTTGTTTGTAGTCTTTTCCAGAGCGTTAGTTTCAAATTCTTCCATGAAAAGGTTGGCGATAACTGGTGATAGAGGGGATCCCATTGGTGCGCCTTCTATTTGTTTGTATCTCTGGCCTCTGTGTATGAAATATGTGTTTGATAAGCAGTGTTCTGCTAGTTCTATAATATGGTTTGGTGGTTGGTATTTGCTTCTTATTGTTGATAGAGCTTCTTGGACTGGCACCTGGGTGAATAGTGATACCACATCGAAGCTGACTAGCAAGTCTTTTTGGTCTATCTGTAGATTTTTCACTAATTCTATAAAGTGGTATGAGTTTTGGACATATGAAGCTGCCATTTCTGCTTGAGGTTGTAGTTGTTTTGCTAGGTATTTAGCTAAGTTTTGTAGTGGTGAGCCTATAGAACTTACTATGGGTCTTAGTGGGATTCCATCTTTGTGTATTTTGGGGAGGCCATATAGTTTTGGGCATCTGGATGACTTCTCCCTGGGAATGATTGTTTGTTGGATTTCTTGGCTTATAGAAGTTGATTTTATCTTTTTCTTGGTGGTCTTTTCTAGATAGGTTGTGGGATCTGTATATATAGGTTTGTATGTAGTTTCTTTGAGTAAGTTGGACAGTTTCTCTTCATAGTCTGATGTGTCCATTACCACTGTAGCATTGCCTTTATCTGCTGGTAGTATGATTATGCTGTTGTCTTTTCTTAGGTTTTGCAATGCTACTTGTTCTTCTTTTGTTAGGTTGCTTTTGGGTGGTTTGCTTGTGCATAGGATGTGGGTGACTTCGTGTCTGACTTGGTCTGCTTCATCTGCATTGAGTTTAGTTAAGCTGGTTTCAACTCCACATATGATGGTTTCTGTGGGAATTTTCTTTGGTGCAACAGCGAAGTTGAAACCTTTTGCTAGGACGTTTGTTTCTGCTGTTGTTAGTCTTCTGTGGGAGATGTTATGCACTACTTGTTGTAGATGTTGTTGTGATGTGGTTGTTTGGTTGTTGTAGTTCTCTAATTGTTTGAGTTTCTTTGAATGTCTGTTGTTTTTATAGATGGTCTCTGTTTCTGCTCTCCAAACCGCCAGTTGTTTCACTTTGTCCCATAGTATCGGGTGAATAATGTTGCTGAGTTTGAGATGTAATGTTAGTAGGTCCTTGTTTGTTTGGTCTAATTGAAATCTTTTATTGTGGAGTTCATTTCTTAGTAATGCCATTTCTGTTCTTCTTAGAATGCGTTTGGTTGAAGTGGTATTGATGTGGAATTTCAATTTGAAACAATTTGGTCTTATATTTTGGTCTCGACATTGGCATAGGAAAGGTATGTCACTTAGTATTCTTGCTCTTCGTACTTCTGACTTTTCGTAAGTCCTGGTTAGTTGGTAGATGTCCTCCCCGTAGAGGTATGATATTTGTTTTCGTAGATTCTCGCGGGTGTCTGTATGTGTAGATCTAGAGTCTCGGGTTTCTTCCCGCGTTCCTTTCATCTTCAGAAAGTTGTGGCGACGTTTCGACGAAATCCCATCCGTCATCATCAGGCCGGAGTGTTCCTCCTGCTGCTTCCAGGAGCAATGCGTGGTCTGGCTGTTCCTTTCCTTCCAACTGCCGGTGGGGCTGTGTTCTGACTGGGTGGAGGCGTGGCTGCTTTCTGATTGGGTGGGGGTGTCCTCCGATTGGGTGGAGGCGTGGTTGTCTTCTGATTGAGTGGAGGCGTGGCTGTCTTCTGATTGGGTGGATGCGTGGTTGTCTTCTGATTGGTTGGAGGCGTGGCTGTCTTCTGATTGGGTGGGGTGTGTTCTGAATGGGTGGGGTTTTTTGTTGTGTTGTAATATCCTGAGTGTTGTGATTTGGTGTCCTGAGGAGTGGGCTGTGTAGTGGCCTCCAGAGCTTTGGTTTGGCTCCGAGTTCGAGGACCTGCTATGTATCTCTGGTATGGGTCAGTCAGGTTCGTGTGTGCGTTCTTCTGCTTGGGTGATGGCACTTTTGCTTGACTTGTTCTGTCTTCTGTGTGGGAGAGTTTTTGTTCTGGGTGTGGATGAGTCTTGCTGGGGCTGGTGGCATTTGGGGTTGTTTGTTGGTTTTTTAAATCCTTGTTTGCTGAAATTCGTTTCTCTATCAATGCTGGTTTCCAAATGTCATGTAGGCGGGAGGTGTCGTCTCGCTTGTTCATACTGTCTGGGTGTTTTTCTATTTCAATGGCTTCTCTGATTATTCTGCTATTGAGATGTTCTATTTTGGCGATTGTTTTTGTACCTTCAAAATTGATGTTGTGTCCCGTAGTGTTTATGTGTTGTACTAGTGAAGATGTGTGATCTTTCTTCTGTACTGAGTTCTTATGTTCTTCTACACGTACCTCTATTCTTCTGTTAGTCTGTCCGATGTATGTTGCTGGACAGGAGGCGCATGGGATTTGGTATATGCCCTGGTTTTCCAGTTCTATTTTGTCTTTGGGATTTCTCAGGATGGTTGATATCTTTCTGTCAGTGTTAAATGCGGTTTTGATGTTATGTTTGCGTAGTACTTTACTGATTTTGTCGGTTGTTCCTTTTATGTAGGGCAAGATGGCTCGTCCGTTGTTCTGTTCTTCTTCTTGGATGTTTTTCTGTTTCGGAGTCCCCTGCTGAATCATATTGGTGATTTTGTTTTTTTGGAACTTGTTTGCTGTCAATATGTCTGTCAGGGTGTGTAGTTCTGTTTGTATATGTGTTTTATCTGCAAGGCGTTTGGTTCTTGTTATTAGTGTTTTGGCTACTGAATTTATTTGTGCTGGGTGATGATGTGATTGCGCATTGAGGTAACGGTTGGTGTGCGTTTTCTTTCGGTAGACTGTGTGTCCTAGGGTGCCGTTTTGTTTTTTGTATATAAGTACATCCAGGAAAGGTAACTGGTTGTTTGTTTCAATCTCCATGGTGAATTTTATTTTGGGATGTAGGCTGTTCAGGTGTGTTAGGAAGTTTTCTAGCTCCTTTCTTCCGTGGGGCCAGATCACGAAGGTGTCATCCACATATCTGAGCCACAGTTTTGGTTTGTTTGTAGTCTTTTCCAGAGCGTTAGTTTCAAATTCTTCCATGAAAAGGTTGGCGATAACTGGTGATAGAGGGGATCCCATTGGTGCGCCTTCTATTTGTTTGTATCTCTGGCCTCTGTGTATGAAATATGTGTTTGATAAGCAGTGTTCTGCTAGTTCTATAATATGGTTTGGTGGTTGGTATTTGCTTCTTATTGTTGATAGAGCTTCTTGGACTGGCACCTGGGTGAATAGTGATACCACATCGAAGCTGACTAGCAAGTCTTTTTGGTCTATCTGTAGATTTTTCACTAATTCTATAAAGTGGTATGAGTTTTGGACATATGAAGCTGCCATTTCTGCTTGAGGTTGTAGTTGTTTTGCTAGGTATTTAGCTAAGTTTTGTAGTGGTGAGCCTATAGAACTTACTATGGGTCTTAGTGGGATTCCATCTTTGTGTATTTTGGGGAGGCCATATAGTTTTGGGCATCTGGATGACTTCTCCCTGGGAATGATTGTTTGTTGGATTTCTTGGCTTATAGAAGTTGATTTTATCTTTTTCTTGGTGGTCTTTTCTAGATAGGTTGTGGGATCTGTATATATAGGTTTGTATGTAGTTTCTTTGAGTAAGTTGGACAGTTTCTCTTCATAGTCTGATGTGTCCATTACCACTGTAGCATTGCCTTTATCTGCTGGTAGTATGATTATGCTGTTGTCTTTTCTTAGGTTTTGCAATGCTACTTGTTCTTCTTTTGTTAGGTTGCTTTTGGGTGGTTTGCTTGTGCATAGGATGTGGGTGACTTCGTGTCTGACTTGGTCTGCTTCATCTGCATTGAGTTTAGTTAAGCTGGTTTCAACTCCACATATGATGGTTTCTGTGGGAATTTTCTTTGGTGCAACAGCGAAGTTGAAACCTTTTGCTAGGACGTTTGTTTCTGCTGTTGTTAGTCTTCTGTGGGAGATGTTATGCACTACTTGTTGTAGATGTTGTTGTGATGTGGTTGTTTGGTTGTTGTAGTTCTCTAATTGTTTGAGTTTCTTTGAATGTCTGTTGTTTTTATAGATGGTCTCTGTTTCTGCTCTCCAAACCGCCAGTTGTTTCACTTTGTCCCATAGTATCGGGTGAATAATGTTGCTGAGTTTGAGATGTAATGTTAGTAGGTCCTTGTTTGTTTGGTCTAATTGAAATCTTTTATTGTGGAGTTCATTTCTTAGTAATGCCATTTCTGTTCTTCTTAGAATGCGTTTGGTTGAAGTGGTATTGATGTGGAATTTCAATTTGAAACAATTTGGTCTTATATTTTGGTCTCGACATTGGCATAGGAAAGGTATGTCACTTAGTATTCTTGCTCTTCGTACTTCTGACTTTTCGTAAGTCCTGGTTAGTTGGTAGATGTCCTCCCCGTAGAGGTATGATATTTGTTTTCGTAGATTCTCGCGGGTGTCTGTATGTGTAGATCTAGAGTCTCGGGTTTCTTCCCGCGTTCCTTTCATCTTCAGAAAGTTGTGGCGACGTTTCGACGAAATCCCATCCGTCATCATCAGGCCGGAGTGTTCCTCCTGCTGCTTCCAGGAGCAATGCGTGGTCTGGCTGTTCCTTTCCTTCCAACTGCCGGTGGGGCTGTGTTCTGACTGGGTGGAGGCGTGGCTGCTTTCTGATTGGGTGGGGGTGTCCTCCGATTGGGTGGAGGCGTGGTTGTCTTCTGATTGAGTGGAGGCGTGGCTGTCTTCTGATTGGGTGGATGCGTGGTTGTCTTCTGATTGGTTGGAGGCGTGGCTGTCTTCTGATTGGGTGGGGTGTGTTCTGAATGGGTGGGGTTTTTTGTTGTGTTGTAATATCCTGAGTGTTGTGATTTGGTGTCCTGAGGAGTGGGCTGTGTAGTGGCCTCCAGAGCTTTGGTTTGGCTCCGAGTTCGAGGACCTGCTATGTATCTCTGGTATGGGTCAGTCAGGTTCGTGTGTGCGTTCTTCTGCTTGGGTGATGGCACTTTTGCTTGACTTGTTCTGTCTTCTGTGTGGGAGAGTTTTTGTTCTGGGTGTGGATGAGTCTTGCTGGGGCTGGTGGCATTTGGGGTTGTTTGTTGGTTTTTTAAATCCTTGTTTGCTGAAATTCGTTTCTCTATCAATGCTGGTTTCCAAATGTCATGTAGGCGGGAGGTGTCGTCTCGCTTGTTCATACTGTCTGGGTGTTTTTCTATTTCAATGGCTTCTCTGATTATTCTGCTATTGAGATGTTCTATTTTGGCGATTGTTTTTGTACCTTCAAAATTGATGTTGTGTCCCGTAGTGTTTATGTGTTGTACTAGTGAAGATGTGTGATCTTTCTTCTGTACTGAGTTCTTATGTTCTTCTACACGTACCTCTATTCTTCTGTTAGTCTGTCCGATGTATGTTGCTGGACAGGAGGCGCATGGGATTTGGTATATGCCCTGGTTTTCCAGTTCTATTTTGTCTTTGGGATTTCTCAGGATGGTTGATATCTTTCTGTCAGTGTTAAATGCGGTTTTGATGTTATGTTTGCGTAGTACTTTACTGATTTTGTCGGTTGTTCCTTTTATGTAGGGCAAGATGGCTCGTCCGTTGTTCTGTTCTTCTTCTTGGATGTTTTTCTGTTTCGGAGTCCCCTGCTGAATCATATTGGTGATTTTGTTTTTTTGGAACTTGTTTGCTGTCAATATGTCTGTCAGGGTGTGTAGTTCTGTTTGTATATGTGTTTTATCTGCAAGGCGTTTGGTTCTTGTTATTAGTGTTTTGGCTACTGAATTTATTTGTGCTGGGTGATGATGTGATTGCGCATTGAGGTAACGGTTGGTGTGCGTTTTCTTTCGGTAGACTGTGTGTCCTAGGGTGCTGTTTTGTTTTTTGTATATAAGTACATCCAGGAAAGGTAACTGGTTGTTTGTTTCAATCTCCATGGTGAATTTTATTTTGGGATGTAGGCTGTTCAGGTGTGTTAGGAAGTTTTCTAGCTCCTTTCTTCCGTGGGGCCAGATCACGAAGGTGTCATCCACATATCTGAGCCACAGTTTTGGTTTGTTTGTAGTCTTTTCCAGAGCGTTAGTTTCAAATTCTTCCATGAAAAGGTTGGCGATAACTGGTGATAGAGGGGATCCCATTGGTGCGCCTTCTATTTGTTTGTATCTCTGGCCTCTGTGTATGAAATATGTGTTTGATAAGCAGTGTTCTGCTAGTTCTATAATATGGTTTGGTGGTTGGTATTTGCTTCTTATTGTTGATAGAGCTTCTTGGACTGGCACCTGGGTGAATAGTGATACCACATCGAAGCTGACTAGCAAGTCTTTTTGGTCTATCTGTAGATTTTTCACTAATTCTATAAAGTGGTATGAGTTTTGGACATATGAAGCTGCCATTTCTGCTTGAGGTTGTAGTTGTTTTGCTAGGTATTTAGCTAAGTTTTGTAGTGGTGAGCCTATAGAACTTACTATGGGTCTTAGTGGGATTCCATCTTTGTGTATTTTGGGGAGGCCATATAGTTTTGGGCATCTGGATGACTTCTCCCTGGGAATGATTGTTTGTTGGATTTCTTGGCTTATAGAAGTTGATTTTATCTTTTTCTTGGTGGTCTTTTCTAGATAGGTTGTGGGATCTGTATATATAGGTTTGTATGTAGTTTCTTTGAGTAAGTTGGACAGTTTCTCTTCATAGTCTGATGTGTCCATTACCACTGTAGCATTGCCTTTATCTGCTGGTAGTATGATTATGCTGTTGTCTTTTCTTAGGTTTTGCAATGCTACTTGTTCTTCTTTTGTTAGGTTGCTTTTGGGTGGTTTGCTTGTGCATAGGATGTGGGTGACTTCGTGTCTGACTTGGTCTGCTTCATCTGCATTGAGTTTAGTTAAGCTGGTTTCAACTCCACATATGATGGTTTCTGTGGGAATTTTCTTTGGTGCAACAGCGAAGTTGAAACCTTTTGCTAGGACGTTTGTTTCTGCTGTTGTTAGTCTTCTGTGGGAGATGTTATGCACTACTTGTTGTAGATGTTGTTGTGATGTGGTTGTTTGGTTGTTGTAGTTCTCTAATTGTTTGAGTTTCTTTGAATGTCTGTTGTTTTTATAGATGGTCTCTGTTTCTGCTCTCCAAACCGCCAGTTGTTTCACTTTGTCCCATAGTATCGGGTGAATAATGTTGCTGAGTTTGAGATGTAATGTTAGTAGGTCCTTGTTTGTTTGGTCTAATTGAAATCTTTTATTGTGGAGTTCATTTCTTAGTAATGCCATTTCTGTTCTTCTTAGAATGCGTTTGGTTGGAGTGGTATTGATGTGGAATTTCAATTTGAAACAATTTGGTCTTATATTTTGGTCTCGACATTGGCATAGGAAAGGTATGTCACTTAGTATTCTTGCTCTTCGTACTTCTGACTTTTCGTAAGTCCTGGTTAGTTGGTAGATGTCCTCCCCGTAGAGGTATGATATTTGTTTTCGTAGATTCTCGCGGGTGTCTGTATGTGTAGATCTAGAGTCTCGGGTTTCTTCCCGCGTTCCTTTCATCTTCAGAAAGTTGTGGCGACGTTTCGACGAAATCCCATCCGTCATCATCAGGCCGGAGTGTTCCTCCTGCTGCTTCCAGGAGCAATGCGTGGTCTGGCTGTTCCTTTCCTTCCAACTGCCGGTGGGGCTGTGTTCTGACTGGGTGGAGGCGTGGCTGCTTTCTGATTGGGTGGGGGTGTCCTCCGATTGGGTGGAGGCGTGGTTGTCTTCTGATTGAGTGGAGGCGTGGCTGTCTTCTGATTGGGTGGATGCGTGGTTGTCTTCTGATTGGTTGGAGGCGTGGCTGTCTTCTGATTGGGTGGGGTGTGTTCTGAATGGGTGGGGTTTTTTGTTGTGTTGTAATATCCTGAGTGTTGTGATTTGGTGTCCTGAGGAGTGGGCTGTGTAGTGGCCTCCAGAGCTTTGGTTTGGCTCCGAGTTCGAGGACCTGCTATGTATCTCTGGTATGGGTCAGTCAGGTTCGTGTGTGCGTTCTTCTGCTTGGGTGATGGCACTTTTGCTTGACTTGTTCTGTCTTCTGTGTGGGAGAGTTTTTGTTCTGGGTGTGGATGAGTCTTGCTGGGGCTGGTGGCATTTGGGGTTGTTTGTTGGTTTTTTAAATCCTTGTTTGCTGAAATTCGTTTCTCTATCAATGCTGGTTTCCAAATGTCATGTAGGCGGGAGGTGTCGTCTCGCTTGTTCATACTGTCTGGGTGTTTTTCTATTTCAATGGCTTCTCTGATTATTCTGCTATTGAGATGTTCTATTTTGGCGATTGTTTTTGTACCTTCAAAATTGATGTTGTGTCCCGTAGTGTTTATGTGTTGTACTAGTGAAGATGTGTGATCTTTCTTCTGTACTGAGTTCTTATGTTCTTCTACACGTACCTCTATTCTTCTGTTAGTCTGTCCGATGTATGTTGCTGGACAGGAGGCGCATGGGATTTGGTATATGCCCTGGTTTTCCAGTTCTATTTTGTCTTTGGGATTTCTCAGGATGGTTGATATCTTTCTGTCAGTGTTAAATGCGGTTTTGATGTTATGTTTGCGTAGTACTTTACTGATTTTGTCGGTTGTTCCTTTTATGTAGGGCAAGATGGCTCGTCCGTTGTTCTGTTCTTCTTCTTGGATGTTTTTCTGTTTCGGAGTCCCCTGCTGAATCATATTGGTGATTTTGTTTTTTTGGAACTTGTTTGCTGTCAATATGTCTGTCAGGGTGTGTAGTTCTGTTTGTATATGTGTTTTATCTGCAAGGCGTTTGGTTCTTGTTATTAGTGTTTTGGCTACTGAATTTATTTGTGCTGGGTGATGATGTGATTGCGCATTGAGGTAACGGTTGGTGTGCGTTTTCTTTCGGTAGACTGTGTGTCCTAGGGTGCCGTTTTGTTTTTTGTATATAAGTACATCCAGGAAAGGTAACTGGTTGTTTGTTTCAATCTCCATGGTGAATTTTATTTTGGGATGTAGGCTGTTCAGGTGTGTTAGGAAGTTTTCTAGCTCCTTTCTTCCGTGGGGCCAGATCACGAAGGTGTCATCCACATATCTGAGCCACAGTTTTGGTTTGTTTGTAGTCTTTTCCAGAGCGTTAGTTTCAAATTCTTCCATGAAAAGGTTGGCGATAACTGGTGATAGAGGGGATCCCATTGGTGCGCCTTCTATTTGTTTGTATCTCTGGCCTCTGTGTATGAAATATGTGTTTGATAAGCAGTGTTCTGCTAGTTCTATAATATGGTTTGGTGGTTGGTATTTGCTTCTTATTGTTGATAGAGCTTCTTGGACTGGCACCTGGGTGAATAGTGATACCACATCGAAGCTGACTAGCAAGTCTTTTTGGTCTATCTGTAGATTTTTCACTAATTCTATAAAGTGGTATGAGTTTTGGACATATGAAGCTGCCATTTCTGCTTGAGGTTGTAGTTGTTTTGCTAGGTATTTAGCTAAGTTTTGTAGTGGTGAGCCTATAGAACTTACTATGGGTCTTAGTGGGATTCCATCTTTGTGTATTTTGGGGAGGCCATATAGTTTTGGGCATCTGGATGACTTCTCCCTGGGAATGATTGTTTGTTGGATTTCTTGGCTTATAGAAGTTGATTTTATCTTTTTCTTGGTGGTCTTTTCTAGATAGGTTGTGGGATCTGTATATATAGGTTTGTATGTAGTTTCTTTGAGTAAGTTGGACAGTTTCTCTTCATAGTCTGATGTGTCCATTACCACTGTAGCATTGCCTTTATCTGCTGGTAGTATGATTATGCTGTTGTCTTTTCTTAGGTTTTGCAATGCTACTTGTTCTTCTTTTGTTAGGTTGCTTTTGGGTGGTTTGCTTGTGCATAGGATGTGGGTGACTTCGTGTCTGACTTGGTCTGCTTCATCTGCATTGAGTTTAGTTAAGCTGGTTTCAACTCCACATATGATGGTTTCTGTGGGAATTTTCTTTGGTGCAACAGCGAAGTTGAAACCTTTTGCTAGGACGTTTGTTTCTGCTGTTGTTAGTCTTCTGTGGGAGATGTTATGCACTACTTGTTGTAGATGTTGTTGTGATGTGGTTGTTTGGTTGTTGTAGTTCTCTAATTGTTTGAGTTTCTTTGAATGTCTGTTGTTTTTATAGATGGTCTCTGTTTCTGCTCTCCAAACCGCCAGTTGTTTCACTTTGTCCCATAGTATCGGGTGAATAATGTTGCTGAGTTTGAGATGTAATGTTAGTAGGTCCTTGTTTGTTTGGTCTAATTGAAATCTTTTATTGTGGAGTTCATTTCTTAGTAATGCCATTTCTGTTCTTCTTAGAATGCGTTTGGTTGAAGTGGTATTGATGTGGAATTTCAATTTGAAACAATTTGGTCTTATATTTTGGTCTCGACATTGGCATAGGAAAGGTATGTCACTTAGTATTCTTGCTCTTCGTACTTCTGACTTTTCGTAAGTCCTGGTTAGTTGGTAGATGTCCTCCCCGTAGAGGTATGATATTTGTTTTCGTAGATTCTCGCGGGTGTCTGTATGTGTAGATCTAGAGTCTCGGGTTTCTTCCCGCGTTCCTTTCATCTTCAGAAAGTTGTGGCGACGTTTCGACGAAATCCCATCCGTCATCATCAGGCCGGAGTGTTCCTCCTGCTGCTTCCAGGAGCAATGCGTGGTCTGGCTGTTCCTTTCCTTCCAACTGCCGGTGGGGCTGTGTTCTGACTGGGTGGAGGCGTGGCTGCTTTCTGATTGGGTGGGGGTGTCCTCCGATTGGGTGGAGGCGTGGTTGTCTTCTGATTGAGTGGAGGCGTGGCTGTCTTCTGATTGGGTGGATGCGTGGTTGTCTTCTGATTGGTTGGAGGCGTGGCTGTCTTCTGATTGGGTGGGGTGTGTTCTGAATGGGTGGGGTTTTTTGTTGTGTTGTAATATCCTGAGTGTTGTGATTTGGTGTCCTGAGGAGTGGGCTGTGTAGTGGCCTCCAGAGCTTTGGTTTGGCTCCGAGTTCGAGGACCTGCTATGTATCTCTGGTATGGGTCAGTCAGGTTCGTGTGTGCGTTCTTCTGCTTGGGTGATGGCACTTTTGCTTGACTTGTTCTGTCTTCTGTGTGGGAGAGTTTTTGTTCTGGGTGTGGATGAGTCTTGCTGGGGCTGGTGGCATTTGGGGTTGTTTGTTGGTTTTTTAAATCCTTGTTTGCTGAAATTCGTTTCTCTATCAATGCTGGTTTCCAAATGTCATGTAGGCGGGAGGTGTCGTCTCGCTTGTTCATACTGTCTGGGTGTTTTTCTATTTCAATGGCTTCTCTGATTATTCTGCTATTGAGATGTTCTATTTTGGCGATTGTTTTTGTACCTTCAAAATTGATGTTGTGTCCCGTAGTGTTTATGTGTTGTACTAGTGAAGATGTGTGATCTTTCTTCTGTACTGAGTTCTTATGTTCTTCTACACGTACCTCTATTCTTCTGTTAGTCTGTCCGATGTATGTTGCTGGACAGGAGGCGCATGGGATTTGGTATATGCCCTGGTTTTCCAGTTCTATTTTGTCTTTGGGATTTCTCAGGATGGTTGATATCTTTCTGTCAGTGTTAAATGCGGTTTTGATGTTATGTTTGCGTAGTACTTTACTGATTTTGTCGGTTGTTCCTTTTATGTAGGGCAAGATGGCTCGTCCGTTGTTCTGTTCTTCTTCTTGGATGTTTTTCTGTTTCGGAGTCCCCTGCTGAATCATATTGGTGATTTTGTTTTTTTGGAACTTGTTTGCTGTCAATATGTCTGTCAGGGTGTGTAGTTCTGTTTGTATATGTGTTTTATCTGCAAGGCGTTTGGTTCTTGTTATTAGTGTTTTGGCTACTGAATTTATTTGTGCTGGGTGATGATGTGATTGCGCATTGAGGTAACGGTTGGTGTGCGTTTTCTTTCGGTAGACTGTGTGTCCTAGGGTGCCGTTTTGTTTTTTGTATATAAGTACATCCAGGAAAGGTAACTGGTTGTTTGTTTCAATCTCCATGGTGAATTTTATTTTGGGATGTAGGCTGTTCAGGTGTGTTAGGAAGTTTTCTAGCTCCTTTCTTCCGTGGGGCCAGATCACGAAGGTGTCATCCACATATCTGAGCCACAGTTTTGGTTTGTTTGTAGTCTTTTCCAGAGCGTTAGTTTCAAATTCTTCCATGAAAAGGTTGGCGATAACTGGTGATAGAGGGGATCCCATTGGTGCGCCTTCTATTTGTTTGTATCTCTGGCCTCTGTGTATGAAGTATGTGTTTGATAAGCAGTGTTCTGCTAGTTCTATAATATGGTTTGGTGATTGGTATTTGCTTCTTATTGTTGATAGAGCTTCTTGGACTGGCACCTGGGTGAATAGTGATACCACATCGAAGCTGACTAGCAAGTCTTTTTGGTCTATCTGTAGATTTTTCACTAATTCTATAAAGTGGTATGAGTTTTGGACATATGAAGCTGCCATTTCTGCTTGAGGTTGTAATTGTTTTGCTAGGTATTTAGCTAAGTTTTGTAGTGGTGAGCCTATAGAACTTACTATGGGTCTTAGTGGGATTCCATCTTTGTGTATTTTGGGGAGGCCATATAGTTTTGGGCATCTGGATGACTTCTCCCTAGGAATGATTGTTTGTTGGATTTCTTGGCTTATAGAAGTTGATTTTATCTTTTTCTTGGTGGTCTTTTCTAGATAGGTTGTGGGATCTGTATATATAGGTTTGTATGTAGTTTCTTTGAGTAAGTTGGACAGTTTCTCTTCATAGTCTGATGTGTCCATTACCACTGTAGCATTGCCTTTATCTGCTGGTAGTATGATTATGCTGTTGTCTTTTCTTAGGTTTTGCAATGCTACTTGTTCTTCTTTTGTTAGGTTGCTTTTGGGTGGTTTGCTTGTGCATAGGATGTGGGTGACTTCATGTCTGACTTGGTCTGCTTCATCTGCATTGAGTTTAGTTAAGCTGGTTTGAACTCCACATATGATGGTTTCTGTGGGAATTTTCTTTGGTGCAACAGCGAAGTTGAAACCTTTTGCTAGGACGTTTGTTTCTGCTGTTGTTAGTCTTCTGTGGGAGATGTTATGCACTACTTGTTGTAGATGTTGTTGTGATGTGGTTGTTTGGTTGTTGTAGTTCTCTAATTGTTTGAGTTTCTTTGAATGTCTGTTGTTTTTATAGATGGTCTCTGTTTCTGCTCTCCAAACCGCCAGTTGTTTCACTTTGTCCCATAGTATCGGGTGAATAATGTTGCTGAGTTTGAGATGTAATGTTAGTAGGTCCTTGTTTGTTTGGTCTAATTGAAATCTTTTATTGTGGAGTTCATTTCTTAGTAATGCCATTTCTGTTCTTCTTAGAATGCGTTTGGTTGAAGTGGTATTGATGTGGAATTTCAATTTGAAACAATTTGGTCTTATATTTTGGTCTCGACATTGGCATAGGAAAGGTATGTCACTTAGTATTCTTGCTCTTCGTACTTCTGACTTTTCGTAAGTCCTGGTTATATATATATCTGTGTGTGTGTGTGTGTGTGTGTGTGTGTATCTTTGGTCATTCGGGTCTTTTCCCGCGTAGAATCAAAGGTGTAGGAGCAACGTTGCTCCTACACCTTTGATTCTACGCGGGAAAAGACCCGAATGACCAAAGATCCATATATATATATATGTGTGTGTATATATATATATGTGTGTGTGTGTGTGTGTGTGTGTGTGTATGTGTATATGTGTATATGTATATATATATATGTGTGTGTATATATCTATATCTATATATCTATATCTATATCTATATCTATATCTATATCTATATCTATATCTATATCTTTCTTTCTATCTATCTATCTATCTATCTCATATATATATATATATATATATATATATATATATATATATATATATATATATATATATATATATATATATGATAAATGTTTGTTAAGCATTCAGAATACACTTGCTTAGTCCCAGACACAGGACAAATCTTATTTCCTGTTTCAGCCTAGCCCAAGGCCATCCATCTCAGATTTATTTAAATCTAAATAAATAAATAAATATCAGTCTCCCTTTATTCTTTGTTAGCAAGCCAAAAAGTTTACACAAATATGAGCTGCCACTGCTGTGGCTACTGCCTGTGGATGGCCTTGGGCTAGGCTGAAACAGGAAATAAAATTTTTCCTGGGTCTGGGACTAAGCAAGTATATTCTGAATGCTTAACAAACATTTAGCACATATCTTCCTTGCTTCTCAGCTAACAGAGAGAGAGGGCCTGTGGCCTAGGGGTTAAAACATTTGATTAAGATGCAGTCGGCCCAGGTTCGAATCTCAGAAGGGTATGGCTGACTGATGAGAACAAACAAGTTTGAAATGATCATATCAGTCTCCCTTTATTCTTTGTTAGCAAGCCAAAATATTTACACACACACGTATATATATGTGTGTGTGTGTGTGTGTGTGTGTGTGTGTTTGTATGTATGTATGTATAAGTATATATGTTTGTATGTATGTGTGTGTGTATATGTATGTGTGTATATTTATATATGTATATATATGTGTATATACAGTATGTGTGTGTGTGTGTGTATGTGTGTGTGTGTATGGGGGGGAATCAAGCTACCATAAAAATCAGTGAAAGTATTGGCTTCCGGTGGCTCCGCCGGCGCTGGAGACAGCCTTCCCGGGCTGCCCGCGGCTCAGCTGTGTGATTTTCGCCCGAAACAGCGCCGATCAGCTGTTCGGGCGAATTTGAAGCCCCCTCCTCGGGAGAAGAGGAGGGGGTGAGCTCCCAGGTAGGGGTAGAGTTCTCCAGGGCTGCCTGAGCTTTGAGCTTGGGCGGCTGAAGGATTGAACTCCCCCGTAGCCTGGGTTGCTCCCAGCTGGCCAGCGTCTCTGCTCTGGATTTTATGGAGCAGAGCCAGGCGTCTGTGACCATCCCTGCCTGAAGGAAAGACTATGAAAGGAAAAGAGCAGGCAGAGCGGTACAAGAGGGAAAGATGAAGATGATTATTTTATTCTACTCTCGAGCTTGATGGACTTTTTCTAAAACTTAAAGTGAAAGTGCGTCACAACTGTAAGTAAAAGATGGCGGCTAAACCTCCTCCTAAAACTTTCCGGAGTGCAGGAAATTCTCCGGTGCAACAACATTCATTATTGCAGGCGCTGCATTCTTCTGATGTATTGACATTGAAGGATCTTGAAAAGCATACCCAGTTAATTTTGGAATCAATGGGTGTTAAATTTCTACAGATGGAGGAGAAATTGCAGAAATTGGAGGAGAGAATGGAAGAGAGGATGGAACAGAAATTTAGAGAGATGAAGGTAGACATTTTGACTTCAGTGCATAAAGTAGCTGTATGTGTGGAAGATCTGGAGGAAAAAGTGGAAGATTTGACTCAAAAGAATGCTATATTAGAAGCAAAAGTATTGGAAATTGAAGAGTTAAAAGACAAAATGGATAACGAACTGAGTCTGGCTCAATTTTACCAGATGCAGTTTGCTGTTAGAATTAGAGGTTTAAAAGAGAATATTAAGGAAGACCTAAAGCAGCTGGTCTCAGAGGCTTTTGAGGTGGTATTGAATCAGCCAGCATCTGAAATAAAACAAGGCATGGACAAAGTGTTTCGTGTGAACTCGTGGATTGCTAAACAGAGAAAGCTGCCTAGAGATGTGGTGGTTTATTTTTTAAAAAGGGAAATTAGAGATGAAGTTATACAAGCTGCCTATGATACTAAAGTTGTGATTGCTGATCAAGAAGTTCTGGTTTTAAAAGAAATTCCTCCAAAGATTTTAAAGAGAAGGAAGGACTTTATATTTCTTGTGCAAGAGCTTAAGCAACGAGATATAAGGTTCAGATGGGAGATTCCACTTGGCTTGAGCTTGACGTATGAAGGCAAAAGGTATTGTTTGGTTACTGTGAAGCAAGCGCGTGATTTTTACAACAATGTTTTAAAAGTAATCCCATCAATACTTTCGGAAGATGCAGAGGGATCTGGAGAAGGAGAATATCAAGAGGATGAAGATGGACAAACAGATGAGAAGGGTGTAGGAGGAGATCAAGCCATAAATCTTTTGGATGACCCTAGAGAACAGAGAGTGACGCGTGCTGCTTTAAAACGTTCAAAGAAGATTAAAAAATAAGACTTGCAGAAATCTATGGAACTTCTATAATGTACTTACAGCTAAGCAGTGGACAATGGACTAAATTTACTAAATACTTACAGTTAAGCAGTGGAACTAATGGATTAAATTTACTACAGAGGAAATGGAAGAAAGCTTTATGGGCTAATGTGGGTTAATTTGTGTAAGAATTATCTATTATAGACTATTTTGGTTAGAGAGTGATTAGGATAATAGGGATAGGTGTTTGTGGTGTGTAAATGAGAATTTGTTTAGTAAATAGACAATTGTGGAAGAATGTAGACAGTGGAGGAAGGTTTTCTGTTTTTTTTTTCTTTTTTAACATGAATGACGCTAGTTTTTTTTTTATCTTAGTTTTCTATATATATTTAATATTATTAAGGATTGGTTTATTTTATATAAGCTAGAGAGTGATGGATTTTAGAGTTTATAGTTGTTAGTATATGATTGTTTATGATTGTTTTTTTTAGATATATACCTTGTATTTAGCTCTGGGAAGTCAGGGGGGGGGGTAGGGGGGAGGGGGGGAAGTAGGGGGGAAGGAGGGTGGGAAAGGGGGGAGTTAGGGGGGGGAGGGGGAGGGGGGAGGTAGGGGGGGAGGAGGGCAGGGGAAGGGGGGTTTTTTAAAGGAAAACTGTATTTTAAAACTTTTCAATAAAAAAAAAATCAGTGAAAGTATTGACAGCCTTAAATTTTATGGTTGCTTCTACTGTGATCTTCTATCTTTGCCTGTTAAACTTCCTTCCAGTCATATCTGGCCCGATTTTGCTTTTCTCCAGCCTTCAAATTTTGCAATTTGACTTCAGCTGCAAAGAAACCAAACCAAAATGAAACATAAAGAATGCATATTACCGTACGCAGAGAAAGGCATCTATGGAAGGGATAAATTCATTAAAACAATATGTCCCCATGTTTATGTTAGATAAAACTCAGAATAAACTGTATATATCTGCTAAAACTGAATTCTCATATAGAAGTAGAAAAATGGGGAAGCAATCTCAAAATTTAGAAAAGGAAAAAGAAAAAAAGAAAAGAAAAGCTTGGGATGATTTCAGATCAGAGAAGCAGACTGATTCGGAAGGCAGGTTTTCAAGGAGAATCTGCCTTTATAATAAACCTCTTGCCAAATTTGTTTCAGTTCAGCAATTTCTTTTTCGTGGCTCAGATTTCTTAGTCACAGCCACTGACCACAGCAAATATGGGATCAATGAAGAAATCCTGTTTGCAAACAGAATTAAAAAGATATAGCCATGAGGACCAGTCTCTTGAAGTGATACGTATGCTGACCTAGGAATCTGGAGATGGAGAGTTCTAGTCCCGTCTGGATGAAAGTTGGCTGGGTGACTTTGGGCCAGTCACTCTCTCTCTCTCAACCTAACCCACTTCATGATATTATTGTTGTTGTTGGGAAAATAGGTATGTTTTCTGCCTTGAGTTACTTGTAAAGTAAAAAAAGGCAGGATTAAATAAAAATCTAATAAATAAATGGGGCAGGACAGCTCAGCAGTTAAACATGTCAAGCTGGTCAGCTAGAAAATAGAATAGTAATAGAAGCCTGATAGTCCCAGTTCGAGACCTGAGCACTGTGCGACGGGGTGAGCTCGTGCTCTTGCCCAGCTCCTGCCACTCTAGCAATTTGAAAACATGGAAATGAAAGTAGATGAATAGGTACCACTTTGGTGGGAAAGTAGCAGTGTTCCGTGTGCCTCGGCCTATAGTCATGCCAGCCACATGGCCACAGAAGCTTCTTCAGACAATCTGGCTCCCTCAGCTAAGAAACAGAGATGAACACTATCTCCTAGAGCAGGACACACTGGATAGGGAACAGTAAAAATAAAATTCACGATGGTGGTCACGGTAGCGCAATAGAAGCCTACATTCTTTATACGTGCATCCAACATTGACCCAAGTACAACGGTTTGGGATTTGGTCAGGCTGCCATAAGTGCCATCTTTACTTTTTTGAACCCCCTTGCCTCCCCTTCTGGCTCACGAAACAGATCAAGTGGTCTGTACAACACTCAGAAATATTAAAATTAAGTTATATGCTTTTGATCCAAATTACTATATTATGAACTGGGAAAAGAAGCATAACTCTTTAACTCAAGCCTCAAAAGAATTTAATTCGGCAATTCCGATGTGACAAATGTTTAACACATCATCTCCTCTTTGTGTGTGTGTGTGTGTGTGTGTGTGTGTGTAGAGCATAGCCTCAGTAAATCTTAATAAATGAATCTCAGCTAAGCACATAAAAGGGCTTGATGACCTAAAACACTCAAAAGTTAATTCTCTCTTTCTCTCTGTTTGCAAAGCTAATTTTCCTGAAATACAACTTGCCGACTTTGAAACGTGCAACTCGGAGGAGCACAAAAAGGTTCGCAGCCACCAAGAATGGCATGCAGAGGATTCAGAATGACTGGTGTCAGTTATTTCTCTAAGTCTTTGAGTGATTTAATTTGTGGAAGTAATTCCAAGAGTAATATCCCATTTGAAGTTAATGGTAGCTGTGCACTTAAGCACATTGACTGATAGCTGCTTTACAGTTTGAGCTTGTTAGCAGATCAGGAAATCACTACAGCTCGTCAAGTGAGGGATCACCTAACAAGAGTGCAGTCAGAACAGCTCATTCTTAGAGCATATTATAAAGGACTTTCAGTAAACTTACAGGCTTTGGCGACAGCTTTATATTTTACTAATATTATTATTGGTAATCTGCAATTACTTTCGCAGTTTTTAGACTTGTTGGGAGTCTAAAAAATTCGACTCCTAATCAAGAATTATTAAGGTAATGACTGAGAACATAGGCAGTTCCTAGCAGGGTGGTTTTTGTTTTTTTTTAAATTAGGGTTTTCAGCTCTGATAAATTCAAAAATTTCCAAATATTAAAGAAGTCCCTTAGGTATTGCTTCAAGGGCTACAGTCGTGGTTGGCATCACATCACACTCATGTCAAAAACACGTTCCTGGGGTGAAAGGATTAGCCAGTGACATCCCCATTGCCTTGGGGACACCCAGTTGGAGGCACCTTTCATATCCCCCACAAGGAGCTGGAGCAAAGGATGGGAGCTCACCCCCACCCCAGAGCAGCACTCAGGCCTCGAATGCAAGTTTGCTAACCTCCAACCCGGCATCCTAACCACACCAGCCACCATGCTCCTACGGTTGGCATAACAATACATTTCTTTCTCCAAAAGCAGCTGTAATAGCCGCAGTAGTTGTCCTTGATTAACAACCACTCATTCAGTAACTATTCAGATTTATGGTGGCACTGAATGTTACAAAGGTTCCTGAAGTTCTGGCTGACACAGCATTCCTGTATTCACATGATCACAGTCCGGACGACACTTGGCAACCAGTTTGCACTTGTAAGGGTTGCAGTAGGGTGATGTGACCACCATTTGAAAGCTTCCCTGCTGGCTTTCCACAAACAAAGTCAATTGGAAGGGAAGGTCCTGTAAGTCAGAGGTCCCCAACCCCTAGTCCGTGGACCAATACCGGTCCACAGCATGCCAGCAACTATTCCGCACAAACAAGCAAAGCCCCATCCACAGGATGCAGGCAGCACATAAAACCACGCTCCCTCCGATCCGCGGAAAAACCTCTCTCTACGGAACCGGTCCCTGGTGCCCAAAAGGTTGGGGACCTCTGCTGTAAGTCACTCTCACAGTGACACAGGCCAATTTCAGAGACTTTCAGCATTCCATCTGATCCATGAATCTCTAATACTCCGGTCTGTAACCCATCCTTCCATGCCCTGGATCTGTAAGCTTTAATTCCTAGAATTCTTAGCAATGGGAAATTCCACACATCAGCCTCTAAGCATCTAAGTTTTGGAACAGTCCAGAGGTTCCACAACATCTTCCCAAACATCACATTAAACCATTGTCTTGCAATATTGCTGCTGTTGCCAAGAGGACTTGTGCTTAGGTTTTTAGGCATAAATAGGTTCCTCTGATGCTTCAGACAAAAATGAATAGCAGAGGGATATTCAGGGGTGTGTGGAAGCAAAACCTGGCTGTCCTAACACAGAAATTTTTCGCTTTTAAAATGGGCCCTCCAACTCCAAATGCAAAAAAAGATTTGGTGTTTTGTTGTTGTTGTTGTTGTTGTTTTGGCTTTACACGCACATGAGCCAGGCTGCTGAAGGGACACTGGCAGGCAGCAAATGGCCTTTTACTCCTTTTAGTTCCATAAGGGTAGCACAATACGCTGGTTGCCACGCTGTGCCATATATGCTGCTCACTTCTTTCTCCCACTTGAAAAAAAAAAGCAAGTAAACACACACACTAGCCCAAAAGTGTCATCCATTCATGTATAACCACCTTATTAATCTCTTAATGTTGTCTGATGAATCATGAGCTCTATTCTCTTCCCTTTATCTAAGGAAGCCTGGAGCACTATCTCTTCAGCTGTAATCTATACAGCCTATGATACACGCTATATTACAGTGTAAAATTACATTTTCTTCCTGGAAGAAAGGAGAAGCTGGCACATTCCTGTGTTTGCTGTCTCTCTTCATCCACAAAAGCTCTTTACTAATCTGAAGCAATATTGCTTCCTTGAAACTGCACCTTCAGAACACTTCCTATTAGCAAACAGCATGTAACATCACTTTTACAAGCTACCCTACGGTACTATAAAGCCAGGATCTGCTCTATAGTGACTTCATCTTAATGCCTACTCACCCACTGCCAATAAAGAATGACTAAGCCAGCTATCAATAGAAAAGAGGCACCACTACTGCAACCTTCAGCTAGTCAGCAGGTGAGATCTTGCAATTGTGCTGTTCCCAGAAAATGATCTCACCTATGCCTAACTAGAAAGGCTCAGTGCAATGGACATAAATGAGTAGCTTAAATTTATGCAAGGAATGGAACCATTGATGTGGATTTGAGCCTCATGTTATTATGTCTCACTGGTCCCCAATAGCAAAGTTGCCCTCTATAACAGCTCTGGCTCTGCCACAGGGCAGTGCTGGCAGCATTGGCAGGGTGAAGGGGATGGTTTCGCATGTGTGCAACCTAACCCCACGTGTGTGCAAATGAAGCTTCACAGGCTTGCCCGCTGCTTACGTGGTTCAATTCCCAATGGGTCACGGACCAGAACCAGTTTGTAGCCCGTGGTCTGTATCGAACTAGTCCTCTCACCCTTATTGATATCTCTGTAGGACCAAGGGAAGTTGTTTTTCCTTTCCTGGGCATGTGTAATATTCTTCATGTGCCTGTATTATACTGAAATTGTGGTTCTTCCATCACATTGTAATAGATTTTGCTATTTTATTTATTTATTTATTTATTTATTTATTTATTTATTTATTTATTATTGGGACTTATATGCCGCCCTATCTCCTGAAGGACTCAGGGCGGCTAACAACAATAACATACAATAATACAGAAGTTAAAATAAAAATTAAATTAATGGCCTCTGTAGAATAAATTAAAATTAAAATTAAAATAAAAAAAATAAAATAAAATAAAATAAAATTAAAATATCTATATCTATATCTATATCTATATCTATCTGTCTGTCTATCTATCTATCTATCTATCTATCTATCTATCTATCTATCTATCTATCTATCTATCTATCATAACTCATGTCTTTCCAACTTGCTAGGAGCTCCAGAAATTGCACCAGGCAGACTTGCTGGAGCCAGCACCAGAACTTTGGGTCTGTTCAGTGGTTCAAACGATCTGGAGACTTTTGCCATATTTTGTCAGGTTTTTTTTAGCTATAAGGAGTATAACACCTGTTTTGATGGTACCTTGTATCAGTGCCTCAGTGACGTTCAGACAGTTGACCTTCTGCTACAGATATATTAAATAAGCCATTGTCTCTAGAGACAAGACCTGAGGATGTTGGGGGAAAAAATAACACCGCTTGTCAATACAGGTAGTCCTCGACTTATGGCCAAAATTGAGCCCAAAATTTCTGTTGCTAAGCAAGATGGTTGTTAAGTTAATTTCGCCCCATTTTACCCCCTTTCTTTCCACAGTTGTTAAGTAAATCACTGCAGTTGTTAAGTTAGTAGCATGGTTGTTAAGTGAATCTGGCTTCCCCCCATTGACTTTGCTTGTCAAAAGGTTGCAGATGGTGATCACATGACCCTGGGATGGACCAACTGTCATAAATACATGCCAAGTGTCCAAACTTTGATCACGTGACCATGGAGTGCTGCAATGGTCATCAGTGTGAAAAACGGTCATAAGTCTGGTTTGTTTGTTTTTTTTTGGTGTCATTGTCATGTCGAACATTCACTAATTGAATGGTTGAAAGCCAAGGACTACCTGTAGGTTAAAAATTGAAATAGTTGAATATTTTAATGGAAAACATGGCTTCTAGCTGCAATGATTGTTGCTCCTCCCGTTAGTGCCTGGAGTAGATAATCTGCTTCCTCCTAGGCCAGGGGTAGCAACCTTGGCTCTTTTATGACTTGTGGACTTCAACTCCCATGCTGGCTCAGGAATTCTGGGAGTTGAAGTCCACAAGTCATAAAAGAGCCAAGGTTGCCTACCCCAGGCCTAGGCCCTCTTACGGTTTTTGAGCTGTGCAAAAATGTGGCAAAATGCTATTTCATTAATTAAAACCAGCAGTTAAGCGATTTTTAAGGGTGGAATTGTGTAGAAAAGAGCGGACAATATAATTTCTATCTACAGCTATTTTACTGGAATTTAGAATTATATTTTGTGCAGAATAAAGATCAACATGGTAATAATTCAGTTACGTTTGCGTTGCCTGCCTGCTTTGGTTTTTGTATGTAATACCCATGTGGTCTAACTTTATTCTTTCTTTTTCAGAATATAACATGTTTTCAAATGCCTTGAAAAGCTGTAGGAAGATAAATAAGGAACATTCTGTATTCAGTCAGAGAACGGAAGACTCCTCTGCAGCTCAGTATTTTCAGGTAGACAGCTGTTGTTTTCATAATCCTACTAGCAATATATTCAGTATTTCCCAGGGGGATTAAGATAACCTGTTGCAGAAAAAAAAGAACATCCTTGTAACAACATAAAAGACTAACACATGCTATAAGATTATGCCATAGTAATTTTTTTATAAAGTGTTCAGTGGCTATGACTTTTTCATCACCAATATTTCCCAGATTTATTGCAATTTAGGGCACTATCTTGGGTTTCTGCAGGAAAGACTTTATTCTTATTTTGTACATTGTTATGGGCAAATCGTAGCAACTACATTTCTCCTCTTTTCTTTCTAGTTTTATGGATGCTTATCTCAACAACAGAATATGATGCAGGATTTTGTAAGGACGGCTACATATCACAGAGCAATACTTCAGAATCATACAGATTTTAAAGATAAGGTAAGCCTTATTTTTCTGCTCAGTTTCAAATATCCATACCTATTTTCTTACAAAGTTGGCTATAACATTAGATCGACCAGATGACTGATGGAGCTGATTGGATCCAGAAGGAGCTTGGCATTGTTGCCGAAGATCTGCAACGCAGTGGGCCCAAAACCTTGATGAAATGGAAGAGTGGCTGCAACCTCTGTGCCCTGGAACTCTCCATGGTTTATGCATGAACGAAGGCAGATGAAGAGGATGAAGAGATGCCTAGGGCACTGCTAGTGAATGACAAAAAGTGGATGCTCAAGCACAAGCTAGAGCCGCTCTTAAGAGCCTTTTGCATGGTGATAAGGACCACACTCTTATTGTGTCTGCAGATAGCTGCCCAGCAGCCCTGTTTTGGGTTACCTAGTCCCTCCTTGGAGGGAGCAATTCTGGGATTCACCTGCAGGCTGACTAGGAAATGTGCAGCACATTTGGTGCGGCTGCCTCAGGCTGCCTGAGTGATTCTGTGCATGTCCTGTCCCAGTCCCTGGAGGCTTTAGGGGCCTGAATTCATCACAGTGACATTTGGCTCAATCCTAGCAAATCTGAACAGTTTTGGGCATTTGGGCCTTCCAGTCTCCACGTTATTCCATCTTTAGTTCTGGGTGGAGTGGCACTGTCTCAGAGCATGCCAGTGCACAATCTGGGGGGGGGGGCACTTGGATTCCTGACTGCTGCTGTAAAAGGAGATGGCAGCTGTGGCTAAGAGGGTGTTTGCACATCTTTGCATTGTGTACCAGTTGTGCCCATTCCTGGACCAGAAGGCTTTGCTCGTTGTCACTTATGTCCTCTTGACTTTTCCAAGTACCCAGTATGAACTACTGGAACATGCTTTGCATTATGGGGGGGGGGTGTCCTTGAAGAGCATTCTGAAGCTTCAGCTGGTGCAGAATGCAACTGAATCAGTAGTAAAAGGTGTCAGGTACTCAACACATGTAACATCACTGCTTTGTGGGCTGCATTGGTTCCCAGTGTTTTTCCGAGTGCAATTCAAGGTGCTGGTTGTCACGTTAAAGCCCTTCTTGGCTTGGGACCAGGTTATTCGAGGGACCAATTTCTCCCAGTTGTTTCTGCCCATCTGATTCAGTCTAGCTGGATGGGCACACTCCAGAACCTGTGAGCCAAGGATTATTGGCTGGTGGGGACTGGGAGGCATGCCTTGCCTGATGTAGTGCCTGCCCTCAAGGACATTCTCCCTCCAGAGACTAGGGTGGCACCAACCCTGCTTCATCACACCTTGAAGACTTGGTTATGTGGCCAGGCCTGGGGTCCTAGGTGTGTGAAGGGTCCTATTTTCTGGTCATTTTAACATCTGGACATTCCTGTCATTTAATATTAACAACATAATTTTTCTTGATTGCTGTATGTACTTATTTCTTGTATTGCATTTTTAATTGGTTTAAACACCACTTAGCTAGTTCTTTTCAGTTTTATTGTTAAGACTATGCATTTGTCCAGGAGAAACAAAGTGACATTGCCTTGTATTTTTTTTTACACAAAAGAGTTCCTGACCTCTTAGAAAACGTCCATACCCATAATAGCTAAATTTGTGTCTGTACATTAAATCAGTCAGAGCTGTGAGATCCTTGCCATGGCGCACTGATCTGAGACTTTTTTCATTATAGAAACGTTGTGTCCCTCCTGCCTTCTACTGTTTTGCCTTTTCCATCTTTCTCTGATTTCAAACAGAGACATTGAATTGTTGCTTAGCTGGAATGGCTCTGAAGCAAATATACCTCCTACCTTCAGTCTGGCATTACTCTGCTCTCGGCTTTTATATGATATTGGGGAAGCATAACTAGTTTATATACAATTTTTGAAATGCAACTGAATATTTTCAATCTGTCTTTTTGTTGCTAAGATGTTTCATGGGCCAGCACCCTTCACAATAAAGTAAAAGTAATATCCACCAGTAAAATATAATTTTAAAAAATGATGGAGAATCTTCAGAACTTTCAACATTGCTGGTCCTAACTCTCACGAAGCCTGCAGCCAGTGTGTGTATAACTGGGGAAGTTATCCAAGAGATGAGAATCAGCCATAAACTGCAACATTTTGAAATTGTTCAACAGATGTACTATAAATTATTATTCAAACACAATCTGGTAAAAGTGTTGGAGGTGCCGAGCTTCATAAATCTGTATAACATAATTTGTAGTGGTCAGTAAACAATTTGGATGGAAGGATTTACTCAGTGGCAGCTAATACATTTTCTTACCTATGTGACTTCGCTTACACTTCTCAGTCCAAACAAAATCAGCTATGATATAAAAGCAGCACTCCATTAGAACGCAACCATCATTTATTTAAATATAATGTTTATTATATTATATATAGAGACTATAACAACACAATATTTAAATATAATAAGTTTAATAGCAAAGCTAGGATTAAATCTAAGACCTGTACTATTATAATGCGTTATAGCATTACTACAGTTCTCTTTATTTAGCATGTCGAAACAGTAAAGCATGTTTGCATTTATTTCCTTAAAATTATGCTGATTAGAGCAATGGAAGGATGTAAATTAAGGCATGGAGATAGGCAGGAAAAATTCAGTAAATATAGTGACCCACGAAAGGGTCAGGATTCTAATACAGCACAGCAGACCTAGGAAGCATGAATGTGGGTAATAAACTGGTAAAAATCTATTTATTTATTTTGAGAGTTAAAGAGACTAATTAAAGAATGAATTTATTAGCTGCCCAGAGTCACTGGGAGTCAGGAGGTATACAGATACATCCATTCATACATAAATGTGTAGTATAGTCTAACTTCGTTTCTTTTCTGGGTCGGAGTGTGGCAAATACTGCCCACCTGAACACAATTTTTTGTAGTTGTTAATCTATAAACACTGTATAGGGAGTTCTGTGATTTCACCGCTTTTGCTAAGTAGATTCTTAAAAGAAATAATAATAAAAACATGCTTCCATTATTGCTTTTTGACTTTAGCAGTGTATTTAAAGGAATAAAATGCTTTGAAAAGAATTGGCAAGATCTACCTGTGTTAAGTTAATAATCTTGCAGCGTATGATCTTACTTCTTTTTCATGCTTACACTAATGCTTCTGCTAGGAAATACAACAGCAAGAATAACTATTGAATTCCCTCAGAGAAAATAAATTACAATTTATTTGTAGTTTCTCCACATTAATCATACTAAGAGCTTGTGATTTCGAGTCTTGTTATTCACTTTTTTGTACTATAATTAATAAAAATATGCAAAGAATTATGTTACGAATTTGATGCAATATCTCAATTTCACGAAGAAAACCTTAGCATTGTTTTACTTAGAAGATCTCGAAGACTGACAATATCATATATAGTATTTATAAATATTTGATAGCATTGATTGGCAGGAGGGTTTTTATACTTTCTGAATCTGCTGATAAGATCTAAAATATAAATAAAGCCTTATTCAGTGACATGTTCATCCTCATCCATTTTTCTGTTTCAAGGTGGTCCTTGATGTTGGATGCGGATCAGGTATTCTTTCATTTTTCGCTGTGCAAGCTGGTGCTAGAAAAGTCTATGCTGTTGAAGCTAGCTCGGTGGCTAAATATGCCGAGGTGAGTATGTTAGATGTGATGAACTATACTGCATTAGTTTGCTTTGCTGCGTGTGCAGGAAACAAAGTGTTTCTAGCTGAAATATAGGTGTTCAAACAGTTTAGGTTAATTTTATTTCAGTGTTTCATCAGGATCGTGTCTTGAAAGAACATAATTCCTTCTGAAGCTACATGTTAAATAAAGTTGTTAACTTGTTCCCACTTAAGCAACTACAAACTAGCACATTTAGAGATCTGTGTGAAAGTAGGAAATTCATTAAACAACATTATATCTTGACGGTGGAGGCAGATTTAAGGGACTCACTATTCCTGCTAACAACTATAATGTATCCTTGCAATAGCTGCTTTATATTTGAGAAATAGGCCTATTCAGTATAATGCAAATGAGGAACCACTTCATTGGTAAATTAATAACAAGGAGTACAAATTGAATGTACTATTGAAATTTAAAGTAAAATACAACTATTGATTGGAACTATCTTTATTGGCTACTATTCAATTATTATTTTTTCTATACTGAAATACTCTAAAACCTTTGGTAATTAAAACTCACCTCTTGTAAAAGGATTTAAACTAATTAGCAATTACAGTCAACCAAGAATATTGGGCATATTTCAGGGAAAAGCAAGCCCGGGGTTTTCCTGGAATTTCTCATGTCTCGCTTCAAATATTGTACAGTAATAGCTTGTGGAATGTGCAAGTTATGCTGATTTAGTCTGCAGTCTGGCCAAGATAGTGGAATTGAATTAGCATCACAGATCTAGACTACATAACTCAGAAAGTCTAATGAATTCAGTGGATATTGCTTCCTCTCTCTTTCTCTAATTCCACGGAGGTAGCTGGGTAATTTATGCAAAATTCTAAAGCTGTTTAGATTAATTCAATTGTAATGAAATCTGTATTATAATTAAGGTGTTGTGACCATTTCAGCAATATAGTAAGCATATCACAAACAATATTCATTTGAATGTAGTAGATATAGTGACTGGCCAAGCATACTACCCCATTGACTTGCTCCAGTCAACATAACATTCACAGCCAATTTCCAGAATGGAAATATTTATCAAGCAGGTGAGTTAACACTTGCCTACAGAAGAGCAGTGGCTGGAAATGTGTGTAGTCAAAGGAGAGAAATTCAGACTCAGCCAGGTAAGACAAAAAGGAATTTCCTAAGCAACTTCCTTCTCTAGAGAGAGGAAAAAAAAGATGGTTATTTTGAAATCCAAGCTGTGAAAGCGAAAGGGAGAGAACTTTGTGAAAGAGAACACCAAACAAATGCAGTGGGGAGTGTTAGCCAAATATGGCATTTCAGGAGGCTGACATAAGTGGAGTTTAACATCTTTATTGAGCCTCAAAAGTAAGTTTTGGTATTGTCAGCCCTCCCTAGTGAATCAGACAGGAAAAATGATGAGCAAAATGATGAGTAAGAATACATTAACAGATTCTTGGAAAGTTAAATGTACAGACTTCTCACTGTCACGTTTAGCCATCTGATCAATTGGGGTGGCAGCTTTGCTTACGGCACATATGTCAAGTGTGTACTGGTATTGTCCTCGTTTAGCGACTAGCTTGCTTAGCACCTGTTCATACTTAATGATGGTGATGAAAAAGTAACTTTGCAGCCAATTCTTGCATTTAGACCTTTGTAGTTCTGCAAAGCAAAGCAAAGTGGAAGTAAGATTCTAAGCATAGTTACAGTTTCACTGCTCTCCTCAACGACCAAGTTGCAGGCCCAAATGCTGATTGCTCATTTAGCGGTTGCTAAATGAGGACTGCCTGTACTAGAGCTATGATAGGTGACACAATAGAATATTTTTTCCACTTTTTTCAATCTTGTTTTTCTTTGATTTGACAGTATAAATTGTGGGAATCCCTATAAGTCCCACATGTTGGTATTAAAAGGTAAAGTGTTACCTAGAGCAGGGGTAGGCAACCTTGGCTCTTTTATGATTCGTGGACTTCAACTCCCAGAATTCAGGAATTCTGGGAGTTGAAGCCCACAAGTCATAAAAGCACCAAGGCTGCCTACCCCTGACCTAGAGCATAGCCTAAGCAGAAAACTGGTGGCCGCTGTTAAACTACCAAGCAGTTGTTCCAAAGCAGGAAGGTAGGCCAGGAGAGTAGAGAGTCTCTGGGAGAGGAAACTGGAAACCCCCCATCATTCACCCTATGGACTCAGCCCTTACCAGTATGCTAGAATATTGCAAATAATTAGCTTACCTAATTCACCTATCTGGCTTTCAGATCTTTCTTGCATGACTTTGTTCTTGAATTACAGTTGCAAGAAACATTCTTTACTTCATCTCAAATAAATGCTGCCAAATGGTGCATTTTTTTTTAAAAGTATTAATGGATCTTTTCCCAGTCTGTTTTTCTTCCTATAGTATGGGACTACAGATCTGTTTCACAGAGCCTAAATTATAAGGATATATGATAGCATGCCTTGGGATATGAGGCCAGAGAAAGTTGGATAGCAGGCTAAAAGATGTACTTTTAAATTTGATATCAAAATAAATCCCACTGAACCTGCTTAGGTTCTATTTACAGAACTAATTGAATTGCTGCATAATTGGAGTAGACTTTTTCAATACTGTGCCCCCAGGTTTAGCTGGGAGCATGTTCTACAGAAATAATAACGAGATGTTTTCAAATCGCTGTCTAGAATTTGGATTTAAATTACTTTTGCAAAGTCTGTGAAATAAAGCGATGTTAAGATGGAGGAGTTTCATGGAGGGCACTTGTACAAACAGAGCAAGGGAGCAACCAGCATAAGGAAAATGTTCTGTAAAGTATATGGGAGAGGTCAACTACTGATGGGATCATTGGAAATAAAGAATTAGTCCTTGAGGAATAGAGAAATATTTGGCACACAAGGCTGGTGAAAGAGAGGTCTTTCTGGGAGTTTTGGCAACGGGGTTCCTTTTGAACAGAGGCCCAAAGAGAAGCTCACTCTTCCAGATGCTTGCTGCATATGCCTCCAGGCAAGGTTTTCTATTTAATGAATCAAATCAAGGTTTTCTATTTAAAGAATCATGTTTTGGGAAAGACGGTTAGATCTGTACTGGTCCAAGAAATTTCCTCTTTCTTTAATATGTCTGTGTTCCTCTTTCTTCAACATTTATCCTAAATGGGGTTAATATTATTATTAAAAAGATAAATAAAAACATTGATAGTAAGCATTAAAACTCATTGTTTTAAATCACTTTTAATTAAAGCATTTTAAATTATTTGAAAAGCCAAGAGAATCAATGACATTTCTGGCTGATGCCTAAAAGCCACAGATCATGCCTATCTGGATAAACTTTGGACTCCTGCTAGGAAAAGCCTGTTAGAGTTTCCTTTCCACGAATAACATGGATGCTTAAAAAAACCTTTTGAGGATAACCTCAGTAGATATAGAGAATGGTACAGGCATTATTTTTTAGACCAGAAGTCCCCAAACTTTTGGGCACCATGTACCGGTTCCGTGGAGAGAGGTTTTTCCGGATCAGAGGGTGCATGTTTTTGTGTGCTGCCTGCATCCCACGGATGGGGCTTTGCTTGTTTGTGCGGACCGGTTGCTGGCATGCCGTGGACTGGTACTGGTCCACGGACCGGGGGTTGGGGACCCTTGTTTTAGACAACTGTGTCCTACATTGAGCAGGGCAGCCTTCTTCAACTTGGCCTCATCTAGAAGTTTTGGATTTGGCAACTTCAAGAATTTGCAGGAGTCATTCCATGTTTGGAGAACATTAATGGATAGCAAGCACCAGGAGCTGAATTTATATAAATAATGAATCTATTTTAATATTGATAAAATATAATCTCCCCAGTGACTAGAACTGGTTAGTCATGCAACATCTACAAGTCTTCATATTGCACATAACAGTGTACCAGAGCATGAATTATAAAATTGTCTGCCAGAGGAAGGGAAACTGGGTTAACAAATTTGTATAACAATTAGAGAAAAGATGAGTGGAAAAAGGTCCTCTTCATTATTGATGGTTTTAAGAGTGCACAATTTATGTGTTTTATATCCTGTTTGGGAATTCGGCCATGAATAAAAAGTAGAGAAATAGGAACACAAGTTTATCTACGGTATACCTATTTTGATTGCGCCTATTGGTTCTGTACAAAGTATTAGCTTTATAAGCTCTCCTCCATCCCTTCCTTAAATGGCCAACTGGTTGTAAATGTAAGCTGGTTACCAACTACCCAAAAATGAGGTCACATGTCCAAGGGCCACCAGACCAATGATCATTAAATGGCTAGTCATAAGTCGAAGACTATCTTTATTGTTACATATAGTCTGCCTTGTTTTGTTCCCTAATCTCTTAACATATGAACATGAATGGCTTACTTAAGGGTTAATGAATCAAATAACCCAATCCCATTCCCCCAGCCCTCATTTTTAGACTTGAGCAAAAATTGACAGTCTAACCTCTTTTGTATTAATCAGAGTTTGCAGCCAATTTTTGAAACTCAAAGGTTAGGCTCTTAGGCTCCCAAGCTTTAGATTCCAGCTGCTCTGTGATGTGAATCTGCTTTGAAATAACATCATTGTTAAATTTTGAAGTCTCTGCTACTGTTTCTTGTCATCCAAGTTCCAAGTGCTGGGATAGTATGTCAGAAGCTTGACTGGACACCAGGTTTTTGTTTTTAATGGTTATGTTTTTAATAGTTTTTATATGTTATGTTTTTTAAAAAAATTCTTCACTGGGAGCCGCCCAGAGTTTGCTATAAGATGGGTGGTTGTATAAATGTTTTAAATAAATAAATAAATTCTGTTGACTGATAATTCAGTTTGACCTCAGATACTGCTGCCTTACTAAATTAATGTGAAAAGAATTACAAGACAAAATTGAGTCAGCTCAGAGATTGGGGCATCATGAATTCACAATAAGATTAAGACTGTTATATAGAACTATGAACACATGTCAGTATAAAAATTCTGACTTTGGAGAATAGCTGGGATATTTAAAATTATAAGACTTGTGCATCCTTGATATTAGGATAATTTTATTTTCTTAAGGAAAAGCAGAAACCTTTATTTATTTAATAACTTGATCCATTATAGAAAAAAAGATCTATCACACTTTATAAAAGCTTGGAACTGTGTCTTGCTTTCTACAAATCTGCTCACTTTAATCCATGAAGTTATTTTTTAAATAATATTTTCAACCAATTAGACTATTTCAAGATTAGTTTCACAGCAACTATATTATTTATTTGTTGGATTAAAGTATAGCATTTCTGAGAATCTTAAGAGCCACGGTTGTAAAGATTAGAGTAAAATTATCTACTTTGACCCTTTAGAATTTCAATTAACAAAATATGCAGATAACCTTATTAGGTCCTATTCAATAAACTGTCTTTTCATTCGTTTCCTAACTCTGCCATATCCATAGACAAATCTTTCACTAGCCTGTTGCACAAAGTGCTTTCAGTATAAGAATTTGGCAGTAAAATGATTTCTTATTACAATACAGCTTCTGAGAACTACTTAGGAAACAGAGCAAATATTTCCATAAATTTATACACTGTAGCAACAGAAGGCAAGAACTCTTTAGATTAATACAGTAGCTTCGCTTTCTTCCAACAACTGTGATTAGGTAAAGGAAAGAAACTTCCAGGATTTATAACTGAATCATACTGGCCTTCTGCAGATTTACTAAAAAGATGGAACATAAAGGTTAATAAACACAAATAAAAATCAAACTGCAGTGATTCTATCTTTCATTCAGTGAAAGTCTATTCCTAGGGAATTGTTATATATGAGATTTTGTTGCCTTCTCTTTATTCTCCTTGTTTATATTTTATATTAATTGTTTTAATGGTTATTTAAGATTATTTTAATTGTTCATTTTATTGTACACTGCCCAGAGTCACGTCAATGAGATGGGTAGCTACATAAATTTGATAATAAATATCTTAACTAATTTAACTTTGATTCTGACTTACTTAACAAACTGAGCATACAGTACGGAATGCAAAAAACATGTATTATTTGTATCACTTTTTCGAGAAATGAATTTCATAAAAAAGATAAGTGAAGACACCTGGCTAGAGTTCAATTAATCCACAAAATTAATATTACATTAACTTATCTGGGAATCAGCAAAGCTAATACATATATTTATTCTACTATTTCATTACTTTACAGATTTTAGTCCAGAGTAACAATGTGGGTGATAAGATCAGTGTTCTCTCAGGAAAAATTGAGGAAATCACTCTACCCGAAAGGGTGGATGTTATAGTTTCTGAGCCAATGGGTTACATGCTGTTCAACGAAAGGATGCTGGAAAGTTACCTTCATTCCAAAAAATGGCTGAAGTCCAGTGGTGAGTCTATACATTTATAGGTTCTGAGGGTCTGCATCTCACAGACAGAAGCATAGGTTTATGAAATGTAGCCACTAGCAAGACAGATGGCTTGTTTCCTTTTAGCACACAGTACTACATATTAGGGACGCGGTGGCTCAGTGGGTTAGGACGCTGAGCTTGTCGATCAGAAGGTCAGCAGTTTGGCGGGTCGAATCCCGAGTGCCGCATAACAGAGTGAGCGTCTGTTAATCGTCCCAGCTTCTGCCAACCTAGCAGTTCGAAAGCACGTAAAAATGCAAGTAGAAAAATAGGGACCACTACGGTGGGAAGGTAACAGTGTTCTGTGCGACTTTGGCGTCTAGTCATGCCAGCCACATGACCACGGAGACGTTCTCGGACAAGCGCTGGCTCTTCGGCTTTGAAACGGAGATGAGCACCGGCCCCTAGAGTCGGAAATGACTAGCACGCATGTGCGGGGGAACCTTTACCTTATTACATATTAATTGCTTTTTTCCTCAAGTTATCTTGATGCAGCCAATAGATTAAATGATTCTATCTTGCCCAACAGCCTTGTCCCTTGGTTTCCAGACTAGGTTAAAATCTTAAGTCACGAAAGGGGATCTCCCAGTCTTCTGCCCTGGTAACACCAAAATATGGATCAACAGGAAGTAGAGGGATTTTTTTTAAAATCCTATTTAAAACTTGTGTAATACAAGCAAGCTTTATCAATAAAGCACTGCTTTAGAGAATGTGTGGGTTGAGTGCAGTGTAGAAAATCAACTTGTGTAGGGTGTTTTTCTGCTTTTTCTAACCTAGGAACCACAACTTTTAAGCTACATTTTAAAGTGAATGTTTGGTTTGGCCTAATTTAAATGTTTCCTTTCTGTGGTTCTTGTTACTAAAATAAGTCCTATTTCAATAGCAATGTGCTAATGATATTTTTTCCTCATTTGTAGAACAAAGAGGGACAATAAGGATATATTTCTCCTTATATTATTTAATCCTAAGAATTGCCTTTATATTGTAATATTGCTAAATGGAAACAACTTACTCTGAACAAAACTGAGTACAGTGATTTGCTTCAGACTAAAGAGTTTTAGAATTTTAGTGAATAATCAATATCTTTCTGAAAGTAGCATTAACAATACTTTGCCCATCAAGCTACAAAAATGAATCAATTGTCTTCCTAGCTAACAGTCATTAATTTAAAAGATATATGTTTTCTTTTAAATGTCCTGTCTTTCCTCCATGTGGTAGTTTTCTATATTGTTAAGCTATTAAACAAGTTACCTATTGAAACACTTTCATCTGGTCATTCCCAAATGTTGAATTAAGCTTTTATTTATGTGAAAGATGACTGATAGGCAGTATAAGTCTGTAAGGTGGTCATAATTCAGTGTTACATTGCATTGAAATAGTCATATGGTTTGTACAATGCTTTGTGGTCATTTGATATTCCTTAATATTCTATTCTTTAATACTGACAATGTCTAACATTATCTACAAAGAATCCCTGAAAAAGTTGATGATTGAGTAGTAATAATTATTTATTATAAGTTATATTTTGAATCTTCAGTTTAAGAAATATAATCTCATTTTTCCAATAGTGGTGGATGAACTTGCTTTTAAGAATTTTATTTAAATATCTAATTGTTAATGTGTTAAAAATATGAACACTTTATCAGTTTGTGTCAGTAAGGTAGCATTATCATCTTAAGTGTTCTCTTGTTGTCAGTAGATTTACTAAAATGTGACCAAAAATTACAGCAAAAAATAATACCTGTTGTTAATTTACAAAAAAAAATAAATAAATGGATGGGATGGATAGTAAATGATGCCTCTTGGATATTTCCACTAAATTTTTTTTTAAAAACTACATAGAAGATTTGAAGTTTGCTACTGTATATTATCTTTTGTTCACCAGGAATGATGTTTCCAACATTTAGTGACATTCATTTGGCTCCTTTTTCCGATGAACAACTCTACATGGAACACTACTCCAGAGCCAATTTTTGGTAATAATTGTTTCACTTTTTTCACACACAAAAGTGTTTTGCTTGGCAATTTAACAGGAATTTTCAAATGAAACAGCTTCTCGGAACCTTAAAGCAGTGGTGAATTATAGATGTCTATAAAGTAACTGCAAAATATTTATTTTGTTGGTCTGCAATTGTAGCACTTAGAGCTGATTCTTAGGGCCATTGTTGTATTTATTTATATAGTCCTACAAACGTGTTTTCAAGGCTTTGAGAAGTTACCGTCATACTATTTGTACCGTAATTACAATACCATGCAATGATTTAGTAATTTAATGCCTGGGTCACATTGCTACTCCCCGTTTGGTGCCTTCTTAGTTATAAGCAATACATTCTTAGCAAAGAAGTGATTATATGTAGTGAGAGTATCACTTGCAAACAAACTGGTAATAATAACATAAAATGGTGCTCACAGCAAAGAACTAGAGGAGATTAAGGAAAGCATTTAATGGCAGCACTTAGGCAAGGTTAATACAGTATTGATTGAGTCACAGTACAAAAATCAAACAAATAAAAAGTACGAGGAAAAATTACAACAGGCCATGGTAGTAATACTACTGAAATAAAAATATTGTGGCAGGCATTAATCAGGAACAAGTATAACCCAATCACATGTTTTGGAACAGTGAAGTTGGGTTTGAAGATTAAATCTTCTTGTTATGGGGCTTTAGCTAAGGTCATGTTAGAAATTGAATGAATGTTGTCCCTTCATTGCCCTTTCCAACAAAAACTACTCTGCTTCTTGATGAAGAATTTTCCTTAAAGTAGGTCAGTATCAAAGGGTGATGAACGTAGCAAAATCTAAGAATGGAACTAGACAATAGGAGAGAGAGAGAGAGAGAGAGAGAGAGCACCTCTGTCCTATAATTGCTTCACTTCTGATATCTTATCACATTTAAGTTGAATTCAGGTTTTATCCCCTGGAGCATGTTCTCATCACTCCAGCTTATTACAAAGTGAGGAATACTTTAGTTGGAGTTTTATATTGCTTGCATCATCTATGTTTTGGCTAAAATAATTCAGTATGATTCTCTTTGGAGACACCACAATGAAGAAATGAATGTGTTTGGATTACATTTTAATGTACACATATTTACTTTGCACCATAGGCCAGCTTTCATTTTAAAGAACTCTTTATCACCAACCACCATTGCCTTCCCACTCCCTGTAGAGGAACACCAGGCCTGGAATCTGCTCCCCCCCCAGCTCTTTAAATAAAATGCAACAGAAAGATACAGTACAGTAGTGCCTTAAGGATGATGCAGCACCAATTGGTAGCTATCACTTCAGTTTTGGGAAATCACCAATAAAAGCATATGGCATAAAATGAAAGCATGAATGAAGGAGGGCACTGCTTGAATGTAACAATGTGCAGAGAATAGGTAAAATGTTCTGCTTTGAATAAATGTGGCAATCCAGAGGTTGATAATGTTGATGATGAACATCAGTTGGGTAATGAAATGTCTGCAAGAAAATAAAAAGCTCAGAGAGCACCAAGAACCCCTCATTTCAACCCTGAGCTATAAATATTCTCCTTTATTGATTCCAATGGTTTCTTAAATCATTTGGGATCAGCCACTGTTTGGCAGAACTGAAACTATTGTAATTCTGAGTTTTTCTCGGCTTTAAGCTAGATCAAAGATATTGTGGGATAAGAAACTATATAAAGAGTTTAAATAAATAAATAGCAAAAATTACACAGATTTTGGTAAGGCACAAAGGGTTTTAATGCATTCAGATTGTTAGGAGGAGGAAGGTGTATTATTTATTTATTTATTTATTTTAATTCCATTTATATCCCGCCCTTCTCCGAAGACTCAGGGCGGCTTACAAGCTTAGCAGTAGCCTTCATTCTATGTATATGCCTGCTTATTAGGGCTTTCATACACACACCCAAGCGGCATTATTACAAAGTCAGCTTAATTGCCCCCAACAATCTGGGTCCTCATTTTACCTACCTTGGAAGGATGGAAGGCTGAGACAACCTTGAGCCTGGTGGGATGCGAACCTGCACTAATTGCAGGCAGCTGGTGTATTAGACAATTTGTGATTTTCCCCCCACATATTATTGCACTAGTATAATCACCATGCTGGTTGACTAACTCAGGTCATTGATCAGTGCTGTTGACATAGAGTGGTTTGCCTGAAATGCCAATAACTGAACTTGAGACCCTCTGCCCTCACAGCATATGAGATATTGTTCAAAGAGAGTTTGCAAAAACAAAACAAGATATAGAATATTTTGCTTATGGTCAAGATGACCCTCTGTACTTCATGAAAATTATTGTGGAATATAAGAACTCCTTAGACAGTAGATGCAGTTACCATGTGGGCCATCTGAACATGGTATGCTTAGGATAATGTACTGTATTTGAAGAATAGCAGCCAACTGAATCCAAATAGCTGATAGTTATGAAATGTTATCATGGATTCCAGCTGAGGGAAAGGAGTGTGGCATTTTGCACATCCCTTCACAATGTTCGTCTTGTCATTTACAAGGTCAAGATAGGCTTGTGTGGACCTACTTTGGAATTTATATTTTTCTTTTGTGTCTCTTGCTTTCTTGCACTGAAAAGCAAACATTCCCCTCTCCACTATCACTACTGTGAATTATCACAAGTTTCCGTGTGTTGTGTGTTGTTGCTACGTGACTAGTCTTGCATTGTGGAGGTTGCCTAAGTTTTAAAATGATATTGTTCTTTTACAACACAACAAAATGAACATTTTTTCTCTGTTCTGCTTTTTCTTACTGTTGCAATGGAAAAGAATGGCCACATACAAAGCCAATTATAGACAATTACACACAATATTTATAGAAACAGAAGTATTGAAACACCTGCAAAATAATTTATTCTAAATTGGGAATCTTGACAAGACTTTCTAAATTTTCCTTAATTATTTGGTTATTATTTTTAATAATACACAGACAGATGTCTGCAATGCATTTTAAGATGGATTTTGTTAGGCACTTGTTTACTTTAGGAGTCACTTAATAGCTCATTAAAAAGATGTAATTAAGGACCCCATGATAATTCATGATGTGTAGAGAAAATTATTTATAGGATCTTCTCTTTGCACTTCCTTTTAAGTTGTCTCCTATTGCTTCCACAAATATAATAAGTAGCCTTCTGATGTAGCTCTTACAAATATAAATATAAATGTTAAAAACTAAAAATTGCAAAATAATAAAATAGATAACAGTCCCATAGCTACACTCTATGCAGGAAAATAAAAAGGGTAATTATCTGGAGTTGTAAGAATACAGTAATGTGCTTGCTAAGCAGAAATCCTTTTAGAGAGTATTTTACAGCTTGAGATACATAGGTTTGGTGACAAAATGGGAAATTAAGAACAGGGTTATGGAATGGAAATATGCACTGGGGGAAAGCATATAGACACTTCCCTCTTACCATCTTGATGGTGCAGTTCAGATCTAGGACACAACCCCACCCCTAGCCAGTTGTATGACACCACCACTGTGGACTACAAATATGCCTAGATGCCACAGCTCCTTTTACCTTGAAGGGAGAAATGCCATTTCAGCAAATGCAGCTTCAAAAATTTCCATGTATTACAGCGTATTACAGACTTTGTTGTTTCTCTGGGCCTTGTGTGTGTGTGTGTGTGTGTGTGTGTGTGTGTTTATGGGTATATGCAAAATTTATTTATTTTATTGTCACATTTATGCAGTGAAATCTCCTGCATACTGATCAGTGTACATTTAAAGTGACAATAAAGTTATTATTCTATTCTATTCTATTCTATTCTATTCTATTCTATTCTATTCTTCTATTCTATTCTATTCTATTCTATTCTATTCTATTCTATTCTATTCTATTCTATTCTATTCTATTCTATTCGTATTTCCAGGAACAGTCTGTTCTCACTATGTTCCATTATTAATCAGAACTGTGAAAAACGAAATGGCTATCAATTCTCTGATTTCTATATAGCACTTGCAAATAGAGGGACATGGCCATACTCATAGTGTCATTATGCCTAAATAGAACTGCAAACAGCCTGAATCCATCTTGGGTACATTTTAAACTGTTTGGGAAGGATTAAGAGATGGAAGGCTGGTCATCTGGAATTCTGGATTATCTCTTGGAACTTCTGAGGATGAATTGGGAGATGATATTCCTTCCACTGTATTCTTTGCATTGCTATGAGTTTTTTATCCTGGGACCCACTCAAATTGTATTGTACACACAATGAAATATTTATTTTACAACATTTGGCTAATCTATAAAGCTAAACAAGGTTGTCTCTGTTTTAATACCTATATAAGAGAACGTGGGAAAACCAGGATTTTAGGATAGATTAGGAATTTAGAATACATTCTGGAAGAATGTAATGTCAAACTCTTCCCATACTTTTGCCAAGAAAGTGGCACTTAACAGATCTATGAAATCACCAGAAATTCAATTTGAGGATTTTAACTTTATCTATTAGGATCCCTCTAAGGTCTGTCGCAGAAATATATAAATATAAAAGCTTAACTTGAATATTATCATCTGATCCTTCAACATTGGCTCAAAATATTCTTTTTAATCACTTTATTTATAGTTCTATAAATAGAAAGAGAACTATAACTATAGAACTATAGTTATAGTTCTCTTGTAAAAGTAAATATGTTGTGGCCTTTCTGTTTTTTAAGGTAGTAAACATAATCTAGTTCTACAGGCTGTTTTGTTTCCTTGCCTAGATGTAATTTTTGTGTTGGAGAAAACTTGCACATCTTATGTGCTGTTTATTATTATTTTTTATTATTTATTTATTATTATTATTATTAGTTATTATTCTATTCTATTCTATTCTATTCTATTCTATTCTATTCTATTCTATTCTATTCTATTCTATTCTATTCTATTCTATTCTATTCTATTCTATTCGTATTTCCAGGAACAGTCTGTTCTCACTGTGTTCCATTATTAATCAGAACTGTGAAAAACGAAATGGCTATCAATTCTCTGATTTCTATATAGCACTTGCAAATAGAGGGACATGGCCATACTCATAGTGTCATTATGCCTAAATAGAACTGCAAACAGCCTGAATCCATCTTGGGTACATTTTAAACTGTTTGGGAAGGATTAAGAGATGGAAGGCTGGTCATCTGGAATTCTGGATTATCTCTTGGAACTTCTGAGGATGAATTGGGAGATGATATTCCTTCCACTGTATTCTTTGCATTGCTATGAGTTTTTTATCCTGGGACCCACTCAAATTGTATTGTACACACAATGAAATATTTATTTTACAACATTTGGCTAATCTATAAAGCTAAACAAGGTTGTCTCTGTTTTAATACCTATATAAGAGAACGTGGGAAAACCAGGATTTTAGGATAGATTAGGAATTTAGAATACATTCTGGAAGAATGTAATGTCAAACTCTTCCCATACTTTTGCCAAGAAAGTGGCACTTAACAGATCTATGAAATCACCAGAAATTCAATTTGAGGATTTTAACTTTATCTATTAGGATCCCTCTAAGGTCTGTCGCAGAAATATATAAATATAAAAGCTTAACTTGAATATTATCATCTGATCCTTCAACATTGGCTCAAAATATTCTTTTTAATCACTTTATTTATAGTTCTATAAATAGAAAGAGAACTATAACTATAGAACTATAGTTATAGTTCTCTTGTAAAAGTAAATATGTTGTGGCCTTTCTGTTTTTTAAGGTAGTAAACATAATCTAGTTCTACAGGCTGTTTTGTTTCCTTGCCTAGATGTAATTTTTGTGTTGGAGAAAACTTGCACATCTTATGTGCTGTTTTTACAATGTTATCTGACTTTAGTTTGATTTACTTAAAATTAAAACAATATGGTTACTCTGATTCTGGAATACTAAGTTTATCTTTTATTTTTATCTTAAACTTGGTTTCTTATAGAAGAACTAACTCCATTTAAATTACTTACCATTTAACTGTGCAATGCTAAGCATGTGGTTCAAAATTATTTGTATAGCAGTAGCTTTCATTGTGATAAGAAGTGTGCTTTTAACAGATATTCCCTGGGGTCTCATTTGTATTATCAATGTGTACTTCTTTCTCTCATAGTAACATGTCATCTTCCAATGAAAATGGTTTTCTGATTGTTGTTACTTTCTAAAATTGTTCAGTATGTGATGATAACTTGATGAGGTTTTAGAATTTCTGAATATTGGATTTTGCTACGCTCAATCCTGGAAACACTTCTGCATCAACATTAGTACTTGTAGCAGTGCTTCATGTGGTAAAAAAAAGGTTTGGCATGTGAGAATGACATACCTTTGTTGATATGACGTATTGATCAAGATCAATGAAGTCTTTATAGAAAACTTTAATAGAAGACTAAATGAAGATACCAAACTCTGTCAAGTAAAGATTTGAAAGAGAAGACAACATAAATATGCTGAGACATAATTGAAGAACACTTTAATTCACCCTTGCCTAACTTGGTATCCTCCAGATGTGTTGGTCCCTTATTCTAATCATCTCCTGCAGACAACAACTAGGAAAAGGCTGCTCAAATTAATATGCAATTATCATATAGTAATATCTTCCACTTACACCACCTGGATCCAGGTACTTTTGAATTCTGGCTGAATAAAGGTACAGCTGTTGAGGCTCACATGTTTCTTGCTTATTAAATGCACCAGTTGTCAAAAGGATATTAGTGCTAGCTTCTGTAGTTTTATGTTTGTTTAAGATACTCCTTCAAACCATGGCTCAGGATATCCATTTAATCTCCATTTTTTTCTGAAAAGAGTGTCCAAATGGAAAGTCAATAGCAAGGTCACAAATAAAAAACTTTTCCTTGCTCTTGCTCATCATATACCTTGTCTATAAATTGAACTAAGAGGAATAGTCATTCTTTTGTTAACTAAATTAAAAATCCTGAGGTAGTAGAGTGTTACATTAGATATCTAATCACAAATCAAATCAATGTGCCACTATTTAATTATCTAATATACAGTTCTAGTAGGGAAAATAAGCCATTTGCAAAATGGTATCGCCCTTCTAATGGATAGCAAAGTTCAGAGTGGCATCAATTACAAATCTATAATTACTTCTTTTGCCCTTAAGACCAGGACTAAAAATCCTGTGATGCAATTATTTATGTGACCCCAAGTGCTGTATTCAGCTTCACCTCTGTCACCACTAATGTTTACTGAGACCCATATGGAGTACAGTCCTTGTTCAAAAACCTGAACATTTCCATTATGTCCAGGTGCTTTTTATCTTTGATAAGTCTACTATAATCTTTTTTGGCCGTTCCTTTTCATCTTCATTTATACATATGGTCTTAATAAAGGAGCATGTTGAATGTGGTTCAAGTTTGGATTTTCTCTTGCCTAGTTGCAGTCCTCCCTAAATTGGTGCTTAAAACCCATTTCAAAGGCCAGAACATCCTTGCTAAGTTATTTTTCTGTTTTTTACTTAGAGATCTCCCACCTATTTTGCCTTTAAGAATATTATTTTCCTCTGAAAGAACACCTGTGAAATCCATCTCCAGATTCCATGCATGGTGCGGTTGTACATAAGTACCACAATTAATGTTGTAGCTGAATTGTGACCATTAATTTTTTCAAAATTTATTTTTAACCAAATTGCTTAAGGCTCTGGATGTTTTTTACAGAGTTAATTACTCCACTGAGCGGTTACCAATAAACAAAAACAGAGTCATATATATATATATATATATATATATATATATGTGTATATATATATATATATATATATATATATATATATATATATATATATATATATATATATATATTTACAATTTAAAAAATGCCTTGGTCAGTCTTCGTGTGTGTGTGTGTGTTTTAATAATATGCATCAATCTGACGGTATATGAGATCCATAAGACTTCTTTCTCTGAATTTAATTTAAAAAGCAAAACAAATACATTCTTCCTTCCAGGTATCAGCAATGTTTTTATGGGGTAAATCTGTCCGGTCTCCGTAATGCAGCTGTAGATGAATACTTCAGACAGCCCATTGTAGTAAGTTTTTCCTTTTTTATATACTTCATCTTTCTTTTGCATTATATTACAAAGGCAGCCATTTTTCCCCATCTGGGAGCTCTTGAGATTTCTCAGAACGTGTCCTTCAAAAAGTCTCAGTTTGATAATACATTTTTTCAAAGTTCTCACTGATTGATTGTCCTCGTCTTAGCACAGGTTCTTCTCAAGCCACATTTTGCTCTTTTACAGCTTATTAAAGTTAGCCTGTAATATCCTGTCTCAGGCCTTCATCACGATTAAAATCAAACTATATTCTGCCCTTACTCTTCATACTTTTTTCCCTTTTTTGTATAGAAGTAGAACTCAGTTAACAAACACTTGGTCAACAACTGCTTGAAGACACAAAGACAGATGGTGCAGGTAGTCCTCGACTTACAGCAGTTCATTTAGTGACCATTCAAAGTTACAACAGCACTGGAAAAAGTGACTTATGACCATTTTTCACAATTATGACCATTGCAGCATCCTCATAGTCACGTGACTTACATTCAGATGCCTGATGATTCATATTCGTGATGGTTGCAGTGCCCCGGGGTCATGTGATCACCTTTTGCGGCCTTCTGATAACCAAATGGGAAAGCCAGGTTCAGTTAACAACTCTGTGTTACTAACTTAACAACTGCAGTGATTCACTTAGCAACTGTGGCAAGAAAAACCATAAAATGAGGCAAAACTCACTTAACAAATTTCTCACTCAGCAACATAAATTTTGGGCTCAATTGTGATCATAGGTTGAGGACCATCTGTACTTATGATTGGTCTTGAAAGTTTCTGGCCATCCCAGGGCGCCCATGGTCATGGGTGATTTGCAACTGGCTTACACTTATGACAGTTGCAAGATCCCATTTCATGTGGTCACCATTTGTGATCTTTCCTGCCAGCTTCCCACCAGCGAAGTCAATGGGGAAGCTGGTGGGGAAGCTTGCAAGTCACTCATACTCCTGCAGTCTTTTCCTGTGGGGTCTGGCTATGGAGTACAAGAGCCTAGGGGTCTCATACATCATAGTGCACGTTCATGCGGCAACATCTTCCCCAACCTGGTCATTCCCTTATGCACCTTCTCCGATCTGACAGCAGCACTTACTTGCCCACTGACCTCCTTGCAAGCCAACTAGAACTTAAGGCTTCCTTCCAGCCATGCCTTTGACTTTGCCTGTTGGAAGCGTGCAGGAAATTGAAGGGAGATGTCAACTCCAAATAAAAGTCCAGGATTAGTGTTATTTCTTAAAAGCTAACTGGTTTACTGAGCACATGGTCTGGTATAGGCGAAGGAAAACTAACTCTAAAGTCCCAAGGCATTAAATCATAACATATAACGACATTCCCAGCCAAACACCCCCCCCCCCGATATCAACATAGCTCATGTAAACAGGTTCTCTTTGTTATAGGAACCATCTGCTATCTTCTTCACGCCTGCTAGAATGTCCTTGAAAGGTTTCCAAACAGCCATCTCTCAGCAAACTTCCAAAGAACTGGAGAGGTTTTATTTTTCTAACTAACCCAATCAAAAACATCATTTCCCCCACCCCCTTACTCTAATGGCAAGATGAAAACAAAGAGGCACATAGCTGCCAAATATTTACTCTTGAGAGGAGATTTTTGCTTATTGACCCACAATCCTCGCTTAAGGAAGACAAGGGGTGCTAGGATTGTCATTACTAAGTGATGCAGTCACATGATGTCCTGTTTTGCAACCGTGTTGCTTAAAATGGGAATTCCAGCCCCAATTATTTTCATGATCCAAGGACTGTCTATATTTCAAATCCAAAATATCCAAAATAAGAAATGGTATCCCATGAACAGTTGCTTAGTTCATGTCATTGCTATTTTTCTAGTTGAAATCAGTGTAGCTCCAAACAGATTTTCCAGTTGTAACAGGAGAAAAATTATTTTATCTGTCTCCCTTAGTGAAATGATTTATGATGATATTGTACTCACAGAAAATAAAGGAAAATATTTAGAATGACACTTAGCATCCATTTCTGGATGTATAAATATGTCTTGAAGTAGAGCACGGCCAATTCTTCTTAAAAATGCATAGAAATGGCATCAGAAGTACTCATTTTTAAATTGATTTACTTAACGTATGCTAAACTGATGAATATATATAAAGCAGCATTAAAGGATCAATATGTAACATGCATTTTTTATAATAAAGTGAAAAGGAGTCTGGAAATTATGTTATAAAAAAAAGAACTCCAAAACCTTTAACTGTATTGCTATCTCCTTTGCCTCTTAATTTTTTTCCCCACAGGCCCAGACAATAGTGAGAGTTTGTGTTATTTGATTGCTTGAAAATATTCAACAGTGAGAAATATTGCTATTTTTTAAAGTTGTAATTTATGATAATCTGATCCAAAGTAATGAGAAGTCTATAATTTATTGTTGAAATGAATTTAGAGGATTTTATTTGGATAGGAAGAGTTTATGTAGAACATGTTTATTAATATGAGTTTTAAGTGAAAGGCATAACAGGTTAATTTATGAAAATGTATATTCTGTATTCACTATGTTTTTCCAAAACAGGAAAAAAATCAAGTGGAATTATGTAGGACTGTCTGGAGCTCTGGAGCTGCTATTTGTTTCATTGCAATGTGCCCATTTCTATTATATAATAATAAATAGTTTTTGCCTCTTTTATGAAGCTTTACATGCTTGATAATTACCTGGATGGGTTATTACTTGGATGAGAGATTTGTAGGAAATATCAGAGCTGTAGGTTAGACTGGATTGTAAAAAAAAAATTAGAAATTGGCAGAAAATTAGAAATTCCATGCTACTAAGAAAACAGAATGATTTGCCAAAGAAGAAAACAGGAACTGAGTTTGATTGAAGGAAGTTTTACATTTACTTTGGCTTCTTTGTTGCAAATATGAGTTGGTGATATATACAAGGAAGGAATTCTTAAGCTTACCGCCAATTTATTTCTTACACACGTGCACACCCACTAAGATGTTGCCTAGTCCCATTAGATACTGTAAAAATCTCACATAAAAATGCAAATATCTCATAAAAACTTGAGATTCTATCTTAAAATCTTGTGAAAAATCATGTGAAAACATTGATGTTTCACAAGCTCTGATTTTACAAGATTTCAATAAATTTATTTATTTTTAGATTTAACATTGGGATTTCATATGTAAGTTATTAGACCTAGTTGTCAAGCCTAGGAGAGCAGATATTTCTCCTTGTGTCTTGGGCATTTTTTATAGAGGCACGATTGAGTGTTTGAACAAACTGCATCACTGTTTGGTTTGGTGGTAGCAGTGCCTCAGATAGAAGGTCCATAAAGAGTAGTAAGGACAGCTGAGATTATAGGAAGTTTGCTTCTCATTATTCAGGACACTGCTTACATGCGCTATGTGCTTAGAGCTTGAAGCATTGTTAGAGACACCATACACCCACTTCACAGTCTGTTTCTATTGCTTCCCTCTGGGAGGAGATTTCGAAGTATTTATAGCAGGACTACTAGATTCTGTAACAGCTTTGTTCCATATGCCGTCTTGTAAATTTGCAGGATTCTTCCCCCCACCGCCATGTATATGTATACATTTCAACTAGACTGAGATGTTTCTCTGTGTCATGTGTGTGTGGGGAGGAAATGCATAATGGTATTTTTTTTGAGAGCTTAATGCAAATAAATTTCATTTTAATGTATGCTGATTTAGTGCACATTTAAAGTGATAAAATTTTTATTCTATTCTTCTATTCTACTCTAGATCATAATATGTGTCCTTTATTTTCCATTTTTATTTGCAGGACACATTTGACATTAGAATTTTGATGGCCCGGACTGTGAAATACACTGTTAGTTTTCTAGAAGCAGAAGAGGAAGATTTGCATAGGTAAGAGTCTATCATACTATTTCACACCATTCCATTTTAAACCACTATTTGTTGGTATAGTTTTCACTTTATTAGCAAGCTACTCACTGCAAGAATTGGACACAATTGAACGGAAGAAAAAAATATTCTACTAAAATAAACATAGTATTTAGAGTGGAAGGTAATTTAGTATAAAGTGACCCAACCCATGTGGATTGGCATTTTATTGTATGCCATCCAAGTTAGACAAGTCTTAGATAATTGGATAAGAAAAGTTACAGCCACTCATTGCATTCAGATGTTGCTTATAAAATGTGTTCTTGAAACACAGAATTTGGTCTTGCAATGAGAGTACAAATGAACCTAGGAAATTTTTTATCTGTGAGTGTTGATGGCCTCAATTGAAATAAATTATTTTTCTTTGCCTTTGGGCTGCAGTCATTTTGTATTAAGGACTGCATGGTGCTAAATTTAGTAAATATGCTCAGTAAATATTTCATTTAGAAAAGCTATTATTTTAGATACAATTCCTTGGATGAAAATCCATTTAATCTGATTTCTGATCAAATGTTTTTAAGGATTGAAAAGCCCATATGTCGGAAACTTGACAGCTGATTTTCATGACACTTTCATATTTTTAATAGCATTTTTCTAATTATGTTATTACCGTAATCTTTTCTTATTTCCTTCTGTAGAGTGGAAATCCCCTTTGTGTTTCAAATGATGCAATCTGGATTAATTCATGGCTTGGCATTTTGGTTTGATGTGGCATTTGTTGGCTCAATGTATGTATTTTTTCCTTCTTTCTAATATTGATTGAGTTGGCCAAATCAAAAATAAAATACTAATTGAGTCTGTTTTAGAGAATGTGGTGAATCAAAAACAAATCACATCCTGACTGGATCTAGGATGTCACCCCAGAAATTAGCACTTTATAAGACAGATAGGAGGAAAGAAAAGACGCCAAAGTCCATGGCAATGAAATAGACTAGGAATCTTGCTGCACCTTCAGGATTGACCAACATTATAGCAGCCTATGCTTTTGTAGGCAAAAGCTCCCATCTTCAGAAGCTTATACTCCAATGTGTTACCAGACTCTTAAGACTGTTTTGTCATTTTAGGGTATATTTTTAGAGCATATATTTATAGAGCATAAATCCTCTGCTGAAGAAAGCACTCTTTCTGGGAACTCGTAACTTTTTCTATTAAGGGGAAGTTCCTTAACTGTGCTATTCTCTCTCTCTCTCTCTCTCTCTCTCAGCATTCAGAAAATTGCTGCATTGCAACTTTAATTTCCATTTCTTCTCCCATTGATTTTCTCATGTTAAGGGTAACAGTTTGGCTCTCCACTGCTCCAACCGAGCCTCTGACCCATTGGTATCAAGTTCGCTGCCTTTTCCAAACTCCTCTCTTTGCCAAAGAAGGGGAGACACTTTCAGGCGAGGTCTTATTTGTAGCAAACAAACGGTAAGCAGATTTCTTTCATGGTGCATGATAGGTTAATGCTGTCCAGCTGTCTCACATAATGTCTGGTGGAGTAACTATTTTTAGTGGAATAACATTAGTTGTTTCCTTTTAACACTGGCAGAACCATTTTTTAGCTGGAAAAAATGCTAGCAAGACCTGCAAAAAAAAATATTAATAAGAACCAGAACCTGCATATTAATACAGTTCACTAGTAGTTAGTCATTGTGCATGTCCAGAATCTCCAGATTTTGGGGGGCTGGTGGGGCACATCTGAAGACGTCTATGAGTGCTCTTGCCCAATGGTTGCCTGAAGGGCTTTTGCCCATTCACAAAATGGCTGCCGTGGAAGGCATAATGACTTCTAAAGAACCAGTGTTATTGTACTTTTCTTTTTCCACCTGAAAGATTAGTATGTTTTTCAACTGAATTGTATAGCTTATATTAAAGATGGAAAAAAATCTGAAGTCATTTATTTTGGTCTGTTTTTTTCTACATCTCAAACACTTGGCTTTTTTAACAGGTGTGTAGACTTTCTGTATCCATTGTCTGTCTTCCATATTCTGTCTTTCCATTTGGAATAGACACCCAAGACCACTTCAAATATAGTTAGAATTCCAATTTCGTGACTGCAGGAGTGATGCACCTATCATAACTTTAAGGATGGATCATAAGTCACTTTTTCTGAAGCTGCCATAACTTCAATTTTAGTTAAATAAACAATTGTAAGTCAAGGACTACTTCTACCAAAGGGACTTAACTTGTAATAGTTCAGCTTTAGCTTAGCATTATTTACAACATTACTGTTAATATTATGCATTAATGATGTGTGCGCTCATTCTTTAAAAAATTGCTTCTGAAGTGTCTCAAAAATATGCATTATGAAGATAAATGCAGCTATATTACTAATAAAAGAGAATACGTATTTGTAGCTCAGGATTGAAATGAGGGGTCCTTAGTACTCTGAGCTTGCTTGTTCTCTTGCAGATGTTTCATTACCCAAATTAGACAACATCATCAGGGCTAGTAAGGAGTGGGGTTTGCTGTCACTAATGATGTTATGGGCAAGAAAACAAGCAAGCTCAGAGTGCACCAAGGACCCCTCACAGCTACATTACGGTAATTCCTAAATTCAGTTTCTTTGTTTTTGCAATGACATAAACCCATGACAGAACTCCAGTGTTTCTTTTGTATCTGCACTGGAAAGCCCCCACTCCCAAATTCAGTACTGCATAATACATTTTTAAGAGAAAACATTCTGGAGAATGTGTGTACAAAACAGTAATTTCATTCTAGGATCAGATAATCAAAACAATAGTATCGGCCCATTTATTGTTCAATAAAGATTATATATCCAATTGCTTACATTATACTGTATTTCCTATTTATGACACAGGCAGAGTTATGACATCCAGATTGTTGCCATAGTGGACGAGACAGGCTTTAAATCAGGCAATGTGCTTGATTTAAAGAATCCGTTCTTTAGGTAAGCAGCGCCTTGAGCTTTGATTCATAGTAATTGCTGCCTTGAAAAATGATTTCTATTTTAGAATTTATAAGTAAACATCTAATGCTGTCTCTTGTCAGGAAGGAGAAACATTGCTTGTTAGCGCTGAACCCAGAACATAAATTTTTGCTATCTATAAGTGACCACAGTGGGACTCTCTCTCACACACACACACACACACTTTTCAAATTTTCATACTTTGTTTCATCCACTCGGTTTGATGCAATGTTGGATACCCCTTAATTTCCAGTTTTCTCATAATATCTTCGTGTGTGATCAAAATTGTGAATGTGATGATATGGCCACGCTATGATACAAATTAGATTTATGGCCATGTGGTGATTTTAATGAAAATAAATGAAGGCATGTGGCTTTCATTATGTCATTGCATGCATCCAGATAGAGCTTTCATTGTGCAAATTCTATCTGCTGAAACATCTTGTATGCATCATCCAACTTTTACTTTTTAAAACATCTTTATAGATATGCTTAGATTTGATGAAGCTAACCTGCTGGAAGAACAGCCAGGATTATAAACAAACCAAGCAGTCTATGAACAGTTAAATACGAACATATTGGCATTGCTGCTTCTGTGAAACCTGTATGTACGTATTAAAAAAATATTTTCTACAAATTGTATAATATTTGTGAAAACTATTTTTTCAGATGTATATCTCCAGCCTTTAAACACATCTGTTTGGAACTGTAATCCGCTGTAATGAATAAATGATACTTGGTTGACGTAGCACTTTTACTTTGAAATTTCTTATGGTGGAATCAGCAGGAACAAGTAAATATGTAAGGTATAAATTTGAAATGTTAGTCCCATGTTGCTTTTCGGGAATTGTTCTGTTTGTCTATGGAGATTCTCAATCATCCAGGTCATGGTTGTCCTGAAGGTGCTTTTTCAAAAAGGCAGCTGCACTTTCTTGGTTTTTTTCCTTTGAAAACATTTCACTTCTTGAACGAGAAGCAAAACGTTTTCAAAGGAAAAACCAAGAACGTCTAGTTGCCTTTTAGAAAAACCATTTTTGGGACAGTTATTCTGTTTGTTCCAACTAACAAGTTGTATTGCTACAGGAGATTGTATTTGGTTTCTCTTTGTAAAGCTGACACCCCTTTCACTTTTATTCCTTTCCCTGAAATATTTTTAACATAACCTACCTCATATCTCTTTCTCTATATAGGATATATGGGAATAATATGAACAAAAAGCTAAGATTATACTTCAGTCTGTTTTAGTACTGGCAATGTAATTTAAATATTGAAACATTTAAATATCTAGAGTTTATTTCCAGCTAGCCAATAATAAATAATTAACTACCTTGTAGCAAATAGCATTGGAGTACTTACTTGATGGATGTCACCAACCTTTAACAATATTAATGGTTGGGGGGAAAAACAACTCATGTGAGTCACTCAACAATCCAGTCTTCTTAAAATCTTAAAATAAACTAGATTGAAGAGCATATAACCCCGTGGTGTCGAACCTATAGCACGTGTGCCACAAGTGGCACGCAGAGCCCTCTCTGTGGGCACACACGCCATCGCCCCAGGCCTAGGCCTTCAGCTGGGTTTTAGAAAACTTTTTTTTGCCTTAGGCCTCCGCTGCTGTGTGCAAAAAGAGAGAGAAAAGGTTCAGTCAATCAAATGCCTTGGTGGAGCAGTGGGCTAATGCCTCCTTAAGTAACACCAGCTGCCTGCAATTAGTGCAGGTTCGCATCCCACCAGGCTCAAGGTTGACTCAGCCTTCCATCCTTCCGAGGTAAGTAAAATGAGGACTCAGATTGTTGGGGGCAATAAGCTGACTTTGTAATAATGCCGCTTGGGGTGTGTGTGTGAAAGCCCTAATAAGCAGGCATATACATAGAATGAAGGCTACTGCTAAGTTTGTAAAGCCGCCCTGAGTCTTCGGAGAAGGGCGCGATATAAATGCAGTTAAAATTAAAAAAAATTCAACTTCTCGTGGGGAAAAAAAAAGATCTCGCAAAGTTGGAATTGATTGATGGAACTTTTTAGTCCCACCCAATCTGCCGTTACCACCACAGCAATGCCCACCCAGTGGGCCACGCCCACCCAATTGGCCATGCCCACCCGGCAACCAACAATACATAAGTGGGTTTTGGGTTGCAGTTTGGACACTCGGTCTCTAAAAGGTTTGCCATCACTGATATAACCTCTGCATCCATTTGTACATGCTATGTAAATATATACAAAATATATGTAAAATATAGATTTTAACAGAGTGATTTTCAAAAATTTATTACAATCACCATCACCACCACCCTTCCCCAGTCCTCCTACTTTCATTTGGAGTTTCTAGTTGGTCATTTAATTGGTCAAGTTTTATGTCAAAATGGATGCAACCTGAAGTATTTAATTATGAAGTTCTATTCGATGTGGAATCATTCTTTAGGACTTTACTAGGGATTGTTTAGAGCTTCAAAAAGAGAGAAGTATGCAAAAAGCTGGAAAAATTGACTAAGAGACATGAAGTCATCTACCAGTATCATGAATAAGGTGTTGTTCAATTCCAGCAATTAAATTTGCTCTGCTCCTTTTTTAAAAAAAATTAAACTTAAAGCCATTCATCTCGCCAAAGGCAACTCTACTTAGAATACAGGCATTCAATAAAAATATCATGTAAAACATTAAGATAATAAATAGAGATCAGAAATTTAAAATTTGGTTAAAATTAAATTGATCAAGATGGAGAGGAAGAGAACAAGTGCACACAAGGAAGAGGTGGGTCATGTTTAATCCATCAACCACGCCAGGATGCCACGCCCTCATTGGGGCCCTATGTCATCTGGTAAAGCCATATTTTCACATCCTTTCAGAAAGTCAAAAGGGTGGTTACCAATCTCACCTTGGGGAGCATGAGGTTCCAGAGAGTGGGAGCCACAACATAAAAGTTTCTTCTGGACTGCACCAGCCAAAGTTCCTTAATCAACAGGGTCCACAACGTGCCTCTTCTGCTGGCTTAGGTGGGATGGGCTAATCCCATTGGTGTGAGACAATTCCTCGGGTAAGATTGTTCCCTTTCTAAGGGAAGATTGAAAAGTAAATGAGAGAAGGATGCTCATTGCTGCTGGAGCAAAGCATAATCGATCCTCTGTCAAATCACAGCTAGTATTTCAGCACCACAGCGACCTAATCAATTACTCTTTCTGTTGTTGCATCTTAAGTTTTGGAAAACTCAAATTTTCGCCCCCAATACAATCCTATGAAGCAGATACTGTAAGAAGTCCTACATTAACCTTCCTAACCTATTGGGTTTAACATGGTTACTAAACTAAAAGACATAGCTTAATTTATTTCAAGCCAGTTAACTGCAGAGAGACAGACAGACAGGCATATATTTCTTTACAATTAGGATTTAATTAGTCTTTCTACATTAGTTGTGTCCGGCCCACAAACCACATGCGGCCCTTGACAGCTAGCAATGCAGCCACACAAGACTGTAAACTTTTAACATTATTTTGTGATTTATATACCTTAACTAGACTATAAAATATGTGGTCCAAGACAATTCCTCTTTATTCAACGCAGGCCAGGAAAGCCAAAAGGTTGGACACACCTGCTCTACAAAATTTCAGGATAGTATGTTACACATAGATTCGTATCTGTGTTCCTAGATGATAAATTGGTAAAAAAAAATTACAACAAAAACGTATAAATGTCTGTTAATATGTATGGGTCATATTGCTTTCTTCTTAAATAAAGAATTGATGGAGGAAAATATGAGAAGCCTGCTGAATCTTCCCATTTATTCCCTTAATCTAGCACTGTTTTCAATGTAACCCAATATATGATTGGGGATTCATTGAAGGCAGGAATGTATGACTTCACTTTTCAGTGTAATTTAACCAAATATGTTAGGCATTCACAGATCTTCAATGTCTTTAAGAAAGAAGCAAGAAATGATCTAATGTAACAACATGACATCTTGTTTGACAAGCGAAAAATAATACAGCTTTGACCGGTCCTGTGTTAACATAAACCTTTTTACCTTGTTTATTATAGCAAGATGAACAATCCATTATTTTTTTTCATTTTTCCTTTGTTAAAATGTTGTAAAAAGTAGCTTATAAACTGAGAGCTACTTTACCTTGAAATGCTTGCTAAGGCGATGTTGAAGGAAAAGTCTTCCTCATGGTTCAGTCCAAGCCAGGAATAAACAACATGGCGACTGCTTTAGAAAGAAGGTTGCAGTTTATTGAAGAGGAGAGCCAGACAGAAAGATGGCTCTGGAAGAAAAGAGAGAGCACATGTAGTACGGAGTGGGTTTTTATATTCTCTGGGGCTCTTGAGGTTGTTTCCTGTTCCTGTTTGAGGCTTTGTATTTCCTGTGTCACGTACTTTTGACCTGAGTCTGAGTGTGCCCCTTTGGCATCTGTGGGTTAATCCCAGTGCTGGGATTCAAATATGTGAACAACCGGTTCTCTGTGTGGATGCCGCTTCCGGAAGTCCATTCTAGGCATGGGCAACAAAAAATTAGCTACCAGTTCTGCCGAAGTGGTGCGAACTGGCTGAATCCCACCACTGGTTAATCCTATTATGTCCTGTCTTAGAGTTCGGGTGGGGTATGTAGATTTTAGGTGTCTTTGTCTTCCTAAGATTCTAGCTGGGGGCCTCCAACCTTCCTGAATGGATTACCACATCTGCATTTCTACAGAGCTGGTTTCTGCTTGGGGGAGGGAGAGTTGGGGCTATTAAGAAAAACTGGGCATGTTTTTCTGCCTCTTTAAGATTCTTTGAGGAAATATAATATTCTGCCCTTTTAATATTTCCTTCTCTGGGGGGGCTGACTTCCCACAGAGCTATGGATTATATTTATCAAAAGAAACTAATCAGCAACACTGAAAGGGTGGGGACTCTAAATAAATATTTATTTATAGCAACTGCAGTTATTTCCCTAAACCATTACAATTAATTCTACAATAAAAATAGCATATTATGATAAAGCAATTGTTTCTAATTGAAACAATAAACATTATCCAAAGAGTAGTTATGAATAGTCAGTGCTTGCTTGCTATTTTAGACTCCAATTCCAAACTGCAAATTAGGTTTGAATCTCCTATCATTTTCAAAACGGTTTTCCATTTCACTGAAAAATCTATTTTCAAATAAGCAGAAGGTGAAAGGATCTCTGAGTATTTGCATCAAGCTGAAGAAGCTGAGATCTGCAGGCTGCAGAATGTGATATTACAAATAGGAGTATTAATATCTATCTTCCTAACTTGTTTGAATTTCCTTTGATTCTAACTGTAGTCCTGCAAACACTTTGAGAATAAGATTCACTGAATGATCCAATTGGAGCTATTCACTATACACAGAATGCAATTAACTTTTCCAATTCTTCCTTTCCTACTACTTTTTAACCCTAAAACCCTGATTTCTTTTGTCATCTCAGCTGCAAGCTTTGCACATTGAATAGGAACACTGTTCATGTGAAACATCCTTTACCTTCTTCCTATTTATAACATTTTTCATAAAGTCAATCTTGACTGAACATGGTATTTTCATTGCATTTATCTGTTTGTAGTCCATAACAAATTTCAGTTGAAAACCCGTATGGCTTCTTCAGGGAAGCTGTGTTTGTTGCATTAAAAACTATTATTTTGCATTATCCTAAACCAAATGTATTTCTGAAAGTTATGGAATTCTGCAGCCCATCCAACTAGGCAGGGTTCACTGCCTCCAGTTATTCCATTACATGGCAGCAGGACAGTCCTCCAGCTTTTCCTTCTGGACTTCCCAAACATTTCCACCCATTGACCAGACCACACAGCATACTTTTAGCTCCCTAAACCATTCTACAGGCTTGGGTTGATGGAGGACACTACCTCATTCTGGGTTTGTATTAACCCTGGCCAGCTTCAATGACTTGGAAAAACAGTGCCTTCCCAGGCAGCAAAATGTCTTAGGCTGGCCATGTTCACCTTATGCATCAAATGTTCTATTAAAGGGGCCATATCTAATTTACACTTTAACACAACATAAGGTTGCATCACATTACTATCAAACCACATTGTTTGCTTCTTCTGCTTAGCAAACTGATGGGGACAACAATTCATGCAACTTTAAGAAGGCTAGGAATGTTTGTTTATCCCATTACCGATCTCTTTACAATGCCAGAAAATCGTTGTTCACCAAAAAATTCTTCCTATACTGCATTGGAAATGACACCCAAAATTGGTACATCTGGCCTTTTTAAAAAGTTTAAGTGGGCCTTGATGATAGTAAAGCAAGACTTTTTGCAGTCAAGAGCTTACCACTGTGCAACAATATATCACACTTAGCTATAGAATCAATCAAATAGTTCCTTTCTTCCACGATGTCTCCCAGGGGTGGTATGCTATAATGGAAGTTATTACTGCTCCTGTAAGGATAATATAAATTCACTTAAAATCTGACAGACTGCATTGGGACTTCTCTGTACAGCAGGCTAGCCTGAATTTGTTATAATGGGAAGAACATGTGGGAGATACAGGAAGGAAATTAAGCAGAGTGAAGCTGATGATCAGACAGCAAAAACTTTTAAAGGCTAACACATGTATTAATGGTGTGCATGATTTAATCTTTGCAAGTGTTATTCACTGCAGTGGTTAATTCTTCAGGCAAATACAAGCGTAACTTTGCTTTAAATGTTAGTGCCATCTGGTGGTGCTATGCTTTTAATTCAACATAAAATGGCATAAAAAACTAAGATGAGACTTCAAATTAAATCATGCACTTATTTGGTCACCTATACTCTTTAGCTTGACTTTCATAAATACAACATCTTTTTCCAATTGGTATATATTTAGAAGCATTCAAAGTTTTTCTGTGTCAAGGACTTGAAAAGTTAGTAAAGAGCATCTCTACAGCATGGTTTTCAAGCACACAAAGGAACCAATTTGCTAATTTATCCTTTCAGTCTAGACAAGGCCAGCACTAGATGGCACTGAAGGGGAAAAAAAAAACCACTGGACCACATTAGAAGTGGCAACAGTGTTACAGTAATAACTAGGATACCTATCACCATCGCATACCTATGTCTGGTAGGGTTTGTGGATCTCCAATGGCTCCATAATATAACATAATTCAAAGAGTGGCCTTTTTTTATCGAAGACCACATCTGCTAATTTCAGATTGTTATACAGCCATGAAAGGCATGAACTGTATAAGAAAAATTGTGATAATCTTGACCTAGGTCATAGAAAATTTCCCTCTTTATACCCATGGCTTCTACAGCTCTGTGGATTGGCAGCTAGAAGAATCTTAGTATTTCTAAAAATAATTTAGGATCACAGTCACATCAATCACAATCACTTCATCTATGTTAAAAGAAAAATCTTCATCAGGGTCCAGTCCAAGCCAGGAATAAACAAAATGGAGACTGCTTTAGAAAGCAGTAGTTTATTGAAGAGCAGAACACAGACAGAAAGGAGACTGGCAAAGCTGACCACATGTAGTAGGGAGTGGTAGGTTTTTATACCTTCTTGGGCTTTTGAAGTTGTTTCCTATTCCTGTGGCATGAACTTTTACCTGAACTTCAGTGTGCCTTTCTGGTATTCTGATGGTGACAGGTTAATCCTATTATGTCCTAAAGGTCATGAGTTTGGGTGGGGTATGTAAATTTTAGGGGTCTTGTCTTTCTATCTCATAAACTTCTAGCTTCCTGGGTCCAACTAAAGAGGAAGCGTGCTAAAGTCATTGTGTAAAGAAATATATTCCTGTCCTTAAGTGATCAAGGTAGTCATATACATAGAATGAAGGCTACTGCTAAGCTTGTAAGCCGCCCTGAGTCTTCGGAGAAGGGCAGGATATAAATGTAATAAAAAAATGCACGTATTCCCCTAAAACTGTCTTATGCAAACTGTCTTCTGATAAGAATGTGTAAAGTTTAACCATGTAAGGAACAATGTACAACCGGGAAATAGGGGGGTATAAATATGTCTGTTTGTACACCCCTCGGGGTTCAGACCCTTTGCTTTGTTTAAGCCCTCTGAACCTGCGCAATAAACCTTTCCTTTCCTGAAGAGCTGGCGTGAGTCTCTTCTTTCTACAACACAACCTTTCTGAATAGGATTATCACATTTGCATTTCTAAAAGGTGGTTTCTTGAGTTTCTATTGGGGGCTATTAAGAAAAACTGGGCCTGCTTTTCTGCTTTTAAGATTCTTTGGGGGAAATATATTCTGCCTTTTAATATTCTTTAAATATTTCTTTCTCGGGGGGGGGGGGAAGAAATATACAAAGTTGTGACAAAATTGAAATTGAAGTCTTGTTGCTAGAGAAAATGTTGATTTGGTTTATGCAGTTTGAAAAATTGTTCTCCAATCCTTCCTGCTTTTGGATTGTATTTAACAATTTAGATGGCCTCCCATCTCATCTCACAACCCTGGGCAACTAATAAGACATTAAAAAGCAGCAACACAGAAATCCAAAACATAAATTTTAAAAAACTCTGTAACAAAGCCATCTAAACAATAGTCTGATTGCTGAGGCTCACAAAAAAAGTTTCATTCATTCATATAGACCTCACTTCTATTTTAATAATCTCTAACCAGCCCCTTTCATTGCTGCTCTTATTACACAAAACACTGTGGCATGCCTTTTAAATTGATGCCCTGCAAGCCTTCCATCTAACAGCACCTATGCATTTATTCATTAAGGGGATTCAGACTGAGAAGTGTGGAGCCTTGGTGGAGCAGTGGGCTAATGCCTCCTTAAGTAACACCAGCTGCCTGCAATTAGTGCAAGTTCGCATCCCACCAGGCTCAAGGTTTACTCAGCCTTCCATCCTTCCTAGGTAGGTAAAATGAGGACAATTGGGGGCAATTAAGCTGACTTTGTAATAATGCCGCTGGGGGGGGGGGACGAAAGCCCTAATAAGCAGGCATATACATAGAATGAAGGCTACTGCTAAGCTTGTAAGCCGCCCTGAGTCTTCGGAGAAGGGCGGGATATAAATGGAATTAAAATAAAATAAATAAATAAAAATATTTGAGGATCTCTCGCTTCATAATGCAGAGCAGGAGGTAGGCATTACCTCCCCCGAGTATGACCACCATTCTTCAAATGGGGGCTCAGACTGATAATGATTTACAACTCAATAATGATGCTTAAATGCAGGGACCTATTTTTTCCTTTTATGAGCTCAATCTACTCATTGGTCGGTGGTATGGGAAGAAGAGGAGGAGGAAACAGCGCTTTGTACCCTCACAAACTCCTAAAGGAAAGGTGGGATGTATAAATAAACACAGAGATCGGACTTCCATGGCAATGTTAATCCAGCTTTTCTCAACCCGGTGTCCTTCGCAGAGGTTGGACTTCAATATTTCACTACCCAGATTGCAGGATTAAGAAGCACACCTTTTCTTCAGGAGGAGCATTGAGGTTGAGCAACATATCAACGGGCGACGGCCGCTTCGATGCCACTGAAACAAACCAACTTAGTTACCAGTCGTTGCTTTCGGTTTCTATTGGGACACTGCAGCGGGAAGCACAAGACCGGAGGTGCCTTATGCAGAGCCACTCTACCATTCAATCTCCATGGTGTTCTGTCCGCCGGCATGGTTCAGTTGGGAACCGGAAGAGCCGCTTTTAGATTCTTCGGTTCCGCCGGCTGGGGATTTCTCCGGCTTGCTTTACGGCCGCGCTTTTGTGACACTGTCGCGAACGGCAGTTGCCCGTCAAGCAGGATCGACGGCCTTGTACCGGAAGCAGCGAAGGCAAGAGAGGAAGTCTCGGAAGGAAGGGGACACGTGCGGCCGGTGAGTCTTCCTGCGTGAGGCAGGCGATGACGGTTTAGTTGTTTAGGGAGCTCAAGCGAGGGTCTTTGAGTCGTACCTTCGCGTCCGATGGGCTTTTTCCTCGGCCTGCATTGTCGCGCTGCCCTCTTGCGCTCCCCTTAATCCAGGGTTCTTCAAACTTGGCCCTTTTATGACTTGTGGACTTCAACTCCCAGAATTCCTCAGCCAGCTTGTCTGGCTGAGGAATTCTGGGAGTTGAAGTCCACGAGTCCTAAAAGGGCCGAGTTTGAAGACCCCTGCCTTAATCGGTTGTTTACTGCTTATGAGAATTGTAGTCCGTTTGCTGCTACATCTCTCCTCTGTGGGAAGTCAGTGGGTCTGCCTTTGGGGGAGGCATGTGGTAGGGGAGTTGTTTCCCTTCTTGTGGCTACCCACGAGGCGAGAGGGACTTGAGCACTGGCCTGGAGACTATAATTCCCATAATCTCCCATTAGCGGGGTCAGTGGAGGTTGCCTGGCTGGGCTTTCAGCTCTAATTCATCCTCCTAACGCTGTGATGCAGTTTCTCAGACACTGTGTGATATAAAAGGTGAACTGTTCATCGTAAAAGTAACCCTGGTCGAAAAATGGTCGCATATAAAAAAAGGCTTGATGGATTGATGGAAGGCAAGCTTTTATTACAGAAAGAATAGTGGATCCAAACCCTTCTAATCCAACCCATCCTGAAATGATCTTATTATCATAATCAATAAGTTATCTTAGAGAGCCAGCTTGGCGGAGTGGTTTAAGCCACCAGGCTGGAAACCAGGAGACGGTGAGTTCTAATCCTGCCTCAGGAATGAAAGCCAGGTGGGTGTCTTTGGGCCAGTCACTCACTCACTCAGCCCAACCCACCTCACAGGTTGTTTCTGTGGTTTAAAAGAGGAGTAGGAAGGAGTATTACAAATGTTTGCCGCCTTGAGTTTCTTATAAAGTAATAAAGGTGGGATAAAAATTAATAATAGGATTAACCTTCTGAGGCAAACAACATGAAATTATCCACAATCATGGTGCAGGAATCTTTTGGGAGGCTTAGAGAAGGTGAATTGAAAAAAGTCTGGCGTTCCTATGAAGGGCCTTGGGGCTTATATGCAGTTTTAACCTTAGGTATCCCTTCCTGTGCATCTGTATGGTATTTGCTACATAATAAAAATATTTAAAACAATAATCCTGTGTATACCTCTGTCATAATAGTGGTATAATGCAGTTTTGTACCAGTTAAAATACCAAATGATGATTTGAAAATATATTCCCGACCATGGTAAAAGTTTTTGATGGATTCTGATAGAGGAGTTTGTGTGCAACTGTGGGGCTATTTTTTTCTAGATTACTTTTAATATTTTTCTTTATAGACTGCTAAATTCCCAGCCACATTGATGTGATGTGATTAGTATTTATATTTTTCTTAAAATTTTATGCTAATCTCCAATTATTTTATCTTTAATAAACTGACAGCTACTTGCAACCTCACAAAAGGTAATAAAAAAATCAAAGATGAAATGTCAAATTTATCATTGTCTTTTTTTGCCTGTTGCAGTCTTTTTACTATACTTTTAAATGTCTTAAAAATTCAAAGATATTTAAATAACTGCAATATTGAAAGTTATGGGCTTGTAACAATATAGCTGTCATATTTCAGAGTGGAAAAAGTTGATTTGTAAAGCTTCTGCAGATTTGAATTGCATATTTATGAGGAATGGGATACTGGAAGCAGTCATGATAATTTTCTGTTTTGCAGTAATAAATTAATGGACACCAAAAGGAAATTTATTGGCAAAGGTAGAAAAACCCCCGGGCGTGGTAAAAAGAAGCTTACAAAGAATAATGGTGAGATAAATATATTACAAGATACACATTTTCTAAATCTCACATAGACGGTACATTGTGTCTAATAAGTAATTGGTTTAATATGTAAACTGATAAAATATAGCAAATGTGATTTGAACTGGTATAAAGAGGTACTTTTGTTAGGCTTTTACAAATAGGCATGCATGCATGCACACAAATAAAAAAGACAGTATATATTTTAATTATTAAAATTTATAATTACAGTAAACATGAATACAAACTGAAAAAAGATTGAGTAAAAAGAAAGTAGAAAGTAACAGAAATAAAAAGAATTGATTTCCCACATTCATCTCAATAGTTATAAACAATTTTAGTAACCTCTTAAAATGCAACAAATGATTTCTTCTTCTCATATACCATCTTTTGTCTATAAATAAATTCTTATAGCATTGTCATTTCAGTTCTGGTGTCAGCAAAATCCAGAGATAACATGTTTATTTTAATCTTGATCAAATAAACAGCTTTACATTCCTTCCTATTACTTCTAACAATTTTAATGTTTAATCCAAAGTTGATTTATTTTCTTTTTCTTTTGTTCCTTCTCATGAAATTTTTCAAAACTAACAAGCCTCTTTTGTAAATCCAATATTTGGAAATTTATCCAGATCACTTGTAGTTTATCATTTGTATATCCCTTCTAATTATTAACACAACAACCGGTTTCTTTTATATGTCTGGTGCAACATCTTTTTCCATGTAATTCTTGTAGCATGTAATTTGTAAATCCACTTTCAACTCAGTCCCAATCTCAGATAAAACCTGTTCCTCTTCTATGATGCCTTTTTAACATCGTCTCTCCGCAGAGACTGATATCATTGTTGACACTCTAAAAATTAAGTTGAGTCCATTGTTTAAAAATATGCTTTAATATGTCCAATGTTAAGCTATTTTGCTTCATTCTATAATTATAAACTGAGTTTGTTCTTTCTTCTCCTTCAGTTGTGAACTCAATTGTAATCCTATTGTTTTTTTAAAGTCCAAAGCAAAAGCATTTCCCCATAGTAAGGATTCTTAATAATTCCAAAATTTTATTTCAACTTTATCTTGACTTTCTAAAATCAAAATTTTAATCACCCTTTTGCTGTTTATTTAAAAAAAAATGTTAAACTTCTGGTTAAAACCTTTTTGTTGTTGTTAAGGTTTGAAGAAAACTCACTGCTATCAAAGTTTCAAATACAAAAATTTCTAATAGCTGAAAAGCAACTAACAAGAAATTTCTTCAAGTGATTAAAAAACGAAATATCCAAATTTAGTATGCTTTCAAAGGTTCCAATCATGGTTTAGAAAATGATTATTCCTTTGTCTCCCAGAGCTCTAAACCCACTGGAGACCATTATCTTGTGGCCTCCTCACAAGGAACAGCTGTCCGGAGCCCTTAAGGGGGAATCTGAAGCCCTCTCCTTGTCCAGAGAGGTATTACTGAAAAGCTAGTCCACTTGCTGACTCTTCGTTCTGTCACAGTTGTTGGTTCCACTTTTTGTGATTTTTTTTTATCCCATTTATATCCCGCCCTTCTCCGAAGACTCAGGGCGGCTTACAATCTAAGAAGCACAAATCAATGTGCTTAGCAATAGCCTTCATTCTATGTATATGCCAGCTTATTAGGGCTTTTGGGGCCCCCCAAGCGGCATTTTACAAAGTCAGCTTATTGCCCCCAACAATCTGGGTCCTCATTTTACCTACCTCGGAAGGATGGAAGGCTGAGTCAACCTTAAGCCTGGTGGGACTTGAACCTGCACTAATTGCAGGCAGCTGGTGTTACTTAAGGAGGCATTAGCCCACTGCTCCACCAAGGCTCTTTGATGCTGCCTTAAGCTCACTAATTTTTCCCTCCATAAGTCATCACAATATATACAGTTTGATTAAAAAAAAATTAAGATAAGAATTGCATTTTTAAACGTGGCTAATACCTATATAAGGGACGCGGTGGCTCAGTGGGTTCTGGCTCTTCGGCTTTGAAACGGAGATGAGCACCGGCCCCTAGAGTCGGAAACGACTAGCACGCATGTGCGGGGGAACCTTTACTTTTACCTTTTAATACCTATATGAATAAAAACCCAAACAAATTTTTACTCCTGTATACTATTTATCTTATCCATCAACTTAGGAGTAGGAAATCTATATCCCTCCAGATCCTGCTGGACTACAACTCCCAGCCCCATTTGCCATTAGAAATAATTGATTGGGGCTTCTGGGTGTGTCATTTACCTTTACTACTGATAGCAGATTTAATAGTTATCATTTGCATAGTAATTGTTTCATATATACTGGCCGAGGTTGGCATTTGTAATATCTAAATGTTGTAGACCTGTTCTTCTTTCTAGAGTCCTCACATTATTATTTGAAAATTAATTTAAATGCTTGTGTAACCTGGTTTTTCTGATGTTTTTTTCATGATCTAAGTATGTTTATGAACCATCTGATTTGTACAAAATGCATTTTAATTTCAGTTGATGAAAATACTTGGAGAAAAGGAATTGTCAAAGCTAGGTTAAGAATAAATACAATATAATACGTATAGGTATAAACAAATAGTTTATACCTCTTTCTCTAAAGTATAACTCTTTCTCTAAAATATTAAAAACAGATCCTGGTCATCCAAAGAAAACCATTGGAAAAAATGAAGATATCAAACCCAAATTTAAATCTAAGAAAACTGAAAAAGGAGGTAAAAAACCTGATAAAACTGGTGTGAAACACTGGAAAAGTAAGCAACTCCCAGGGAAGGTTTCCAGGAAGCGCAAGCTTCAAGATGATGCAGAAGGTAAGAATGTGTTTCTAAAAGTTAAATGTGATAATCTTAACGGCCTTCAGTGGTTCTGCAGTTTTAAATAGGGTCCTTGGGTAGAAGGGCTGTAATGAACCTCTGTTGCTTCCTAACCAGATCACATCAAACTAGATAGACTCATACTTTGATTCAACACTGTCCGGTTCATGCAGGTTTTAGCAGAAGATGCCTCAATTAAAAGTTAGTTGTTTTTTCAAGACCTACTATTGTTGAAATTACAGTTAGGGCAAAATGAACCCAAATTAGTTTGAGAAGACCTTGGATGAGAACCCAGAAACATAACTTTAAACATTTGGTGTGATATTAATTAGTACAGATGGCATTCACTACATATTAGCCTCCTCAAAACTACATTTTGTTTTATTGGTTTATTTATTTATCATTAGGCTCAGAACCTAAAAAGCCCAAGTGGAATGAGATCAAGAAGAAAAAGAAGGAGCTAAAACAGAACCGTCAGCTGACTGACAAGGCCAATTATGACATAATTATTAAAGGCAAACAGATTTGGGAAATTCTACGGCGGTAATCATAATTAATACATTTGTATATTGAGTAACTTAACATCTATTTTTGTTTTTCTTCCATGCAGAAATTTACTTTGTTCTTGTGCAGAGAGGATCTTTCTGAACAGTCAAAGATCATCTCTGCAAAATTAAGGGCTTGATTGATGTTTGGATGTGCTAAATAAAGTAATAATTTTGACTTTTAGGATGGATAGATAAGATAGATAATTATAAAAATCTTGGAGAAGGAGATATTGATGCCCAAAAGGCTCAACTCATAAGTTAATCAGCAATAGTATTGTTTGCTAGTTGATCTAATTTAACTGGGTTTTAGATTTACTCTTGGGGCTTGAATTTAATTTGTTTTAATTGTTTTTATTTTTTGTATTCATGGTTTTAACTGCCCTGTAAACCGCCCTGAGTCCTATGGGAATAGGGCGGTATACAAATCCAATAAAATAAATAAATAAATAAAATAATTAATCCATGTGCTGTTGCAAATACATTTGTCCTGACAGTATTTAATATTACAGGTTTAACTGCTAATAGATAATTAGAACAGTTTTAACTGCCAAAATGAAATTAATAAACTATTGTTTTACTCCTGGGTTCAATTGTAGAAAAAACTGTGACAAGGAAAAACGCAAGAAGCTACTGGGTGATCTTCAGGAGTTACTTCATGGAAAAATTAAAAATGTAAGAAATATAAAACATATGTATTTTTAAAGAGAAGCAGTGCAATTCACAAATTGCTGAACTACTGTATGTGTGAATAGTGAAAAAGTTTATGCGAAGATGTATTACTTCTATCCATAGGAAATGAAGCTGAAAACTGGATGATCTTATTTCCTTTTTTTGCACAAACTTGCCATACTTTATTACACTGCAGACAGATTGCTATTTACAGCTGCCCAGAGTTTTGGTTTTATGATGGGTGGCCATACAGGGAGTGCAGAATTATTAGGCAAATGAGTATTTTGACCACATCATCCTCTTTATGCATGTTGTCTTACTCCAAGCTGTATAGGCTCGAAAGCCTACTACCAATTAAGCATATTAGGTGATGTGCATCTCTGTAATGAGAAGGGGTGTGGTCTAATGACATCAACACCCTGTATCAGGTGTGCATAATTATTAGGCAACTTCCTTTCCTTTGGCAAAATGGGTCAAAAGAAGGACTTGACAGGCTCAGAAAAGTCAAAAATAGTGAGATATCTTGCAGAGGGATGCAGCACTCTTAAAATTGCAAAGCTTCTGAAGCGTGATCATCGAACAATCAAGCGTTTCATTCAAAATAGTCAACAGGGTCGCAAGAAGCGTGTGGAGAAACCAAGGCGCAAAATAACTGCCCGTGAACTGAGAAAAGTCAAGCGTGCAGCTGCCAAGATGCCACTTGCCACCAGTTTGGCCATATTTCAGAGCTGCAACATCACTGGAGTGCCCAAAAGCACAAGGTGTGCAATACTCAGAGACATGGCCAAGGTAAGAAAGGCTGAAAGACGACCACCACTGAACAAGACACACAAGCTGAAACGTCAAGACTGGGCCAAGAAATATCTCAAGACTGATTTTTCTAAGGTTTTATGGACTGATGAAATGAGAGTGAGTCTTGATGGGCCAGATGGATGGGCCCGTGGCTGGATTGGTAAAGGGCAGAGAGCTCCAGTCCGACTCAGACGCCAGCAAGGTGGAGGTGGAGTACTGGTTTGGGCTGGTATCATCAAAGATGAGCTTGTGGGGCCTTTTCGGGTTGAGGATGGAGTCAAGCTCAACTCCCAGTCCTACTGCCAGTTTCTGGAAGACACCTTCTTCTAGCAGTGGTACAGGAAGAAGTCTGCATCCTTCAAGAAAAACATGATTTTCATGCAGGACAATGCTCCATCACACGCGTCCAAGTACTCCACAGCGTGGCTGGCAAGAAAGGGTATAAAAGAAGGAAATCTAATGACATGGCCTCCTTGTTCACCTGATCTGAACCCCATTGAGAACCTGTGGTCCATCATCAAATGTGAGATTTACAAGGAGGGAAAACAGTACACCTCTCTGAACAGTGTCTGGGAGGCTGTGGTTGCTGCTGCACGCAATGTTGATGGTGAACAGATCAAAACACTGACAGAATCCATGGATGGCAGGCTTTTGAGTGTCCTTGCAAAGAAAGGTGGCTATATTGGTCACTGATTTGTTTTTGTTATGTTTTTGAATGTCAGAAATGTATATTTGTGAATGTTGAGATGTTATATTGGTTTCACTGGTAAAAATAAATAATTGAAATGGGTATATATTTGTTTTTTGTTAAGTTGCCTAATAATTATGCACAGTAATAGTCACCTGCACACACAGATATCCCCCTAAAATAGCTATAACTAAAAACAAACTAAAAACTACTTCCAAAAATATTCAGCTTTGATATTAATGAGTTTTTTGGGTTCATTGAGAACATGGTTGTTGTTCAATAATAAAATTAATCCTCAAAAATACAACTTGCCTAATAATTCTGCACTCCCTGTATAAGTTGAAATAAATACAGATAATCCTTGACTTACAACAGTTCATTTAGTGACTTTTTGAAGTTATAACAGCATTGGAAAAAAAGGACTTAAGACTGTTTTTCACCCTTAAGACTGTGGCAGCATCCCAGTGGTCATGTGACCAAAATTCAGATGCTTGGCAGCTGACTCATATTTTATGACAGTCGCAGTGTCCCGGGGTCATGTGGTCCCTTTTTTGTGATCTTCTGATAAGCAACGTCAATAGGGAAGCCAGATGCATTTAGCAAACTTGTGACTAACTTAAGTGCAGTGATTCACTTAACGACTGTCGTAAAATGGGGCAAAATTCATTTAAAAAGTGTCTCATTTAGCAACAGAAATCTTGGGCTCGGTTATGGTCCTAAGTCGAGGGCTGCCTGTAAATATCTCCTGAGACTTAGGAGAGAATAAAATGTGTAAGAGGCTTAACATACAACGAGGTCATATAGAATAGTAACAACTTGCAAGAGCTGCTTGGAATTCCAAATCTTGGAGAAGTGAAAGATATTGAAGCAATAGGTTTCAGATTGGTTTACTTCTTTTTTGAAGACCATACCATTCTTAGTACTCTTAGGCAATTTGTTTTTGGACCATATGTTATTGTATTTCTTTATAGCTCCAGCCAGCTACAATAATAATAAATCTTGTTGTATTGTTGCTAAATGTTTAAAAAGTAGCAAGATCCACCAAATATAATGCCACCTAATTGACATGCTAAGTTGCTGTCTCCTCAGATGGCATTTGGTCATGATTCCACACGTGTCATTCAGTGTTACATTCAGTTCGGCAGTGAAGAACAAAGGCAAGAAGTATTTGAAGAATTAAAAGGTACACTTCCTTAAAGCGTCCGTATTAATCTCTAGAATACTTGATGGGGTCAGTTTCTCACTATGGTTTTCCATCCCACAGAAAGCTTTAAAGAATTAAGTAAGTCCAAGTATTCTAGAAACATTGTGAAGAAATTTCTCATGTATGGGTAAGTATTCAGTGCATCCATATACTCCATTCTTACATAGCCTCATATTTGACTAAAGAGTGACTGCTTTGTTTTCCTCCTGTTTTGTTTGAATTGGAAAAATTTAAAAATGGATTCTGAAACACTTTTCTTTAGAACAATGAGCAGAATATATAAGAATAAATGCCTTTGCTGTACAAAAACTCTCTAAAAATTACACAAGAGAAGGGCTTTTCTGAACGGGATTATTCAGACCATTATTAGACCATAAAACAATAACTGAAAGTGTAGAGAAGTGGGTCTCACTCTGATCAGGTCTTCATTTTTCAAAATATATATATATATATGTTAGAATCCCAAAATAGTAAATGTTCAGAAAATGTGCCTAATTAGATCTCTAGCAATGAAAAGAAAAAACCTATTGAAGAAATTAACTGAAAGTAATAAGGGAACAAAAATATTCTGCCAATTTTTGTTTTGTTTTTTTACATTTTCCTTCTAAAAACATGACAAAAATGCAGGAAATATGTAGCTTTCTTTTGTAAATTAAAATTAACTGGTTTTTCAAGTTTGTAACAATTGTTTGAATTAGTCATACCTTTACTCTTATAACGGTAATTTCTGGGTAAAGCTTAACAAGGTTGTGCAAATGCTTGGAAAGAGTGTTGGAACACATGGACGCATTTATAAAATAGTTCTTTTTCATTTTAAAAGTACGTCTATTTTCAGATATGCACAGCTTTTGGCCGTCTGCTCACATGTGTCCATGTATAGCTCCAAAGTTTCCATCCTGTTGTTGTCGAAAGTGTTAAAAGGGGCTTTGCAAAATAGAAATGTAAATGGACTATTTTATGATTCCAGCACATTTCTTCAGAAAGTTTCACTGTCACTCTTAAAAAATTCGACTGCTCAAAAATAATTTAGTGAGGGGTTCTTTTGCTTTTTTTTTCTGATGCCTGCTTAATATCTGGGAAATGATTTTTGATTTATCTGAGTATGAGGTTCTTTTCTAAAATAAATCCAAGTGGAATGCCATTCTTTACTGTGGGTGAACGATTCACAGTGCAAAGTATAACATTGAGAAAGCTGTTTCTTTAGACCAGACATGTCAAACTCGCAACGTCACGTGATGTCGCGAGACGTATCAGGACTGTTTTGCCGGCAATGGGGTGGGCACAGCTTCCGGGTGACGCATCCGGCCCGTGGGGCAGCAGTTTGACACCCCTGCTTTAGACTGATCACCTTACTGTATTTGCTCTTACAGAAGAAAAAGACCCAAACGTGTCAACCTCACTTGTATTATTGTCTCTCTATGTAGGTTCCCTATTTCTGAAATTAACTCTAGGAACCAGGGTTAAGTCGGAAATCATGAAAAAGTAACTCCTTCTTGACTTAAAATCCTTGGTTGATTTTCTTTTCTCCCGATTTTCTCTTTGTCAACTGTACTCATTTCTGAACTAGAACAAAGCCACAAATTGCGGAAATAATCAAAAGTTTTAAAGGTGAGGTTAAAAAGATGTTACGGCATACCGAAGCATCCGCTGTGGTGGAATACGCCTACAACGATAAAGCCATTCTGGAGCAACGGAACATGTTGACGGAAGAGCTTTATGGTAATATATTCCAGGTCTATAAGGTGATTATTGGTACACTTTTTTTTTCTTCAAAAACAATTTGAGCTTTTCTTTGTGTGATCTGACATCTGAAATGACTTTTGAGTTCTGAGAGAAAAGGACAGACAGGCAAGTCAGGAAAAACAAATTAGTTCCAAGAAATCTCTGTATACCTTATGCTATACTACAGGGGTGTCACACTCAATTTCATTGAGGGCCGCATCAGCTTTGCGGTTGCCCTCAGGGGGCCGGGTGGGTATGGCCAGGGTGGGCGTGGCCTACTGGGTGGGCGTGGCCAGAGTGCGTATGGCCTACTGGGTGGGCGTGGCCAGCTCTACATCGTTCACATCAAGGGTGCCTATGGGGGCCTGGGCAGGAGTGGGACACATCTGGGGGTCTCTGGCAGGAGGAGGGTCTCTGGACCAGGGCCAAGGCAGTGGGGGCTGTTCCCTCACTGTTTCCGGGATGGCTTCAAGGGCCGCATGAAACCACTTCGCGGGCCGGATCTGGCCCCCAGGCCTTGTGTTTGACATGTCTGCTATACTATGTTTGTTTCGGGCATATATACCATTAGCTTCTCTCATGAACCTTAGATTTTTTCATTGGGTGGAGTAGCTCGGAGGCTGCAGGATTTTTGCCTTTTTTAAAAAAACAAAAACAAACCCAGAGAAATATAAAGTGCAAGGAGGCAAAAACCTGTGATCTTTCAAATATTACAATTGGTAGTTTGGTAGCTTAGTTACAGGCTCTAGATTAGAAACTGGGAGACAGTGAATTCAAACCTTGCCTTTAGCACAAAGCCAAGTTAGTGACTTTGGGGTCAGTCCTTTCCTTCAGGCTTTGTTGGTGGCAAGCCTCTCCTGGAATTATTTCCATGAAAACTCTCTGCAATTAAAGACCAACTTTAAGGAACTCAACAAACCAAAAAAACACTTGGACAGTAAAGATTCCACATCTCTGAATTACCAAACTTATTTTGCGGCTGAGAAAAAAAATGAATTATCTTTCAATATTTAATTAACCTTTAACTGCGTTAAAATAAACGCATTCAAAATAGTAGTTATCCAAACAAATGCCATCAAGGATGACCATTTCAGAAATGTGGAATCTAACATGTTCTTTGTTCTAAAAGTTGATTTCAGCAACTTTGAAGTTTTCATGTATTTTAATCTCATTGGTATAAAATGTTGGAACCTAACCTGTATTGGCAGAAGAAGTATTTTGTAGAGCATGGGTTATAAATTGTTACAAGTGAGCAGATGGCTAACGTTCGTATGTAATTTCAGTTAAAAAAGATAGAAACTTATAATTGAAATAGTTGTGTCACACTTCAAACTTCATTTTAGCTTGAAATGATGCATTCCATTACACAACAATCTGTTTTATCAGAATTCTTGGCTTTAAGGGAAGAGTGGTAAATATTTTTTAAAAAATATTAAGTACTAAACAGAAAGTACATTAACAGGAAATTTGGGAAATTTTGATAGACATATTCTGTAAAAGACTATTAACACTTAATGAGATATTGTTGAAGGTATTACATCTGTGCCATTATGTTTACCATACTCTTCAAGAAAAGTATTCTTCAATATTTTATAACTTTAATAATTTCTTGAGGGACAACCATGTTAATGTTTTTGCAGCAAGCATTTTTATAGACACTTTTCAGACTTATAGACATTGTGCTATAAGTTTTCATGGATCAAGTAGATTATGATTGCATACCATATATGATCCTCAAGTTTGTTTCACAGAGTCAATTAAGAGTGACTTTGTTCTGTGGTATCCAGTTTGCAGTCAGGTTGGGCCCTCCATTGTAAATAGAAGCTTTTCCAGGAATTTAGTTTCAAGAACCCTTGAACTAAATTTATTTCAAATGTTATGTCTGGAGTGGTTCCTAGTTATCTTCTCAATCTTGAACCCACTTTGTTTTTCCAGAGGTCCTTGAGTCTCTGAATTAATCCTGCAAGTCAGAGTGCCAGATTAAGGCACAGCTGGCTACAATTGAGAATTTTGTTTTATGAATGTTGGAATCTTTTGTTTTCTTATCGTTTGATTCTATACAGTTTTTTCTCGTTTCAGACAGCAGATCGATCAACTTTGGGTGAAGTGCTGGAGGTTCAACCTGAAAAGCGAGAAGCCATTATGGATGAGATGAAGCAGATCCTTACCCCAATGGCTCAAAAGTAAGAACAAATGCCAGACTGCTGGGATGCTTGACTTGAAATTCGGTTTTAAGGGATTTTCCTTAAATCCATTTGAAACGATGTTTTCTCTACTAATAACAGCAGGATATTTTTATTACAGTACAGAGATCTAATAATAATACCTGTTAACTTTATTGGATTTTCTCCCATCCCTAGAAACTCCAAAGTCTTACACCTACTATGTCTTTCTCCCTTCCCCCCCCCCCCAAAAAAATGGATAGTCAATTTCTGCTAAGAGCATGGTTGGAGCCTGCTGAAGCTTTGTCCTCTGAAACTACTGTTTTGATCTAACTTCAAATGAAAATAGGTGGCAAATGCCATTCTTTGTGTTATTAAAAATATTTCACATCAGGTAAATACAGAGTTCTTTTTATTTATTTTGTTTTCTTTTTCTTTTTTAATTTAATTTTATTTTCCCTTACAGAGAAGCTGTAATAAAGCATTCATTGGTGCATAAAGTTTTTTTGGACTTTTTTACTTACGCTATCTCTAAACAGAGATCTGTAAGTATTTATTCATTAAACTTTGTTTACTTCATTATGTTCATTACTTATCTTTTTAAATCTGTTTTCATGTTAAATACTGTAGATTAAATGTCATACCAGATACTTAGTGCTTTTTTTTCTATTTGGCCTTTCCAATAATAGAAGAAACTGCAAAATAATCCAGTCCAGCCAAGGATATTCTGGTTTTGACTCTATGCAACTTTGCTTGCTGAGTCAGATCTGGCAGCCTCAGTGCCCCTCAGAGTGCTCCTTTGTACTTTTTTTCAATGGGTTGTATATATTGTTCTGCTTTCTGGCACAGCTAGTCACTTAGAATTGAAATGTAAGGAAGTCACACTAAATTGCATAAAGGTTTTTTTTCCCCTTGTCACATTTGCATATAAGAAATGAAATTCTTTCTTTGTGCATGTTTTTGTTCATGCAACTTATGTGCTAAAATGTGATGCAGATCCTAGAACCCTGAAATAGTTTTAAATTAGGAGTTAACAGATTCCACACCAAATTAAAACTTTCTTTTAGAAAGCAGACATTGATTCAAGGTTAGGACCATTATTTAATGGGTAGAGTAAATAATACAGATTGCCCAGTACTTAAACTGATTGTCAGTGTTGTTGTGAGAGAATGCATCGAAGATTAAGTAGGTTTTATTCATTGGATACAGTGATGAGTTCTTAAAACTGTTCCCTAAAACAATGTTCTCTGTGTCTAGGAAATGATTGAAGCAATTAGAGAAGCTGTCATTTACTTGGCACACACCCATGATGGCGCCAGAGTAGCCATGCATTGCTTGTGGCATGGGACTCCCAAGGTATTGTGTGTGAAGGAGCTGGTTTGTGTCTAAAGTCTTGCACTATGGATTGGTGTGAACTGGTTGTCTCAGATGCAACAATCAAAAACACAGTGTATTTTGACAATTGTTTCAAATAGAGAAACATCCATGCATTTTATTTGAGTTAGCTTTTAAGAAGCATCAAAAAGGATTAGTTGAGGGGTTAGTTTATGGGTTGGATACATTCTACTACCAACTTCAACTTATCCAAAGATATACATTGATTCACAGTGTATGTGATTATATATTTCATTTAATGCAGGGTTTCCCAACCTTAACGACTTTTAAGACTGGTGGACTTCAACTCCCAGAATTCCCCAGCCAGCCATTGGCAGCTGAGGAATTCTGGGAGTTGAAGGCCACATGTCTTATACTTGTTAAAGTTGGGAAACCCTGATTTAATGGAAGTAAGCTTGTTTTAACATTTCTTTAAAATGCAAACATAAAGAAAACCATTAAACATATAACATTAAGAGAAAATAGGGAAAAACACAAGCTGAAATAAATAAAAATGCTCATGCTATTTGTTAATTGAACGGTTCTGGGCAATTTGAAGGAAAGAGTAATTAACTTCCTTACAGTCTTAACCTAAGCTTTCATAAGTGATATACAGACTGACATAGAGAATAGAATATGGAACGTGAAGCATTATGTGTATTTCACTTCATATAGCGATTTCAGGGTTGAAAGAAGCAGAAATAAGTTGCTTCTTTTACACTATGAAGGTGGTTTCTAAACTGCTCTTGTGGGTGGCTTTCTATCCCTAATCCAGATGTGGATCCCTAAATATTGCATTTGCTGTATTATGATAATAGTTTTAAAAGTCAGCTTATATTACACGTATTTTAAAGTGTCAAGTTTCTCACTATTCTTTCATTTTGCACGGTTGTTAGGACAGAAAAGTGATTGTAAAAACAATGAAGACGTATGTTGAAAAAATAGCTACAGTGAGTATTTTTAATGTGTCCTATTGTGATCATATACAGTGCAATCCTAATTCATGCTTACTTAGAAGTAAACTGTTTGTACTCAGTAGCGTTTTCTTCATTGTAGGTTTAGGGTTTCAATCTCATGGCCTCATTTCTGGAAGACTGCTTTACCCCAAAGAAAGTAATAGTGACAATTATGTTTGTAATTATGTTACATATATGTAAATATCACTAATACATATGTTTAAAGAAGAGTTCTAAGAAATCATTTTAAATGTTGACAAAGGTGAAAGAAATTCCGTGGCAAGAAATCTATAGAATTTGTTCGGATATGATACATATTAATGTTTAAAAAAATTAGAATCCAAAAAAATAATCATGAGCATTTTTACTGAGGAATAAGTCTCACAGAATTCACTGTCTAATTTTAAATAATTGGGCACTGGAATTTAGCTTTATATAAGACTCTTGAGAGATTTGATAATTTGGTGGTTTGGATTGTTGTTTTTGGCTTTGAAGAAGAATCTTGTTTAAATATTTTAGCAGACGTGTTAAAATCAGAAATCAGATGAATAATCACTGGATAATTAGGAGCTAGTGTTCATGAATTGTTTTGGCTTGTGTCTTATGCTTGTAATTTTTGGCTCATGTTTCAGGGTGAATTTTCGTATTTGGTTTTGCTGGCAGCATTTGACTGCATTGATGATACTAAACTTGTGAAACAATTGATTATATCTGTAAGTAATATGATTTACAATCTTAATTTTTGATCATTCACCTAGCAGAATGATATAAGTAATGTAGAAAATTCCACTGTTTTTAGACAAAGATTATACACTGCAGGTAGTCTTTGACTTATGACCACAATTGAGGCCAAAATTTGTGTTGCTAAGTGAGAAATTTGTTCAGTGAGTTTTTCCCCATTTTACGACCTTTCTTGCCACAGTTGTTAAGTAAATCACTGCAGTTGATAAGTTAGTAACCCAGTTGTTAGGTGAATCTGGCTTTCCCATTGATTTTGCTTGTCAAGAAGGTTGCCAAAGGTGATCACATGACCCCAGGACACAGCAACGGCCATAAATATGAACGAATTGTCAAGCATCTGAATTTTGATCACGAGACCATGGGGATGCTGCAAAAGTCTTAACTGAAAACCAAGTCATAAGTCACTTTTTTCAGTGCTGTTGTAACTTTGGTGATGAAATGAGCTGTTGTAAGTCGAGGACTATCTGTATTCAATTTGGTGTTTAAAATGAAAAATGAATTATCCACGTATTGTTGGGACGGTTGACTCCTTTGCAACTTAGGTGATGGAGTATCTTTATTTTTCCATTTAACCATTACTCTTTCTTTTGTGGTAGAAATGTTTAAACTGTAAATCAATGTACCAGTCAAAGATTATGCATTGGATTAAAATACTGGGGCAGTATAATGTTTTCCTATATATCTTGACATAAAAAGAGATGACTGAAGGCAAACAAAAGAATGAGACAAATACGTAGACTGGGGTGTCCAAGCTTGACAACTTTTAAGAATTGTGGACTTCAGCTCCTTAGAATTCCCCAGGCAGGGATTTCTGGGAGTTGAAGTCCACAAATCTTAAAAGTTGCCAAAATTGGAACCCTTCCATAGACTATTTTCCACCTTCCTTCTCTCACGCCCAGATCCAGGACCAGGATAAAATGAACAACTTCAGTGATCAAATGGAGCCTTGGTGGAGCAGTGGGCTAATGCCTCCTTAAGTAACACCAGCTGCCTGCAATTAGTGTAGGTTCGAGTCCCACCAGGCTCAAGGTTGACTCAGCCTTCCATCCTTCCGAGGTAGGTAAAATGAGGACCCAGATTGTTGGGGGCAATAAGCTGACTTTGTAATAATGCCACTTGGGGGGGCGAAAGCCCTAATAAACAGGCATATACATAGAATGAAGGCTATTGCTAAGCACATTGATTTGTGCTTCTTAGATTGTAAGCTGCCCTGAGTCTTCGGAGAAGGGCGGGATATAAATGGGATTAAAATAAAAAATAAATAAATAAAATAAATGACCACTTTGGCAGTCAAACTCGAGGAAGGGAATCCTTATAGCATGTCTCCCGTGTTCCTCTGTTGCCTTCCTTCTCGGAGCTTTCATGCAACGATCCTTTCGTGCAACGGACTTCCCTCTGCAGTGATACAGTGCAGCGGCTGAATGGCTAGCAAATCGTTCTACTTTTTCCCCCCTTGTGATGGTTTCTTTATTACTGTCAGCCCAACAAGGTAGACTGTGAAAGCCTTGCCATTTAGGTCAGGGCTGCTTTTGTTGTAATAATTATGTAATTATCGTAATTATTATTAAGCAAATCTGAATGTGCTTCTCCCTTTATGTTAGTATAGCATGGGAGGAGCTTGTCTGAGGTGTTTACTCAAACTGATGTTTTGGCCCAAATCTCAAGCCCCTCTTACCTGACTGTAGCTTTGGCTGCAATTCCTCCTCCTGTCCTTCAAAGCCATTACTTATGCCCTCTCTAGTTAGTTATTTGTCTCCCTCTGCAGCTAAACATTTCTACCTTAGCACGTATTAATATAAAAATTAAAAGCTTACCTTAGCAGATACGCTGTTTGTAGGACAGGAAGGAGAGAGAGATCAGGTGTGTGACTAATAATTGGTTTTAAAGGGCCATCTTAAGTCAAAGTGGCAATAACTTTTGGATGTTTTAGGAGTTTTTTAGATCAGCTCACGGCCACCATGTTGTAGCTTTCTTTTTATAGCTCCGTTGCTATGCACGTCTTGAATATGTATGAGTTTGAAATGGTGTTTAAATTCCTCCCTCAGTCTGTTTGTTAGCTTAGCTATTATCGTATTTGAGCTTTCCAGCCAAAAGTGATATAGACACTATTGAATTGAGTTCAGCTTCTAGTGACATAACCGTATTATTTTCTTGGCTACAGTACAAATATTGTCTCAGGATGATTCTTGATTTCTTAGCCTATACCCTTGGCATTTATTGGTGGTCTGTCATCCAAATATTAACCAAATCTGGTCCTACTTAGCTTTCTGACTTTAGCAGAGTAACCTAGATGCTACCTAGCTAAAATTGAAGCAAATGCTGTCCTGATTCAATAGTGAAATTGATGTTCGAATTTTTCACTGATGGAGAAACTGTGAGATGATAGGTTTTTGAGGCACCAGTCGGTCCTAATGAAATTAAGAGGACATCAGATTTAAAGATTAGACTGGGTAAACTGAAGAAAGAGAACCATGATTGAATCTCTTATGACTTTGCCTTCATTTGACTTAACATCACATTTCCTTTGCCTCCAAACAGTTGTATAATAGATTCCAGACGTTTAGCAATATGTTTGGTATTCCCCAAAGACTTTTTAGTGGTTATTATCATTATATCCTAAAGCAATTACCACAAACTTGAAACTTAAGCTTGCATCCTTTCAGCTTCCCTTTGCTTTATTGTCTGATTTGCTACAGCTGAGTGAAGGATCATTCCTTTATATCTTGATCCTAATTTTGCTCGTCCTGCTTTGGGAGTTTGGGACTTTCTTCATTAATATAGATGCATGTAGCAATAATGGCTATGCAGGTTGGTGCTTGTGGTTATAATAGTAACTGCAGTTTGAAAGGCGGTTTTCTTTATTTCTGTCTTGTCCTGTATATGGGGGAAGTTTGATACCTATCAAATAGTTGAGAACAAGAGGCCAGGGCTACTGTTTTAGTTGAAGAATTTATATATCCTCATATCTTCTCCATTTTTTGATGGGATAACAATAAAGCAAGAGGAGAATCTTCAAAGTTCTCACTTGCTGATGGACACTCAAGAGACAAGGTTTATCAAGTGATATATTTGAGTATATAGACTTCTCTGCTCACTCGTGAATAAAGAATAAATGGAGTAATCCTACATACTCCTAAATGATTTTGATGAATGAAGAGGATGACTAACATTTGTTGTGTTTGCAAAGGAGCAGTAGGCAAATCTATTTAAGGAGTATGAACAATGCTGTGTTGATCTAAAACTCCCCTCTTTTTCTCTAAATAATATGTCTTCAAAATTGGTCATCTTACAGTAACGGCTTGCCTAACTTTTATTTTTCAGAAATAGGCACAGTATTTGGCATGCTGCAACGTGAATATTGTGAAAATTACTGAAAACTGGATTTAATGGGCCATAATGTTGTTACATTCATAGAAATGGTCTTATCTTAGTCAACGTATCTTAGTCAACTTATCATAGTCAATATGTTATCTTAGCCAGTTTGGTCTAAGCCAGTTTGATTAAGGCAAAAGGCTAGAAGCCAGGAGACTGTAAGTTCTAGTCCTGCCTTAAGCATGAAAACGGCTGGATGACTTTGAGCCAGTCCCTCATTCTCTCAACCCACAACATCAGCCTTAGGTGACAAGGCAGTCAATCAATTCCTGTCACAGCCAATGAATCAACACTTGGTTGACACCCCCCCCCAAAAAAAAAACACAAGACTCTACACTTGCAGGAAAAACACTAGGAAGGAGAAAAATCATCCACAATATATTTCCTTACTAGAACTATGAGGAAAAAGTTGCCATTTTGAATGAAAAGGTTATATTATCTTCATGTTAAATGAAATTAAATTTGACTGTTAGATAAACTGCCATCTGTTTTCCTATCTCTCCTTTAATCCTATTATGTGTAATAGTTTTAGTAATACTATCTAGGTAAAGTTTTGGAATATCTGAGTTGATCTTAAAATTTCAGCAGTATGGTTGTACAAAGGAGATGAAAAAATGGAGGAATTAACAATTGGTAATATTTTGGACCACTACTGAAATCATGTCATAGAGAAAAGGTCTTACATTTGGAGCAAGGTCTGTGCATTAGCATAATGTTTTATTTAGTCATAGGTAAGATATGAATAAGGATGAAAGGACTGGCTTCTTTCAAAAAAAAAAAAACAAGCTGAAATTGGAAAAAGAATGTGACTAACAGATTTTTTTGTCTTTTCCCCAACACTTAGGAATTGAATGGTAATTTACCCACTGTTATAAACAACAAATATGGAAGGAAAGTCATCCTCTATTTATTGAGTCCACGGGACCCAACATATTTCCCCCCGGCAATAATCAAAATCCTGCAACAGGGTGATGGAAATGCTCACAGGTACTTGTGTACAATTTATTGAAGTTTCTGCATTTTCCCCCTATCTGGTTATGTCTGAAATGTGCTGTTTTTCACTCCTCTGAATCCCAGTGGATTGAATTATGGCTATACAGCTGCCTGAGACATGCTGTGCAAAGTGGAATTTAATTAATTTAATTTAATTAATTTATTGAGATTTTTATACCGCCCTTCTCCCAAGGGGACTCAGGGCGGTTCACAGGGCATAAATATAAATAACAATACAAACATTAAAAAAAACAATTAAATCAATGCCCAAGTTAAAACCAATAATAAAACAAGCCTATATAAAAAACCCATGTACCCCCATCAGGCCAGACCCGCTAGTTCAAATAAATGGGTCTTCAACCCGCGACGGAAGGATCGGAGGTCTGATGCCATCCGGAGCTCTACCGGCAGTTGGTTCCATAACGCCGGAGCACCCACAGAGAAGGCCCTCCCCCTGGGGCCACCAGTCGACATTCCTTGACAGGAGGCACCCTGAATTTGACCTGTATTTTTGTTTTACATAAATGACCTTAAAAGGTGGCAAAGCAAGATAGATTTTTTTTTAAAAAAAAGGTAAGGTAGCATTTTAGTAGGAAATATTGGATTTCATATTGGGTAATTTTCTGTGAATTTCAGTCACATTTGCTTTTAGTGGATTTGGTAAAATAATACTTTATTGCCATGTGAGTCAAATGACAAGAGCGACGTGTTTATTTCAACACTGGCAGAATAATGCATGTTATGCATTAGCTACAGCTGGTTATGATACAGACTAGATTCGTTTCTCGGTATTCATTTCAATAGTCTTACATTTTATCTGTTTTTATCTGGTTAACTGTATCTTGCCTTTATATATACTTTTTGGGGGGGGGAATCTTACAAGGATACAGAATCTGGTGGTGACTGGGTTAATCAATAATTCGATAACAAAATCTTTAGTACAAATCTCAAATTACAATATCAAATATTTCTTCTCTTTTCCCCTTAACATTTACTACCTCATATTCAACCTAGTTTAGTTCTTATTATATCTTATTATATCAACTCAGTAAAAACATCATTATTACATTTATCAATAATTTTTTAGCTTATACGTAAGCTTCATAAACAACAGTCTTCATAAACAATCCATATCTTGTTATTCATTTTACCCAATTTTTAGTTTGTCATCAGTATTGCAATTTAACCTTTGATATTTATGATTTTCAGGCTTTAGGTAACCAAGATTTCCGTTGTCTCAATTCATAACAAATCTAATATCCAAAATACACATTTTATCTATTTGAATATAATCTTGTTCTGTTTCCTAAGAGCTATCTATTTTCTACCATATTAAATCATCTACTTAATAATACAATATCCCCCTCTAATAAATCAAAGCATTACGTATATTACCTGGGTTAATCAATAAACCAAACATATTCATAATAATTAATTTTCTTTTTCCTTTTAGGTTTAATGTTTAGATATTAAACAGATAAAGTCCTTATTTTCAACTAATTTCCAAGTATTTTAATCTTAATGACCAGAATTCGCCTTATCGCAACTTTCCCCTTTAACCCTCTAATTAATAATATGAAATCCCCTCTAATAAGTCAAGACCCCAATTTTCTTCAACCTTATTCTGGCTTTCTTCCTTTGTCAACTAGGCTTCCATATCAGTGCGTTTAAATCATCAAATAGATCTCCCTCTATTATTATACATGTTATTTGAAACAAAGTAGACCATTTATTTGCCATTTTTTGGAAGGACTAGCCCATTTGTATTCATTAAGTTGTCTCGCTATTGTTCCAATTCCCCATGCTTGCCCTGATGTGTTTATCTTCCATTCAATCTGTTCTTCTTTCTCAAATTTCTTCTGATTTATATAGAAAGTCATTTCCATTTTCAGTGTTGTCACTTCCTATTCTGGATTTTCCATCAGCTGCATTTGTTGGTCAATTTTCTCCTCTGTCTTAATATTTGATTGTCCCACTTCTTCTGTTATTTTCTGCATTGGTGGTGGTAGTCAAAGTTTGAGTTTGTGTATCTAAACTGGCGTCTTGATCTTTTATGTTAGGTCATATTTTTTCACAAGCTGAAAAAATGGTTTCATGTATTGCTTTCAACATGGAAAGGATCTTTTCCTGGGCTTCATCCATCTTTTTCACATGTTTATAAATAGTCTTTCTAGTAGAATTCGTTTGTCAAGCAAGATTTTATAGTCCAGGGTATTTGAACATCTCATATAGTGTCAAATAAAGAGATAGGAAAGCAATTTGCCACATATAACTCTGAGAGTCAGTAAAGGTTTACATTCACAGTTCAAGTAGGCCAGTTATGCCACCCAGCTGTTCTCACAGCTAAGCCTCTCAGGTGGTGCCAAGGTCAGAAAAGTCTTATCTAAGGTCTGGGCTTCAAGCCAAGTCTCTTTTAGGAAATAACAAGTTGTAATACCAAACTTCACCACAAGATGTCACTGGTGCCATTTAAGGTTTTTTAAGTCCAAAATTTTTATAATCCTTTTTCCAATTTTATTTCTTTTTTGTAGATAAAAACAAGAGTCTCCAATAAAAATAGGAAAAATTTTGGTCCCCAAGTTTCAGGAACATATAAATCCAATTAGATTAAAGTTGTTCTTTTAATGCTTTAATTCCCCTGGGTAGTCAGATGCTGCTATTCTTAGAGGGTGGGGGGGATGTTTCTATTAATTTGTGTAATAAAACATTGTAAAAAATTAAATTAGATTTCAGGCAATAGTTATTGGATCATCTTTGAGGCAGCATATTTTACTTGAAACATCCCACAAAACTGCAAGGATGAACAAATGAATGTTCAGGCCATAGATCAAAATACTACAGGGAGAAGCAAACAGTTGCCTTCTTTCCTAACATAAATATACTCACCACTGACAGTTTTGTCTGATATCATCCCATAGATAATTAAATGGCACCTCAAAATACACCTCCTGCTAGTTGTGTAAAACAGTGCCGCTCTGCAGGCCACAGGCACAGCAGCCATGGGAGTCACACCACCATCTTGTCTCTTTGGATGATCTTTCCAGTGACACTATTTGCAGCAGCCATGCAAATCACTTTCTTGCTGACCAGTCTTGGTTTTTAAAAATTAAACAGTCAAGGAAATGTAGCCTGAACTGAGGATTGCAACCTTGCGGCTGTTAATGGGACTTGCCTCTGGCCTGAAGCTGAATTCTCCATTCCAGCAATTTCTCATGAAAATATGCTTTGTAAACGCTTAACTGGTTTAGGTAGAAACGACTGCTTTGCAAAGGTCCTAGTGCATATGGTGCATGATCATAGGTGATCTCTAGGGCTCTGATTTGGAGCGTCAATCAAAACTTTTCCTCTGTTGGATGAATATGAGAATAACCTGCTGCTGAATTGGGATTTTTTTAATTTGGGCATCAGAATTTTGTACAATTCCTGCTTTTCTTTATTGAGCAAACGTTCTTATATCTGTCTGTCTTTATCCCCCCAGTAAAAAGGATGCAGATGTTCGGCATCATGAGCTTCTGGAAGCCATTTCCCCTCCCTTATTACAGCACCTCAGTGCACACGCTGAAGAAATGGTGATGGACAAAGCTGCATTCATTGCAGTGACGGGCATCCTCAAGGCTGCTGTCGGCGATGTCCAGCCAGCGATGAAAGCCATCGCTAGTCTTGCTGCGAGAGAGATGATTCCGGGGGGAGAAGGTGGAGAGGTAAGTTAGGCACAAAGCAAACAGTAATGAGTAGCCCCAAATTAGCAGGTTTCTCTTTCATTGTTGTCCAGTCTGGTCTCAGAGTCATTGCACAGGCTCAGGAAATTGATGTTTAAGTTAAGGAGGCATTAAGGTAGCAACAGGGTGTAATCATCTAATGTCTCCATCTTGCCACATCCGTAACTCAACCACCCACATTCTTGAATCTGCACAGCTATCACGAGAGTCTATAAAGAAGTATTTTCTAATGAGCCATCAACATCCTGTACAAGGTGTCTGCACCGAACCAAAGCACCTTTGCTTAGGTGGGACAGAATTCTTCATACTGCTTTGGACTCAAATGTCTGCGTGACTCCGAAATACTACATTTATGTATATTTTGGTGGCATTGGCTGTGTTCAGATATTTGCTTCGACGCATGAAGGTCAGGACTTGATTAAAGGACAGGGCTGTGCTTGGTACTCTGCCTCCTCTGCTTTTGTGCTCTGTCACCCTCTTCCACCAAACATACACGCGCTCCGTTGGAACATAGAATAACGAGGTTGGAATGGACCTTGAAGGTTCTCTAACCCAACCTCCTGCTCAAGCAGAAGACCTTATAGCAGGGGTGTCAAACTGCCGGCCCGTGGGCTGGATGCATCGTAGCAAAACCGCACCCACCCCATTGCCGGCAATGACAAAAAAAAGTCATGCTACGTCACGACACATCACGTGACGTTGCGAGTTTGACACCCCTGCCTTATAGCACTTCGGACAGGTGGTTGTCCATATCTGTTCTCGAAAGCCTCCAGCGAAGGAGCACCAACAGCTCCTGAAGCCGATCCACTGATTCATTGTTCTCATGTCAGGAAGTTTCTCCTTAGTTCTAAGTTGGATCTCTTTTTAATAGGTTCTCATCATTGCTTCTTGTCCTGCCCTCAGCTGCTTTGGAGACTAGGACTAACCCCTCTTCTCTATGAGACAGCCCCTCAAGTCCTGGAAGACTGCTATCGTGCCGCCTCCAGTCTTTTTTTGTTAGACTAGAGCAGGGCTTTTCAAACTTTTCACCCATTGTACCGCTTTTAGGATATGGCAACATCTGAGTACCACCGGTCGCCTAGCAAGGTGTCAAAAACTTGATGACCAAAAGAAAAAGAAAAAAGTGGTGAAGTACAGGTAGTCCTCGACTTACAACAGTTTGCTTAGTGACTGTTCGAAGTTACAATGGCACTGACAAATATGCCCCCCAAGCCACAGCCGAGCAAGACGCCTGCCTGGCCGGTGGCGCTCTTCCTCCTGTCCGAGGTTTTCATTGTTGTGAGCATTTCTGTTGAGGATTGGCAGTGGGGGTGGGGTGGGGTGTTTGGTTTTTATCCCCCCCCCCCTTGCTGGGTGGTTGCAGCAGGTTTTGGTTACTTCAGATGACCCTGGGACACTGACCGGAATAAATATGAATCAGTTGCCAAACATCTCAATGTAAATCACAAGACCTTGGAGATGCTGCAACATTCCAGCTGATCGGTACTTCTTCCCGGCTCAGAAGCACCAGGATCAGCACCGAGCTCCAGCTGGAGCCTGGCGCTTCCACTGAGCCCTGACAGTCCTGCAGCTCCAGCCGTCTCTCGCTCAGGCTTGTGCGGTGCTGCCACCGGTTCAGCTCATTTCCTTCCCCCGCTACCACTTTTCTAGGATGGTCACGTACCACCTGCCAGGTGCCAATATACCACAGGTGGTACCTGTACCACTGGTTGAAAAGCCCTGGACTAGAGTTCCCTCAATCATTCATCGTTTTCCACACATTCAGGCAGAAAGTCTAAAGCAGAACTAAAATAGAAGTATAACTTCTCTTATGATCTTAAATGCATCTATGTGAGAGTTGTGTATAATTGGGGGGCGGGGAGGGCTATATTTCTGTTCAGCCCTGCATGGTTTCCTTGAGATTTCTGTGCTCAACACACAGAGTAGGGTAGATGTGATGCAGAAAGAAGGTCAGTAAATAGTGGGAGGACAAGCTAGGTTCAGGAAAGTGCCCTAACTGGAATGAAATTAGGAGTATTTTACAAAAGTTGCCCAGCTGGTGCCTTTAGGAATTATGAAAGTGATAGAACGTATTGAAAATAGTATTTGAGACTGACGATGATTTGTTTTTCAAATAGAAATAAATATCTAATCCGAGGGACAAACAAGATCTCTGGGTTGTTTAAAATTTATACTGCTTGGCTATTCCTTCACTGATTACTTAAAGGGCTATTACTTAAGGGATGCTTCTGACGTGCTATACAGCCTGACCCGACTTTTAAAAAGCTGCACATACGAGGACATTGAAGAGTCGGCCCAGTGAGAGATCCTAACCTGTTCATGCTTTATTTTAAAGCTTCACATTGCCGAACATCCAGCAGGCCATTTAGTACTTAAGTGGCTAATAGAACAAGATGAGAAGATGAGAGAGTCTGGCAGAGAAGGTATGTCGGTATATCAGAGGTGAAATTAATTAATAGACCTTCAATCAGTGGAGGGTTGGGCAAGATAACTAGGTCCTGAATTCCATTTTGGGTGCCTTAATTTAAAATAAAATAAAAAAGCTTCTCTGAGCGATGTGGCTTGAAGGACAGGGAGAATTCCTCATATTAAGAAAGGAAAATTACTTCTGAAAAAGAAGGGCAAGTTCTTGCAAGGCAATTCAAGGGAAAAGTTTCTTTTTCCTTGGATTCAGATATGTGTGTCTGTGTGTGTGTGTGTGTGTGTGTGTGTGTGTGTGTGTGTGTGTGAATAACGTAGAAAATTAGATTGAAAGCACACGTGCTCTGGTAATCTAATCAGTATCTCCTCAAAGTGAATGCAGATGTATTGATTCTGTCTTAGTATTAATTAATAACGGATGTGTCGCGATAAATGTATAATACCTACTTTGGATTCTCCCAAACAGGATGTTTTGCAAGAATCCTGATAGAACAAGTGGGAATTGACCTTCTAAAGACCTGGGTGGATGTGAATCGTGGTGCAATTATTCTATGCCGGTATGTAGAAGGTTTCTAGGTTATTCAACATCTATGAGGGTTTTTTTTTTTAAAGGCAGCGACCTGGTTGTTTAATATTAATAGTTTAAAGTCAATTGTATTTTAATAAGTGCCTTTCCTGCTGCTAAGTAGACAGCAACTGAGTTGCTGAATCACTTTCAAAGATTCATTACTTTGCTTTCAGCTTCATTATTTATTATTTTTAAAGTGCAAGGGAAATAAGCTGTAGCTTTGCAACGATTTTTTTTCCAATATTTCCTTCTGCTGTTGATTGTCTCCGCCCATTGGACCGTCTTTCTTTGAAGGTAATAATTTGGCTGTCCTGGAGTTTATGCTGTCTAGAGGCTTTGCTGTCACAGCCTTCAGAAATACCACATTCTTTCTTTATAACGTAATTCCACTTATTCCAGTGAGGCAGCCTACAGAAATTGGTCACTCAGTAATGTCAAACAATTGAGCCCAAAATTTCTGTTGTTAAGTGAAACACTCGTTAAGTGAGTTTTGCCCCATTTTACGACCTTTCTTGTCCCAGTTAAGTGGATTACCAAAGTTGTTAAGTTAGTAACCCGGTTGTTAAGTGAATCTGGCTTCCCTATTGGTTTCGCTTGTCAGAAGGTTGCAAAAAATGATCACATGACCCTGGAACACTGCGACAGTCATAAATATGAGTCAGATGCCAAGCTTCTGAATTTTGATCACAAGACCATGGGGACGCTGCAAAGGTCTTAACTGTGAAAAATGGTCATAAGTCACTTTACTTTTTTCAGTGCTGTTGTAACTTTGGTCACTAAATGAGCTGCTGTAAGTGGAGGACTACTTCTATATAGTACACATTGCAAATGAGCTTGAACCTTGTGCTCTTATACCAAACTGTTTTCTTGCACTTATTTATATAACGTCAAGCAAACTGAGAACACAACAGATGTTTCAGAATAAATCAATAAGATATTAAACAAAGTATTTGCAGCATCTTCATTTATAAAATTATTTATTTTATTTTATTTTATTTATTTTATTACATTTATATACCGCCCTTTCCCTGAGGACTCAGGGCGGTTTACAGGGAATTAAAAACCAAAAATACAAAAGTTAAAACCAGTTTAAAAAAGATTAAATTTAACCCTGTGCAACTAAAACCCCAATTAAAATAAATTAATCCTCAGCCTGGGCCAGAGAGCTCGAAGAGCCAGGTCTTCAGGCCCCGACGGAATGATCGGAGGTCGGGGGCAGTCCTCAGCTCCACTGGCAGCTTGTTCCAAAGGGCAGGCGCCCCCACTGAGAAGGCCCTATCCCTGGGCGTTACCCGCCGGCAATCTCTTACCGGTGGGACCCTGAGCAGACCCTCCCTGTGGGAGCGCACTGGATGAAGGGCACTTGATGCTGGCAGCAGGTGTTCCCTCAAGTACTCCGGACCCAAGCCATGTAGGGCTTTATAGGTAATGACCAGCACCTTGAATTTCACCCGGAGGGCAACCGGAAGCCAATGCAGCTCGCGGAGTAGAGGTGTTACATGGGAGTATCGGGAGACCCCCATTACAACTCGCGCGGCCGCATTCTGCACTAGTTGAAGCCTCCGAGTGGTCCTCAAGGGCAGCCCCATGTAGAGAGCGTTGCAGTAGTCCAAACGGGAGGTCACGAGCGCATGAGTAACTGTGCATAGGGCATTTAAAATGGATCAACTGGGTATGAACCTAAAATACCTTTTAACTTGTATTTATTAATTATAAGTCCCTGCTTCTGTAGATTAAATATTCTTCGTCTTTGAATCGCTGATGATATTTCCAAATTAAGTTTTAATTTCTGTCTCGTAAGTTTTCTCAGGAATTAGTAATGATGAGATCACTATAACAGCCTGTTCCATTACATTAAAACTGATGGATCTATTCAACCAATCATTAGAAATAGATCAATTGAATCCACTGAATTATATCCAAAATATCTCCTGATACCAAGTTAGGTTTGTTAGTATTTTCCTGATGCCTGTCGACAAAGAATAAATGTCCCTTTGGGAGTAGAGGTGCATTCAGTGAAAGCAAAGTAAAATGAGAACAGAAAATAATATGGTTGCAGGACGGCTGAACCTCAAAGCCTAAACATAAGAGGAACAGTTCTGTTTTATCGGTTTGCTGAGGAGCTGATAATCTTCCGTCTCCAGCAGACCTGATCAAGGTTACTGCAGGGGAGAAAATGAGAAAGGCTTATAATTATGTTCCAGGATTCTAATCAAGGCTACTGAAATAATAATCCGTGTGAGGGGAAAATAAAAGGTAAAGATACCCTCAAGCTTGACTCCTGATGACCAGGAGTTTCTTCAGGGTGTTACAGAAGTATTTACCACGGTCTTCCTTTGGACTTTTCTTCTGGCGTGCCCTTGAGTTCCCAGGTGGTGCCCTGTCCAAACATCCAGGGGAAATGTAGAAATGTGCAAATGCTTATTTAGTTCAAGATTGGCCTTTCTGACACGGTTAAGACCGTTCCTGAGAAGATAATCAATATTGCTTTATCATTGCATTCCTCACACCAGTAATCCCTAATGAAAGGTTACTGTTTCCTTGCTTCTGTTAACGGAAATGTTGATCAGGATCACCGAAAAGCAAGAGATAACTTACTTGGTTTCACTAATCTGAATTTGGGTGGGTGGGACAAACAGAGTTCTAAATGCACGAAGTTCTAGCTGTTTTCCCTACCTGAGGGGTCTGTAGGTTCACCCAAAGTGCCTGTCCGTCTGATGTCTATCCCTCTCCCCAAAAAATGTATTGCCTTTCCTAACCAAGCTCAATCAGCATTTCACACATATCTGTTAAAAATAATTGGTTTCCTTCTTCATTATCCCATTCTTTTTTAAAAAAATATTCTAGTGTTTCTAATATAGATCAGAAAAACGTTGCTGTTTGTATGGATCAGTGCAAAAAATTGTGTTTAAATCAAACTTCCATTTGACAGGCTTATTATCATTGTGAATTTCTGCTGTTCAGCCACTGCCTTCCTGAAATAGAGCTGTGGGCATTTTTCATTGTACCTTACAACAGAACCCTTACATTTGACAAGAATCCTTAATTCCTTGTGAGAACACGTGATCTCACACACAGCTGCTATATAAAGATTTGTGGGGAGTTGTTTCACCACATGTGGCAAAGTTTTCCATTTGAGAAATTGGTTTGGCAGAGATAGCCCTGGTTGTTTCTGCTTGAATTCTAGAAATGAAGAACTGTTGCTTTTTAAGACAAGTCTTATCTCCCAGAGGTGGTTGATGATAGTGCTAGCACTGAGTTTTAGTTTTCTTCCATTATTTTAATAAAATTCAGTCAGTCTGCTGCTACTATATCTTAAGTAGTTATATTTTTGACATCTCATCAGAAAACGAATCTGAATTCATGGACGAGCTGGAAAGAGTTAAAACAGCCACGGCCAGTTAACTCAACTGGCTGTGATTTTAATTAGAAGGATCCAGAATTCAGACAAAGATGCTTTAGATCAAACTTGAGCACCATTCCCTCCCTAAAAGAGTCATATCCAACCTCCTGAATTTTCATGAGTCTGTGCAGCAGCAATTGTGTGACTGCCAGAAAAGAAGTGACTCCTTTGGGAGATGTCCTACTGAATTCTTTAGTCGTGGTCTGCTTCAGAACTACTGCAGATCTCTATATTTGATGCAACAGCTCATCCAATGTCTAACCCATCCAGTATCTAAGCAGATGCAATGTATTCATATCTTGCTCTAACGTTGCATAAGAATTTGAGAAGGGAACGTGTAATCAGCTTACACGTTTTGATAATCTTGGTGGCTGTTTACACCAATGCTTGTCCTTCCCTAAAATAGTAACAAGCCTATAAAATCAAAACATCCTAGAAGGCGCAATACAATAATTTGTGTGCATATTATATAATTTACGTAATCTCTTCAAATATGTAATACTAGGTCATAGTGCTTGCTCTTAGATAAGATAGAACTATTTTGGATCATACTGAAAAACGAGATTTATTTTTTTCCACCCAAGCTATTTTAATTCTTTCCTTCTGTTTGTTTGGCAGAATACTTGTTTGTTTGTTTGTTTTAAAAAAACAAGGTTGGACATGACAATTTAAACGGAAAGTTAGGATAAAAATTGCAGAAGATTTTTACAGGCCACCATTGATACTTTCATACTGAAAAATCTCTCAAACAAGCCCGCTTAGTTTCCCTGGAAAAGTAATGAAAGTTTTTCCCCCCCATGCATCCTATTATTAATCATGATGTCAATTTGCGCATATACAACCCAATTCCCCCTTGCCTCTTTTTAAATGTGTTTTAAAAAAGCAAAAATTAGAATCAGTGTTTATAGCTGAACATGAGATGGAAGTAACGTTGGTTACTCTCATTGATGACCTATGATAAGGCTTAGATGTGGGAAGCACATAGTTTTAATCAATCATATTTTGGTATCTGGTCATGGTATCTTTCTGGACTATTGGCAATAGTTGACACTTGGAGAAATCATTAAACTTAATTGAAAGTACATTCAGAACATACAAAGACTCTCTGTTCTGACAATTTGAATATTTAAACTGAATTATTATTACCTACTTTCTACGGGATAGTGTCCCCAAGTTTTCCTTAACAAGTAGAATTATTCAATCGTACGCTGATCTGTCTGTCATGTATTAATTCATTTTAAAATAAATGTTCACTTTGAAAGGATACTGTTAAAACAAATTTTAAATGTTCTTTTTCTTCCTCTTACAGTCTTCTTCAGAGCTCTGATCAAGAAGTTGCAACACAAGTCAAAGATGGACTAAAGAGTGTTATTCCAAAGCTAAAAAGGACTAAAGACTGTACAGCAGCAGCAAAGGCATTGCTGGAGAAATTATCATCCTAATTTAATAATTATTCAGTTTTTCTATGACAACTAGATGCTTTTTTTTAAAAAGAAATGTAAATGGAAAGGGTCTTGGGTAGTTAACTTTAAAAAAAAATTACACAATTTAACTTGTGAATAAATTCTTATAGCTTTTTCAACGTTTGCCTCTTGAATGTTACTCAAATTACCTTTCTGTGTCCAACCTTCCACTGTTTAAATGGAGTCAAGGTGGCATCTTGGCTGAGGTATTAAGTGAGGAGTGGAGACCCAGGTACTAGTCCTCCCTCAGGTCTGGAGGCTTCCTGGGTGATTTGGAACCAGGCATTCTCTCTCAGCCTAACCTACTTCACTGGAGTTATTGATCAGGGTGGGTGGAACAACGTGTGCAAAAGGCAGCTTTGGTCTAGTGCAGGGGTAGGCAACCTTGGCTCTTTTATGACTCGTGGACTTCAACTCCCAGAATTCCTGAGCCAGCACAGCTGGCTCAGGAATTCTGGGAGATGAAGTCCACGAGTCATAAAAGAGCCAAGGTTGCCTACCCCTGGACTAGTGGTTAAGGCACCAGGCCAGAAACCAGGAGACCATGAATTCTAGTCCCAACATTAGGCCTGAAAATCAGCTGAGTGACTTTGGGCTAGTCTCTCTTAGCCCAACCCCCCTCGCAGGGTTGTTGTGGGGAAAATAGGGAGAAGCAGGATTATTAGGTATGTTCACCGCCTTGAGTTGTTGATTAAAAAAAATAATAAAAGGAAATAAATGCAGATATTTATATTTATTTATTTATAAATTTTAACGGCTGCCCATCTTACCAGAGGGTAACTTCTGGGTGGCTTACAGTCAAAAATCTATCTATATACATTAAAACATAAATAAGGTAAAACCAGCCATTAAAATCTTAAGATCTAATTACACGTGGGGAGGGCAGGGGCAGAGTTGGGGAGGTAGGATCTGTTGTTACTCGATTAACCCATCTTGACTGTGCTGTTCTCCCGTTGGGGCCCCAAGCCATCTAGCAGACAAATCTTAATAAATGCACAATCTAGGTGACTTGTTCCTGTCTCCTTTGATCTCTGATGCCACGGTGCACTTGCTTTTTCACCTTCATTTAACGAGCTGTGTATCTTACTTGTAGTCAAAGTGGAAAAAAGACAAGCAGAGAAGAAAAGTAGCTCTTTTACTTCTTCCATTTTTGAAAAGATGTAGCTAAGCGACTGCAGTGGGAGGAGAACCTAGGCAATATCAAGGAATGCAACACATGCACCCATTGTTTAAAGTTAAAGTTGCAATGGTGTAACTCACAAAGCAAACACCAGCAGCAAGTACATTAGTCTGCCATCAGTCAAGAGTTATCCATGGCGCTGGTCCAGCCAATCCCGCTTTTTGCCTGAAGATAAGCATGCACAATAGCGGAGATGAAACACACTGTGTTGGATTAAGGAGAGCTTGGCGTAGGGTTTGCAATTGATCACTCTGTTCTGCAATGCGCTAGGTGCCTAGCCTCACAAAAGTTGTGGTTTGTCATTACCCTTTTAAAAAAAAGCATTGAGAGCAACAGCAGACTCCTATAAGCACCTGTCTTGTAAAGACAGTAAATATTACCTAGACTGTGTTCAATATTTCACACTCCAGGTGTATAAAGCCTGATGGGTGAACTTTTCAATAAATTAAATTTATTGAATTTACCTATTATTACCTATCCACCTATTATTTTAATTATTTTTAAAAATTATATAGTTACCCGTTTTAATTAAATATCTTCAGGCAGCTAACATAGCCAGTACATAAAATAATGTTTAAAGCCACAAAGCAACTCTTAATTAAAAACGCAAGTCCTCTTTAACCATCTCACTGCACAAGACAGATGCACAAGGGACTTCACTAACATCAGAGCCCTGGTGCTCCAGAAGACTAAAGCAGGGCTTTTCAACCAGTGGTACAGGTACCAACTGTGGTAGATTGGCACCTGGCAGGTGGTACGCGACCATCCTAGAAAAGTGGTAGTGGGGGAGGGGAATGAGCTGAACCGGTGGCAGCACCGCACAAGCCTGAGCGAGAGATGGCTGGAGCTGCAGGGCTGTCAGGGCTCAGCGGAAGCGCCAGTATCAGAACCAGGCTCCAGCTGGAGCTCGGCGCTGATCCTGGTGCTTCTGAGCCCAGAAGAAGCGCCAATTAGCTGGAATGTTGCAGCATCTCCAGGGTCTTGTGATTTACATTCAGATGCTTGGCAACTGATTCATATTTATGACGGTCACAGTGTCCCAGGGTCATGTGAAGTGACCAAAACCTGCTGCAACCACCCAGCAGAGGGGGGGGGGAATAAAAACCAAACACCCCCACCCCACCCCCGCTGCCAATCCTCAACAGAAATGGTCACAACAGTGAAAACCTCGGACAGGAGGAAGAGCGCTGCCAGGTGGGCAGGCAGGTGTCTTGCTCGGCTGTGGCTTGGGGAGCACTTTTTCAGTGCCATTGTAACTTCGAACAGTCACTAAGCGAACTGTTGTAAGTCGAGGACTACCTGTACTTCATCACTTTTTTCCTTTTTTTTTGGTCATCAAGTTTTTGACACCTTGCTAGGCAACTGGTGGTACTCGGATGCTGCCATATCCTAAAAGTGGTACAATGGGTGAAAAGATTGAAAAGCCCTGGACTAAAGGATTGGGTCTCTTCGGAGGGCAGGAGTTTCAAAGGGCAGGACCTGCATCAGAGGCTGCATGTCTCCTAGATGGCCTCCAGATGGCCTTGTTTCACAAAAGGTCCTTCACACAGATCTGGTGGGAGAGCAGAAACGGGTAGTTCTTCCTCTCTCAGACACTGGTTTTACTGGATTTGCTATTTTGTGATGGAATAAGATCATGCTTAGCGAAGGGGTCCTCCAAACTAGTGTGATAACTTGAGGTGCTATTTTTGTGTGAAAGTGATCTAATTTATGTTGTTATAATTGACTTAGCAATGCAACACATTTCCATCTGCTGGTTCTCTTTGAAAATCCCATTTTCACTGCTGTCTTTAGCTACGCTTCAAGATTGCCAGATCTTTGCCAAAATTACCACAGGCTTGGGAGCACAACTCTGCACCCAATAGAAGCTTTCTCAGCTTTTGCTGGTTAGGATTTAATTATATCTTAATTAATTGCTCCTTAATTAGCAGAGGCTGAGATCTGTTAGACACCTGTTTAAATCTTGTTCTGTAAATTAACTAATTGACAGTTATCTATAGTTTACATCTTCTATATAATGGAAGTTCTTTCATACAATTACATTTATATGCTGTTCCCATACAAGTTCCATGTTTGTTAGCTAAGTGGAATACTGTTTTCTAAGTCATTTTTTAAATAGTCCAGTGGAGTAACTAACAGCAATCTCAAGAATAAAATATGACAAAGCAAAACATGAGTCTTTCATATATTAATTCCAAGGAATGCTTTTTGATCTCCAAGCAATGCACTCAGAGAATAGAGCATTCTCTGCCAAATGGGGATTTTAGGACTTGCCACGCCTGCTATGACAACCATTTTGGGGCCTGGCAACCATCTCCTGGCAACCATTTTAGGAGCAAGCTCACCTGATGCTTTCAGCCACTCCCCTGTCTAAAAGGATTGCCAAGACCCAGTCATGGTTAGGAAAGGAGCAGCAAATGAATTTCATCTTTAATAATTTGCCATCCTACATTGACTAGAAAGATACGGGGAAAGGAGACAGAGAGAATACACTCCAGTGACGTTTGGCCATTTGCATTGACACAACAGACCCTTGAGTTGTAAGAAAGCAAATATGCTCACTAATCTTGTCCTAAAGGTTACACAGCCAAAAGAGTTAGGACAAATATAAACCAACTGTCTGCCTGGGTAACACAATGCTGACTAAACCATAGTCCTAAGCTTTATTGGCCTGGATAAGGCTTAAAGATTAATTTCAACTGGGTTAATTGGCAGGGACACAATCGTTTGCATTCAGAGCACCTGCAACTGCTTAGTAAAAGTGCTTAAAGTTCTCCTACTAGGATTGGCTCTTGGGACATGAAATACATGTTGGCTTATTATTGGCTTATGTATATAAAGGGGAGTAGAAAATGATTTCAAACAAGATTTTGTTGCTGTCTTATTAAGTAGCTCCATGATAGAAGTAAAACAAAATTATGGTGCTACAAAAGACAGCTGGGCTGAAATATAGTTGCACACCTGTCAAAATGAGCTGTCTTTTAAAAAGACAAAGCAGTCTCACAATCTTTGGCATATACCAAGCATGTTTTGCACTTTAATTCTGGTAGAACTATATATAGTATTCTTGCAGGTATCCAGTGTCCATTGGGATGGTCCCTTCCTGCTTTAACGCCAATATTTATACAATATTGGCATTAAAGCAGAACAGAGAGTCAGACCAAACCCATATAGTGGGAATCATCACATGGATATAAGCATCATCACAGATCATATAAAGTACTGACAAATGAGAGCAGTGTTCCAATATCTGAGGGGCTGCTACAAAGAGGAGGAAGTCAGCCTATTCTCCAAAACATCTAAAGACAGAACAAGAAGTGATGGATGGAAACTAATCAAGCAGAGAACCAACCTAGAACTAAGGAGAAATTTCCTGACAGAACAATTAACCAATGGAACAACTTGCCTCCAGAAGTTGTGGGTTCTCCATCACTTGAGGTTTTTAAGAAGAGGCTGGACAACCATTTGTCTGAAACAGCATAGAGTCTCCTGCTTGAGCAGGGGGTTGGACTAGACGACCTCCAAGGTCCCTCCCAACTCTGTTATTTTGTTATTCTTCTATTGTTGCTTCCAGCAGCTAACATTTAAAAGTTGTTTCCATACATTCTTTCGGTTTTCCTAAAAAACCCCAACTAGGATGGAATAATTTTTCATAAAATTATTTTATCATGGTAGGAAACCTTTTCTGGACTCGGTGGAATGTTAATGTTTTTAAGAGAGTTGAAGGTGCTCTCACAAAACAACTTTGAGGGACTCATCAGCTGGTGAGAGTGGCCGGTCACAAAACACCTATGTCCTCTAAAGTAGTGATGAGTGGGCTCTATTTTTATTCCCCTTCCCCAAATACATCCTGCCACAAGCTTGTGTGTGTGTGTGTGTGTGTGTGTGTGTGCTTATGACACATGGAAACTGTTGTGTACTGGGTTCGTTGCGCAGGAATGAAGACGAGGCCAGTGAGTTCAGCAAAGAACATGGTTTATTGCTTGCAGGATCTGAACTTGAGAACAGGGCTGCAGCTGCAGCAATTTATACCTTGGCCCCTAGGCAATGGCCAATAGGTTTGAAGCAACCTATTGCCACCTAGGGGCAACCAATAGCAGCGCTGGAGACGGGTTGTCAGAGATGCTGGGAGCCGTTAGTTAGCTCCCTGCTCTAGCAACCTACCAGCCGTTACCACGTGGTGTTAACAAGCAAGCCCAATACATTACAGAAACAGTTCCAAAATAAGTGCTGTTCTGCAGTCTCCAGCGATCTTATGTTCAAAGAGTAATTTTGAGCTCCATGTAGGGTCTAATGGCATTCTTATAAACAAAATGGATACTAAAGGAAGGTGCATTGCTTTGAAGAGTGTTAGGTTTGGATTTATTTTTAACTTTTAAAATAGCTGAAATATAAAATCAAGGGTGGCCAGGAGGTCAGTGGGTGAGGAGGTAGTGTCCCGAAGTTCTGCATTTCCTATGCATGGTTTCATGTTTCCTCTCTCCAATATGCTATTGATTTTTTTTCTTTGTTGTTCCTGTTAATAAGTATTGATACTAGACATTCTAAGTCTAATGTTGGCTGCAATACTTTGTTTTTAATAAATCCAATGTCTACTTTTCCAAAGAGACTTGGCCAAGCCAAAACATCCATTTCAGAATTGCTGATTCTCTGTTTAAATGATTTTGATTTAAAGTGTCCTAAAATGAATATAAAATTTGCTCAATGCTAGTTCTCCCATGGAAGATTAAAACAATTCATTTAAAGGTAAATATTGCAAGGGCAGGTGTATAAACATATATTTTGTTTATTTGTTTTTGTTTTATGCCACCCATCTCACTATTTACCATGTATTATTTACCAAATAATTAGCTTAAGAAATTATCAGAAAATATTCTTTCTTTGGGATGTTCTGTTACTGCTTTACTTTCCTATAGTCTAGGTGTGTGCATGTGTGTGTAATTTGGTTTGAGGTGTTTCTTTTGGCCAATTACCTTTCTACAAACATTTCAGAGGAGGGAACTGCAAAGATTAGGAAAGAACTGCAAGCCAGGTATGTTCTGTGCCTTCAGGATTGTGGAAATGGACTGCGTTCCCTCATTATGGAATGAACCGTCCATCTACTTAGTGTGTATAAACATGTACATAGACCTGTTTGCTTTTCAACTAGTCCCTTTTTTATCATTGTTTACCTAAGGATAGGCCCCACAAAAAGGTTTTATTTTATTTTATTTTTGCAATATTGATTATCTCTTTACTTGCATACCTTTTGAAACCAGCTCTGTCTTCTTTTTAAATATATATATAGAATGACAGTGACTTTATTGTCTGGCTATCATGGCAAATACTGTAATCTTTCTGTCTGGTATCTTGAAAAGATATCCAAAGAATAGTTTACAGTAAGGACTGAAGTGATTGATTGGCTGGTATCTTTTTAGGACCTGAGAAGTTTAATCTGAGTGTCACCATTTTTCTAAGTCTTCTACCTGCCTCTCATCCATCCCACCCAAGAGACAGTTTTCAAATGGTAATTTCAGAGGTAGAAGCAAAGGAAACTGCTGTATTCCATGCAGGTCATCATTTGTTGCTTGATAGCTGAAGTTCTTAATCTTCTTCTCTCCCCACCCCCTCCCTGTAATAAAATGCCTCAGTTTCAACTGCTTCTAGTTCACGGGTCAGCAACCCGCGGCTCCAGAGCTGCATGCGGCTCTTTCAGCTGTCTCCTGCGGCTCCCAGTCCTCCGCCATGTGCAGTCCAAAAGAAAAAACTTGTGAAGTTTGAATTGATTGGTTGAAGTTCTTTGGTTTGTGGGCAGTCCCACAAACCTCTGCCCACAAACCTCTTCTTCTTTGGACTGCACATGGCGGCAGTGGAAGAAGAGACGTGAGGACTGCTGGAAAGGTAAGTAGTGGGTTGGTCGGATGGGGCGTGCGGGTGTGGTGGTGGTGTTTCTGAGCAGCATATAGAGTCTTGGGTGCTGCCAGATCCCCTCCTTCTTTTCCCCCTTCTCTCTCTCTCTCTCTCTCTCTCTCTCTCTTTCTCTGTGTGTGTCTGTGTGTCTGTGTGTCGGACCTGCGGGGAACAGCTGGTAGGGCGGCAGCAGTCCAGCATTTTCCCCCCTCTCGTTTGTGTGTGTGTGTGTGTGTGTGTCATACCCGTGCGGAACGGCTGGTAGAGGCGGCGGCAGTCTGGTGTTTGCGTCTCTCTGTGTGTCAAGCCCGTGGGCCCGACACACACACACAGGAGGGGGGGAAACGCCAGATGGCCACCTCTACCAGCCATTCCCTGCAGGTCCGACACACACACACAGGAGGGAGGTAAACAATGCCAGACCACCCTAACAGACCTTTCCTGCGCATGGAGAAATGCCCATTCCCTCTGCTGAGCCATCCCAGTTGCTTGCATTGCAGAAGGCAATCATTTGGAACGAAGACACAAGATTCGGCATTTCTCTGCGCCCACTGATCAGCGCACATGGAGAAATGCCCATTCCCTTTGCTGAGCCGTCCCAGTTGCTTGCGTTGCAGAAGGCAAGTATTTGGGATGAAGACTCAAGATTCGGCATTTCTCGGCCCGCGCTGATCTCGCTCTCCTTACAGTCTCCCTTTCTTGAGTCTTCATCCCAAATGCAGAAAGCAAGCTGAAACAAAGAGAGGGAGACTGTAAGGAGGGCGAGATCAGCGCGGGCTGAAAAACGCCGAATCTCGAGTCTTCATCCCAAATACTTGCCTTCTGCAACGCAAGCAACTGGGACGGCTCAGCAGAGGGAATGGGTGCACGCAGAGAAACACAGATTTCCTGTGCGCCCTTGCGAGATATGGAGGTGCTTCAGGGAAGTAACTGGGATGGCTCAGCAGAGGGAGTGAGCGTTTCTCCACACGCACTGATCAGCGGGCATGGAGAAACGCTGAATCTCGAGTCTTCGTCCCAAATGCAGAAAGCAAACTGAAACAAAGAGAGGGAGACTGTAAGGAGCGCGAGATCAGTGTGGGCTGAGAAATGCCGATCTCGGAGGAAGCAGGGCAGCTGCATGTCTCCCCTTAGGCTCCACTGTTCTGTCAAGGGTCTTGTTTTGCACATGTGCGCGCATGTGCATCCTTCTTTGCGGCTCCGAGTTTTTTCTTTTGTGAGGGAACCGGTTCCGAGTGGCTCTTTCACTGTTTCAGGTTGCCGACCCCTGTTCTAGTTCCTTTCAGATCCTTAGAATCTGCCTCTGGAATATAGCCCTTGACTTACAACCACAACTGAGCTCAACATTTTTATTTCTAAGCACAGCATTGTTAAGTGAGTTTTGCCCCATTTGATGATCTTTTTTGCTACAATTGTTAAGTGAATCCCTGCAGTTGTTAAGTTTTTTCCAAAATGGGGGGAAAATGGCAGTTGTCCAACATAGATGGATCAAGTGATGGCTTGTTGACGTGTTTCCTTCAAGGCCCATGGCCTGTCTCTCCCTCTCCCTCTCCCCCTTTTCCCCCCTTTCCCTCTCTCCCTCTCTCCTTCATTCTCTCTCAAGGATATATTAATTATCACCCCAACCCAGCATCCTGTTACCTTCCTAAGGGCTTTTACCAGCCAGAAAGGGAGGGAATCCAAGCCACCAATGACAAAACGAAGAAACCAATCTATTTCCTCTTGCATTGTTTCCTGGAACTACTTTGTACAGTTGTAAGCCTTTCATTGCTAAATTCTACTTTTGTTTTTTGTTTTTAAAAAAAAACAACACCAGCTCAGGGACAAGAATTCTCCTGGAACCCAGTTTCTGGTGAATGTTTGTCCTCTTAACCCAATCCAAAGTCAACACAGGGAACCAAAGCAAGGAAGACACATGTTTTGTGTTCTACAATTCCCTTAGCACAAGGGACTGCTCCAACTTATCCGGCCTTGGCTTCCTATTACATGAGAATGCTGAAGGCCTACAAAACAGAAAGAATTAGCATAGGCAAGCACCTTTTACTATAGTAGCTGATATGCCATCTCACACAATTTACTGCTACAAGGATGTTCCTTATTCCACACTAGCTGCATTGGCATTGGCTTCCAAAACTGTTTCTCTTTGTACAGGGTTTCTTCACCTTACTTAAGTAATTATACTGAGTAATTCCTTGTTATGTTTTGCTTTTGTAGGAAGACAGCACCCCCACACACACACACACAGAGAGAAAGAAATATTTTGGGGAATGGAGAAGATCTTAAAAGGCAGACCAGGACTGTAGAAATGAAGATTTGATAATCCTTTCAGAAAGACTGAAGCCAGGAAGCTTGGAGCTGATGGGATTAGAAAGATAAAGATCCCTAGAACCAACAACTCCTCACCCAAAAAATCCAACATAGGACATAACCATCAGCCACAGCCACAGGGAAGCAGGACATGACCCTTAGGACATAATAGGATTAACCCACCACCCTCAGAATACCAAAAGGACATGCTCAAAAGCTCAGGTCAAAGTTCATGCCACAGGAACAACTCCAAACACAAAAGCCCAAGAAGATATAAAAACCCACCACTCCCAGCAACATGTGTTCAGCTGCTCCAGAGCCACATGTCTTGTGGTTCTGCTCTTCAATAAACTACAACTTTCTTTCTAAAGCAGTCTCCATTTTGTTTCCCCCTGGCTTGGATTGGACCCTGATGAAGATTTTTCTTTCAACACTTTGAATGTGGATAGTATTTCTTTTGGGAAATTGAGGTTTTGGGGTGTTGCTTCTGCTTCTCAACAAATAGTTCACAGTTTTTAGGAGGACCTTGAAATGGGCTGGAAACCCAGAAATGTCAAGAGCATATTTATATTTAGTGTGGAAGTTTTCCATGTCTACTGTGCTGAATGCCCTTGAGAACCGGGCAATGGAATTTCTTATCTTGCAAAGCAGCAGCACCCTTGCCAAATTTTTCAAGCAAACAGCACATTGAACTTGACCGCAGGGACAGTTTCCTAAATTACTTCACACATTAATCCACCTCAGTGTCAGGAAGAGAGAGGTTCAACCTCCTGCACAGCTATCTGAGAGGAGGATGAAAGTAAATGTTTCCATTTGGTTATTTTTGAACTCTTTGAAGGAAGAGTGAGATATGAGGAGTTACTTTTCATTTTCCCACCCCATTTCCACCATGTTAACATTTGAAATGCCATCTGAGCCTACACTGTATTTTCAAGCTGCTGTTAGGAACGCATCTGATACTCCTTAGCCTTATAGCTCCTGTCATCATGCTCCCTTATGATTCTTTGCATGACCACCATTTTTTTCCACCAGTGACAGAAGAAAGTGGCTTCTGACAGGTCCCCCAGGCAATTGTTCGAAGAATGTTTGAACCAGGACGTACTGAATCAAATAATATGTCCTTAAGTTTATTGAACTACAAGCATCTCTGAACATGCCAAAATCTTCCTACGGCACCATGTCCAGAAAACGATCAGCACTGAGTTCAACAAACTTTGAATAAAATTAAGTGTATTTAGGAAGTTCAATAAAATAGACTGACATTAGTTGTTTGGCTCCCTCCCCATATGTATCTCTTCCAACAAATTGGAACATCTAGATGTTCCTTCTTTCTTCAAAACATTCTCATTGTATCTTAGCTAAGGCTAATATTGTCTGGCAAGTTTGATCTGAAAGGAGAAAAATGCTTTAGATTTGGTGTGGGCAGTTTTTGTGACACCAACAAACACAACAAGCTCCCTCACTCTGTATCCAAAGCTCCATTCCTACTTTAGGTCCAAATAGGTAATTTAACAACTCTAATTGAAACTGGCAATTCCACTGTTAAATGAAGCATGAAATGAAACATCATGCTATGACCATGTTAACCTATGACATTAGATCAGTCCTGGTTCCAGTCATTAAATGAGACATGTGAATTGCAAGTGACTGTGACATTAAATGAGATGTGTGACTCACGTGACTGTGACATTAAATGAGACGTGTGACTCGCAAGTGACTGATATTAAATGAGACATGTGACTCGCAAGTGACTGTGACAATAAATGAGTCATGTGACTCGTGAGTGACATTAAATGAGGCGTGTTAGTCGTGAGTGACTGTGACATTAAATGAGTCATGTGACTCGCGAGTGACTGGCATTAAATGAGACATGTGACTTGCAAGTGACTGTGACATTAAATGAGACGTGACTCGCGAGTGACTGTGACATTAAATGAGACATGTGACTCGCGAGTGACTGACATTAAATGAGATGTGTGACTTACGAGTGACATTAAATGAGACGTGACTCGCGAGTGACTGTGACATTAAATGAGACATGTGACTCATGAGTGACTGTGACATTAAATGAGACAGGTGACTCGCGAGTGACTGACATTAAATGAGACGTGTGACTCATGAGTGACATTCAATGAGATGTGTCTCACGAGTGACTGTGATATTAAATGAGACGTGTGACTCGCAAGTGACTGTGACATTAAATGAGACGTGTGGACGGGGGAGCATTTCGATAATACCCGAAAAATGAAATGGATGCCTGACTTGTGTGCAGCAAACCAAGCTGTCCATGTAGGTATAACACAAGAGCCTTGGTGGAGCAGTGGGCTAATGCCTCCTTAAGTAACACCAGCTGCCTGCAATTAGTGCAGGTTCGCATCCCACCAGGCTCAAGGTTGACTCAGCCTTCCATCCTTCCGAGGTAGGTAAAATGAGGACCCAGATTGTTGGGGGCAATAAGCTGACTTTGTAATAATGCTGCTTGGGTGTGTGTGAAAGCCCTAATAAGCAGGCATATACATAGAATGAAGGCTACTGCTAAGCTTGTAAGCCGCCCTGAGTCTTTGGAGAAGGGCGGGATATAAATGGAATTAAAAAATAATAATAATAATAAATAACCTACATTTATCCAATACAGTTTTGCTCCCAGTGTATAGCTAGGCATTTGCGGTGAAGGAATGACAGCAAATTAGGTTAAATGAGAGTGGAAATGCTGCTTAGAAAAAGAAAAAAACGAGCCTTAGAAGGTTAGCTGGAAGATGAATAATTTCTTCGTTCCGTCATGAATTTTGTAGTAAAGTAACCCCTAAAGGGAGCTTCCCTCTCTTTTCCTTTCCCACCCAGTTATCTCTTCCCTTCATTTGATATCTATCTGCAGAATTTTCTGAAGGGCATGGTCAAATATGTCATGATACTGGCCACATAATAATGGCCAGGGCTTTGATCACGCTGTTGTGGCTGCCATCTTGATTTTTTTTTACCTTTTCTCTTTGGCTGTGTCTCCACTCCTTTTCCTTTCGCTAAGAACGGGAGGAAGAAGAAACCCTGTGCACATGCTTCAGTGTTTCGTTGTGTGCAGGAGACCAGTTGGTGCATGCAGATGGAAGAGCAATTTATTTAAAACCAGTACCTTATTTTACATGCAATTAATATTAATCAGTGTATACTCTCTTGTTTTGCCCTGGCTTTCCTCATTTTTTGGCTTCTCGCAGATATATTTGCATGCACACAGAAGTGCGACACATGCAAACACTGATGAACAGAAGAAAAACTCCAGGACTCGTTTCAGCTGCCATTGACAAACTTAAATGGATAAGCATGAGTTGCTGGGCATTGCCCAGGATGGTTGTTATGACTTCACTGTCCTCTTCCTTTTAGGTAAATACAGTCGATTTATCATGGCAAGAGGCACAAACATCCTTAGACTTTCCAAGGATGTCAGAGAGATTCCCTCCGATTCTTTCTCTCAAATACTTTGTGTGCTTCAGCTTCTGAAGTGAAAAACAACAGATGGTCCTCTCTGGCAGAGAGAGAGAGAGAGAGAGAGAGAGAGAGAGAGAGAGAGAGAGAGAGAGAGAGAGAGAGAGAGAGAGAGAGAGAGAGAGAGAGAGAGAGAGAGAGAGAGAGAGAGAGAGAGAGAGAGAGAGAGAGAAGTGCTATCTGAATTTATTGCTTTCCATTGATAGATAAGCACAATCTCCTGAGGCTGCCAACAACAGTAGATTCAGTAGATATTTCTGTCCGCTAGCTAGTTCGCTGGAGAATGGTTTCTCCCCACCCTATCCTTGGCTAGCTTCCCAATTGTATTTCACACTCATCTCCAGCATGTGATAACAGAGCTGTAGTAGCATCTCCGAGTCACTTGACGTGTTTCTGGACCGCCCAGGCTCTGTGGCTGGAAAAGGTCCCCGTCGCTGGGCTTATTAATAGACCGCAACCGCACAGCCCCTGCCCAGTATAGAGTCACCTCCTCCCCTCCCATTCATGCCTCTGGAGGATTTCCATCAATTCCCAACATCTTTTCCATCCCATTCCCAATCCCATTGAAGTTGGCATCTATTTTTGCCTTTCATCCATTGCTAGCATCCTATTCATACCGATGGGTTTCAGGGTCAGCTTCGTGGGTATTTATCTTGATGGATATTGCAAATATGTAAAACAATGGCTGCTTAGAAGGTTTCGCTCTCTCTTTCTCTCCCTTTCCTGCCCCTTATATACAGTTGGTCTGACTGGGCGATAGTAATTGACAGAAACCCTCCTTTTGTAGGCACTATGCTTTTTACTTAAGAGGATTCTTTGCTGTCAAAGTATTCTGGTTTCACAATAATGTTCTTGATAGTAAACTATGTTGTACCATATTAGAATGAGCATTGAACCTCTTGGTTTTCACCCTCAGGGTAAACTAGAATTTAGAATTTACAAGGAGCAAAAATGGAAAATAATCCAGGAGAGAAATTTCCTGAGAGAGAGAACAATTCATCAGTGGAAAGGCTTGCCTCCAGAAGTTATGGGTGCCCCAACCCTGGAGGTTTTAAGAAGAGATCGGACAACCATTTGTCTGAAATGGTATAGAGTTTCCTGCTTGAGCAGGGGGTTGGACTAGAAGACCTCCAGGGTCCCTTCCAGCTCTGTTATTCTGTTAGAATGGAATTTCAAACAGAATGGGAAACCCTTTCAACAAATTCCAGAAATCCTGCCTTATTGGTAGTGAGAAAGAAATCTACCAAAAGAACTAGGGGTGCTCAAAAAAGATCACGTTGGTGGCATAATGCTATGATCAAAGATCTTCCTGTTTTTAATGTGCATTGCCTCAACTGAACTGTCACAGCTTTGTTGGAATTTTTGTGCCCCCCCCCCCAAGCTGACTTTTTAGACTCTACCTTGAGGACAGTTCTGCAGAGAATCATCTTCCTTCTTTGACCAATCAACAATAGCATTTGCATTCGAAGTCTTCTGCTCTGCTCCTACAAACTGTGCTATGCAATGATTAACACGGATGGGTTTGGTTGTTTGTTTTTTTTAAAAAAAATGAATCGGCTTTCTTAAGGGACAGAAATGTAGAGACGCAGTTGGGTTGTCAGCAGAGGAGTTGGTCGTTTTCATAATTCAGTAGAAACCAGCAAGCAAAGGACATACAATATTTAGTTTATTAAAAATGTTCAGCGAAACAAGTCATCTGTCTCACAAGTCATCTAAGCCTGAGATAGCATCTGGGAACAAATTTGTGTTTGCCGAATCCTCACTACATTCCCTATATTCTCAGTTGCCTAACAAAGGCCCTTCCTGATATGTTGATCTATGATTCAAGACTTGAGGCCCAGAGACTATGTTTGGTTGCAGATGAAAAGAGGCTCCTCGCACATCTGAAGAACAGCAGGCAGGGCGGAACTCATAATCAGACACAAAACCCTTCTCCGATAGACTGCAATCTCCATAATAACATTTGAGTATGTTATTCGTATGAAAATTGTGGTCTTTATCTTCCTACTTCCCTGCATGTTAACAAGTGTGAAGGTAAAGGTAAAGGTTCCCCCGCACATGTGTGCTAGTCTTTTCCGACTCTAGGGGCTGGTGCTCATCTCCGTTTCAAAGCCAAAGAGCCAGCGCTTGTCCGAGGACGTCTCCGTGGTCATGTGGCCGACATGACTAGATGCCAAAGGTGCACGGAACGCTGTTACCTTCCCACCGTAGTGGTCCCTATTTTTCTACTTGCATTTTTACATGCTTTCAAACTGCTAGGTTGGCAGAAGCTGGGACGAGTAACAGGTGCTCACTCTGTTACGCGGCACTCAGGATTCGACCCGCCAAACTGCTGAGCTTCTGATTAACAAGCTCAGCGTCCTAACCCACTGAGCCACTGCGTCCCTAAACAAGTGTACCTGAGCTCTAACATGGTATCCCAGAATATCTAGAGCACAGGTAGGCAACCTTGGTTCTTTTATGACTCGTGGACTTCAACTCCCAGAATTCCTGAGCCAGCATGGCTCAGCTTGGAAACCTCTCCCCTTCCTCTCAGCATGGCTGGCTCAGGAATTCTGGGAGTTGAAGTCCACGAGTCATAAAAGAGCCAAGGTTGCCTACCCCTGATCTAGAGGACTCTGTTTCGGACTGCCCTGTAGCGGCCTTCCAGCGTAGATACCCTGGATCTGGCCAGCAGAGCCCCCGAAGAAGAAAAACCTGTGCATCTACTGAGAAGACTATTGGGTGAGTTCGGTTCTTCACTGGGGCTTGTAGTCTACCCCAATCTCCAAAGACTCTGGGTGGCATATAATTAAGACAAGCAAAAGTGAGCCTTGGTGGAGCAGTGGGCTGATGCCTCCTTAAGTAACACCAGCTGCCTGCAATTAGTGCAGGTTCGCATCCCACCAGGCTCAAGGTTGACTCAGCCTTCCATCCTTCCAAGGTAGGTAAAATGAGGACCCAGATTGTTGGGGGCAATTAAGCTGACTTTGTAATAATGCCGCTTGGGGTGTGTGTGAAAGCCCTAACAAGCAGGCATATACATAGAATGAAGGCTCCTGCTAAGCTTGTAAGCCGCCCTGAGTCTTCGGAGAAGGGCGGGATATAAATGGAATTAAAAAAAACAAAACCCAAAAGAACTGATGTCATAATGAAAGCGTGATCCAAAAGCCAAAGGCTTAGTGCAGAGGTAGGCAACCTCGGCTCTTTTATGACTCATGGACTTCAACTCCCAGAATTCCTGAGTCAGCATAGCATAGCTGGGAGTTGAAGTCCATGAGTCATACTTAGTGGAATAGAACTGCTTTCAGTTATTTCCAAAAAACTAGCAAAGTGGGGTCTCCTTTCTCAGTTCTTGGGGGGGGGTGTTATTCCACAGAGTAGGGACTAGCACAGAGAAATTCTGCAATTTCAATCCCATGAAATGGGGAGACTTTCAGCAGGCCCTCTACAAATAACCAGCTTGGAGAAGCAGATTCACTTTTCCTGAAGCATTTCCTGACACAAACTGGTGCACCATCATTTAGGGGTTTAAGGATAACAAGCAGCGCTTTGAATTGATCTTGGAAGAGTGCTGGTAGTAACTGCAACATAAGTGTAATTCTTCCCTAGTGGTTTGTCCAGCCAGGAGTCTGGATGCCATGTTTTTATACAAAGCTAGGAGGATGGCCCAGATTATTTCCTTCAGCAGTGACTCCACAATTGGATCCTTTGTGTCAGAAACGAGCCTTAGTTCCCTTTTTTATGGTTCTCAAAGCCACCTACATTACTGAAAAGGGATATTGTGGTTACACAATATTTCGAAGCAGGAAGTAAATGAACATTTACTGTAAACCTTTAAATAAATTTAGCATGGAAAGAAAAGAAAAGAAAAAAAAGAGAAAGGAAGGAAGGAAGGAAGGAAGGAAGGAAGGAAGGAAGGAAGGAAGAAGAAGAAGAAAGAAAGAAAGAAAGAAAGAAAGAAAGAAAGAAAGAAAGAAAGAAAGAAAGAAAGAAAGAAAGAAAGAAGGGAGAGAGAATGAACTACCCTACCCCCACCATCCAAAAATAACGGGAGAAACTTCTACTCTATTGATTTTATCTTACCTACTGAAGTTTATCTAAAAGCTTCAGTATATTCTAGCTATCTATCATATAAAATCTATCTACTGTATCTCTATCTATCTATCTATCTATCTATCTGTCTGTCTGTCTGTCTGTCTGTCTGTCTGTCTGTCTGTCTGTCTACCTACCTACCTATCATCTATCTATCAATCATCATCTATCTATCCATCTATTCTTAAATTGTCTCAACAGAATTAATGACATCAGTCTGATGTGAGAGTATTTGCCCCCAGACTCAACTGTGAGGCTAAAGCTGTTCTTGAAGGCTACAGCACTGACTTTGCCAAAGGGGTGGAGAATGTCTTCCATTCCAGAAGGTGCCACCAAGCTCAGTTGCTAGCACTGCCCAGTGCATATGAGGAAGTCCACAGCCCGTCTGGCCTGAGCAATCCTTTTAGCAACCTTACTCTGCAAGATGCTCGGTTTGCTCTTTGACCAAACATCGGGCTGGCTGGGAATTTTAGGTAAAATTTATGGTTAAAAAAAAAAAGCAGAGGTGCCAATTCAGGAAAGGTGGCATGCATTTTGACTCCTCTGTAATATTATATGATGCCAAGGAACAAATATAAGAAAGCAAATCAATAATTAAAGTGAACTATGCTAAAGTGGTTATTTGGAGGCTATGTGAATTATGCATTTGGATTACTAAATTACATATATTAGCTCTTTATATTTCAACTGGACATTTGATTTGGCATGTCCCATGCTGTTACATCACTCTCTCACTATTTTTGCATCACTCTTTAGGTTATATATGGGCATCAATTAGCAAATGGTGATATTTTATTACTTAGAAAACTATTTCTCAAAATTACCCCGGCAAACTGAACCTAATTTCATATGCCCTAGATTCAGAAAATGGTAAAGAAAGATGAAGAAAATCATAAAGAAAAATGAAGTAACTGTCTTGACTCTAATATTATTGTTACGAATGTGGGTATGTAAAACGTGTGAATCTGGATGTCTGGAAGATTTTGGCATTCCTCATTCATTTAAACTAATCTTCAACATAGTGCTTTCCAGATCGGTTGGACTGTGGAAAACTAGAAGAAAAGTACTTCCAACTGTTCTTCTTTGCAATCAAAATTACATGTAGTAAAATGAACACATTCCCGCAATGACGGTCTCCAAAACATCTATCATGCCAGTAGGGATGTTAATGCAAGTAGTCCTCAACTTACAGCCACAACTGAGCCCCAAATTTCTGTGGCTAAGACAGTTGTTAGGTGAATTTTTCGTTATTTTTATGACCTTTTTTAACCACAGTTGTTAAGCGAATCTGGCTTCCCCATGGATTTTGCTTGTCAAAAAGTTGCAAAAGGGGATCGCGTGACCCTGGGACACTGCAATTGTTGTAAACATCAGTCAGTTGCTAAGTGGCTGAATTTTGATCACGCGGCCATGGGGATGCTGCAACGGTCATAAATGCGAAAAACCGTCATAAGTCACTTTTTTCAGTGCTGCTGTAATGGTCATTAAGTAAACTGTTGTAAGTTGAGGACTATCTGTACTCCTTTAACAGATCTAGCTGCAGACCAAACAGCTGACATTGCCCAAGATTTATCTTGGCTCTTAGCATTGTCTTCATTGACTCCATTGTTGGATCCCAATTCCAAGCCAGTATCAGCTGTTTGAATAGGAGTTGGAATCATTATTAAGCAAACTAATAAGAGAGACGAACCGAATGCAAATCTCTCTTTTTAAATGAAGCATTTAGTACCATTTCTAAGTCCATCCTCTTCCTCCTCTTTCTGCTCTTTCTGGAGTCCAGGCAGTCGTTAAGAAATTTCTGTAGTTAAGTGAGTCCATTGTTAAGTGAATTTTGCCCCACTTTACAGCCATTCTTGCCACAGTTGTTAAGTGAATCACTGCAGTTATTAAGTTAGTAACTTGGTTGTTAAGTGAATCTGGCTTCTTAGAAGGTCGCCAAAAGTGATCACATGATCCCAGGACACTGCAACCGTCATAAATATGAGTCAGTTGCCAAGCGTCTGAATTTCGATCACGTGCAATGGTTGTGTGGAAAAACGGCTGCAAGTCACTTTTTTCAGTGTCCTAGTAACTTTGAACAGTCACTAAATGAAATACTGTTAAGTTGAGGACTACCTGTATTAATTGTATCTGTGGCTTGGGGATGGGGTTGATTGCTTTCTGTAGCACTCTGACACCTTCTTCATGGCTCGTTGCACGAATTCCACTTTCCCTCGGTCTTTCTGGATGGCCGTGTACTCGTACGCTTTCAGCTTGCTGTAGTAATCTGAGAATTTATTGTAGAGGACAGAGATGGGCATGCCGTTCAGGATGATCCCGAAAGCAATGCAGAGGAATGCAAACAGCCGTCCCAGGTGGGTCTCCGGATACATGTCTCCATATCCCACAGTAGAGAGGCTTACCTTGAGGTAAATAAAGGAGTGGGGAAAATCATTCAGGAGAGCAAGAAGTGGACTTTTAAAGAGAGGATCATAGATCAGTGGTTCTCATCCTGTGGTCCACAGACCCCTGGGGAGGGCTCACAATGTTGTCGCGGGAGGGAGGGGTGTGTGAACGCGAAGGCTTGAAGAAAAATGTTATGATTTAAATCTTAAGTCTTGGGGGGGATCTGTGGCCATGATCAGTGGTGACACAAAAGTATTTAAGGGGGGGTCCATGGGCCATGGTTGAGAACTCCTTTCTTAGATTATTAAAATGGTAAAAAGGGGTCCCATGTTGTTGCATTAGAACTTTGCCTTACAGAGTAATCTGTATAAAAACCTGCTAAAAGAGACTCTTAATTCATCTCCCGGGTTAGCCCATATTGTTAGATAGTAAATCTAACCATATGGGTGGGCTTCAGCTTTGGGGTCTGCCTGGGGCCCGTTCCTGAGAGGAGGCTTCAGAAACATAATGATCTGGTAGTTTTTAGGACAGGAATGGTGCCACTAGCTTCCCCCCTTCTTTTTGAAGCTCTTGTACCCTGCGCCTCAACCTTTGCCCATAAAATGTGGTGTCAAAAAACTGCTCTCCAGCTGCTTGCTTTGTTTTAAACTATGTACACAAATCGTTACATCTCTTGCATTAAGCTTTTAAGTAAGTCTCAGCCGGAAGCCAGGATAAAGGGCAAAATGAATCAGTCTTCACTGAAAGGAATGGGACACATCTGGTCCCCTGAAGGCCTTGGTAGCTGAATCTTAATAAGAAAATGCAGCTCTCAACTGGGAAAAAGGATCAAGGTCCACTGACGCTCTAAGCACGGCCCAGCAAATGGTGCCTCTCAGCCTTTCCATTGCTAACCTGTCAGAAAAACTCAGTCAGTGCTGAAAACCAAAATTGAGTGTAGCGCCCAAATTTATTTTATTTATTTTTTATTTATTTATTTTAATCCCATTTATATCCCGCCCTTCTCCAAAGACTCAGGGCGGCTTACACTCTAAGCACAAATCAATGTGCTTAGCAGTAGCCTTCATTCTATGTATATGCCTGCCTATTAGGGCTTTCGGGCCCCCCCCCCGAAGCGGCATTATTACAAAGTCAGCTTATTGCCCCCAACAATCTGGGTCCTCATTTTACCTACCTCGGAAGGATGGAAGGCTGAGTCAACCTTGAGCCTGGAGGGATGCGAACCTGCAATAATTGCAGGCAGCTGGTGTTACTTAAGGAGGCATTAGCCCACTGCTCCACCAAGGCTCAAATAGTTAATAGGGGCATGATAGCTAGGGGGAACATCTCTGGGATGTTCCCTTTCTCTTGGTGCCCTAAGTACAGGTAGTCCCTGACTTACAACCACAACTGAGCCCAAAATGTATGTTGCTGGGTGAAACATTTGTTTGCTCTATTTTACAACCTTTCTTGCTACAGTTAAGTGAATCACTGCATTTGTTAAGTTAGTAACACGGTGGTTAAGTGAATCTGGCTTCCCCATTGACTTTGCTTGTCATAAAGTCGCAAAAGGTGGATCACATGACCCCTGGACACTGCGACCATCATAAATATGAACCAGTTGCCAAGGGTCCGAATTTTGAACATGTGACCATGGGGATGCTGTAAATGGTCGGAAGTGTGAAAAACGGTCATGTACGTCATGGAGATTCTCAGTCATCCAGGTCATAGGCATCCAGAAGGTGCTTTTTCATGAGATAACTGGACTTTCTTGGTTTTCTTTGAAGACGTTTCGCTTCTCATCCAAGAAGCGGACAAGAAAGTCCAGTTGCCATGTGATGCAGCACTTTTGGGTCACAAGTAACTTTTTTCGGTGTCATTGTAACTTTGAACAGTCACTAAATGAACTGCTGTAAGTTGAGAATTACCTGTACATGCTTATTTTGCTTAATAGTCAACCCAGGGCCGAGCCAGTCTTTAGCCTAGGATAAATTGTCTGACATACCTTCACAAAAGTAAAAACCCACAATTCACTGCATATATCTCCTGTAATCCTTTCTGAATGATCTACTGCTTTCCCGGTGAGACCGAACTCTGTTTTTATTGTGTCAAACCGTGGCAGCTACTTGGCCTTTAGGAAGCTTGCTGAACATCCTCCCACAGAGGTGATTTGCATGTAGATTTAGGGGGAAATGCAAATAGGGGAAAATCCTGTAAAAAAAATAAATCTTTGGGATGGTTGCTACGATTGATAGTATGACTTTTCAGATGCAAAGCCAGGGGGATTTTGCTTGTTGGGTGCACCCGAGAGAAATGTGATTAGTCTGAGGCTCCAATGGAAATTGGCTCACGGGAATTGGATGTAAATGGCAGAGAAATAGCTCTGAAAATAAACAACCAGATGAAAGGGAGAGGCAGTATTGACAATAGCCAGCGGTCACCAAACAGCATTTTTCACTCATGTGATTTCCTGGAGAGCATAGGAAAATAGCTCTGCCCTGTTGTTCTTGTTGTGATTTCATCGTCTTTCATGTTAGGTACAGTTGGGATAGAAGAACGGATCATCAAGAAAAATGCTGCTCTGAATTATACATGTGATTATATTTCTACGTAGTGTGGGCTGGGAGCTTCTCTCTGTTCCTCAATGCTACGTGCAGGGAAATGCAAGAACAAGGGTGGTCCAATGCCAGTCAGACTAGCTGTTCCAAAGCAGGCTTGAATTGTGCCTTGCAGCAGATCAAAGGCCATTCCTTATCCTCTTTCTTTTTCAGGAATTTGGGGAAATTTTAATTTTGATTAGGGATCGTTATCTATGGAGATTCTCAATCATCCAGGTCACGTTTGTCCCAGAGGTGATTTTTCCAAAAGACAGCTGGACATTCTTGGAATTTTGTGTTTTTTTTTCCTTTGAAAACATTTCGCTTCTCATCCAAGAAGCTTCTTGGATGAGAAGTGAAACATTTTCAAAGGAAAAACCAAGAAAGTCCAGTTACCTTTTGGAAAAAGCACCTTTGAGATTAGAGATAGTCCTCGGCAGTGCTTTTTTTGTAAAAGAAAAAGGTGCCGGAACTCACACGTGTCATACAACCCGCCTTGCCTACCCTACAAGGTTCCATCCAAAAAAGGTGCCGGAACTCCGTTCTGAGCGTTCTATGAGAAAAAAAAAGCCCTGGTCCTCGGTGCTACCACAGTTGGTTTCGATTTCTTCATCTGTCTTTCAAGCCTACAGGTTCCTTACCCTCCCATTCTGGGACTGCCCAACTGGAGGTGTTTCCATATCTTTATCTTCCCCTGGCATGAAACTGAAATCCAAGAAACTCAGGAACCATCAACCAGAATGACGACCATACTCTGAGAAAAGGACCCTGATGCCCTTTAGCCACCTTGCTAATAGCTGACGTAGAGGAACACAATGTAAACATTTCACTTCAGCCCCACTTCTCCTTTGAGAACTAATTTGAACGTCCATTTTTCTTCACCTTCAGCTAATGTGAAGTGGTAAAGAAAAAAAAGCGTGATCATTTTTCTGCACAATATTTCATTCCTTCTCCTCTCAACCAGCCAGGCACAAGTCAGCTGGGGTAAAAAGAAATCTGTGCAATTATTCCTCCATATGTATTTCTGCTCCTTCTGCGCATTGTCCATGGAAGGGAGGTGATACCATAGATGTTGTGACATCATCATTTTAATGACATACGCTATACAATTGGCATCTTCCACATCACAACTGAGCCATTATGTAATTGGAATCATTGATATGATGATTCCATGTCATCATGGCTTATGTCATGGCTTATGGGACCTGTCATGGCTTCCACTTGATGTCTATGAAGCTGTATGGACTTGCATTATAGCAAGGCTGGGAAGCCCGGGGTTTCCAGTTGCTGCTGAAATACCACTGCATAATAATTGGATTTGCTGCAAGTAGCATGTGGAGACTCACAGGTTCCCTACCTCTGTGTTACAGAGAATGAATCTGTCTGATACTACAGCAATGTTTCTCAACCTTGGTAACCTGAAGATGAGCGGAATTCAACTCTCAAAATTGGCTGGATGGAACATTCTGGAAGTTGAAGTCCACCCATTTTCAAGTGGCCAAGGTTGAGAAACACTGTACTAGAGGAACATGTGAAAGGAGTCATAACATGTATTCAGTTACCTAACATGTCACAACTAGTGTTATCAGGCCTCATTTAAATGAAGCTCAACACAATTGCGTGTTGCGGTCAGGGAAGAATCTTGTCTTCAGTTGCTACACCAGGCAATCTATCAAGATTACTGGAGGAAGAATTGCTTTTATATACCACTCATGTGGAGAATAAGTTATGTTGTAGAGGTATTATTTAACATCACCAGCAAAGTATTGCCATAGAATGGAGCAAAACATATTCATTTTCAGGATTTATTCATGACGATACTTTGTTTTCTGTTAGGTTGTTACCTTGATTCTGGGTGATATTGCTAAGCCAATTATGGTTGATCATAAGCATGTACTCAGCCCACATTCATCTGAGCAAAACATTAACAATAGTGCATACTTGGACTGTTGTCTTCTACTTTGAAAGGGAAAACATTAGTGGAGATATTTTCCAGATGTGTTGTAGCGTGCTATGTATTCCTAAATTGGCTTGACAACTTCTGGAATAGATGCTAAGCCACTCCAAATTTATAATCAGCTTGGATGCATCTGTTTATGGAACCATTTCCTGTTGGACAATATTAGTGTTCCTGAACTTTCTTAAATGGTAGCCTTATTTTTCAATTCAAGGGGTAAATCAAGATAACATAAGGCATTTTTTTTCCTCACTGGAAGCAAATGTAGAAAGCTATATATACCCCAATGAGAACCTATCACATGCGATGCATGCATATTGCACCACATGGAGCCAACATGGGTTTTGCTCCATTCTACGGCAATACTTTGCTGGTGAGGTTAAATAATACCTCTACAACATAACTTATTCTCTACATGAGTGGTATATAAAAAGCCAACATTGGATATACGGGAGAATATCCACACACCCAACTCTTGACCTTAAGATGGTAATTCCAGTTTCCATTTTTTATTTAGCCTGGCGACTTAGCAAATAACAGCTGAGAGAAAAGACCATGGAGAAATTTGCAGGACACACCTTTGTCCAGGTGTTGTTTATCCAAGACACTAAATTTATAGGGAATACAATAAATTTTCACCCACCACTACTGGCAGCTTCTACTGTATTTCAGCAATAGGTCTACAAATTATAAATTCCATATCATATTACAATCCAATGACCCAGGCAGCTTTCCCATTTTGTTATTTTGGTCCATCGTTACTAGCTTAATAAAAAATAAAAAAAGAGAACTCATCTCGTGCTCTGGTCTATTGTCAGTTGTTTCAGGAACCTCTTGAAGAACCTCTGTGTCTGTCAGCTGTGATCACCTCTGGCATCTGCCTGTCTCTTGATTTTTCAAAAGGCAGCTTCAACTCTACATGTTTTGTGGGCATCAATCTCACTTATTCTTGGTACATTATTAGGCGAAGCCATCTTTACGGTCTCCATAAATACTAGCTTTGCTGTCAGTTGGCATATAGAAATCTCTGGTTTTTTTAAAAAAAAGCATACAGAAACCCCTGCAAAGTTCAGGCTTCCAATATGTTTTCCTTTCTATTTTCCTCTTCTTTTTCATGCAGTAGCCATGAAGGCTGCAAGAAGACCACCCGTGTGGAACACTGCCACAAAAAAGACATCCAATTCAAGCCAAGCCTCGCTGATTACAGGCTGATCTACTGAAACAGATGTACTAAAGCTTACAGTGGGAAGTGGGGTGGGGTGTCTGTGTTTACATCTCCTCTAAAACCAAGGATTCAGAACAGATGTTCAAAATCTGGGCACATCCTGCTCCTTTCATAACAAGCAGCTTTTCTAAATAAAGAGCAAGAAGGGAAGGTCAGGTCACAAAGAGCACAGCAAGTACTTACAGCAGCCCACCACCAGGCCTGAGGAATGCTGGTGAAGTTTGTGCTGACGACATCATGCTCCACAGTGTAGACCATGGCTGAGAAGGCAGAGATGCCCAGGACGATGAAGAGCAGGAGACAACCTACTTGCTGGTAACACTGGCGTAGAGTGAAGCCAAAGGCTCGGAGCCCTGTGGAATGGCGGGCTAGCTTCAGGATGCGAAAAATGCGCATCAGCCGCATGATGCGCAGCACTTGCCCTACTTTGCCCACTCGCCCCACTTTCTCAATGTCATGTTCATGGTGAGACCCATGCCCGCCAGTCTGGGTCTCATTGATAAAAAGCTCTATCAACAGCTGAAGATAGAGGGGCAAGATAGCAATGAGGTCCACAGCATTGAGAGCGCTACTAGCAAAGCGGTGTAAGTTAGGGGTAGAGAGCAGCCGCAGTACGTACTCCAGAGTGAAGAAGGCCACGCAGAAGGTCTCCACATGTTCCAACACCGGCCGTACCTCTCCAGTGGCTTTGTCCTTCTGCTGCATCTCCTCGACTGTGTTGAGAGCAAGGGCCACCACAGATATGAGAACAAAGAAACTGGAGGCAACCCCCATCGCTTTGGCCATGGTGGAAGAGAAGGGCTTCTCCATGAGGTTCCAAAGGTGCCACCGTTGCGTGGCGTAGCGCATGTGGCAGAAGAGAGCCTCGCTTTCCTGGGCAGCTGCCTGAGCACGGAGCTCCTCCTGCACTTTCAGTTGGTCATTCAGCTCATCACATCTCTCTTCAAAGCAGATACGGCAGCAGCGGGGTGTGTATTTGAGACGGACCCCCCAGTAGCTCAACTCTTCCAAAAAGCTGTGGGGGCACAGCTCGTTTTGTACCTGTAACACCCCGGAAGCGTAGAAGTTGTAGACCAGTTGGAAAACTGCAGGGTCCCGGTCAAAGAAATATTCATCCCCCTGAGCCGCATAGTCATCACAGAGGCCTAGCTGGCAATGGCGATCGGTGGAAGTAACCAAGCGACCGAGGCGCGTGGTGGGATAGGTGGCCACTGCTTGGTATGTGAGATGGTAGGTTCGGCCACCAACATTAATGTTGAGCACCGAGGAGGAAACTAATGTTCTAGCAGCAAAAGCGGGGTCAAATGCAAATATTGAAAGGCGTCTCTTCTGCTCTTCCTCCTCCTCTTCCTCGCCCAAGTACTTCTCAGTTTCCTGGGACAACTGCAATTGATAGGCAGAAGTCGCTTGGGTGTCTATGCGCTCGGCTGCCTTGCATTCTGCAGAAGACACCAGTGGAGTTTCGGGCGCTTTTCCATCCGAGATGGAAAGTTGCTTCTTTTGACTGAAATTTCTCATGGGTGAAACTCTCTAGCCCACCACCCAGGTTTTCAGATGTGTTTCTTGCCACGGCTGTCTTGCTCTGCTTCTTCCTGCTCAAAGCACTCGCGACTCGAGCAGCCAGCCTCACATTTCACTCCAGTCACTCTTCACTCCAGTTGTTGCTAAAACTCAGGATGGGATGCAGGCATGGAAAAGTGGGGCGGGGAAGGAGACGCTGCTGTTGATCACTTTAATCTTGCTGACAGGGAAGAACTGAGTAGTTACAGAAGGGGATTTAAAGGCTATTATCCTATTTTAGCTTCGGCTCCCTTTATCTGTGACGTGAAGGTCTGCAGAGCCAATAATCTTTGGATAATAATTTTTCAAAATGTAAGCATATCAAAATCAATATATCACTATGGGGATCTTCTCAGTATGTTTCCAGAATGGAGGAGAGCCTAGGGTTCCTCACATGGCCCAATGCTAATCCCTCCTTTCAGATGTTCTTCTTGCCCTCCGTTGCCCCTGCCCCTCCTGAAAGTGTGATCCATCCATGCTTACACAGCTGTTCTATTGGCTGGAGCAGATTTTACAGGGAGCAAAGCTAATGCCAATTTTTGTTAATGCTCCAAATAGTCAGTTCAGTGGTAGTGCAGGGATTCAGGCTGACTTAGAGAAGAGTTTCTCAAACTTGGCTAGTTTAAGATGGATGGAGAATTCGGGGAGTTGAAGTTCACCCATCCTAAAGTTGCCAAGTTTGAGAAATCCTGATCCAGAACACAAAAGTAACTGTGCCCCACATACCTTAGCACTGGACACAGAGAAAGGGACGCTGGATGCTGTTTTGGTCTGTAAATCTGCCTGGTCAGACCTCAAAAGCTAGAAGTCAAGCTTCCAGTACCCGATTCAATGCAGCAGACTGATTTCTCTGCATAGCTTTTTGCTTATTGCTTTGATTAACAAGGGGAGAACGTGTTAGACAAAACACAATGTTATATGCATGCCAACTTAATTTGTACAATTACTAAACGAGTTCCTTTGGGAACAGAATATGGAACAGTTTATTGTAGTAAGTAAGATGACCCTGCCATTGGCCTATGACCCCAATTGTTGTCATCTGGTGATCGTTGATGTATTTGCTCAGACAAAATTCAGCTGTCAGAGCAAAATATGTTTCTCACCCCAGTTGCAGTAGACTAATCTTTAATAAAGCAATGCTTTTCACGAATGTTGATGCACCTGCCTTTAGACTTGTAACCACAAACATATTACAGTCCGTTAGTGTTTCAATGCCAGCAAATTGTATCAGTAAAGGAGAAATACCTGTAGCTCTCCAGATGTTAAGTGACTCACCACTGGCCACACCAACTAGCTTGGTAGCAATTGTAGTTCGCCCATACCTAGAACGTCACAAATTCTCCACCTTTGCTTTAAAGCCTCAAGATAGGAATCTTTCTGCTTTTGCTTTTATTTTAAGTAGAGATCCCAGAGACTGAACATCACATACATGTGGCATATGGCCATGTGTTTTGCTTTGTCCTTCCTCAAAGAGAAGAAGGCATTTTGTAATAAACTCTTTGTGAATATCATTCTGCTGCTCATGGGGCTTTGTAAGACTGATGTGTGAAAGTGTGTTTTAAGACCCATTGATTTCACTGGCATGTTCTCTAGATAAAGCTCCATATTTGTATATCACATGCAGGTTCTTCTCTTTCCTTCTTCCCCACCCCCACCCCATGCATTTCCACAGCTGCTTGATGGGTATTAGGTTGTCCAACAGCTTAAATCTGACTTACGGGCTGGCATGAATGTCAAATATGTATTGGCACAAACTCCTGAATACTTGCCATGAATAAACAACAGGGAACTTGATAAGATTTTGATCACCTGACTTTTTGTTTAGTTCCTTCCCCCCCCCCCCCCCCCCCGGTTATGCAGGCTTTGAATTCTGGCTTTCAATTAATTTGTGGAATTTTTCTTTCCTAATCAGATGAAAACTGGGATAATCTTCGCTTTTGGCATGGAGTTGGGATTGGAAGGGGGATTAGTAAATGGATAGCTTCCTTTTGCCATGTTTCTGATGTCTCTGTAATAATTATAATGTATATAGATAAGCAATAGCTGGATAAAGGGGCTAATGCACAATTGCTGATGTTGGGAATAAGGTATTCCAGATGCAACATAATAGGCACAGACAGATATGCTTTAAGGAGATGGAAATAGGCCATGGATCTTAACAAGCTTTTCAAGGCTCTGAACATCATGAAATGTGGTGCCTCTGTCCTGCAGTTGGTGACAGAGATTGGCTGCAAATCATATCATTGCCAGTTCCAGGTGACTGCCACTTCACCTGTCATTGTAAAATGACATCGGTGAATGGTGGAAAAGCATTCTATATTATTTTTTGTGTATAACTTACAAAATATTAAGGGTGGGGGAAGCTTCTCTGGGGTCTTTTAGGCCAGATAATAGATTTTTTAAAAAATCATGGAGGTATAAAAAGAACAATAGGGATTCAAGAAATCAATCAACCATTTAATGAAATGAATTGATTAAAAAAATATGTCACAATACATACAATTTTGGAACGGGGTATGATTTGCTCTGGTTAGGCCACCTCCCCTTTTGGTCCCACCCATTTTGGTAGGGTAATTCTCAGCAGGTCACACACCACCATCCACAAAATTCTGTCCAAACAAAGTCTACCTATGCTGGCTTAAACTGAACGAAAATCCAGTACAGGTAGCCCTCGACTTACAATAGTTCATTTAGCGACCGTTCAAAGTTACGGCACAGAAAAAAGTGACTTATGACTTTTTTTCACAGTTGCGATCTTTGCAGGTTGTAACACCTCCATGATCCTGTGATCAAAATTCTAATGCTTGGCAACTGGCTCATATTTATGACCGTTGCTGTGTCCCAAAGTCATGTGATCATCTCTTGCAAGTCCATGGGGAAGCCAGGCTCAATTAACAGTCAGGTTACTAACTTGTCAACTGCAGTGATTCACTTAACAACTGTGGCAAAAAAGCCATACAACTGTCTCACTTAACAACAGAAATTTTGGTCGTTAAGTCGAGGACTACATGTACCACTGGAGTAATTTGGCAATAACAATAGATTTGTTATTTTGGCAAGAGTTTAACAAAACCTTTCAGTGCAGCCAAAAAAAAATATATTTAAAAATGGAATACAGTGGTGACCATATCGGTTTCACCCTTATGAGAGGAGAAAAGATTTGCAGAAATTAGTCCTCTACTTGCTATGCAAAGCCCAGTCCTGAAGAGGAAGCCTGCCCATTTCTCCAGACACAATGCCACTTAATTACCTCTGTAATAATTTCCCTCCATTATTTTCGAATATTCTATTTTGAAACGGTGCAGGTATTTCTGTAGACGTAACCAGCCAATGCCCTGGGAAGGATGTTTGTGTCTTAAATGAACCTTGTCAGGAAGCCTGTAATCTATCATTCACTGCATGAGAGGTCCCCAAGAATGGTGGCTGTCTGCATGATGACGCAAAAAAATGGCCAACGAATCAGAAGAAAGAGCCAACGACCCCTTGGGAGAAAGCAAGGAAGAAATTTGTGGTTCTTTCTAAATTAAAGCGGAGAGTTAATGGGACATTCCAGGGTTGCCAGTCAGCTGAAAATTACAGAATGTTGTTATCAGGGGAGGATTAACTACTAAATCCACAAATGCCAATAAAGGTTTCTGAATGTACATTTCTGGGTTTAAAATAGGATCATTTGAAAATGTCAGGTAAATGCAAGCATGGAGATGCAGAAAGACCAACTGAGTAAGAACTTAATTTTTAAAAGTCAAGTCAGGAAAGTGCATATATCTACGTAATAGACAGGTTGAAGACAGTTCTTTATTTGAGGTCCAGAAAACTTGGGGTGGTTGTATCGAATAAACAATAAGGACTCTGGGTTCACATTTTGATCGAGATACAGGATCAGCCAAGATCAGCTTAAATGTCCAGGTCTTGAGTCTTAAATTACATCACTTCCAATGGCAAAAAAATCCCCAAGTGGCTTACAATTCTAATAATCAGAATATTTTCATTCATTCACTCATTCATGCATGCATTTGCATTTATACCCTCTCGGGAGAAGGTATTAGGTTCAGATGAAATCCACAAAACCCACACCAAGTTCCATGGTTGAATCTGGACCTGCATTTGGATCTCCCTAATCCAGTAACTAATATATGTCACCAAAGCATAAGACAAATATTATGATATGAAGCAGACCAACCTTAGAAAAGCTTTAAAAAGCCCCCCCAAAAGTCATATATTTTTTTATTCCTGATGATGAAAGAAAACAATGCTCTCTTTAATTTCAGGCTATTTTTTTAAAAAATAAGTGTTTTATTAGTTTATTAGTTTCAAAGCAATTCTGTGTAGTATGGTACTTATGACTAATATTCAGACCAATATAGATATTATCAGCTTTGTGGTCACAGATTTCCTAAGAAAACAACATACAGATATGTCATTAGAAGATTTGGGCAACAGAGAAAAATATGCTGGTTTCTTGCTCTCTCATGAATATCATACCACGGAAAAAGACTTCTTAACATTTCTACATGGGGTGTATGAATCAGTGGGGTAGGGTCTAGAGACTGAAATAAGATGTATCAAAGATGCTTTGGTATCAAGCTACATACAGGTTCTAGGCAAGTCAACACTGTGAATGGCACTTGGAAGCCTCTTGGTAACCAACATAGAGTCTACCTTGATTTTACAAAAAAAGGAGATAATTAGCACCTTAACCTTTTTATTATTATAGAAGCATATCAAAATTTCATGGGACTAGAACTATTTTTCATTTCCTTAATAGATATAATGATGATGATGTTATCCATTCATTCGATTCTATGGGCCAGGTCTCTCCACATCTTCCAATCTTGCACTCCTTCTTTGAAATTGTTCTACGCTCTGGTTGGTGTCAGTTTTGATGGTGTCCAGCCAGCATGTTCACTGATGGTCTGGTTTCCTTTTACTGCTAACTCTTCCAAACATAATTGCTTTCTGTAGCCTTGGTGGAGCAGTGGGCTAATGCCTCCTTAAGTAACACCAGCTGCCTGCAATTAGTGCAGGTTCGCATCCCACCAGGCTCAAGGTTGACTCAGCCTTCCATCCTTCCGAGGTAGGTAAAATGAGGACCCAGATTGTTGGGGGCAATAAACTGACTTTGTAATAATGCTGCTTGGGGTGTGTGTGAAAGCCCTAATAAGCAGGCATATACATAGAATGAAGGCTACTGCTAAGCTTGTAAGCCGCCCTGAGTCTTCGGAGAAGGGCGGGATATAAATGGAATAAAAATAAAAAATAAAATAAATAAATAAATTCCCCCGCATGACATGAGCAAAATAAGTGAGACGCAGCTTCGCGATTTTCCCTTCTAGTGACATGTCTGATTTAATAGATAATTGGATAGGAATAACTGTAGAAGGGGGATGCCAAAAAGGAGAATAAAAATAGTTGAGGTGGCAATCATGACAAGACAATCGAAACCTCAGCCACTTTTAATATGTAGCATGACATATAGAGTATTTATGCCACCTTTTGACCGATATCAGAAAGTTAAGCAGGTTTGGATGTGGTTAGGAGACTATTGAGAACTATAACAGGGTTGTGGGCTAATCCTGGACCAAACTAAAGGGACATGCCTGTGAAATCACCAAGTATAATGCTCAATCTGAAGTTTTTGCTGTTGTGTCCCAGCCTTTGTGAGTCCTTGTTAACTCACAAGGACAAACCCCTCTTTTAACAAATAGGCTGGAAATGCAGGAAAAACAAACCCCTTTTATTATTATTTACAGACCTGCAAAATGTCCCAAAAGCAAACAGAGCATGATCCAAATGGAGAATTGTTCACAGGCAAGGCAAATAGAACATGATTCCATGAAACTTGAGTCCTTTGCAAACGGTTGCCTTCAGCAACCAGCACCGCCCACACCTTCCCTTTTTATTATGCAGCCCCAAGGTGTGACTTCTCAATGCCTTTTCCTCCTCCCTTGGAGCCGCCCCATTGCCTTCCTCTGTCCTGCTCTTGTTGCCTGGTGGGAGAGTATTGTATAACTGCGTTCCCACAGCTGTAGGCAAAAAGAAATGGTTTGAATTAGGCAGTTTTCCTGTACTTGGAATTGGCAAGCTCTCTTAGAGAGATATGAAGTGGAAAAGCAGAAGTGGAAAACTTATCCTGGGAAATGTCCTCAAGAAGACAAGCACAATTAAGACAGAAAGGCAACGGTACACCAATGGCAAAACGGAAGGTGAAAGATTGCACGAAGCAATATCAAGAGTTGCTCCTAAAATCTACACATAAGAATCAGAAGCTGTACTGATCAATGGGGAGTCCAATAAGTGTACAACAGACTGTGTGGTTCAATTTTCACATGATAGGTCCTGGCCCTTGGTGCTATAAACTCTTGACTGTATTTCACCAAGTAGGTTGGTTAGCAAAGCTAATGAGCATAATTTACCCTGCAACCCTATACGCACTTACCTAGTAGTAAGTTATTAATAATCATACATCCTTGGCCTAAGACACCTCCTTATAAAGTTAGAAAGGCATTCATTGAAGTCCTCTTATTGGCTCAGTTATAGCTTCAGGAATCCTTCTAAAAACTCTAAAAAGGTATAAGCAATGTTTGGTGGCCAGCACATTCAACCAGAATGGAGTCATCCTCTGAGATAATTAACTCAAAACACTTTTCTGCAGCACTGTTCATATTCATTTATTAGGAAACTTTTGATCACCATACCAGTCCCCCGTCCCCCAGACAGATCAAATCATCTGATAAGTTTCAAAACAACTGGGCCCCAAACGCACAGAAGCGCATCTACAAAGGCTTTCCGTCTGAGAGGGTGCAAGAAAAGACAGCAAATTTTTGCTGGCAAAAATAATTTGATTCAAAGCTCTCCTGGTTAAGAATGGCTTAAGGGCTGCAATTCTGTGCTCATTTATTGAGAAATAAGACCTTCTTAAAATCAATAGAACTTTCTTAAAGTCACATGTATTGATTGAACCATAGTACAGAAATCAATTTGTATGGAAGCTATTTTTTTTATCAACTAAAAATCGATTCTCCTGTCCCTTTACCCTACAATATCCTTGATATCCAGTACAGGAAATACTTTTACAGCAATATTCAATGAAAATAAGCAGGATTTGGGATGTGGGAAGTCCTGGTGATATTCTACAGCAGGGAGACCTACTGTACATTGCTCGTTGCAAGAATTCATGTGGCCTTCAGTTTTATCTCCAAGGTCCTCTGGCAAGGGAACTAGCAAGGATGACTGACCGGAAGAAACGAGTGGCAAAGAGTGAGTACATGAAGACTCCTAGAAAAAGCAAAATGTTCTCCTGATAATAGAATAACAGAGTTAGAAGGCACCATCTAGTCCAATCTCCTGCTCAGGCAGGAGACTGTCATTCCGAACAAATGTCTATATAGTCTCTTCTTAAAAACCTCCAATGATGGAGCACCCATAATGTCTGGAGGCAAGCTGTTCCACTGGTTAATTGTTCTAACAGTCGGGAAATCTCTCCTTAGTTCTAGGTTGGTTCTCTCCTTGATTAGTTTCCATCCGTTGTTTCTTGTCCTTCCTTCAGATGCTTTGGAGAATAGGTTGACCCTCCCCCTTCTTTGTGGCAGCCCCTGAGATATTGGAACACTATCATGTCACCCCTAGTCCTTTTCACTAGACATACCCAATTCCAGCAATCATTCTTCCCAGTGCTTTTTTTGTAAAAAAAAAAAAAAGGTGCCGGAACTCACACATCTCATCCAACCCGCCTTGCCTATGCTACAAGGTTCCATCCAAAAAAGGTGCCGGAACTCCATTCTGAGCGTTCTATGACAAAAAAAGCCCTGGTTCTTCCTATGTTTTATCCTCCAGTCCCCTAATCATCTTGGTTGCTCTTCTCTGCACTCTTTCTAGAGTCTCAACATCTTTTTTATATTGTGGTGACTAAAACTGGATGTAATATTCCCAGCATGGTCTTACCAAAGGGGGCTGGTATGGTGATCAAATGTTTCCTAATAAATTGAGTATGAACAGTGCTGATCTATTGAATAAAATTGGAAAGTCAAGAAAGATTGTCCTTTCCTATCATTATATTTTTTAATTAATGGTATTTATAGGCCACAGAAATTGTACAGAATGATCTCCAAAATATCTCCAGCCACACTCTACACTTTCATACACTTCAAGAGAGTTTCATAGGTATGCTGGCCAGGCTCTATGTATTAATCTAGAAACTGCCCCTCAACTGATAAACAATCAGGAGGAATTTGGTAGCACTTTTCCAGTTCACTTAATCAGATCATCTAGTAAAAAGCTTATGCTTTGTAATAAAATGCATTAATTGCAAAAGTTGCCACCAGATTCGTCCTGATAATTTTGCCACTAACATGGCTCCCTTCTTCTGATAACACCCTCATCTGATACTTTCCCTTTTTGTTATTAATCCAAACAACCATCTTAATTCTCTAAGAAGACATTATAAAGATAGACTACTAACTCTTCCTTGACCTGACTGATTTCCTAACACAAGTCTCACCTTCAAAACAATGTACCTGGGAAGACATAAAATAACCCTAAGAGAAAATAAATCTACCAGTAGCTTTAACCCTAAGAGAAGCAAGTGATCAAGATATACTGTTACGCTTATCTGAAGTGTGGGGTAAAAATGCAGCATTGCTCCGTTTCAGAAGGAAGATCCACCTTGTGTTTAGGAGTATTTATGCCTTTGCTAATGAACTGCAAAAAAAAAGTTGTTATGTAGTGGGTTGCTTCTCTCTCTTAATTTGTTGTGCTGACTGTAAAATTCAATTACATTAACAGTTTGCTGTATTTCTGAGATCTGAAGTACTCCAGCTAATTAATCACGCTAGAATTATATTGTACACTGTGCAATGAAACACTTAATGTGCTGATGAGACCCAACAGCTTTTTTTCTCACCCAGGTTGACTGAGTAAATGTGGTGAGAGGAATTAATAGGGTGGGGAATTGAAATGTTCCCAATTTTGAGGGGTAGAATGGAAGGTGAGTGGGGAAACTCTACTTCAAAATACCAGTTGCGCTTTAGAATGTTCAAGGCTTTGGAGTTTTAAAACCTTTACAGTGAATCAGTACAGGCCATCTTCAACTTACAACCATTTGCATTATTGTCATAGCTGAATTCTGTTATAGCTGATCCAAAGTTACAATGGCAATGACAAAATGACTTATGACTATTTTTCATACTTATGACCATTGCAGCAACCCCATGGTTACATGATCAGAATTTGAATGTTTGGCAACTGGCATGTATTTATCATGGCTGCAGTGTCCCGGGATCATATGATCCCCTTTTGCGACCTTCTGACAAGCGAAGTCAATGGAAAAGCCAGATTCCCTTAACAACTGTGTTACGAACTTGACAATTGCAGTGATTCACTAACAACTGTGGCAAAAAAAGGATTGTGAAATGGGGAAAAATTCACTTAACAACTGTCTCACTTAGCCAGAGAAATGTTGGGTTCAATTATGGTCATAAGTCAAGGACTACCTGTAAATCAGCATTATTGTCATAGCTGATTTCTGTTATAGCTGTTTTTTTTCTTGTTTCCTTCTGCTTGCTTTCTCTTCTTCCTCTTTTACAAATTAACAAATACATTTCAAAATAAATTATTATCATAGCCATATTCTGAGGACACCGCCACAATGTCTTAATCAATGACCAATGGCTTACCAAACATTATTTGAAGAGCAATTCTCTCTGTTTTCCTGGCTCTGTTAATGTTATTTGAGCCCAGTGAATGGCCCAATTTTCAGCACCAGAACCACACCTACTTTGAAGCAAGGCTACCCCCACCACAAGCCCTGCAAGAAAAAATGGAGAGAAAAATCACAAATGAGAATATTTGTGGATTTATACAGACTTGAGGTAAATGAAAGTAGGTCCTGTATCCTCACGATTCATTTTTTTAGGGGTGGAGGAATATTTTAGAATTTTATAACTTGGGAAATGTTAAATGCTTTCCTTGAATTTCCAACCTAAATCAATGTATGGTGTCATCCCTCTTGTTGTTGTTAGTTGCGAAATCGTGTCTGACCCATCGCGACCCCATGGACAATGTTCCTCCAGGCCTTCCTGTCCTCTACCACCTTCTGGAGTCCATTTAGGCTCACACCTACTTCTTCAGTGACTCCATCCAGCCACCTCATTCTCTGTCGTCCCCTTCTTCTATTGCCCTCAACCTTTCCCAGCATTAGGCTCTTCTCCAGTGAGTCCTTCCTTCTCATTAGGTAGCCACAGTATTTGAGTTTCAACTTCAGGATCTGGCCTTCTAAAGAGCAGTCAGGGTTGATCTCCTCTAGGACTGACCAGTTTGATCATCTTGCAGTCCAAGGGACTCGTAGGAGTCTTCTCCAGCACCATAGTTCAAAGGCCTCAATTCTTTGGCGCTCAGCCTTTCTTATGGTCCAACTTTCACAGCCATATATTGCAACTGGGAAGACCATAGCCTTGACTATACGCACTTTTGTTGGCAAGGTGATGTCTCTGCTTTTTAGTGTGCTGTCTAGATTTGCCATGGCTTTCCTCCCCAGGAGCAAACATCTTTTAATTTCTTGGCTGCAGTCCCCGTCTGCAGTGATCCTGGAGCCCAGGAAAATAAAATCTGTCACTACCTCCATTTCTTCCCCATCTATTTGCCAGGAATTGAGAGGGCCGGATGCCATGATCTTGGTTTTCTTTATGTTAAGTTTCAAGTCATCCCTCTACTTATATGGTTCTAGCATACAGAAGCTATCAGATTCAGCCCTACCTTCTCTAGGTGGATCAGAAACCCTAAAGCAAAGGTGGGCAACTATGGCAATTTTATGACCTGTGGACTTCAACTCCCAGAATTCTTAAGCCAGCATGGGTGGGTCAGGAATTCTTGGAATTGAAGTCCAAAGGTCGTAAATTTGCCATAGTTGCCCACTCCTACCCTAGAGTCAATGTTACTCTTCTGGAGTCAGATTGGCCCATGACCTGGCTTAGCATAAGGCATTTTCTGATGGGCCTACTTGTCATAAGCCTTTCGTTCTCACTGATTTTTCAGAATTACAAACTGGTTCCGGTCTGCTGTTTATCTAAAGGTAAGTAGCCAAGCCACTGAAGTCTAAGCATCCCCAACTTATTTTCCATTTGATCATTATTTAAATTGGTTGTAACTGAGGAATCCATTTCTACAGAATCGTGAAATATTTGCTAGAACAAACAAAGCTGCTGAATGTGGAACAGGAAACAGATATAATCTAAAGCCAGATGGCGTAGACATGCTACAACAACTTCTGAGGAACATTTGAAGAAAATGGGATTTGTTCTGCATCCCTTAGGATACTGTGACAAATGGCACAGTCATCTTTGAATTGCAGCATTCTGCATTCAATTTGGCAGAGGCAAATTCTCAGGATCTACACCTCATTCCACATGTCAAAATACCAGTTAGTTAATCTAACACCTCTGTGGAAGTTTGTAACTGCTCAATTCTTTATTGCTTTAGAAACTGAATTACCGTATGCCTTTCAGATCAAAAGGATGCCCCACTTTCTGGAAGCATTGAAGAATTGACTCCCAAATGAAATGCTTTCCCGGCACACCCCCTGTTGAGAAACACCAAATGAATGCATGCTCTCGTGGCTATAACACTGAGATTGTTAGAATTTAATGAACTGGAGAGGTTTATACAAAGAGAAGGGAAGAAGCTCAGCAAATGCTCCTTTTAAGTGAAGGGTATAAAAACATACCCAAAGAACAATGTTACATATGCAATATAGTTTGGTGGGACTGCATTGTTCAGTTTATTTATATATATATATAAGGTAAAGGTAAAGGTTCCCCCGCACATGTGTGCTAGTCGTTTCCGACTCTAGGGGCCGGTGCTCATCTCCGTTTCAAAGCCAAAGAGCCAGCGCTTGTCCAAGGACGTCTCCGTGGTCATGTGGCTGGCATGACTAGACGCCAAAGGCGCACGGAACGCTGATACCTTCCCACCGTAGTGGTCCCTATTTTTCTACTTGCATTTTTTACGTGCTTTCGAACTGCTAGGTTGGCAGAAGCTGGGACGAGTAACAGGCGCTCACTCTGCTATGCGGCACTCGGGATTCGACCCGCCAAACTGCCGACCTTCTGATCGACAAGCTCAGCGTCCTAACCCACTGAGCCACCGCGTCCCTTATATATATATAAGTTACCGCAAACATCCCCACCAGGCACCCTCCCAGCTATTTAGTGCTTCCATAGGGCACCAGATTGCAAAAGGCCAAACCTGGGTTAGAAAAGAGGTAAAATTGTGACTGACACTGAATTATTTAGGATGGCTGATGAAACTTAGTGAGCTAATGACTCCAAGAGGGTTTATCTGAATGAAGTGATCCTTCCACACAGGATTTTCATGCTTCTTCAGACTTAGATCCACATCTGTATGATCTCCTATCCTGCTCTGGGGTTTACCAGCTCAGCCAATTTATTTCAAGCGCAGCTGCCAGATGTTTGAAAATAGAACAAAATGAATAGTTTCTTTGAAATGCTAAAGTTCTGTGGACCTTTTGGGTAGTTGTCAGGATTCTAGTTCTCTCTCTTTCTCTCTCTCTTTCTCTCCTTCCTTCTCCTTTCTCCCCCTCCCTCCCTCCCTCAAACACAATAGTATTATTTCAACTGCCTAGGAGCTCTCTTAAGAAAGTGACTTAGGAAGATATGACTTCATAGATGGGTATTTTTTAAAATGGCTACACAAATATATGAAGCAAAAGTGTGGATGGTACATGTATAAGCAATTTATTTTATGTCCCTTTGTGTGAGATGGGGATGGGGGATTCTCATTACTCCAATATTCCTAGCAGCTTAGAGAAAGGCAGTGATGAAATGATGTTTCTTGCATCTTATGCTCAATGCTGATGTCATTAATATTACCTAAGTATAATGGCAACTTACAGTGTACAGTGTAAGCTATCCCTAATTGGGGCAAAAAAAAGAAATATTTAGAATTCCCTGGGAATCCAGGGAAGGAAACTTGTAGTAGAGATGGATAAATGCAAGATCATCTCCCTATGCAAAAGAGAGGGACTCCATGTATGGTGTTATATGCCCAATCAGGAAAAAACAGGCTTCCTGATCACTTCTCATTGATGTGATATATACATAGATTCTATTCTGCAGTTAGGTTGAATGTTCATAAATTGGGAATATTACATTCATTTTTCCTATACGATAAGCACATACTGGGTGAATATGGCTTCTGATTGCTCTCTACAGACTAGAAAATTCACAGCTGATAATTCTATCTTGAGAATCTGTAAATATCAGCTACCAGGAACCTTAATAGTCTTTATATCCTATTTTTAGGTTTAGGAGAAGACAGCTAGGTAATCATTACTGAAAACAAGAAGGTCATTTATTTTCTTTCATCTAATGTAGCATACGTTTCCTTATGCTTCTGAGGAAAAGCTCTAATTTTCAGCAGGCTTAGAAGTTATAATTTCCACCCAGCTTAGTGAACCAATTATCCATCTACCAAGAAAAAATATAGTTCAAACCCTAGCCCTAACCCTACAAATCCTAACCATAAAAGTATAATAATTGATATACAGTGCTGCCTTACTTGAGCAGATGGTCAGGTGCTGCCATCCATTCAAGTAACAGCTACTATAAGGTTCAGCTGAAGTGAACAGAGACAGTGGCGTAGCGTGGGTTGTCAGCACCCGGGGCAAGGCAAGTAATTTGCGCCCCCTAACCTGCTGGGCGGCCGCTGCACTGTCCCTCCCCCAGATAGTCCCTCGCTCTCTCTCCGCACCGCACCGCACGCCTGGCACCCCCCCCCTCCACAGTGGACGGTGACCCGGCGGCTCGGATTGGATTCGCACAGCCAGCACTGCTGTGAGAGAGAGTGAGCCAGGCAAGGGCAGAGAGCTGCGAGTGTGAGTGTGCTCCCCCAGATGTTGCGGCCGGTGCGGCCGACCCCCCTTGCACCTCCCACGCTACGCCACTGCAGGGGTCAGCAACCTTGGCTCTTTTATGACTCGCGGACTTCAAATCCCAGAATTCCCGAGCCAGCGTAGCTGGCTTGGGAATTCTGGGAGTTGAAGTCCACGAGTCATAAAAGAGCCAAGGTTGCCGACCCCTGTTACCCAGGGGAATCTCCTTTTGTGAGGAGGACTCATCCCTTCCCAGGCCCAGATAATTATAGCTCTCTCCGCGCTGCAGTTCCCAACCCGCGGCGAGCGGCAACGGGGCGCGCTTCCCTTCTCTAGCGCGCTCCGGAAGCCAGGAGGAAACTGACCGGCTCCTTTTACGGCGAGGGACAAGCCGAGACAAGCCCGGTCCTGCTCCGAGGTTGTCCTGAAGCGCGTCCCCGCCCCCCCTCACCTTCCTGGCCTCTCCGCAGGGCTAGCGCTCGGAGAGGAGCTCTCTGGACAACCGACGGCTTCTGCCGGGCAGAAAAAGCCGGTTCCGATTGGGCGGGAGAGGACCGTGGGGGGGGGGAGGAGGAGGAGGAGGAGGAGGCGGAGAGGAAGAGAGTTGGGCTTGCAGCCATGAAATGTAAACCCAGGCGGGGGGGAAAAAAAGCCGCTCCGGTAAGTTGATCGCCCCTGCCTTGGCGAAGGCTGTCTTCGGCAGGACTCGGCTCGCCCCAGGGACCGGATGACTTCAGGCTCCAGCCGGGCCTGGCTCCCCGGAGCCTTCTAGGCCAGGCAAAGAAGAGCGCCTCCGACTTGTGGCCTATGGAGTTTCTGGTCGGAGCGGCCCGAAGGAGGAGTCACGCTGTGTGTTTGTGTGTGTGTGTGTGTGTGTGTGTGGCGCGCCGTGGGGCGTCAGGCCCTTCCCGGCTGGGGCTCCGGTGCCTCCGCCCTGCCGGATCCCGGCGCCGTCGAGTGCGCCCCCCCAGATGTTGCGCCCGGTGCGGCCGCCCCCCCTGCACCCCCCACGCTACGCCACTGAACAGAGATATGCAGCACTTCAGAATAATTTGGAAAAGGGTTTTGGAACACCTAGAAACATGATCTGCAGTTTGTTAAAGCAGCTGAATCTTTTCCTGGGATTCTACTGGTGCCTTTGCATTTGATCTTGCAAAAAAATGTGGCTGCTTTAAGGGATTGCAGTGAGGTGCTGTACTGTAGTTGTACCTGTGTGTATTTTGAAATGTGTTTTTGAAATCATATCTGAAACACTGCAAAGCCCTATTACAGAATGCCCACCACACTTAGCTTCTAAGCATCCGAAAGGACTGTCTTCTGCCAATGGTTTCTACTCATCTAATTTAGTTAGAACAGAGCTGGAAGGGATCTTAGAGGTCTTCTAGTCCAACCCCCTGTTCCAGCAGGAGTTCCTATACTATTTCAGACAGGTGGCTGTCCAGTCTTTTCTTTAAAAAATCCAGCTGAAGTCAAGCTGTTCCACTGATTAATTGTCCTCACTGTTAGCAAGTTTCTCCTTAATTCCAGGTTGCTTCTCTCCTTGATTACCATAGTTTCCATCCACTGTTTCTTGTCTTGCCTTCTGGTGCTTTGGAAAATGAGTTGACCCCCTCTTCTTTGTGGCAGCCCCTCAAATACTGCAATACCTCTAGTCCTTCTTTTCTCTAGAGTCTAGAGTCTAGACCACAGGTCTGCAACCCGCAGCTCCGGAGCCGCATGCGGCTCTTTCAGCTGTCTCCTGCGGCTCCCGGTCTTCTGCCATGTGCAGTCAAAAAAAAAAGTGGGACTAAAAAGTTCAACCAATCAATTCAAATATGCAGGGTAGGTGCATACTTCGCCTTGGCTCCACTCTTCAGTCAAACCCTGTTCTGCGCATGCGCGCATGTAAGCGCATGCACACATATTTTTTGCGGCTCCCAGTTTTTCCTTTTGTGAGGGAACTGGTTCCGAGTGGCTCTTTCACTGTTTCAGGTTGCTGACCCCTGGTCTAGACTATCCATACCAAATTCCTGCAACTGTTCCTTAAATGTTTAGTTTCCAGCCCTTTAATCATCTTAGTTGCTGTTCTCTGAACTTTTTCCAATTTAGTCCAACAGGTTGGTCATGTTATGGGTCCCATAAGCCATGGAGTGTTGGCAGGCAGGGACCAGAAGATGTGCCTTCTCTGTCCTCTGGAACACTCTTGCCTCAGAATCCAGGTTGACCCTAACACTGTTGGCTTCTTATAAGGCCTTGAAGACTTGGCTTTTTGCCCAGGCCTAGGCAAAAGGCCTGTGTGAAGGGCCCCATCTCATGGCTACATTGACAACTGTGATGACATTTTTTTCACGGCTGCCTTATATATTTAATTTTGTACTATGTTGTAACTATTTTTAATTACTTCATAATTGCTCTCCACCCAGAGTCACTTCTTTGAGATCGGTGGCTGTAGAAATTGAATAAATTGAATAAATAAATCTATAATTTCTCTGCATTTCCCTTCCAGACACAGAAGAGAGAATCCAGAATCCAACACTGGATCCCTGTTTTCTGACCTCTGATGGCATCTCAGTTGGACTCCTTTAAAATCAGGATATTCTGAAGGTAACCAAATGGAGAAAGCAAGGGCTTAGGCAAGAATTCAAGGAGGATCCTAAAGCTTTTTATTCTTTGCCAAATCATATTATGAGAAGACATTTATGCCTGGTTTAAATTTTCTCCCACTTGAATTGACAGAAGGTATTTGTTGTTGTTACAGTAAAATTAGTATGGACATCAAACACTGTTCCTGAAGCCAGCTAGACTTTAGTATTCATCTGAATGCTTGGGACATTCAAATGAATAAATAGGATTGTTTTGCTTACTGAACAGTTTTAAGGTTAATCTTTTGCTAATATTTATTATTTTATTTCCAAACTGGGTCAAAACTGGCTTCTATTCCTTGTAATATAATATAAAGAAAAAAGTGAGAAATAAAGTACAAATTATAGGTTTGCATCACAGCAAATCTCAGAATTCAGTGACAGTTCTTTCATGTGTTGATTTGAAGAACTATTTCCCGATCCTTTCATGAAATTGGACTTTAGCAAACTCTCAGGCCGCATCAGATTTAAAAATTGAGGTTTAAGAAATCCATATGATACAATATAAAAATTTCCTGAAGACTTAGCAGTGATCAGATAAAACAAACCAGGTTGTGCCATCTAGTGATGAGGTACAGTCAAGATTTGGAGAAACAAATGTAGGAAGAGCTCAAATAGTGTAGGAGTTATGGCATACACATACATTGCAGAATGTTTGCCAATTTTGTGCCACAGTATTTTTGTAGTTTATGCAAAATCCACATGATCCAAACTTTATTAGAAAGTAAAAAATAGTTGTTTTTTTAAAGCCAGTTTGATCTAGTGGTTAAGGCACTGGGGTAGAAACTGGAAGATTGTGAATTTTAGTCCTGCCTTAAGCATGAAAGCTGGCTGGGTGACTTTGGGTCAGTCAATCCCCCTCAGCCCAGCCCACCTCACAGGGATGTTGTGGAGAAAACAGGAAGAAGAAGAATTAGGTATGTGGGGTACTTGGTGCTCTCTGACTTGGGTTGTTTTCTTGCAGATGTTTCATTACCCAACTAGATAACATAATCAGTGCTAGGAGGAAGTGGAGTTGCTCTCTGTTTATATACTAGATATAGCCTTAGATATGCTCGCCGCTTTGAATTACTTATAAAATAATAAAGGTGAGTTAAAAAAATTCTTTAAAAACAGTTTAAATCTTTGATATTTAGAGTTAAGATCCTGTGGTCATATTAACCATTCTTCTTTTTCCTTCTCTGGCAACAATATATTTGTGGAATGAAGGGGCCCTGCCCTAAAGATCATCACAGCAGAGAGCAGAATCTAGACAAAGGAAGAAGCTCAGCAGATCCAGATTTGATTAATGCTTGGATGGGAGGCTACCAGAAATCCCAGAGTTATAGGCTAAACTGCAAAATCAGAAGGCAATGGTCCCCACACCTTAAATGTAGCTTAGATAGATCATAGATAGATGATAGATAGCTAGATACAGTAGTGGGATTCAGCACTACTTCGGCAGAACTGGTAGCTAATTTTTTGTTGTCCAGGCCCAAAATGGACTTCCGGAAACAGCATCCACACAGAGAAGCGGGTCCACCACTGGATGGATAGATAGATAGATAGATAGATAGATAGATAGATAGATAGATAGATAGATAGATAGATAGATAGATACATAGATACATAGAACAAACGAACTGTGTGACAAAGAGGATAGCAATGGAGCTTTACTAGATAGGCCCTCTATCAAAGCCATTGACTCTGCTTGTCAGAAATTTGCAAAAGGTGATCACATGATCCTGGGACATTGCAGCTGTCGTAAATACATGCCAGTTGCCAAGAATCTGAATTTTGATCCATGGGGATGCTGCAACGGCCATAAGTGAGAAAAACGATCATTTGTCATCCCAAAGATGCTTTTTCAAAAGGCAAGTGGCCTTTTTTTGTTTCTGCTTGGAGATGTTTCGCTTCTCATCCAAGAAGCTTCTTCAGTTCTTCAGCAGAACTGAAGCAAAACTGAAGCTTGGATGAGAAGCGAAATGTCTTCAAGCAGAAACAAAGAAAGTCCACTTGCCATTTGAAAAAGCACCTTTGGGACAACCATGGATGGCTAAGAATCTCTACGGACAGATCATTTGTCACTTTTTTCTGTGCAGTTGTAACTTCAGCCACTAAATGAATGGTTGTAAGTCAAAGACTATGTGTATGCCTGTCACTGCACGTTTTTTTTTTTTGTTCGTCAGAAAAGTTCATTTCTAACTGTACATTTCCCCTGCTCTCTGCACCTGTTGTGATAACTTATCTGGTAACCATAGTGAATCCCATATGACTAGTTATGTTATGGTTTCAGTCTGCTTAGTGCGCATGTCTAGAAAAAGTTCACAGTGTTTTCTTTATTGTTTTTCACTTTGCTGTTACTGTCTGTTACGTTAGGATGTAGTCAGCTAGCTCTCTTTATAATATATATTTAGTTTTTATATTTTAATTTTTATATTTTTGTAATTAAAAGGTATTTAGTAAGATTATGCGTCGTGTTTTATTTCCTTCCTTCATGCACATCATGCATTCTCTGAAGCACGGTGCCTCGCCCTCTACTAAGGTGATTTATACCTTAACAATGCCCCCTCAGCACCTGTTATGAAATACTCCATCCAAACACAAGAGCATCAACAGGTTAATAAATCTAGGAGGGTGCTAGCCTGCGTAGGCCTAGCTAGATAGAAGGGAGAGAGGCAGGGAATTATTATAAACTTCTCTACGTCAATTATTTTAATCACTGGATTGTGAACAAGCAACAGTAACAAATGTCGGTGTCTCTTAGTGATTATATCAAGCCTCTGACAAGTTATTCTGATGTTGTTTAATTGTACTTCCTCCACCCAAACATTGTACAATTTGCATGTTATATAGAGATGATAGATATAGATACAGTCATCCTGTTCAATTCGGTCACAGGCAGAAGGAGGAAGATCTGATACTTCTTACTGAATTGCCTATTATTGTGTCCTAAAGTTCTTGTAAACAATGAGGGAGCTATACTATAGAAAGAAGAATAAAATCAGCTAAAGCTGATTATCTACATTTTGACCAGACTCTGGGTACACCTCTGGCTCCTAGATTGTTTTGACCAATCAGCATCGTTTGTCTCTCCCAAGCGATATTCTGACACACAGCCAGATTTTTAGGCTGGGCCTTCTCCCCTTCCAGCTACCTCAACTCGATTTAATCCATGTTATTTATGATTTCCCCCTCCTTTTCTAACATCTGAGCAGAGCTTTTATCTTAGTCTGAAATGTTATAGGATTTCTTGCCTGAGCTGGGAGTGGGGGGTTGTACTAGAAGACCTCCAAGGTCCCTTCCAACTCCATTATTTTACTATTCTGTTATTCCGTTTATCTCTTCTGCACATTTTGTTCAACGCATGAAGCATATTCCCTGGGAAGGCAGATCACTAGAGAGAGAGAGAGAGAAAAAAAAGAAATCTCTGTTTTGGTATTTCAAAGAGTTATTTTGTGGGCCAAAGTTCACAATGCTGAGTCAAGCTTGAGCAATCTCAAACTGACCTCATGTGGCTTCTGCTGCGAGCAAACACACCAAGCGGGTAAAGGACACCCCAGAATGAAATGGCTATAAGAACAGGTGCCATTGTGGGAGTCCGCAGAAAAATACCTGAGTAGTTTTTGGCTACAGCACTTTCTTTGGCATCCGTAGGACTCTTGAAGGGAAGAACCCCAGTTGTGAAAATGATTGATGCTGACAATTTTGTGAGAAGAGTTAACGGTTGACGGTTTGGGTTTAGTCTGGGAAAAGTGATGTTTATGTTGCCCCCAAGAAAACCTGGATCGGAGTCGAGCTGGATATAAACTTTCCCCTTGAGTGGATCCTGTTCACCTGACATATCCCAGAAATTTGCCAGAAATTTCTCTCTGCAATCAACTCCCAGAAGAATACAAGTAGGTGTGTGTGTGGGGGGGGGGGTTAAAGGAAGGAGAAAGATGGTATGTAGAAGCTTCAAGTCAATGGGAAGGTTGCTGTATTTGCTGAACAAATTGCTCCATTTGATGGCTAGCAAGGAGGTGGAAATTTACATTTACAAGAAATGTGTTGCTATTGTTAGGTGGCTAACCCTATAGATGCCAATAATGTAGGAAAACATACTGAGTTTGCGAATCTTTATTATTTGTTTATTAAATCTTTATGCTGCTCATCTCCCCTATGTCTCTGGATCTTAATAATTAAAATATGAATGATTAAAAGGCAAATTAAAAATGTAAAGCTATACAGAACACCAAGACTAAGTAAGAGGCAGATGGCAGGGGGATGAGGCCTTCTTACCCTATAAACCAGGGGTCCCCAATCTTGGCCACTTTATGACTTGCTGGCTGAGGAATTCTTGGAGTTGAAGTCCACAAGTCATAAAATGGCCAAGGTTGGGGACCCCTGCTATAAACCACCAGCAGCGATAAGCATACCCCTTGAGACCCCAAAACAACAGGCAAAGCCAAATTTTAATGCCCTTCCTGAAGGCCCAAAAAGTGGGAGCATTCCTCATTTCCAGTGGTAGAGGGTTGCACAAGGATGGGACCACAGCGGAAAGGGCTCTTCTCCTTGAAAAATGGGTATAGAATGGCAGTTGAACTGGGTGAGCTTTAGAAAATGATGAAGAACTGAGAGCTACATTCAAAAATATATTTAGGGATGCTTCTTATCCTCCACTGGATATAAATGGATTGCAGGGATTTCCGAACCACTATTTTTGCAATATTCTAAGAGTTACCATTCTAGTCCAGTAATACCGTAGCCATTCTTAACCTTTTCATTATTTGCTGCTCAAATTTATTCATTTGTTGTTCCATTATCTTTGCTTTTACTTTACATCTTTCATTATATCACTGATGTGGATGTTTACTAGGCTGATGCTGCTCTGTCAGCAGTAAAGGTTTGCCCCAGAAATCTTCCAACTTGCTCCCCCCACCCCCCCAAAAAAGAAACACTGAGTATGTGCTATGTGTCTTTAGCAAAAAGAGACTGCTGGAAAAATTCCTATTTTTTATATATACATACACATACACATACAAACACACACACAGGTAGTCCTTAACTTATGACACAATCAAAACCCCAAATTTGATGCTAAGCAAGACAGTTGTTAAGTAAATTTTGCCCCATATTATGATCATTCTTGCCACAATTGTTAAGTGAATCACTGAAGGTGTTACTAACACAATTGTAAAGTGAATCTGTCTTCCTTATAGATGTTACTTGTCAGAAGGTCGCAAGTGTGAAAAACAGTCATACTTTTTTCAGTGTAACTTTGAATAGTCACTAAACAAACTGCTGCAACTCAAGGACTACCTGTGTGTGTGTGTGAGAGAGAGAGAGCACGCACGCATGCACACACACACACACATCTTTACACCATTTCAGGAAATGGAGCAATAGCCTAATGTTCATTAGCTTATCCTGAAATGGTGTAAAAATGTGTTGATATACGGGAAAGATAAAAACACTGCCCAGATTGCATTTTATCTATATCTATGATTTTATAATGCATTATTGGCATGTAATCAGGCTCTGATTATGCAAGAAAAAAGATTAACTTAATTACTGGCTGGAGTACCAGTGTCAGAGATTTAGTTGTTATATTCCTCTTGGTGATTAGTTGGTTTTTTAAAATAATTTTTATTATCGATATATACTAAATAAATAAAAATATATCAGTGACTGTACAGTAAAGTAACCATACTTCACATTAATGGAAGAAAATAGAAAGGGAGAGAAAAAAAGAAAGAAGGAAAAATAGGAAAATAAAGCCTATGTAACGTCAATACAGGATAAAATCCTAAAATATATTATTAAATCTGCAATATACAGAAAGAGATTAAGTTTTTGAGATGTGTCTGGAATATGTATATTGGTCTTGTAAATACTGTACAGTATGTCATGATGAATGCTGATTTCATTGCTTTTATGTGCTTTTAACCATTCTCTGGTTATTATTATTTTTAATTAATATTATTAATATTTTTATTGGGGATGGATTGTGTCCTGGCTGGAGGTGCAATATCAATAAATAATTTTTGTTTGTTATGCAAAGGGGCCCAGGCTGTAGGCATCCCAGATAATTATTCATCATCCAAGGTTGCATGAGGCAAGATGGTCAGAAGGATTCTTTATCATTAAATAAGACAGAAAGCTTGTGCTGTAAAACTGAACTGACATTTTAACAACTGACTTTATAATCCAAGGGGATGTGCTGTCCATGAGGATCTTATTTGCATAATATATCTCTTGTAGAAATTTATACTCACAAGGTTTTAGGTCATCTGGGATACCATTATTCCAAAAAGCACACACTTTCAGAAAGAAACTTGACAAAACTGATTCAAATTGAATTGTTTAAATGTCACTATTCTGGATATCACAACCAACATTGTTGAAAAAAGGAAGATATATATATACATGCCATGGCATGCACTGTATATCTATGACAGCAGCATATAATGAATGACATGCTGATAGTCATGAAGTTAACCATGTAGGCTTGCAAGAGATCAAGACAGTGTCTCAGCTCCAGAAACACAAGGGTGTGTCTCCATCAAGGATATTGACATTAAGATCTAAAACAGGAAATGGACACAGGCAAAGCATCCAGGTGAGAAGGGAAACACTCAGGGAGATTAAGGCAACAACTTTTAATATTACATAGCACATATCCTCCTGGTAAATACATTGTGAAACTCCAAACCTACAGATAAAGCTGAGTAACCTCTCCTATTCCAGATGTTGCTAGTTCCAATGACCAATTGCCAGACTGCTTTGTGGTCATGCAGATGGAATTTGAGCATATCTCTACATATGCTGGCCTCCTGTACTGGCAGTATCTATCTATCTATCTATCTATCTATCTATCTATCTATCTATCTATCTATCTATCTATGTCTGTATCAATCTCTCTTTCATCTATCTCTCATCTCTCTGGGTTCTGGGGGGAGGGGGTCAACAAAAGTTGATGATATTATAAAAGGGGAGGGAGGCAACTTTTGCCAAATTTTCTTCAGCCTACAATCCTAACCAAACTGTGCCCTTCTTCAATCTTCCAGCTCTCCAGAAAAGATGTCAAAAAGAAGAACACTGGGATTTAGAGAAATGGATGAGTCACTCTAAGTTAATGGTAGAGTACACCCATTTGCTTGAAATACTTGAAAATTTCTTCCTTCCTTGTGTAGGGGAGACTTAAGGAAAAATAAACAGCTCTTCAGGGACCTGATAAAATATTGAGCAGATTCATATTGTTATCACAGGGCTGATCATGGCCTAGATTGAGAATGCAAATGTTCTACAAATATAAAAGGAATCTAAACGATTGTTGTTCCTTAAGGGCTAAATCTTTAGTCCATCTAGACTAGTCCTTTGTACTGGAAATGCTGTTCCCTTACTGACACTATTCAACTGCTAGATGAAATTTCTTGAATTAGGGTTTAGACAAGGAACCTTTAATATTTGAGTTAACTGGCCATCCCACCCTTGCTAAGCCTCCAAGTGGGGTCCTTGGTGCTCTCTGAGTTTTTCTTATAGACATTTCATTACCAAACTAGGCAAACCAAATCTGTTGATGGCTGAATTTGTCTAAATTTGTGAAAAAATTCACAAATGGACGTGGCAATCTCAACCATAGTTTCACCTTGTGAATATTCTAGAACAGACGTGTCAAACTCGTGACGTCACATGATATCGCGCAATGTATCGGGACAGTTTTGCCATTGCTGGCAATAGGGTGGGCGCAGCTTCGGATGACGTGTCCAGCCTGCGGGCTGGCAGTTTGACACCCCTGTTCTAGATCAAGCCAAGTCCAAAACGCCAAAAAATTCCTGGAGGCCTGGGACTCAGACAAATTGACCATCAATAGGCACATAGAGATAAACAACATCTACATACCACTCAAAAGAAACAATTAGAAAGTCCAAAAGGAATCAAAAAACCTGAAACACATCCTCACGAGCAATCAACACCCATATGAGCAGACCAAGATTAACAAGAAATCAAGTAAACAAATACCCCAGTGAAGAAACTACTAATGTAGACAAACGAACAGTCAACAACTGCCTAATCAAGGAACCACCAAGAAACGCTTCCACCAACGCTGGCAGGACTAGCCACTAAAATATAAAAATAAGAGCAAACCCCACTACTTTCTAGCACTGATGTTGTTATCTAGTTTGTTAATGAAATGTCTGCAAGCAAATACTGTATTCAAGCTCAGACAGTTCAACCCTGAGATACAAATATTCTCTTCTATTGAATTCTATAAGTAATATGCCATTGAGGAAATACATTAAAATGTTTTATATCAAAAATGTGACATAATTTAATTGAAATAATAATAGTGGTCAATGTATTATCTTGAATCTTGAAGTGAGGCCTTGAATTAGCCCTAAATATACTACTGCAATTATGATGTAATCTATAGCTATATAGCAGTCATGTTAAGCTCCAAACTGAGTGAATGATAAATTGCATCTAATGATACCGTCTGTTGATTATTAAAACAATGACTACAAAAACAACACTTAATCTAATATAGTATTATCCTGTAAAGCATTCTAAACCAAGATTTCTTTATAATGGTTGTTTACAAATGTTATTTATCAAAGGTCTCTTGCATTTCTAAATAGTAGCTTCCTACTTAAAAGATTTTGCCTCTTTATTGTTTCCTGTTAAGACAACTGAGCTTAATCATCATTACATCATCCTTAAGCAGTTTTCATTGCCATACAGAATTTAATTACTTTTAATCTTCTCTTTCTTTTTATATTATAACAAAATAGTACCTTTTTGCTGTAAAGAGAATATAAAGAAAAGCAGTAACCATTCAATACTTTCATTATTGATTTTCTTTCTCAGGAAGAATAGACTTTGAGTAAAGGCAATGAAAAAGCGGTGAATATGAGAAAAGGAAGCTTTCAACTAATTAAATAAAAATACTCCTTTACTCGGCCTTTAAAAACATCAACAAATTCTTATGCTGAAATTAATTAATTCAAAACGGAATCAAAGGAGAACTTTAAAAAATCTGTAATACAACAAAAGAACCAAATTATTCAACATTCTCCATGAATGATATTGGGGATTCTAATACAGAAGCATACTTTTTCTCATGCAGCTGTATCTAGAACAGGGGTGTCAAACATGACGTGTCGCGACATATTGCGCCTTTTTCCCCATTGCCGGAGCTGGGGTAGGGGCGGTTTTGGCATGACGCATCCGGCCCATGGGTTGGCAGTTTGACACTCCTGATCTAGAATTACAGCTTTAAAACAATAAACCTAAACATGTGGGTCCATGTAGTTATGAGCTATAGTTTGCAGAAATATAGAACATCCTATACCCATGGTGGTTTAGATTTTTGCAGCCTAGTTCTGACAGCCTTAAGTTCAAAATGCAGTTGAAATGCCCACAGATTAAAAAATATCCAAATATCCAATGTGGCATTTCTTCAAAACACTTACAAGATCATCCTTAAACATTTTACTTGATTTAAAGCCTGAGAATAAACAGAAGAGACCTTACAGCAGCAGATCATACCAAAATCTGAATTTATAAACCACAGAAGTAGACAAAAATAAGATGTGGCAATGAAAAACTGTTCTTCTGTCAGTGTTAACCACAAGAAAGGGAGTTACTGTTTTTGCATTTAGTTCCAGATAAATTGTGGTGTTGTAAAAATTGAGTGTGAGTGAACAGAAGAGACCCTTCTATGGAGGGGAAGGTTATACAGAAGAAACCAACTGTATACATTTAAATGCTTTTCCTCCAACCCTTGTGTACTTTAAAATGCTCTCTATTGGAGCACACTTGTAGTTTTATACTGGAATTCTTGATATTCAACCCCAATAGTCATTTCATTGGAATTCACAATAAAAAATGCATTGATGTGAGTGTCTTCCTGACCTTCCTTTGCATCACTACTTTGCTGAAATGGTCTCAGCCACAAACTTACAAATGAGTTAGTACTTTAGATATTTCGGGGCACACCGCTGACTGATAGTACTAGTGACAATCATAAACAGATGGCGAGAAAGATGAAAATCCATTTATCCTGCTACACGACGCAGCAACACTGTGGTTTTACGTTAATGTTAAGTCAATGATCTGGCTCCCAGCTTTTTAATCTCATGCTAAATCCAAAATAATCTTAAATCTCAGGCAGATGTGTCTTACTCTCTCCAGTGGCCTTTGTTTTATTCTATGTACCCCTGCCTGTGGCTGGGTGGTGTGAAACCTTAGAGGGCACAGAGTTGAACAAACATCTGTTGAATTTCCAGTGTTGGTTCTGTACCCTGCAAGCTCATTTTCCTTTGGAACGACCAATGAAACTATCCACCTAGAACGTGCCATCTGGAACATTCTGTGACGAGAAATGAATTTGCTGCAGGCATCTGTTCACACCGGGAGGAGCTGAATGGCATCCTCCAGCAGGTGTCTTGCCTCTTGTTCCTATTTAACTTAGACTCAAGGCGGCTAACAGTAAGCGATAAAGCTTAGACAGTTAAGATCTGATTAAACCCAGTTAACACAATCATTGATGTAAGCTAAAAAAAACCCAGTTAAAGAGGAAGGCCTGGGCTCTGTTCATGAGAAGGAGAGAATGAGACCTGAGCACTCCAGAGGGAGCACATTCCGTAACTCTTATTTGTAAAGCTAGCAAATATATCCCCCTTGTCCCAACACACAACCATCACAGTTGTTGACTGCTTTGCAGGGTGCCTCATCTATTTGCGGGGTCACAGCTGAATGCTGGGAACAGGTAGTTGCTTCTGCATTGCTCTTAGCAAGAGGGGAGTTCCAGTCCCACCTTAGGCACGAAAGCTAGTCACTCACTCTCAGCCCAACCCACCTCACAGGGTTGCTGTTGTAGGGAAAATAGGAGGAGGAAGGAGCATTTCTACTAATGCTCCTTCCTCCTCCTATTTTCCCTACAACAGCAAAAAATAGTAAAGGTGGGATTAAAAAATATATAAACAAATAAATAAAACATATTGACCAGGAGTGCTGGTGGGGACAAAATAAAAGACTTGCTCAATTCCAGCAATCTCTAAGCAGGGCTGGAGAAGAGGATTGTGAATGTGTACATTGTGATGACTCTATCTGCCATTCCTTTGGAGAAGAGAATGTCGCGCCCCGCAGGCCCGACATTCAGCGGGGCCTCGACGTTCGGCACCGCCCCCACGGACCCTCCTCACGGTGGGGCACCCAGACACCACCTGTTTCCCCGCAGATGTACCTTCTTTGCGATGGCCGGCTCCTGCGTTCTCCCAAACGGCGAAGCGCCCAAGACGGCATCCCGGAGCTTCCAAATCAGCTGTGGAGCGCACGCAGGCGCAGGACAGCCCTGCCGGGCCCCACCTGGTGCCGGCAGGCTCTGCGGCCTTATCTTTGGGGGACGGGCTCGTTCCCACCGCGGTGCCTGCATCGGAGCCAGCACCGGCACAGCCAGGACTAGGCGCTGGCGGACCTGCTGGGGGCCAGCTGCCGGCTCCCTCCCTTTTGGGGGTGCGGTAAGGGATCATGCCCACTGAGCTCGCTGGCACGGCTGGGACTGTAGCGGTGCGGAGGTCTGTGGGGGGCAGCACGGTGTCCGAGGGCCAGGGCCTTTGGGTGGGATATGGGGGTGGGGCATGGTGGTGGTGGGTCATGGACTTGGGTGAGAGCTTACCTGACAGATAGAGAGCGCTGGGCGTCGGGGCGAGGGGCAAAAGGCCCTGCTGGGAAAGGGCGGGATGTAAATAGGGGGCGGGCGGATATGGGCATGTTTGGGTAGAGTATGGGCCTTTGCCTTGGGCGAGTATTTAGCAGCGTTGGTTGCGGGTAGCGGCCAACGCTGACTTCGTTTTCCTTTGGACTGCTGTTTGCTTTACAGTAAACTCTTCCTGTGGACTCGGCACTCGTTCCGGCTGCATTTTTTCCCTGCTCCTCCGGACAGGCCTGAGAGAGAAGCCATGGGATTCATTATCTACTTCTGTACAAAGAGGATGCAGAATTAAGCATTGTCATTTCATGGGCTTCTCCAGCGCAATACACATTTTCATTCCAGCTTCTGATGATATTCATTTGCTTCCCACTCTTCCATTCCCGAAATCTAACTCAAGCAGTGAGAGAAAGATTCCTGATTTTTCAGGAATGGTTATCCTGGTGCAAAAAAAAAATAATCCTGAATTCTTCCAACAATCGTTGTGATTTTAATGTAAAGATGACTATTAAATATATGGGGTTTAAATTTTACATGAACTATATGTAAATTACTTTGTTCCAGACCTGCCTACTTTATATAGCAAGAAGCCCATCACTGTTTCCTAAAAGTCCAATGCAGTTTTCTCTCCCAAAGGTGTTGCATCCTTACTTATTATTGTATTTGAAAGCACAAAGCACATTAGTCACACCTCATGAACTTTGGAGACATGTTTCATCCTGCAGCGTTTCAGGTTGGCTCAAAGGTGTGTCTTCTCTAACTCTGGCACACAGCTTGTTTCTAGGAATATAAATTAGAAGGAATCTGTCGATAAAAACACTATAAACCATCCCGTTTTAAAAGCAAGTAATACGATCCGGTAAGGCCACAGACATTCAGTGTAATGCTTAAATGTAGAATACTTCCACTATTTTATTTATTTATTTTGGCCAACTGATGCAGTAGTAAATACTTGGATGGGAGAATGTAGACTAGATTGGTAGTTGAACAAAAATATTGGGAAAGAAGCAATATACTTGTACTGTTGCCAAAGTCCATGCAGTCAAAGGAGTTAAACGGGATTTGAGGGAGACTTTGCTTTGATATTGCTTGCCATTTCAGCAGCTCAAATACCAGTATAAAGTGACTGAAAGCTAACACCACGGTGTTTTTATTTCTTGACAAGATTAAGAAATTGGGCTATGAATAGATGGCAGGAGAGTTTTGAAGGCTAAGAGTCTTGTGTTTACCAACCATGATAAAAATATACATCTGTAACACAGATCATTCCTTTTGGGGGGCTAATTAGCAAATTTTAAAATCCATTTCTAAAGGGAGGCTTTTGTAGACTCCAAGTTGTACCCTTATGGTTAGGCAAATATGACAATAGCCATTCTGTGGGTTGTATAAATGCTTCATTCACAAAGGAATTAGCAGGGTGCCTGATTTTTAAAAGCCAGAAGGAAATCAGTGTGCGGTACCAAAGAATCCTTGAGAATGCCTGCTTATGTTCTCAATTCTCCTTTTTTTTATTCACATATAGCCACTTTAATATCTGAACTCAACCAAGGAGAAAAACACAAGTGGAAAAAAAATGAGTCATCCGCAACCATTCAGCTGTCTTGTATTCTTAGAATTAGCATGGTTGTCTGGGGAATTCTGGGAGTTGAAGTCCATAAGTCTTAAAGTTGCCAACATGCTGGGGAAGATGGTCTGATTTCCCTCTTGCACATGTGTTAATGGCACACAGTATTGAGGAAGAGAATTCAGGCTAGAGAAGGTCAGGCAGAGAGCATCTGATTTGCAATCCTGGAATGTCTTGTCCTGTCTAAACACTTTTCTGATATTTTGTAGTGTTGACTGAATACATTCTCTCTCTCCTTTCAGTTACAAACCTAAAACAAATACCAGAGATTTCATTGGAAATGAAACACTGCAATTCACCAAGGCAGGCTTCACAATAGAATGGCATTTTCTATTTATGCATACTATTTTGAGAATAACTACTGAATATTTTTGTGAACTAGGGATGCACATTACCTACTCTATTAATAAAAGGTTAAATATCCATTAATTGGCTCAAAAGTCACCCCATTATTTAAAGGAAAGATTCAATATAATTGGAAAAGACTCAATATAATCAAACAAATTCCACAGGTACAGCATTTTCCAGTGTAAGTTTTATAAAAGAAAAACGCTCAATTAAACAAAATTTGGTAAGAAACTGGGAGCCCAGGGCAGAGACTTGCAACCTGAATTCCAAGCTATACATTTTTGGAGTTGAAGTCCATGTCTTGAAATTGCCAAGGTTGGACACCCCTAGGTTACATGCTGGGGGAGGATAGCCTGACTAAAGGTAGAAATTCTTTAATTTATTTTACCAAATTATAAATTTAAATGCAGCTGAAAAACATTAAATGCATGACTGGAGAACAATGAGATTGCCCATTTTAAATTTTAATTAAATGTGAAAGGAAAAAATCAATTTTTTTCCTCCTGCGTTAGGGTTAGATTTTGAATTGCTGCTCTACAACAGGGATGTCAAACTGCCAGCTCACGGGCCGGATGCGTCAGGTGGAAGCCGCACCCAGCCCATTGCCGGCAATGGCAAAACTGTCCTGATATGTTGCACGACGTCATGTGACATGGCACGTTTGACGTTTGCTCTACAACAGGGGTGTCGAACTCAATTTCACTGAGGGCCGCATCAGCATTGCGGTTGCCCTCAGGGGGCCGGGTGTGTATGGCCAGGGTGGGCGTGGCCTACTGGGTGGGCATGGCTAGAGTGCGTATGGCCTACTGGGTGGGCGTGGCCAGCTCTACATCGTTCGCATCAAGGGTGCCAATGGGGGCCTGGGCAGGAGTGGGACAGATCTGAGGGTCTCTGGGCCAGGGCCAAGGCAATGGGGGCCGTTCCCTCACTGTTTCCAGGATGGCTTTGCGGGCCGCATGAAACCACTTTGTGGGCCGGATCTGGCCCTCGGGCCTTGTGTTTGACATGTCTGCTCTACAACATACCATCAAAGATGAAAGAAAAGGCCCTAAAAAAGGATATGCAGACCTGGCTTAGATTATGTGGGTACCAGCAATTGACTCCAGAAAAGCAAAGCAAACTCTTCAATTGTCTCTCTACTGGCCACTTAGATGGATCTGCTGGCAAATGTCCTTCTGCAGCACCCATTGAGCAAGTTCCCCATTCTGATGTCCTGATCAGATGCAATTTCCAACAGTGGTCAGCATGGGATTGTTAGGAACCTTAGTGATCTCTGCCTGGTTGTTTTCTTGCAGACATATATCATTACCCGACTAGGTAACAACAGTACTAAGGGACCGTTAGTCAGAATGGCTGAAAATCTAGAAAGCATAGAGTTTGAGAAAATTACAGCTTTGAGCGTTTGATGACGCCTTTTCTCTCCCCATACTTAAACCAATTTATATACGCATCTGCTTATATGCATGCACAATGTCCCAGGATTAACCCCACATTAATTTGGCTAGAAAATATTTACACAACCCCAGGGAAAATAAAGAGATTTCTACCTCTTTTTTACTATCAAGTACCTTAACTTTTCACCTGTTCCGTGCATGATAAATGTGTTTATACTGCAGTACTTTATTACAGGAGCTGTTTGCTCAGCTATGCTCTTTGTAACTTTGTGCAAAAACATTTAACTGAGCTCAAGCAGCACTCAATGTTCAGTTTTTGTTTGTTTATTTGCCTGCCTTCTGGAAACATTGTACGTTTCCTACTATGGTTTTTCACAAGACAAAATCCTGTACGTGGGTTGACCTGTCAAAAAGGTTAGCAGGCAGATAACACATACACTAAAAGTCTCTGCACCCTCTAAATAGCGGAACATCTTAATATTTGAAGTCAAAGGCAACAGTAGGCAATTCCTTATGTGCACCTTGATAGCTGTGAGATTACTGAAGTTAAGATTTCAGGTGCCTTTTCTCCTTACCATGGTACCTTGTTAATTGGTTCCAGGAGGTGCAATGAGTACCAAGGGAAAGAGTACCAAATTTTTCCCGTAAGGAATAATGTAGCGAATCACAAGGCATCCAACACTCTAGCTTGTGTGTTGAGCACCGAACAAATGATGAGTATCAGGACAAAATGTTTGCATCAATACGCACCGAGTATCAAATTGGATGAGTTTCAAAGCAGCCGAGCCTCACCGCACAAGGTACCACAGTATAAGTAAGGTTTGGTGACTGAAACACTGGATTAGTGATATGGAGGCCATTTATGTGAGAATTTAGATATATCTACTACTTTTAAGTACCATATCTGATCCCTCTATGGGAATGGAATTTAATTCTGCTTTGTTGCTTAGGTCAGCTCAACTGAAGTTCCATCCAGGTTACCAAGTAATCTGAAGAAGAATGAGTCAAGTCATGTACAGAGTTTTGCCTCTTTCATTTCGTGTTGAAATTTACAGTGATTTCTGATACAGAGCAGTTGTCCTCTGCACACCCCTGTAGGTGGTTCAGGGAGGACAAATTCACAATTCATACAAAAGTTAGTTTACAATTTTTTGGCAATTAATCTTGAGTAACCCGTTTTCTCCTATTGCCATTTTCCAAACATTGAAAAAAATTATACAATAATTTACATTGAAATGTTACTCCAAAGTGCTTAATAAACTATCCCCTCCCCAGATGATTTACAATTGGGCCTGTACAATTATTTACAGCTAGTACTTCTGAAACACTTACTATAATATGGCTTCTTGAAAAGTGCTTTATACATAGCCAGTGGTGGGAATACTTAGTTTATTCAAGGGTTACAGGTTAAGTAAGAACCATCAAAAGTTGATAGTGAACACAGATCTTTGAAACTTTGTATGAAAGTGTTTTTTTGTGTGAACTTGTTCCACCTGTGCCTTTGTCCATCAAGGATCTCTTCAGCCACTATCTGGCTATCATGCAAAAGTGTAGAATGCAAGTGTAGACTAGATTCATGATAAATCATCCTCTGTGCTTACAACTGATATCTGTGGAGGAAAAAAAATGTTATATTAATGCACCTGTATTTCAGACAGGTACAATCTAACTTTAGGAATCAGCTGTTTGTTGGTGAGGGTAACCCGAACCCTTTAAGCTTTCCATTACATTTCAGTAATGTACCATCCCTTCACTTGAAGACAAAAGCACTTAGAAACTGCATTCTAAATGCAATTGTAGCTTAATAAAGTGAACATACCATCCAGTGCTGCAACATATTTACAGGAAAAGAAAACCATTCCCTATCCAGAACAGCACATTCTGCTCACTTTCTTCCAAATGTGACATGTGGCCCATGCCACCAGCAGTCTCTCCTCTACCCCACCCAACTATATGAACACAAACTTGTCTATGCCATCAGTCCTCGCTGACACACCCCATATATCCTTTTAACCAAGGAGTGGAGCTGAGGAAATAGCTATTGAAGCTGGAGTCTGATAGGTTTTACATCAAGTTGCCATGGTTAAGCTTCAGACATGTAAATGAAACATGTTGATTAGGTGACCTAAAGTCTTCAATTGAAAAGTAATTCTTTGCAGAAACTGGTTGGGATTTTGAAACTTATTGACTGATTATAGGCCATCAAGTCAGAGTTCACTCTTAGTGAACATACAGGTAGATCTTCTCCATGACAATCTATCCCAAGCTTCAGGACTTATTTGAGATTTAACCAGGTGGATTAATCTTTAAAGATTTATATCCTGGAATAAAGACAGACTACAACAGTTGTTGGAATCCCAATCGGATGCCATAGGACAGTATTTCCCAACCTTGGTCACTTGAAGATGTGTGGACTTCAACTCCCAGAATACCCTAGTCAGCTATGCTGAGTGGGGAATTCTGGGAGTTGAAGTCCACACATCTTCAAGTGGCCAAGGTTGGGAAACACTGCCATAGGAGCTATGAAAAGCTTTTTATGATTTTCCAAAAAACATTGTTTTGGGTACCAAGTAGAATCACCTGTTTTAATTCTATCAGTGACTTTTGGAGAGAAGTAGGAGTTCACTTACTGCTGGATACGTGTGCCCAACTGTGCTGCTGTGTCTTCCAATATCTATAGAGAGATCTTCCTCTGTGGTTTTCAGGTACACTGGGTTGTCAAAGTTCATGCTTTTCATGTTCTTCTGTTGCCAGTTGCGCCACATGAAGTAGCCTCCTGCCGCGGCTGTGACTAATAGTACTATGAGAAATGGTGAGATTTTTAAAATTCAGCTGGAATGCCTGTTATGTTTTAAGCAAGACTTAAAAGACTAAGACTTCATAACTTGTATTAGGCCTTTTCCTCAAGAATCTCATGTTGGCCTCTCCTTCCATTTTGTTTCTTCACAATAGCCATGTGAAGCAAATTAGGCTGAGAAAGGCAGATGAGGGGGAAACTATCCATTGGACATTACTACCAAGTCAGAATCTAGATCTGCTTTTTTCCAATGCTGTTCAGGCTCTCTAACTGCTATGCCCTTCCTGCTACCTCTAAATATAGCTTTTTTCCAAAATAATTTTATATCCCAAAGGAGAACGTGGTGGAGGTATAAAATAAACCATGTGGAAAACGTTGTCTTCTCCTGATTCCGGGGTACCAGCTCATACTTACAGATAGGAAGAATAGCCCATGCTGCTGACGTACTTCTGGAGGCGGCCAGCTCTTGTGATACTGGACTGCTCTGATTTTGACCTAAGGAAAGAAAACAATTACAATATGTTTACAACGTACGATTTACAATATATTTATCTTTATGGATCGTCTGATCAAGTTTGCTATCTAGAACACAGCATTGCCCAGTAAAGAAACTACACAATTCAGGAAATGGCCTTGATTTATACCAGCTGTATATCAACAGATTCTGCTCAGTTCACAATCACTCCATTATCTGTTCCAAAATATTTCATCACTCTTCTGACATGACCATCTTCTTGCTATAACAAGAATAGATTGGACAACAGACCAACAGAGATGAGCGGACATTGCAAGACAGCTAAGATCCACCCAATGAGCATCCACAAATACTGTTAAAAGAACTGAAAACCCAGCCCAGATGATCGGATTCTAGTCTCAGCAGTAAGTAATGAGCCTCTGACATGGCTGAAGGATCATTTATGTTTGCACCCTGGAATTATTTTTGGACACTGGCTCATTTTTGGATTATCATAAACTAGAGTGCCCACATAGCTATTAGATGACTTGCAAAATTCTAGCAGCTCTACCTGAACTGAATACAGGTTAATTCATCAACTTCATTACTCATTTGTTTCAGAGTTTAAGTTGGGTTTTGCTTTTAAATCTGAAGGACCGAATACTTAGAACCATAAAGCTACTCAAGATCCTACAAAGATCAAGCCAAACACTGCTCCACATCCCATGGCTGCAGAAAGTCTAACTAGATGTGACGTCGCTTCCAAGATATTTGAACTCCCTACTTAAGTTGGTCTGCTTTAGTTAAAAGATTGTTGGTTCTAACTCGGGGCCTTTTTCTGCAGGAGTCTGGAACTTAATTTTTTCTACTTTTTGATCCTTTTGGATTGCTAAAATGGCTTCATTTAACTAGCTGCTTTGAATGTTTTACCTAGGCAGTGGAGAATGCTGCAAACAAGACATAAGGTACAACTTTACCAAAAGTTGGCTAGGCATTCTTTAAGAACTTAAAAGGTTTGCCAAATCAAGCCAAGTCAGTCTAGCTCCACATTCCTTGAAAGAATCCCAGCAAGACCAACAGCTGCTCATTCCTGCGTCCGAGGTCAAAGTTTTGGCTTAATTTATCCTGCTTCACCACCACCGTTTCTGAGCTGCCTTGGATCAGGACCAATACCTCCAGAAAATGGTCCAGGTGGTTTGTCTGTTCTGCTGCTCTCTTTTGTCTCAGTGAAAGCCACAGCAGTTCCTGTACCTGAAATTACAGATCAGTAACTTTGAAGCTCTGCATTGGCTTGTTTTTTCTTCTTTTTTTCTTTTTGGGGTGGAAGTAGAATACCCACAGCAGATGAGTATGGTCATGCAGGCTTAGTTTATCTGCCCCTGGAAGGTGTTAGATTTATTGTGCTATGAAGATGTAGCCAACAGGCAAGGATATTATATTAGGTATCATAATGTTAGGAATCACTTCTTAGCCAGCTCAGTAAGCAGAATCATCATGAAAACCAAGGCAAGGATTGCAGTTTAAATTCAACAGTATGGAAAGCAGGACTCAATCAAGAGTTACCATAAGTTTGTTTGAACGAAACAGCAAATCTATCACCACCAGCACACAAAACACAGTATCCTTTAGTGTTCCATAGCTGACTCACATATTATTGTGCTTTTATATTCAAATCAAAATGCCATTTGCAATTATGCAATCCAAGGCCCTGGATTAGTATTTACATAGAATTTGATTATTCAAAGCACCTTGCCTCTTTATAGATTAGAATTATACAACTGCCAATCGGAGTTTGAAGCAAGGCGTTTGGGAGCCCCTGGCAGAGAAGAAGCTTTTTATGGCTTGTATCCAGGAACATCATGGCTGATAATTAAATCAGGCTGATGTTCAGATTTAATGTTCTACACGGCATGCAGTATCCATGAAAACGAAGAAGCCAGGCAGTCGGGATGCTGTTTAATGGCCAAACTTAATACATTAGCAAGAGTTGTATGCATGAGATGGCAGGACAGAAGCGCTTCCAGCACAACGACAAAGAGTCACAGGCTGTACCTTTGCATTTCAAGCCATTGTCTTGCAGGGCATCTCCATCGGGACACGTGCAAGTATACTTTGAAGAACGACTGTTTATCTGGGGTGCAGGTAGGCAAAGGTATTCACAGCCTCCATTTGTCATGTTCTCGTCTTCGCACCAATTTTTCCCTGTGGGTGGAAGTGTTTTCAAAAATAGGTCACCTAGGACTGAAGACTACAATTTCTAATAAAGCAGTAAAGGCTGCGGCCTACTTGCTATTTGAAACAATTACAATGTCTTACTTGGCCTTCCACTTCAGATCAGGTTATGAAGGCATTACAAGAATGCTGTACCCCCAGTGCTCAAGAAGAGTTACCCCATCTTTATGTTATAAAGCAGGAGTGGGCAACTATGGCAAATTTATGACCTATGGACCATGTTGCCATAGTTGCCCGCTTAAAGGCACTATTTCTCTTTTCAAGACTACATGGCATTTGCAAGGCACTTTGAAATGACGACACCAAGTCAAAAAGAATTCACAGATTGAAATCATCTGAACGTTTTGCTCCTCTGGGAGGCTTGAACAATAAAGGCAGTCCTTGACTTATAACTGGTTGCTTAGCAACCAAAGTTACAACCGATCTCCCAGGGCTACTTATGATCTGGATTTGAACTTCCAATGGCCACCCTCAGTCATGTGATCACATTTATGGCTGTTTGAAGCATCCTGTAGTCATGTGACCTTGATTTATTTATTCATTTTTTGTCGGAAACCAGTGTTTACGTCTGGTTTCTATGAAAAAACACTGGGTATAATGGATTTGCTTAATAACTGTGGCATTCGCTTTATGACCACCCTTAAAACATCGTAAAATCAGGAGCACTCACACGGTGACCCACCTAACAACAGACATGATTTACAACTGTAATTCCAGGGTCAGTTATGGTCGTAAGTGGAGGACTATCTGTACTGTGTTTTCCTCTCTCCTGTTCTTGAGAACTCAAAGAGTTTTTGCTTGGAATCTTAACTCCTGTGCCCCTGCTATATTACCTGACTGCTGAACAAGTTCATGATACACAATGATGTCTCGAGCATCATAGAGATTGTTTACTACTGTTTGCAGTTCAGACCCTGTAAATTTGTTGGCACTGTACACAGCTTCGTTTTCCCAATCTGTCCAGTAAACAGTGTCCTAGGAAGAAAAGAGTGATTATTTATGTCAAACTGAAGGATTATTTCTTAACTTCTTCATATTTGAGTAGTGGAATGTACTCTAAAGAGCATGCATTTCATCACTACAACTTATAGGTTAAAAGAAACCTCTTCCAGATGAGCTCATCTTTCTTCCTCCACCAGCTTATACATTTGCTACCTTTTTGTGACCAGGGACATACTATGTCTCCCATACTTTGCTTCCTGCCCCAGTCAGTCCGACCCTAAGAGTTGCAGGAAATACAGCAGTAATATCATAAAAGGAGACAGGACAGAAGGCTATTTTTTAAAAAAAGAAAAACAGCTATACTAATTCTAGCTTCTCCAACTTCTTTTCCTTGAAATTTTGTGAAAAAAAGTAAAATGTGAAATTAAATTTTAGCAATGCAATCTCCCCATCCCTCAAAAAAACTAGAGGCAGCTGACTGGTAAGTCACCCCTGCCATATGATCCTGCAACCTCTCCACATATATGTCTGCAAACTTTGATTCTTACCTCAAATATTGTCAGACTAAGAGGATGAGCAAGAAATTCGTGGGACGTAAATATAATCCTGCGGTCTTGCCCATTCATATCCACACTGGAAAGCTTATGCAGTTTGGAGTCAACCCAGTAAATACGATTTTTTACACGATCTAAACAAAAACACACTTCAGTACTTAGGCCAGAAGAACCATGATTTAACAATAACTTCCTTACTTACTTGAACTCTCTTTAAACCTAGATATCTAGGGAAGCTATGAAGTAGCATCCTTGACTACACAATGGGTAAATAAAAGCCATGGCAAATAATGATTGAAAGAATTCTTATCACAACCAGAAGCTGATGGCCATGGCCATTCAGAAGCCAAGATACAGGTAGGTCAGTACCACCAAGCTAGGTATTAGTGATATTTTGGGCATTAAGGAAAGAGAACATTTTAACATGGTATTTCATTACAGAAGGTCACTTGCCTTCAACCCTTAATATACTAGTCTAATTTAACCAGTAACTCCAAGAATTCCTTAAGAAAGGGATTCCAATGTGGTATGAATAACATTAATATACCTAGTGCAATCCCATTGGGCCTTTCAATATCTGTTGTCACAAGTTGCTGCCTGTCAAGTCCATTCATCCCTGCTTTCTCAATTTTGGCTGGTTCACCCCAATCAGACCAATACATGAAGCTGTAAGAGAAACCAGGTAAGAGCCGTCATAAGTCTACTTTTCTGAGACAGTTATTTTATTTCTACCGTCTCCTTTCAAACATGTTTCTTCTTCAGCTGAACCTTAACCTTCGACCTTAAATTTGGGCTGCCTTGCCAGAATATTGGACCTCCCCCTCCAATATATCCTTACGGCTCAAATATCACCTACAGAATCTGAATGGCAAAGTTCACTTCTCTTAGGACTTTCTATCGTGTTAGTACATTGTTCTCTGTTCTGAGGAAACACTCTGCTTTTTCAACAGCTATGAATAGAGACACTCAAGTACGATGTGTAGACCTCACTGGCAAGTATTTAATATTACAAACTAACAATTCTTGCTATTCCGTCTCCTGCTATTTATTTGTCAACATTGCTGCTGGTGTTAGCACAGCTGTGAAAGAGATTCCAAAGTGAAATTACAATCACTTTAGGATTTATTCTGAGCTAGTATCACTCCTCAAATTAATGTGATTTAAGGCTCGCAGGAATCCAGGAGTGATTTAATTTCAGGAGGATGCAGGACAATCCTAGTAGAGAGGCTTACAAATTCTCAAAATTAATGCTCAGATACTTCCATATCAAGTATGTAGATATGGGCTTACCCAGAAAGCGGATCCACAGCCACACATGCTGGCTCTCTTAAGTTAGTGTTAAATAAGATTTTCCTTTTAATACCATCAAGGCTAGCCACTGAAATGGACTTCATGGAGGAATCAGACCAATAGATGTTCTTGTAAATCCAGTCAACAGCGATTCCTCCAGGACTTGGTACATTGTCTACAATCCGGCGATGTCGCACTGGTTTGTTACTAGAAGTAATTGAGGCACTAGGGAGAAACATTTCATTAAATACAGTCACCAGGAAATACAACATCCTATATTTAAGCCTATGGCAAAGGTACAAAGAACAGGTCACGTCTGGTTCTAAGTTAATCCTAGATCTGACTTGCCTGGAAGTTTAGCTTCAGCCACTGTTCAATTTTTTCCTACCTTTTTTATTTTTTTTGCCACCAAAACTGCAGATAGTTGTGTTCAACAAGGCTTTTTAGGATAAAATCTGTCAGGAATATAGTTGGTCTAGAGCAGGGGTAGGCAACCTCGGCTCTTTTATGACTCATGGACTTCAAATCCAGCTGACTCAGGAATTCTGGGAGTTGAAGTCCATGAGTCATAAAAGAGCCGAGGTTGCCTACCCCCCCTGCTCTAGAGCTTCTATGGTGCTTTCAAAGTTTACCTAGATAAATTATTAGAGCTAGAGTTCTCCTAGATCAGCGTAAAGAGCTCATCAAACATAACAGCAGTTGAAACACGGCATATAATGCTCTTTTTAATGTTTATTTTAGTGATGGCTGGTTAATGTAACAGCCATTTGGAAGCTGGGCACAAAGCAAGATTTTAGGAGAAAGCAAGGAGAACATTGCAGGTGTTTCTATTTAGATCAGGTGTGTCCAACCTCCGGACCATGGGTTGCATGTAGCCCCAGACAGCAACTAATATGGCCCCACAATAACTTTAAACATTATTTTGTGCATTTACATCCATTCATTATATTACATATTTTATATGCGGCCCAAAACAATTCCTATTCACTCAGTGCAGTCCAGGCAAGCCAAAAGGGTGGAGATGCCCGATTTAGATCAACCCAGACTGCTAGCAGCTAAGAGCCAAGCATGTCATTTTCCACAGAGCTATTTAGATCCTTTCCCTCCAGTAGCAGCTGCCTTCACTCTAATGCCAAGAAGAAAGCAAAACGTTACTCTCTCAGCTTGGAACTATAAAAAACTAGAGCTATAAATGAGCTACATAGCCCACTTCAGACCACTGACCAGAGCTAGGCGCAGATCAGATGTTCTGCAGTGTCTTTGAGCAAAGTCATAAACTTTTCCGAGTGGCAGGAAGTCCTTCTCGTGTAGAGAGTGAATTAAGAAAGGTATTCCAAGGCGAAGCAGTGAGGGTGGAAGGGTCAATTTCTTTAGTCTTTTTTAAATTGGGAGGGGGAGCTTTGACTTCCTCCCTCTGCTCAAAATAGGTGCTTTAAGCTATTGGAAGTTTAACATGCTTACTTTTTATGTACATTAGTCCCTTTTAAAAAGAAGAGTTGTGCTACAAAGATTGAAAACATGTTTCTAAATTTCAGTGGCATGATCTTGGGGAAGTCCAAGGGTTAGGAGGGAAGCAGGAAGGTTGTATGGTTAACCATGAATTAGAAGCACTTTTATCATAAAGAACTGACACCCAGAGTTTGGTTTTTAACATAGGGCAGATATGTGAAGCTTTTACCCGCACAGAGAAACAGCTTGCACAGTCGGTTTACCTGAGGATTGCATTTGGTCCAACGTCAGCCCAAAAGATTCTGTGCTCAGCCATGTCAGCATCCAGAGCGACCACATTTCTTAGGTCTCCTATGAGCTGGGTGTAGTCCTGCCTTTCAAGAGCAAACTGCCTGATGTTCCAACGATTTGTAAAAAGCAGACTTGGTTCTCCTCCTGCAAGAGTAAATTTGTGTAAAGCTAGGCATAAAAACCTACAGCCAGTTGCTGAAGAAAGAGCTCTTCCCATAAGCTCTTGAAAGAAAGTTGCAAGCCTTATGCAGGGGTCAGCTTAACCATCCATGTATTCAGCCACCTCAACTGGAACTGCACATTCAAGAGTCCAAATGCTTGCTGATCACGCTCCAGAGACAGTCAGCAATGCAAAATTAACACATCTGACCATGATTAGCTGGCAGTTCTGGAGATGTAATTTCAATAGATCTGGATTGGGCCAACTGACCTATTTGATCAACAGATCAACAGTTATCGGTCTAAGAACTATTAGCCACGCCTTTCTAAGACCCAATGAGAGAATTTGAATTGGGTATTTGTTTCAAGCTACTTACCAATTGCTTTGCAAACTCCTGTTTGTGGATCCATTCGGTAGCCCCGGCTACATTCACATTTATAGCCCAGTTTGGTATTGACACAAATCTGACTGCAGATACCTGGATTCTGGCATTCATCAATGTCTAGGGGGGGAAAAAGATACTCACAGCTGCAACATAATATGCACAAAGGGTAACTTCAGAAATGTTTTCTTTTTCAGGATCTTTACCTCCACATGTTTTTCTATCTATCAACTCGAAGCCTGCTGGGCAATCACATTCGTAATTTAAAACCAGATCTCTGCAGATATGAGAGCAGCCTCCGTTGTTCACCAAACATTCATTTACATCTGGAAAGGATAAGAACTAGTAACCATTCAAATCGTCATTTATTTGGAAGCATCAGTGATGCAAATTTTTTCAAAGAGGGAAAACTGTACAACTGTTTGCAACTATAGTGTTTCTGGAATGGAATGTGGCCTATTACAATAGGTGTTGCATTATTCCTTGAGATGAGAAATCGTTTCATTAGAATCAAATGAAAACATTTTTACTTAGTTGGCTTTCTTGACTACAACTTACTGCATTCGCTGAGAGGCTCATCACTCCAGTCCCTGCAGTCCTGTTTCTGGTTGCACACTTTGTTGAAATCTATGCACTCACCAGTACCACACAAGAATTTTCCAGGTCCAGTGCACTGATTAACTGGAGGATGGAAAGAAAAGCCACAATTAAATAAATAGATCTCTGCCCAACTTAGTGCCTCCTTGTGGCATAACTCAATTGCTTATCAGTTTCAAGGAATCAATACTAATTTATGATGAGGAAAGTTGTAACACTGAACAGCAGTAATGTAAAAGTCTCAAAGGGCATGATACACGGAGCGAATATCATCAACTGAAGAAATCTCTAATGGAAATTACCATGAGATTCCCTAGGACACAGCGTAAGGAACATGGCTCCTACATATCCAGGTCGCATGCTGACATCTGCAAACTCTTAAAATTCTTGTTGCTTACCAACATGACAGTTCACTTCATCAGTCCCATCTATGCAGTCTCTTACACCATTACACTGTCTGGTTCCATGAATACAGTTGCCATCCTCACATCTGAATTGGTCAGGTCTGCAGGTCCGAGAAGCTGAACAGAGGAGATACCGTTTAAGGACCACACTTCTATCAAACAAGTATTAATGATCAGCTATTCATGCCAATAGTTTTAACTGATACAATTTATTCATTGGAAAATTAAATGTCTTCTATGTGCTAATATGGCATTCCTTAGGATTAGAGTGGCATTTATATCTGACAGTTAAGAATTGATATCTGTTATTTCAAGTACACATTTAAAAGTGTTCCATCATTCTGCAGAACCTTGGAAATGGTGTAAACACCAATTCCTGGCTTTTTATCTTCTTTTCCCAGGATTTGAATATTGAGTACAAGGATATTTACTAAGGGAACAGAATTAATTTTATGGAATTAGAGACTGGACAATAAATGAAAACTTACTAAATATATTTTGCAAAAATAATGATTATCAATACCAACTGAATTCCAAATAAGCCAGGTTCAGTCATCCCTTCATAAAATATCTATGTGTCATCAATTCAAATCATTAAGAAAATTTGAATAGTTTACTTCTACTTCATTTACTTCTTTTTTCTTAGAGAAGAGCAAAATATTAAAAAATACATTCTTTTAGTTATCCTCACACAGAGAGATATAACCATAATTGTTTAACTGATAAACAGTAAAATCCTGAAACTTTACAATATAATTCAACATTATAAAACATGTTTAAATATACTTATATAAATTAAAATATACATATACATTAAAGCAAAGGAATCTTTTCACCATGATAGAACACATTTATACAGTACTTGAAAGTTAAAACATTCTTGGAAGATGATTTGGATTTGAATGTGATGAATCTCACTGGAACTCTATGGCACAATTCATTTTAAATGTCTTATGATAATCAGAACTAATTATGGAGCTGTTTGATTGGTGACACCACTCCTATAATTACACAACATAAATTGTATTATTCCAGATAGTATTAACTAATGACAAGAAAATTATCATACTTTGCTATCTTTAATAATAATGCCAAATTAGCCAAGTCTTTTTATTTTTTTAATTGGGAAAACCAACCACCAATAATGATTCGTGCTGCTTATAAACTGTACTTCCTCAATGATATAAATTGATTTTACATATAAACTTACTCAATTCCTGGTATTAGCTACTAGGTTTATTATCACAAAATTCTGGAAAATTAAAATACAGTCAGTGATATTTACAAAGACTTCTGAAAACTACAATGAATAAATTCATCCAAGCATAACTACTTGAAGATCCATTGAAATGTTTTTCCCCCAATAGGTTATTTAGGTTTTCTGTAGTCATCCATTCTATACCAAAACAATGAAGAGAAATGTTTTAAATGTTTGTACTTCTCAAGATCAATGTATAAAAGCAATAACACTTTTCTTCAGGGCCTTATAATTCTGTCACTATTTTTTTCGTTTAAATTCTGTTTTAGGGTGAAAATAGTGAGTACTGCCTAAGATGTGGATTTGGCTGGGAAGTCCTTAGTTATAGCTCTGCCTCCATAAAAATTTGTAAGGAAACTTTAGACAAATTACTGTCTACTCTAGCCCAACTGATCTCATAACATTGTTGTGGGACAAAAGGCTATGTAAGCTTATGAAGGAAAAGCGGGATACAAGTCTAATAAAAAAACCCCCACTCATTTCCAATAAAACCTACGCTGCCAAGTGACAGCTTTTTACTTACGGCAGTTGACTTCATCGCTTCCGTCTTTACAGTCTGTATCGCCATCGCAGCGCCATTTCTTGTGAAAACATTCATCTCCCGAATCACAAAGCATTTCGCTCTCCCCACACTTTGCAGTTTGGACAGGCTGGTGGCCACACTGTTCCGGAGATTCGTCGGATCTGTCGGTGCAGTCGGCTTCCCCATCGCACACCCAGTTAATTGGGATGCAGATGTCGCTTTCACTGGTGCACTGGAAGTCTCCTGCTCCACAGGTAGGAGCGGCGCAGCCCTCCTCATCGCTTCCATCACTGCAGTCCTCATGCCCGTTGCAGGCAAAGTCTTTTGAGATGCACTGCCCATTAGCACATGTGAATTCTTCGGGGTTGCATGTTATGTTGGCTAAGGAACAGTTGAAATAATTTGATTTACCAAACAGTGCTGCTTCTTGGGAAGCCAGTAAGAGATGTAAAGAGAATATTGTTATTCTGGTGAGATTAATTTCTAGGTCTGTGCCTAAACTGCCATTTAATCTAGCATTCTGCCATTTCAGCAAGTGGGGCCTAGCAAAGTTCAAGCTAAACGTTACTGGAAGAGCTGTGCGTAAGACAGAAACTGCACGACTGATGAAACTGCCTAATTTATATTCTATCTGTCCTATACAGTGGAAATGTAGGACAGCTTAACCTACTATAAAATAGCATTTTGAAAGAAGAACTATTTCTAATGGATATAGCATTGTATTTTACTTGTCTTTCAAGCGGTTTAGGCCTCATACTGAAGGCCCTTTTAATGTAATATTTAAGCTAACATCTTAGGCACTGATCTTTAAAATTAATGTCATATCGCCTAAGGATGTCACAGTCCCTCAAAACATTAATGGGAATTTGGCAAGCCCTAGTTACATTCATAGCTAGTTTAGTGTAGTGGTTAAGGTATGAGGTTAAAAACTGACAGACTGAGTTCTAGTCCCACTGCCTTAAGCACAGAACCAGCTGGCTCACTTTGAGCCAGTCACTCTCTTTCAGCCCTAAGGAGGCGGCAGTGACAAACCACTTCTGTAATCTTGCCAAGTAAACTGCAGGGACTACTTCAAGAATTATCAGTGACTCAAGGGAACAAAGGCAACATTTACTTTTAGGAGTTACAGGAACTAAAGAAAGGGGAATAATATCTCTGTTCAGGATCTAATAGTATAACTAAACACTTTCTAATTTTCATGGGGAAATTATGGCACAGACTAGTTAGCTAAGCCAGCCCCCTCATCCCCAGTAACTATGGCTTACCACAGCCTTCTTCATCTGCACCATCACCGCAGTCATTTTCTCCATCACATTTCCAGGATACAGGGATGCACTGAGTTGATAGAGGACCACAGCTGATTTCACCTATCGTACATTTTCTTCTATCTATTGAAAAGTGATTAAGAGTTTGCTTAGGTGCTTTTTGAAGACAATTAAGTCTGAAGACTCGGGGCACTTGTTCAAATCAAGGGTGACCTATATGAAGAGCTACAAGCCCTTTTCTCAAATTTCCTAGAGACCCATTTGCCACAACTGTTTGAAAATTGCAGCAGCATCTCACAATTCTGGGGCCAAACGTACCCCTAAAATATACCTAAAATATTTAGGAGAATCGCCAAGCTTACCCAAAACACTGTATATTCCAGCCCCACACATTTTGTCCTATTATTCTACCTCCAAAGTATTAAATGTTACCTTCAATCAGCAAAAGATTTCCATTCCTTCATTTAGATGATGGCATTTGTAACTTCTTTACAGTTTTAAACATGAAAGCAAAGCTATACAATACTGTACTTATTATCTGCTACAGAATTGTAGGAATTGCCCATCCAGAGGCAAATAAGCCATGTGGCATAATACTATTTCAGGATACAATGGGATAATTTCGATGGTGAGAACACTATCTTCATTTACTACAGTATTCTATAGATCTATTTGAAATGTGTAATACTCTATAGACATTTAAAATAATAAGCTATCAGAACTAATTATACCAAGCAGAGATTCTCTTCAGGTTATTAAGACTTATATATAATCATAATTAGCAATTGTTTTTTCTCTATCATAAAACAAATTATCATAATACTATGGTCTCTCTCATTAAGTCCAAAGTTCTCAAATACTATTTTCAGCTTGGTCCCTTCCAATTCTGTGAATGAGATGGGCAGGTAAACAGATGACAGATAAACAAAATTTACATAACCAAGTAATCTGAAGAACATTAGAACGTTAAAGCTGTACTATCAGTCGAAAGAAGATATTTTGATTGAATAATGCCACAGCCGCTTGAAACTGAAATTATGCCCGCCCTACCTATCTTTTGTCTGTGGACCAGCCCAATCTGAAGAATATTATAGGGTTGGAAAATTTTAAAGGAGGGTGTGTTTGAATTTCTGAAGGAAAGGAGGGACATAAATCTGACGACAGTAGATCTTTACTGACAGTCTACTTTATACAGATGAATTATGTACTGAGGCATAGGCAGTTTAGTTCCGTCTTTAAAAGGGAAGATGGTGCAGTCAACCTGTTGCATAGATGTCAGCCTACTTACAGCAAATTTCAGAACCTTCGTCGGAGCCGTCTTCACAGTCGGGATCTCCATCACACTGCCACCTGTTTGGTATACACTGCCCATTCTGGCAAACAAAGTCTGTGGCAGAACATGTCTTCTTCACTGTATAAAAGTAATATGTTGTTAAATTTGCCTGTGTAAAACTGCTACACAATTTCAAGTGTTCTGCTTAAAAGTGATTTGATTTTTTTCCTTCCAGAACTAGTCAAGCCTCATATCTATTTGATAGCATAGCAGACCAGGAGTATGAAAACAAGCAAGACTCGGAATTTTATTTTATTTTATTTCATTTTATTTTATTTTGGTATTAATTGCTGGGACAGCTTCATTTCTCAGAAAGTCACATAGCCATATCCTAGTTACTCCACAGGAGTCTGGTAGCATTTTTTTTTACTAACAGATATTATTAAAAGGCATAAGCTTTCATGAGCTAAAACTTACATCATCAGATTTACAGAACGACTAAACTGATGTAGGCCTTAAATTGAGGTGAGATATGGAGCACAGATTACATATGAGAGCCAGTTTGGTCTAGTGGTAAGGCACCAAGTTAGACACTGGGAGATCGTGAATTTTAGTCCTGCCTTAGCAAAAAAACCAGCTGGGTGACTTTGGGCCAGCCACTCTGTCTCAGCCCAACTCACCTCACAGGGTTGTTGTTGTGGGAAAAATAGGAAGGTGTGTTGGATAGTTTCATTGCCTTATTTGTAAAAAACAATAAAGGGAGGGTAAAAATAAATAAATGCAAGACTGTAAGTGCCTATTTGGTTAACAAATGTAATCAAAACCCATTGTGTTTTGTTGAGACCTTTAGCAATAGCTTGTTAAACCATTTGATGCCTATGAGCACAGCAAATTCTCACTCAATATTGCTGTTAAATTCTTTTTAATCACACAAAACAGCTTATTAAAAGTTACACCTTTAAATATTACTTGTTAGTTGGGAAAGGCATTATCAGACTGTAGTTTTTGGCTCCTATAGACTAACATAATTATCTTCCTACAATACTTAGATAACACAGGTACAGTTTTGTATGCTAGTTATCAGGTTATAACAAGAAAGACAGGATATTATGACTTTAACAGCATTGTGGGAAAGCAAATGTGTGGAATAGGAACATCTACTGTATAAGCCTTTTATTTTAAAGGAGACACTTGTTCAATTCTTCTATCTCCATGTACAATGAGAAGGAAATCATACACTTTCAATATCCTGGATTTCCAGACACATCCTGGGGAATGGTAAGGGCAGAACCAAGTTACGGTAGTTGGGTTTTTTTGGGTCTGAGATCTGAGAAGCAAAGACTGAGGTTTTTGTAGCAACTATGAATATGTTTCTAAAGATGTCTGCTCTTTCTGCCTAACTCAGGTCAAAGAAATGGTATTGCAAGAAGCCCAGTTCTGCTTATGGGCTTCAGTACCAAGGTCACTATGAAAAACGATATACTGTAACTAGCAGTCCTATCCTAAAATAATCAGATTATGGCTACTATTCCCATAGTTGCTTTACATGGTTAAATGCTTTGATAACTCTTCTTAAAGCTTGAAATACTATTGTAATTGTTGTTCTTTCTGGCTGGCTGTCAGAGCCATGCCAACTTATTTATAAGAATATCCTACTAGTAGGATTGAGCCAGTTTAGTGTAGTGATTAAGGCATCAGGCTAGAAACTGGTAGACTGTGAGTCACAGTCCCACCTCAGGCACAAAGTCAGCTGAGTGACCTTGGGTCAGTCTCTCTCTCTCAGCCCTAGGAAGGAGGAAATGGCAAACCATTTCTGAAAAACCTTGCCAAGAAAACTGCAGGGACTTGTTCAGGAAGTCACCAAAGTCAAGATAATTCACAAGACTTATAAAAAAACCAAACCCTACTACTAAGAGACTGGGTCAGTGGCCATGTTAAACCTTACCGCATGCTAGTTCATCACTGCCATCAGAGCAGTCTTCATCCCCATCACATCGCCACACCAGAGTTATGCAGCGGCCATTGTGACATTGAAATTGTGATTCATCACATGTTACCCTTGTCCCTTGAATTGAGAAATAAATTACAATTAGAGCCAATAGACTTTAAAGAAGCAGAACATGTCAGAGTTTAAGAGTAATAATTCCAGTCACCTAGGAACTAAACCAGACATAGGCTTTTCAAGTGATTATGAAGCGATTGCTCCTAAAATGCAATTCTTCATACATCTCAGTTAATACTGCAGTTTTGAAAAAGGAGCAGCTTTGATATATTATTTATTACTATTATTTGTTAGACTTGATTTAGTCTAAGATTGACATAGCTATTTCTAAAAGTAGAATCACTAGGTTGACCCAGCGCAGATCCCGGTGGGCTCCATGGTTTTCTATGGAGCTACGGGAGATGAAGCGTAGGAGACGGGGTCTAGAGAGCTGTTGGAGATCCAGCCGATCCGAATCTGACCGATTGCAGTTAAGAATCTTTATAAGGTCTTATCTTGCAGCGATGAGGACGGCAAAGGCTAATTACTTTGCTGACCTCATCGCATCCGCAGATAATCGCCCGGCCGCCCTGTTTAGGGTGACTCGCTCCCTTCTCAACCGGGAGGTGAGGGAGGATCCCTTACAGGGGCGGGCTGAGGAGTTTAGTCATCATATTATTATTATTATTATCTGACGGACAAAATCGCTCAGATCTGGACCGGTTTGGACTCTGACTGGGCAGAGTCTGACGTGGAGGAATCGGACGGTCTTGAGCGTGTTATCTGGACTGAGTTCAATCCTGTTTCCCCTGATGATGTGGACAGGATGAGGAGGAGGCTGAGCTCCACCACCTGTTTGTTGGACCCGTGCCCCTCCTGGCTGGTTTATGCGGCTCGGGAGGAGACACAAGGCTGGTTCCAGGCAGTAATAACTGCTTCCTTGAAGGAGGGTATCTTCCCCGCTGCCCTGAAGGAGGCGGTGGTGAGACCCCTCCTCAAGAAGCCTGCCTTGGACCCGGCTGTTTTAAATAACTATTGTCCGGTCTCCAACCTTCGCTTCTTGGCAAAGGTTGTTGAGAATGTGGTGGCACATCAGCTTCCTCTGTTCCTGGATGAAGCTGATTATCTGGACCAGTACCAATCGGGTTTCAGGCCCGGACACAGCACGGAGACGGCATTGGTCGCACTGGTGAATGATCTCTGGCGGGCTCGAGACAGGGGTTGTTCCTCTGTCCTAGTCCTATTAGATCTCTCAGCGGCTTTCGATACCATCGACCATGGTATCCTACTGCGGCGTCTCAGGGGGTTGGGAGTGGGAGGCACTGTTTTGCAGTGGTTCTCCTCCTATCTCCTGGGCCGCTCGCAGTCGGTGTTGACGGGAGGGCAGAGGTCCGCCCCGAGGCCTCTTGCTTGTGGAGTTCCTCAGGGGTCGGTTCTCTCTCCCCTCCTGTTCAACATCTATATGAAGCCGCTGGGCGAGATCATTCGTGGTTTCGGGGTGGGGTATCATCAGTATGCTGATGATACCCAACTTTTTTTCTCCACCCCGAACCAACCCAGTGATGCCCTCGCCGTGATGTCCCGTTGCCTGGAGGCGGTCCAGGTCTGGATGGGGAGAAACAGGCTTCGTCTCAATCCCGCCAAGACTGAGTGGCTGTGCATACCGGCATCTCGGGTCACCCAGACTATTCCATCTTTAACGATGGGGGTGAGGTGTTACCCCCCGTTGATAGGGCTCGCAACTTGGGCGTCCTCCTGGATTCATGGCTCAATTTTGAAGACCGCATAGGAGCCGTGACCAGGGGGGCTTTTGCCCAGGTTCATCTGGTGCGCCAGTTGCGACACTACCTGGACCGAGATGCCCTACGCACAGTCACTCATGCGCTCGTGACTTCCCGTTTAGACTACGCAACGCTCTCTACATGGGGATGCCCTTGAGGACCACTCAGAGGCTTCAACTGGTGCAGAATGCGGCCGCGCAAGTTGTGATGGGGGTTTCCCGATACTCCCATGTAACACCTCTACTCCGCGAGCTGCATTGGCTTCCAGTTGCCCTTCGGGTGAGATTCAAGGTGCTGGTGATGACCTATAAAGCCCTAAATGGCTTGGGTCCGGGTTATCTGAGGGAACACCCGCTGCCGGCATCAAGCTCCCTTCGTCCCGTGCGCTCCCACAGGGAGGGCCTTCTCAGGATACCGCCGGTTAAGGAATGCCGGCGGGTTATTCCCAGGGGAAGAGCGTTCTCTGTGGGCGCGCCGGCCCTACGGAACCAACTCCCCATGGAACTTAGGACTGCCCCCGACCTTCGCTCATTCCGCAGGGACCTGAAAACTTGGCTCTTTGAGCTGTCTGGCCCAGGCTGAGGGGTTTTAATTTTTATTGGGTTTTAGTTTTAAATTTCGTGGACTTCATTTAATTGTCTTAATCTGATTTTAATTTTTGTATGTTTGTTTTAATCCTCCCTGTACACCGCCCTGAGTCCTCTGGGAATAGGGTGGCATATAAATTTAATAAAATAAAATAAATAAATAAATGTGAGATAATATAAGGACATTTGGACAGACTACTTTATAAAGCATTTTTATAAAACATTTCATCACATATGCATGGAGGCATATGTACATACTTCTATTTACCTATACAGCAATTCTAGATCGCCCCACTTCCAAATATACCTAAATGCTTAAAAAATGAGTTAGGTGAGGTATCAGTCTATTAAGGAATCTTACATGCAACATTGGGGAAAAAATCTATGGATTATTAGGACCCAGAAGACTAAGCTTTTTCCAAGTCACCAAAAACAAATACAATTTCCTTTCTAAACTCTAAACTTGTATATACAGTACAAGGAATGCTCAAAACGTGATAAAACACCCAGAGCTGATACAGTGACATGTCATTTAAGAAGAAAGGTTTTAGTTACTTTGGAGAAACTTTGTAAAGTATAGTTGTATTTTGGCTGATCATTGACCAAATAAACATTACAATTACGTATTTGTAAAAAAAAATGCAGAGAATATTTGGAAATACTGCAAATGACATTCAGGTAAGAGAAGAAAATTAGAGTTAATTATGAACGAATCATTAGACTTCTGTAAATCAAACAAAATCTGATTCAAATAATCTTTTCAATTTGGACAATTGATCTTATTCAGAAAATCAATCTTATTCAGATATTCAAGTTAAATCATTCATTTCCACATCAATCGAGAAAAAGCTATTTCAGAACATTAACAGAAGCATCATCCAAAGAACAAATAGCAAATCTAAATACAGCTTCTGTCTACTCCTAGGTTGTAAGATTTATATTCTATAAAGCATATTCATCCTGGAATAAAGTTAGGAAATTAATGAAGGTTTAAAAAAGCTATTTTTTTCTTTCCTCAGAAATGGGAAGAAAATTGAGCCAAGTCAGAAACCCAGTAACATAATTTGTCAGTGACTGGTACAAAAATGGAGAAACTCTTTTACAAAATTGTACTTCTAACTGGAAGTACTAAAAACTAAGAGGTCATTTATAAAGATAAAACAGAAAAGTGTTTTAAGAACTTATCTTTTGATGCTGAAATCAAACTGCACCCGAGGAAAAAAATACAGCTGCAAAACTGCTGTGCAAATATAAATTGGATATCAAATATATTGTCTTGGTACATTTAGGAACACGTTGTCCTTTGATCTTGCAAGAGGTGCTTTCCCTCTTTTTTCAGATATAAATTACAGGAGATATCCACAGACTATATGATTTAGACCTAGAAATTCATAAAAATTCAAAAGAAACAAATGCATTCTCCATATATGTCTAGACTCTAGAACATAGCACTTACAATAGGTACCAACAACTTGCTTATTCCTGTATTATGTTTTGGGGTTGATAACACAGTATTTGACAAACTGGTTATTAAAAACTTTGCTTTACTGTAAGAACTACGAGCTCCTCCCTTTCCCCCATCTCCCCCCAAAACCCCTCGGATACAAACTCATGGGGAATCTGAACAAAATCTAACCTCATATTATCACCATAAAACTAACAAAATCAGATGTGGGTATAACCACTTTCTAGGAAAACAGGGGCTGTGCTGTAGAAGGATATGGAAGGGGGCCATAATAGGAAGCATAGGGTATTATGATAAAAATCATCTTATCAGGGAGATGGATGGCGTATAAATTTAATATATACATACACATATATATTACTGTAAAAGGAAAAAGAACCAACTCTTATGACCAACTATTATAAGACTATGACAGAATAATAAAAGAACTAGAAAAGGGTGTAATTCCCATCTTCAAAAAAAATGGATCCAGGAAACTACAGACCTATTAGTCTGACACCAATACCTGGGAAGATTCTGAAAAAGATAATCAAGAAACGAATCTGCGAACACCTAGAGGCAAATAAAGTCATAATAAGAAGCCAACATAGATTTATCAAAAACAGAATACACCAGACAAAACTTATTGCATTCTTTGACAAAGTGACAAAATTAGTGGACCAAAGGAATGCTGTGGATATTATTTACTTGGACTTCAGTAAGACATTTGATAAAGTAGACCACAACCTACTACTTGATAAGATAGAAAAATGTAGGCTAGACAGCATCACCACCAGATGGATTCATAACTGGCTAACCAACTGCACTCAATGTGTAGTCCTTAAAGGAACTGTATCTAATACGGTGGGGTATCCCAAGGCTCTGCCTTAGGCCCAGTACTCTCCAATATCTTCATCAATGATTTAGATAAGGGGCTAGAAGGGGAATTCATCAAATCCACAGATGACATCAAGTTGGCAGGAATAGCCAACACTTCAGAAGATAGGCTTAAGATACAGAAGGATCTTGACAGACATGAACACTGAGTCCTATCTAACAAAATGAAATTCAATGGTGACAAAGTAAAGTTCTACATTTAGGCAAGAAAAGCCAAATACAGAGTACCTGGCTCAATAGCAGTAACTGCGAGAAGGATCTTAAGAGTCCTAGTGGACAATCCCTTAAATATGAGCCAGCAGTGTGCTGCAGCTGCCAAAAAAGCCAATGCAATCCTAGGCTGCATTAACAAGAGGGACAAAATCAAGTTCATGAGAAGTGTTACTACCATTTTAGAATGCCTTGGTAAAACCACAATTGGAATATTGCATCCAGATTGATCACCATGATTAAAAAAGATGGTGAGACTCTAGAAATAGTGCAAAGAAAAGCAACCAAAATGCCACGGGGGAGTTGTAGCAGAGCTGGCGGTGGGACTCTTACCTAGGGCTTATTTTTGGGGTGGGGCTTATTTTAGACACACACTAAAAATCATACTAGGGCTTATTTTCTCGGTGGGTCTTATTTTCAGGGAAACATGGTAGGAAGAAGAGTTGCAGCAATTGGGTATGTCTACGTAGTTTAATGAAAAGGACTAGGATGACATCATAGCAGTGTTCTAATATCTGCCACAAAGAAGATGGTGGTTAACCTATTCTCCAAAGCACCCAAAGGCAGGACAAGAAGCAAAGGATGGAAACCAAGGAGCAAACCAACCCAGAACTAAGGAGAAATTTCCTGACAGAACAATTAAATCAGTGGAATGATTTGCCTCCAGAAGTTGTGGGTGCTCCAACACTGGAGGATTTTAAGAAAAGATTGGGCAACTGTTTGTCTGAAATGATATAGGGTTTCCTGCCTGAGCCAGGGGATTAGACTACTAGAAGATCTCCAAGGTCCCTTCCAACTCTGTTATTCTGCTAATACAGGGGTGTCAAACTCAATTTCATTGAAGGCCGCATCAGCATTGCGGTTGCCCTCAGGGGGTCGGGTGGGTGTGGCCTGGGTGGGCGTGGCCTACTGGGTGGGCGTGGCTGGAGTGCATATGGCCTATTGGGTGGGCGTGGCCAGCTCTACATCGTTCGCATCAAGGGTGCCTATGGGGGCCTGGGCAGGAGTGGGACAGATCTGAGGGTCTCTGGCAGAAGGAGGGTCTCTGGGCCAAGGCAGTGGGGGCCGTTCCCTCACTGTTTCCAGGATGGCTTCGCGGGCCACATGAAACCACTCTGTGGGCCGGATCCGGCCCCCGGGCCTTGTGTTTGACATGTCTGTGCTAATAAGAGCAATAAATTTATCAATTCCATATCACCTTCCTTGGGGTGGAAGAACTACTGCTTGCTCATATCTGACCCATACAACACAGGCAGAAAAAGAGCTGCCTAGTGTGTAATCCATAAAAAGTGAAATAAAAATACCACCTTGGGGAGGCCTCGATAGGTGGATAAAAATGCCACTCTAAACATCTGGCTGACTGTGCAACAAACAATATTAAAATTCAAATGGATAACCACCTGCCCCATAACACCCCAAACTTAACAACTGTCAATAAAAAAGACAACATAATCTGGATAGTGGACACGGCAGTACTTGAAGACTGCAGAAGAGAAGAGGAAGAAACTAGAGAAATTCACAAAACGCAAAAACCTGCAAACAGAAATAGAACAACTATGGCAGAAGAAAGCAAAGATAGTACTAATGGTAACAAGGCGCCTTAGGTTGCAATATCTCAAAATATCTGGAGCATGACTTGAACACCACTAGTATTGACAAAATCACCATCAATTGCAAAAGGTAGCTTTATTTGGAGCGACATACATCCTGCAACAATATCTGTTTACACCATCAAACATTAACATCTGCCTATTTCAAGTCCTTGGAAAGAATAAAAATGCCAAATCCAGTCTAAACTTCTGGCTCAGTGAGTAAGTACGGTAACCATTAATAAAAAAAGCATTGTCTTTAATACAGTAAAACTTAGGACAGATTTGGGCTTGGGCTTTCTACACCGGGGGCATAATTAAGAACCATTGTACCGTACCTGATTCCCTATAAAGATGATCTGAATGAAATATAGTACGGATGATTTCCAGTCAAGCTTAACTGTCTGAACCTCCCTGAAACTTAATATTTTAGAGGCCAAGAAAATATAGCATGATGCAAGTCTTTCCTAATTTGTTGCATCATGTAGATATTTACCTTTCTCACCTGAAGGTTAACAAGACTGGATTTATTTTTAGCTCCCACTAAAACAGCTAGTTGTCTTTAAGATGATTTCTGCCAAGGTCCAACTTAAGATTCTACTTTTATTGCACACCGAGTACTTAGGAAAAGGTTGTGGCTAGAAATCAACATACATTCTACAGGCAGTCCTCTATTTGTGACCATAATTGGGACCAGAACTTCCATTGTTAATGTAGTTGAGTTGTGTCCAATTTTGTGACCTTTTTTGCCATAGCTGATAAACGAATCGCTGAGGTTCTTAAATGAATCACACAGTCCTTAAGCAAATCCGGCTTTTCCCACTGATGTTCCTTGTCCAAAGCCTTGCATCATGCTACATTTTCTTGGCCTCTAAAATATTAAATTTCAGGGAGGTTCAGACAGATAAGCTTCACTGAAAATCATCCGTATTATATTCCAAAACCAACTGGAAATGTTGCAAATGGCAATCATGTGATCCTGGGATGCTGTAGCCATCATAAGTACATGCCCATTGTCAAGTGTCCATAGTCTGATCACACGGCCATGGGGATACTGTTTGTGTCGTAAGTGTGAGGACTAGTCAAAATAATTTTCAGCACCATTCAGAATTGAGGGATGGAGATCTGGGAAAGGTTACAATGGACAAATCCCACCTCATGAGGCCCCAAAGATTAGGGAGTTTTTAGAGTTTTAAAACATTAGAAGTTTAGACTTTTTAAACAATGACAACTTTTCCCTTGAGGATAGCATTAGATAGATGCAGTTAAAATTCAAGTTAAAGCATTCACACAAGCATAGACATCATTTGTCATAATACATAAGCTTGTTTCAAAATTGATTATTATTAAAGCGGTGAGCTAGATCTCTGCTTCTCCCTCAATAGAAAACAATGAATGCATTAATCTCCGCAATTTGAATAGCTTTTCTTAAATGCCACTCTTGTGGAATGTGCTTGTCAAAACCAAATTTAAATTACAAAAACTGCTAGAAGAAAGTCAATAAGTGTTTATATCTGCTGAGCAGCACATATAAGGGCCTAGTCTTGGTCTTCCTTCCCCTGATGTGTAAAGCTCTGAATGTGTAATTAATTGGAATAATCCCAACAAGTAGACAAGAGTTTTGCTAAGTGCACAATCCTCACATTAACTTCTTCACTTGTGTCAGAGTACAGTGCTATGAATAAATACATTTTGCAATGCGATATGAAAACTATCTGGTGGCTTTAATGTCTCCCTCTGAAAATCTCCTGTCAAACTTGGTGTTTGACAAGAAAAAGGAAGTGAACAATTACCAGTACAATGGTAGAAATGCAAGGGAAATGGATGAATTTGTATACCTTTAGAGAATAAGGGAGTGATTCTAAAGCAGTGCTTTTTAACTTCCCAGAATTCCCCAACCAGCATGCTGAGCAATTCTCCCGGGAGAATTCTAGGAGTTGAAGCCCAGATAACTTAAAGTTGTCAAGTTTGAAAACCAGTGTTCTAAAGCCTGAAAACATCTAGTAAAAAAGTACTGGTAATATTATTATTATTATTATTATTATTATTATTATTATTATTATTATTATTATTATTATTATTATATTTGTATACCGCCCTTCTCCCAAAGGACTCAGGGCGGTGAACAGGGCAAACATACAAAAATAGAAGAATACAAAAATTAAGAGAGATTAAACAGGGTGCCCAAAAGCTTACAGCAGTAAGTTAAAATACTGTACATTAAAACAATAATAAAACCCAAACAATATATGATTTATTGTGAGGAATGAATTAAACCTGAAAGAACTGAAAATATGTAGCCATATATGAGAACGACTTTATGTCCACCTTGTTATATGAAATATTCTATATATACCTCTAGAGTATATTGATGTTAAGGATTAAATTGTATAAAAATACATGAAGGAAAATGGTTTGAAAAGAAAGGAAAAACCAAGAAAGTCATGACTGGATAAAGTGGATGATTTTTTTTTAAAAAAGAAAAGCCTAAAGAACAGAAAATTATTAGTATATGGGCATAGTGGAAGCAAGAATTGTCATACACGGCAAGATAAAAAGAATGGAGTTGGTATAAACTTAGTTTAGTAAGATTTTTTTTTTCTTCTTTAGTTTATTTTGCTTACTAGTCACTCTCTCAGTACTTTTTATTGTATCATTTACTTTGTAAGGAAATAACAGGGCAAACATAGAACATGTAATGAAAGGTTTCTGCAGGTTTTGGACATCACAAAAATTAAAGATAGCCAATATGCAATGCAAAGGTTTATGCTAAATGTAATGCCCAGACTGAGACTTTAGCTCATGATATTCAATGCTTCAAAGGGTAATCAACTCTTGTATTCAAAATTTAATCCATAAGCAGGGCAGTTATTTAAATATGTTTTTACCTACTTGCTATATTTCATTACTTTACTGTGATTGATGGTAGGTATGGTCAAAATGGCTGCGCTTAAGTTATCAAAGAGTGCCAAAACTATCTTGATTCCAAGTTTAAAATGCCCCGTTTGAGGTCTTGAACATTTCCAGTACATGTAGTCCTTAACTTACTCAACACAGCCCAAAATTTACATTGCTAAGCAAGGCAGTTGAGTTTTACAACCTTTCTTTGCCAAAGTTAAGTAAATCACGTATTTGTTAAAGCTTCTTCCCCCATTGACTGGAAGCAGGTGGAAGCTGGATCGGAAGGTTACAAATGGTGATCACATGACCAGGGACAGTGCAACTGCCATAAATACATGCCAGTTGCCAAGTGCCCTAATTGTGATCATGTGACCACAGGGATGCTGCAATTGTCACAAATGTGAAAACTGGTCATAAGTCACTTTTTTCAGTGCTGTTGTAACTTTGGTCACTAAACAGATCGTTGCAAGTCAAGGATTACCTCTATGGTTGAAATACCACCACAACAATTGTGGTTAACAATTGGAGTGCCCATTTTGAACAGAGTTTTGCCTACCCCTAACCAGGATTCTTTCACATCCAATATTTTTCTTTTACATTAACAAATAGGACAGGAAGGCCTGCAGGAACGTTGTCCATAGGGTCGCGATGGGTCGGACACGACTTCGCAGCTAACAACAACTAAAAACAAAGGTGAAGAACTGAAATTCCTGTGATCTTCTGATCACTATCTATACTTACTGGAATCCTGTGGATTTTCTACTTTAGAGCTAGAACTACATTAAAACTGCATATCCTTTCCAACATGACACTGAGGGCAATGCAGCACATATGGACACCTACTCTAATGATACATGCGTAACTTGGTATTGGTACTACTTAGCCTTGAAACTTAAGTTTCTTGGCCTAATTACTAATGCTTGAAAAAGAAGAAAGTTCTTAAGTGGCATGGTGGGGAAAGCTTGCTTCAGCAGGAACTGTACTGAAGTTATTTAAAAACCAACAAAGGAAACTTATCAATGTTTATTTGAAATCTTTCAGGCCTTAAATAATGATTTCCAGTGAAGCAGGTATTAAGAAAAAACTATATCTGATGAAAGTAAGACTATAATCTAGAAAAAGACCACAGCCAAGTATTGTAAGTTTTAGCACAGCATGTTTACAATAGACTATTTGGCAGGGAAGGAGGATTACCGTTTTGGTGGATTGTCATTTCTCAAGTGCTAAAGTTAAAAGGTTATTCAAGTTAGACTTATGGGGGGGGGGGGAAAGCAAACCAGTGATGTGGCTATGAACTTCAAATCCATCTGCAATAATATTAGTCATAATGTAATTGAGCCCAAAGGATTTGTTCTAATAAAGACAGAGATCTCACCTACATGTTCCTATTAAGACGCCCTGGAATTTTAGCTTGGCTTTAAATGGCCTCCCCAGCCATATTTGCCACCAACTATTCCAAGTCACCATCCTACAGCACTTGCAGTACGTTCCTGTTTGTGATAACTGTCTTGCACAGACTTACAAGTACTAGGAACTAGCAGAACCATGAAGGATGAGAAGTACTTAATTGTGTGGTGAACTGTGGAGTTTCCCCCAGTTTTTATCTTCTCCAGCGGCACAGTTCAGGAAAGTTAGTCAAGCAGAGAAAAGCAGACCAGGTTTATTATTTAAGGGAGTAGCCGTTTTATGATTAAATCACTCAAAACACTTGCATCTTAAAGCATTAACTAAAAACATCGCTGGCCTTCAAAACCAGCTCCGTATGCCAAGTAAAATACTGCTGAGAACAATGGGCTGTGTGTCTCTGCTTCCTGCGGGCCATGTAACGTTGCCCAAACTATGTTCCCCAGATCTATCACTAGGATCTACTACATGCATTTTTCATTTGGAGTAGCTCTTGAGGAACAGTATTCTCAGCATCTACTGCTACCAGCACTCCTCCTCTGGGTTAACTCCTCCACCGACTCCACTCACTTGGAGCCAATGCTATCCTCCCCCAGGTGCATAAACGCCACTAAGCCACAGTCAGCGTTGCCGAATAGATCGAGACAAGAGGGAGCACATAAACATTTGCGCTATATTGTCCCAAGATCCCCACCAACAAACAATACGGTCTTGCAGCCACACAGAACTCGTCAGGGACCAGCCCTCCCCTCAGAGGCAGATGGAAATAAGTTCTGCGACCAACACTGAGGAGGCTCCCTTCAGACGTACCAAACCGCGGGAAAGGGGGGAGGGGGAAGGAGAGCGAGCGAGCGAGCAGGGGAGCCCACGAACAAGCTTCCCTGTGAGCGAAAGGCTCAACTTCAGGGTCAAGGCTACGGGGGGGGGGAAGCCCACAACAGCTGTCAGAACAAAGAAAGGCCGGGACACCCCCCCCCCCGCAGGAGGCCAGGTTGGTCCTCTCCCCACGCACTCGCTTCGGCAGCGGCCAGGCTCGCCTCGACCGCCACCCAAGACCAACTGGAAAGCGGCACACACACACACACACGCGCGCGCGCACGCACACACCCCCGCCGCCTTTCTACCCGGCGTCTCGGCAAGGCGGACGGCAAGGGGAGGGTAGGGGAGGGGTTGACTACGGGCGCCAGAGCACGTAGCCTTTCGTTGGGTGGGCGAGAGAGAATTCCTGCTCCTCCATGGGAGTGGGGGGGGTGGGGGTTATTTCTGGAGAAACGAGCCAGTCCGCCGCTCCCGCCCGTCCCCCCCCCCGAAGGCAAAGCCACCGCGCCGGCTCGCTAGCTCGCGTCCTGCCGCCTACCCGGTTGCCAGGCGTCCCCAGGGGGAGAGCTCTGGGGAGTCGCGGCAGCTTCCGAGCTAACGGAGCGGGGCCCCCACCACCCCCACCACCACCACTTACTCACCACGCGCTCCTCGCAGGCAAGCCAACGACGACAGCAGCAGCAGCAGCAGCCGCCCCAGCCCCAGCCGCCGGAACGCGTCCATCGTGCAGCGCCCGCGGCGCCTCCTCAACGCAAGTTCGGGCAGAAGGAGGACGCGCAGGCGGCAGGGGGAAGGGGGAGGGGGGAGAGACTCCTTCCTCGCTGCCCCCCCTTCTAAGAAAGGTGAAGAGCCTCCGCTGGAGCGGAGCGGGGCGGCGGGGGGGGGAAGGCTCCAGGTAGGGCGGCGAGCAGCAGACAATGCAGCGGCGATGCGAGGAGGCAATTCCAGTCCGAGGCAAAAGCGCGCGCGGCTGAGGGGTGGGGGAGTGTGGGGGGGGGAGAAAGGTGCGGGCGGGGGGGGGCGGCTAGAAATCCAGGAGGTGCCGGGCAGGGCGGCGCTCGTGCACCGGCGCACGCACACACACACACACCGGTGGTGCCGGTGAGGAAGAGGCGAAGAACGTACACAAAAGGGGAGGGCAGCTCGGCGGCGCTCTTATACCGGCCTCCCCGCGCCGCTCGCCTGGCGCGCCGCTGCCGCCGGTGACTCACGGACGCCTGGGCGGCCTCTGGTTGGCTCGCCGGCGCCTCCAATCCCAACCGGCTGCCCTAATTTCCTGATCCACGCAACCTGCCGCCGCAGCTGGGAACGTTTCGCCCGGCAACTAGACGGTGCGTTGCTGCGTGCGCTCGCTCGCTCGCTCCCTCGGCCCAACCAGCGCCGCCGCCGCCGCCGCCGCCCCTCCGGACCAGCTGATGAGGAGGAGGAGGAGGAGGAGGAGGAGGAAGAGGCACGCAGGTGAGGTCTTTGATCTACCGCCTGGCCAGCGCGCTGTTTTGAGGCTCACGGCTGTTTCTGGGGCTGTGCACGATGACACTCGGGGCCTGATCTTGCTGTCAAGTTTCCGACGTTATTGCTTGACGCTTGCTATAGACACGCCGCTGGTATTAATGTTGGCATAGGTGCCAATGCTGGAGGATATCAAAGCGGGTTTCCAAGGAAGCGATTTCCAACCCGTCTTGTTTTACTTCCTGGTAAGTATTGCCCAGGATTGCTCCTACGCAAGAGCCGCGGTGCCGCGGGGCATTTTCTCCGAAGAGAAAGAACCGCCGGGCCTAATCCCTCTTATAAAATGCGATGGCGACTTTACTGCAGATCTTTTTTATTTATTTATTTATTTATTATCTATCTATCTATTTATCTATCTATCTATCTATCTATCTATCATCTATCTTGGGTTTTCTTACTTAGAAGTGGTCTACTTAAAAGTCATTGTCAGCAATTGGATCGTTAAAATGAAAAGGCGGCTTCTGTTGCTAGTAAATCTCTTGAATTCAGCTTAGATCTGGAAAACAAAAGACCTTCATGGGATTGTTCTATTTTGGATAAGTTACGGCATTCACAACTCCGGAGTAAGATTCTGGAGATGTCTAGACAATCGATGATAAGCCACTGATTGTCACCTATAGATTTCAGCAATTCAGGTCCTTATGGATTAAACATGGACCTGAAATTCAGGAGAAAAATGCTGTGATGGAAAATGGCAAATATTTCCCCTCCTTTTGGTGGAATTTTGCAGCTGCTTCCTTGCAAACAGAATGGCAGACACTTATCCTGTACTCCACTAGCTGAGTAATATGCTATGCCAAATTGTGGTTTACAGAGTAACAGTTGGAAGGGACCTTGGAGGTCTTCTAGTCCAAACCTCTGCTTAAGCAGTAGACCTATAGTACTATTCGAGACAAGTGGCTGTCCAATCTCTTAAAAATTCCCAGTGGTGGAACACACAGAAGTTCTGGAGACAAGTCATTCCACTGGTTAATTGTTCTCTAAGATTTGTCAATCAGCAAATTGTTATGAACCCAGCCATTGCCTGAAAACCATGGATTGCTCTACAGGTAGTGCACTGTGTGAATTTAATTGTGGCTCATGTAGTGAACCATGGCTAATCAAACTGTAGTTTAGTATATCATTTAAACACAGCCACTGTATTTTTTGTTGGTAAATTTAGAACGTTGAAAGGTTGAAAAGTATAAAAAGAATGTTCCCTACCACTGAATTGTTAGTGTCTTACTTCTAAGGCATATAATAGGAGAATCATTGGGTTTTATTAAGGCACATTGAAAAGGACAAAATTAAAATTTGAAGTGATTCTGACCTTTGCATATTAGGTGGAATTAAATTCCGCTATACTCTCTATTAGAAGTGCATTATACTTTCACACATATTTTATGTTAGAGCTACAGGGCCAGTGTACTTCAATAAACCTGTAATATGTGAAAGACAGAGCTAAAAATCTTCAAAGATTCAAGAATAACCAGTCACCTCCTCTGCTGTGTCTTGATTGTATGTTTATAGATAACATTATACTTCCTTGTTTATAGCCAGTAATTAGATGTGATCAGTAAAGCAGTTATTGGCATATCAATGCCTAAAGTGCAAAATTCTTTTTAATTGAATCCCCCCCCCCATGGCATCTGGTGGTACAATAATCACAACTAATAAAAACCAAGTTGCATGCATAGCATACTTATAGAATAGATCAGGGGTAGGCAACCTCGGCTCCTTTATGACTCATGGACTTCAACTCCCAGAATTCCTGAGTCAGCTGACTCAGGAATTCTGGGAGTTGAAGTCCATGAGTCATAAAGGAGCCGAGGTTGCCTACCCCTGGAATAGATAATTTCTAAAATGGCTTGAGAATTTATAAGCATCCTGAGGTCAGGATTAGCAATATTTGCTTTCCTATCTATGTTGCTTCATTAACTTGCTAACTTCTGTACTGTATGTAAAAGTAATTTGGGTAAAAACAGAAAAAAACTTGACCAAATTGTAAGACTAATAAAAGAAACATTGGGGAAGGAGGGCCTGGGGGCTAGTCAACAAAATATTTACTGCTCACTGTTGAAACGAGGTGTCATTGGTGCTCTCTGAGCTTGGTTATTTTCTTGAAGACATTTCAATTACCCAAACTAGATTAGTGCTCTGATGTTGTTGCCTAGTTTGGGTAATGAAATTTCTGCAAGAAAATTACCAAGCTCAGAGAGCAGCAAGGACCCATCTGGCCTTTGAATTTGCATGTAACCTTAGCAGTAGCTAACTCAGATTCAGAGAAGGCACTTCAAGAGTGCGACTCACTTATTGCTGAGACATTTCCCCCCCCCACTTTGCTTAAAGTTAACACTCTTATGTAGGAATGTTGTTGTTGTACCATCCCATGAAACGCAAAAGCCTGCTGGCAGTTTTTTCAGTCCAGACTTTTACGTTTCATAGGATGGTACTGCAACAACAATATTCATACATAAGAGTACATGATGTGGAGAGGGGCAGGAAACGGTGTTAACTTGTGGCTTGTTTAGACTTTTGTTCCAACTCTATGAAGACACAAATTCTCTTGGGGGACAATATAGAGAAAATAATATAAAAGTTTTCCATTTGCAGAATAATGCTAGCAATTAGATGCTAGCATTAAACGCAGAGCCAGTTTGGTGTAGCTAACAGTTAGATGTATAAACAAAATATTTTCTTAATGAACATAATACAGGCATGGCAATGCAGTTGGGGCATTGCCAAGAACAGTGAACGATTCATAAGTTTCAATTGAGCTTTCTAAGCCCTTCATGTCTTGGGGCCAGGTTACCTAAGGCAGCGTTTCCCAACCTTAGGAACTTGAAGATGCGTGGACTTCAACTCCCAGAATTCCCCAGCCAGCTATGCTGGCTGGGGAATTCTGGGAGTTGAAGTCCACGCATCTTCAAGTTCCTAAGGTTGGGAAACGCTGACCTAAGGGACCATCTTCTCCCAGTTGTTTCTACCTGTCCAATTCAGTCTGATAGCTTGGACATGTTGTAGGCCCTGTCATCTAAGAAATGTTGACTGCTGGGAACCAGGAGACATGACTTCCCTGCCTGTGGATATTCTACCTTCAGAGATCAGGATGACCCTGACCCTACTGAACTTTCATGATTATGTGCTCAGGCCTGGGGCCCCAGATGTATTAACAGCACCATTTCTCGCATGTATTAACCTCCATTGCAATAGATGTATTCAGCAACCATAGATATTTACTTTGTATTGTTTTAACTGCATATATATATATATATATATATATATATATATATATATATATATATATACACATACATACATACACACACACACACACACACACACACATATATATATATGTGTGTGTGTGTGTGTGTGTGTGTATGTATGTGTGTATATATATATATGTATGTATGTATGTATGTATGTATGTATGTATGTATATGTATATGTATATGTATATAAGAATCTACAGGGAATCCTTGTCTTACAACCAAAACTGAGCCCCAAACTTCCACTGCTAAAGTAAGGCAATTATGTGAATTTTGCCCCCTTTTGCAACTTTTTTTTGCCACAGTTGTTAAGTGAATCACTGTAGTTGTTAAATGGATCCCGCAATCATTAAGCGAATCTGGTTTCTCCCATTGACTTTGCTTGTTGGAAACCAGCTGGGAAAGTTACAAATGGTGACCACATGACCCCAGGACAGTGCAACTGTCATAAATACATGCCAGTTACCAACCACCCAAATTTTGATCACAGGGCCATGGGTTTGTTGCAATGATTGTGTGAAAAACAGTCATACAGTAATTTTTTTCAGTGCCGTTGTAACTTCAAGCAGTCATTGAATAAATGCTTATAAGGACTACCTGTATGCCATCCAAAGATATTTGTTGAGATGAGCAGCTATAGAAATCAAATTAAGTATTTTAAGCAAAACAACCCTGTGTCCATCAAGTAGTCCATGGTATTCCTTCCTCCTTACAAAACAATTGTTCAGTTGGAGGCAAAGTATGTGGTATTAGTTGTTGGTACACTTTTCACCCTAGCAGAGGTAACCTTTGTATATGTGTATGTGTTGAGAGAGAGCTGTCAGCATGCATCATGCAAAATCTCTGAACTGACATGCTGAAACATCAGAGTTCAAAATTTTCCTTGTTCCTAGTCTACAGAAGTTGAGGGTTTTTAAAATATAATTTGGCATTATGAAAGATCCATCTTTTCTTTTAGATGTTTAATGAAACCTTTTTACAGATCATAGAAGATGAAATTGACAAAGAACAAGATGGACCTGTTGGGCAGAGGAAACATTTTGGAAATTAACAGGGAAAAATGTTGCATCATCTGAGAAATGTATAATTATTTTTCACTTTGCTTCCTGAATTCCTACATCCAACTGTGGAAAGATGATGAGGCATAAAAATACAGAAATAGAACCTTATTAACTCTATATACCTAACTCTTTCCACACATGAAAGAAGCAAAACTGCTATTATCTGTTAGGGAAGTATGTATGAATAATTAATTAATTAATAATATGTTATTAATGATGGTCCCTCAAATATTCTTGTAAAGGTAGGTGTTTAACAATTGTTTGAAAGTTCTAAAATAAAATGCATTATAATTACTACATTTGTGCAGGAGCTTTCATTCTGGATCCTACAAGTATTAGATTACTTGAGAGGCACTTTGGTTTAGTGGTTAAGGCAGCAGGCTAGCAGGCAGGAGATCCTGAGTTCTAGTTCTGCCTTAGCCATGAAAGGCAACTGTATGACTTTGGGACAGTCACTCTCACCTCACAAGGTGGTTGTAGGGAAAATAGGAGGAAGAATGTGTGTTGATGTTTGCTGCCTTGAGTTATTTGTAAAAATAAAGGAGGAATATAAATAAATTGGACATTTGAAATATAGCTATAGTTACTTAGTTATGTTCTTCTAATTCTAATAGTCTTTTATTTCTTAGCAATATCCATCTTTTTATCCAAACCAGACAACAAGCTGTAAAATCGAATTTCAGATCAGGTAAACCCAGTTCTCCTCTTTCTTTGTATCCTGTATCTTATATTTAACTTGTAGCATTTTCCCTTGCCATACAAAACACCCATTTTTACCACAGAGATTCTCCCCAACAGTGACAATTGTGGTTTCTCCCATCTTAGCATATCTTTTAAATTTCATTCCAAGTCTTAACATAATTATTTTGAAATAACATACAATTAATATTTGTCATAGTGATACCCAAATATTTTATTTTTTCTCAATCTTAAAACCAGTCTAATCCACTATTTCTATTTGATCATCTATTTTTATACTTTTGTTAATATCTTTGTCTTCTAATCATTAATCTTAAAACCCGCTAGCATGTCAATTTCTTTTATTTTCAACTTCTCAGCCACAATCATTTAAAACAATTTATAAACTTTATCCAATAATATCTGATGATAGGGGTTTTTTTTTTAAGTCAAAGCTTGACCCTCTTTAGGTGTTAATGCCTTATTAGCCTCTTTCCAACTGTTTGGCATCTTTCCCCTTTTTAAAATAGAATTCATCAAATTTTGTAAAGGTTGTAAGAGTTCATCCTCAAAACATTTGTAATAAGAAGCCAGTGAATTATCTGCTCCAGGCACTTCTTCTGTTTTAGTCTCTTTTTTATAGTTTCACTTAATTATTTATCAGTTTGATCAATTGATCAAAGCTGTGTCCCAGATTAAAGAATATATGGTCAAGCAGCCATAAATATTTAATCTGTTTTGTTGCCTGCATAAAATGAAAAATAAGGAGATGAACAGGGATATGTTTTATTTGCGTGAGACTTGTCTCTCACTGAGGGGGTGATATACAAATCTTTGTTTTGTATATTCAATAGCAAACTGTTTTTGTGACTTAGACAATTAAAACATTATCCTTACGTGTTGTTTCAAAAGAAGCAATCTGACCACAAATCTCCCTGTTGGGTATATTTTTATTTTATGCTCTGTGTTTATTTTAAATTTATTTTCAAGATTAGCATCTTTTCAGGGCAGGTAAGACTATAAAACTAGTTCTGTTATATTAATTGTAAACAGTTTCAAGTGCAGCCTGTTGCAATAAAACAACCCTGGCATGCCTGTCATCAGCAAATACAATAATTTTTTTCAATTACAATCCAGAGAGAACAGATGAGTTTTTAAAACCTTCTTTAAAGATGTGGCCACAGATGTGGCCAGCCATATATCTCCTGGAAGGAAGTCTTAAAGGATCATAGGCCATCCTTCATATTTGCTATGACTTAAAAAGACTATCCTGTTTGTCAAGAGCACAAAAATAATTACAGATTGTATGAATAATCAAGAGGAAAGGGAATTTAAAGGGCAGTTTATAAATTATTCTGTCTGTCAAGAGAGATGCTCCAGAACTAGTTGCTATAAATGAAAACTAAGGAAAACAATAGGATCACATGGAAGAGATCCTGGGTATAACTCCTATAAACAAAAGAGAAAATGAATATTTTGTCTTTTTCACTTTTGACATTCATACCATGAATCTGAAATGTATAAAACTGCTAAGCTACAAGGCAGTCATCCGATAGAGGAATGCTAATCTTGGACACACATTCCTCCATATGCACAAAAGTGATCTACCATCTTGACATCCAGTCTTCAAACAATGACTTCATATCCCCAGGACCAGATTAATTCAGGTCCTGAGGGTATGAAATTGCTCAGTGCAGTGCATCCTGTAAGCTCTTGTTACATCAGAAACCCCCATTTTCTCTCATATGCTTTAGATCATCGGACTTTTTTGGACTGACATGAGAAATACAGGCACTGCACAATGGAGAACTGGCTGCAAAAGCTGATGGTGTTACCTAAATTGACTGCTTTAATTAAAGAAGACAACTAACTTGCTTTTGTTTGGAAACCACCTGGATTCTGTGCTTGAGGTGGGGAAAAAAAAGGAAACTTTGATTTTGGTTTTTGCTGATTAGGTAGATTTATTGTTGTTACAGAAATGACTAGTATATATTACTATGTAAAAGTAAAAAGTTGAGGTATGTTTTTACCTTATTCTACTGCGCTAAAAAGAGTTGGAAGTCAATGCTTTTCCTTTCCTCTTTGACCCACTTTTTCCTCTTTCCTCCCCTACTTTGTCATTTTTAAATTTGTCTTTGTATATTTCAATAAACTAATAAAATTTGTAACACAAAAAAAATACATGCACTGCACCCCTCCTTCCCATGTTTGTCGGAAAAAACATGGGCAAGGAGCAAACCCAACACATTAGCAGTGCTAATTGTTTGAGCCCAGCACATGTTTACATGCCGAAGGGCCTAAATTCACTCTTTGCAATCTAGTTAAATCAAAAGGGAAAGTCCTTTCCATCAATGGCTGCATATAGTAGAGTAATTCTTGACGGTTATGTGGTGGAGTTGAAGCACAAGAGTCCAAAGGGGAGTAAAAGATGGCATGTGTACAAATACTCCATGTACTTGAGACTTCATAAGACAAATTATATAACATAACACCAAGACATAAGTCATCATTTTGATTTTGTCATGGCTAGTTAATAGATGACAACAGTCTAATATAAATGGTGGGAAAGCCTTTCTCATGTCTTCTTCTTTCTTACCTAAGCATCAAAAATTATGAAACATGGCACATAAAGTTTAAACTGAGCTCTTGCATAATGTATGTATATGTTTCATGTTAGTGCAACCATTGCATATAAACCAAAGGTCCAGGCAACCTCTGAAGCTAAACACCGAGATGTAGATATTTTATTAAGAAAATTTATATGGCTGCTCATCTAAGTCATTGTGGACCCAGGCAGCTTTCAGAAATAAAACCCCAATCAATACAAGACCCAATAAAACCCCACCCCCCTCGCCCCTCTAGCAACAGCATCCAATTACTTGATGGGATCTATATCATCCTGGAGTCCTCAGGCCCGCTGGCAAAACCAGGTCTTTAGGGCCTAAAGTGTCAAGTGGGGGCCAATTTTATTTCTGCAGAGATCATGTTTCACAGGGAGGGAGCCACCACAGAGAAGGCCTTCTTCGCTCCACTACATGGATCTCCTTAGGAGAGGGGACCTATAACATCCCTTGCCTCCCTGCTCTAGTGGTTTGGGTAGATATAACTGGGGGGAAATAGTCCTTCAAATAACCTGGCCCCAGGACAGGGAGGGCTTTAAAGATGACAACCAGCACCTTGAATTGGATCTGGAAGCAAATTGGCACAAAATCACGTGGGTCACCACGTTTTGAACCAATTGAAGATTCTCATACTTTTCAGAGGCAGCCCCATGTAGAGCACACTGTGGTAGCCAAGATGATGGAAGATGTCCCTACTCAAAAGCATACAAAGCTGCTTGCAAGCAGAGTAGAAGATACTGGATTACGTAGACCAAATGATCTTGTTCCATCTTCGGTTATTTGTATGAGCAGCATTAGAAATTATTTATTTATTTATTTATTTATTTATTTATTTATTTATTTATTTATTTATTTTATTGGATTTGTATACTGCCCTATTCCCATAGGACTCAGGGCGGTTTACAGGGCAGTTACCATGAATACAAAAAATTAAAACAAATAAAACAATTAAATTAAATTCAAGCCCCAAGAGTAAATCTAAAACCCAGTTAAATTAACAACCCCACAGTCTAGACCAAACAGATCGAACAGCCAAGTTTTCAGGTCCCGGTGAAATGAGCGAAGGTCGGGGGCAGTCCTAAGTTCTGTGGGTAGTTGGTTCCATAGGGCAGGTGCACCCACAGAGAACGCCCTTCCCCTGGGAATAACCCACCGGCATTCATTAACCGGCGGTACCCTGAGAAGGCCCTCCCTGTGGGGGCGCACAGGACAATGGGAAGATGATGCCGGCAGCAGGTGTTCCCTTAGATAGTCCGGACCCAAGCCATTTAGGGCTTTATAGGTCATTACCAGCACCTTGAATCTCACCCGGAGGGCAACCGGAAGCAAATGCAGCTCACGGAGAAGAGGTGTTACACGGGAGTATCGGGAAGCTCCCATCAAAACTCGCGCAGCTGAATTCTGCACCATTTGAAGCCTTCGGGTGGTCCTCAAGGGCAGCCCCATGTAGAGGGCATTGCAGTAGTCTAACCGGGAGGTCACGAGCGCATGAGTGACTGTACGTAGAGCATCTTGGTCCAGATAGGGACGCAACTGGTGCACCCGGCGAATCTGGGCAAAAGCCCCCCTGGTCACAGCTCCTATATGATCTTCCAAACTGAGCCGTGAATCCAGGAGGACTCCCAAGTTGCGAGCCCTATCAACGGGGGGTAATACCTCATCCCCTATTGTTAATGATGAAGAAGGCTGGTCAGCCCGAGATGCCAGTATGAACAGCCACTCAGTCTTGTCAGGATTGAGACGAAGCCTGTTTCTCCCCATCCAAATCCGGACCGCCTCCAGGCAACGGGACATCACAGTGAGGGCATCACTGGGTTGGGTCGGGGTGGAAAGAAAAAGTTGGGTATCATCAGTGTACTGGTGATACCCCACCCCAAAACCACGAATGAGCTCACCCAGCGGCTTCATGTAGATGTTGAACAGGAGGGGAGAGAGGACCGACCCCTGAGGGACTCCACAAACGAGAGATGTCGGGGTGGACCTCTGTCCTCCCGTCAACACCGACTGCGAGCGGCCCAGGAGGTAGGAGGAGAACCACTGTAAAACGGTGCCTCCCACTCCCAGCCCCCTGAGACGCCGCAGTAGGATACCATGGTCGATGGTATCAAAAGCTGCTGAGAGGTCTAATAGGACTAGGATAGAGGAACAACCCCTGTCCCGAGCCCGCCAGAGATCATTCACCAGTGCGACCAATGCCGTCTCTGTGCTATGCCCAGGTCTGAAACCCGATTGGTACAGGTCGAGATAATCAGTTTCCTCCAGGAACAGAGGAAGCTGATGCGCTACCACACACTCAACAACCTTCGCCAAAAAGCGAAGGTTGGAGACAGGACGATAGTTATTCAAAATCGCCAAGTCCAGGGTGCCGTCTCTGTGCTATGCCCAGGTCTGAAACCCGATTGGTACAGGTCGAGATAATCAGTTTCCTCCAGGAACAGAGGAAGCTGATGCACGATGAGGGTAGTGAAGTAATTAGAGTTCGACGTCCTTATTGCAGCGAGATAAGACCTTGTAAAGGCTCTTAGTCGCAATCGGTCAGGCTCAGATCGGCTGGATCTCCAACAGCACTCTAGACCCCGTCTCCGACGTTTCATCTCCTGGAGCTCCGAAGAAAACCATGGAGCCCATCAGGATCTGCGTCAGGTTAGGGGTCGCAAGGGGACAACACGGTAAAATCAACATTGCAGGAATATCAATGGCATTTTGATCTGCTTGGAGTCCCCCCCTTCTGTTCAATTATTTATTTATTTAATTAGTTTTTATTTATTTATTTATTTATTTAATTATGTGTGGTTCTTGGAGACCGCCTGGACAGGTCCTTGCGGTTTTCTTGGCAAGGTTTTTTAGAAGTGGTTTGTCATTACCTCCTTCCTATGACTGAGAGAAACTGACTTGCCCAAGGTCACTCAACTGGCTTTGAGCCTAAGGTGGGACTAGAACTCACAGTCTCCTGGTGTGTAGCCTGATGCCTTAATAACTATACCAAACTGCCATTAATACATTAAATAATTAAATTAACATATAATAAGTATTTACATCCTTTTAATAAGTAGTTTTCAGGTTGAAGAGTCTTATACCCAACAATGTATATAGAATTGTAATTGCAATATAACACAGATGAGCATACATAGAATACATTTCAGTTAGCTTTGCCATGAATGTGTTCCACATGTATAGTTCAGTTCATGGAGGTCACACTATGCACATATGTCAAGTGGCTTAGATTGGCGAAAGGCAAATAATATTACTCAAGAGAAGCTTACAACTTGAAATACTGTGCTACAATTAAATACTGACTGATTGAAATTTGTAATGATGTCAGTCTTGTTCCCAAGTGGGGAATTCTCAGTCATTACAATGACTGGAAAATTATTTCCCACTAAGCAAAAATGTTTCTATTTTCAGAAGGTTAATTAGCAGATTACTGATGAGAAATGACTTAATAATAGCAGCTGTTCCAGGCTTGACATCTCCAGTACTCCCAATGCGTACTGGAGTCTTTATCCCTTTTTATTGGCAAGGATTTGTGGAACAGATTCACTGCTTAGCACCAGGGATGTCAATGATTGCTAGCCACCATTAAGAACGAAGCTACAGTTTTGCCAGCCTTGTGAACTGAACAGAACGCCTCCAAAAAGGCTGTGCCACTGCCACCCTCAAACAATGGGAATCCAGGAATAAAATGTCGCAGCATGGAAATGTAAAGATATACTTCCCAGCAATAGTTGAATCTTATAAAAGTTCACTCTACAGTCTAAAAAAAATAGTTTATTTAGGTTCATAGAAAAAAGCTAACATAACAGATTCCTTCAAATAAATAAATCGAAGGAACAGTAAGAGGGATCCACTGCAGATGAAACTAAAATGTAAACTCATACAGTAATTGCGGGTAAAAACCAAGAGCACGCTTACGAAATGATCTTTAGATGGTTACCTAAAGCCTGTAACAATGGAGTCAACTTGACCCCATACAACAGCCCACACAAGTGGTGTGGCATAGGCTACCTCCATTATATTTGCCAATCTGCCCTGCTCACAGCAATGAATAAATGAAAAGAGGCCGATCTTAAAATCTGGTCAGGTGACGATATTCCTTCAAGTAACTTGGTTCCAGCCTATTTAAGGCTTTGAAGTTTAAAGTTAACCCTTTGGGATTGAAAAAAACTTGGTAAAAAATGTGGCTGTTACAATATTGGTGTCCTATAAACGAAATGCCTCGCCTCCAACACTCAATTGGCTGAACCAGTGGAGTTTCTGAGGTGCTTTAAGCCCAGTTCCACGTGTGGAGTACATTACAGTCACCCAGCCTAGGCCTTATCACTGCAAGGATGAAATACTCAAGGCAAGGTGTATTCTCTAGATCAGACTTTGGCTGCCCTACCTTTTTAAAGTATTAATTGGGGTTTTCCAAGGAGCTCATTTCCTGCCAGCTTTTATGAAGGAAATGGGTGGATTGAAAAGGAACTCCGCCCCTCCCTCCCTTTCTTCCACCAGCTTTTTGCTCAAGAAGCTGCCCAAAGGTTTAAAATGGAGAGCCACACTGCAACAATGCTCTTCTAATTCACAAGGGTTTCGTTCACAAGGGTTTCGTTATCCGACATTAGCCACAGGCCTCTTTTAAATCCCAACCCAATCATCATATAACATGTTGTTCATGTAATTAACCATTTAGACAAAGTTGAAAAATGCAATTTTAACGCCTATACTTCTGCATGTTATATTTGTATTCTCTGTCTATGATGTCCATTCTACCATATACAGAACTGTGTTATACGATTAGTAGTAACAATACTACTTTCCACATCAGCTCTTTGCATTTTACCAGGAATTCACTAGAACAGCAACAGAAGATGCAGCTACGAGGATAACTTCAGTAGTCTTGTCCTACCATAACCAAATTACAGCAAGTGACAACCAGCTCGCTCAGAGTGGAAAAACTGAGGCACTAACATTTGCGGGCAAGGCTAGGCCTGCTAAGAACAAGGAAAGGATGAAAAATAAACGGAGCATATGATAAGAGATACAGGAATTCAGTCTACTTCTCCTGCTTTTGGACAGTTCTTTAATTTGTAAATTACAGTAAGTTAATTTTAGGGAGGTTTTGTACATTCTTGCTTCAAAATGGCTCCACAAGAAAGCTCTGTGGCCAAAGGGTGCCCATCCAAGTTTATTTGTCCTCTTTTATCATCTTTGTGTGAAAATAGTTTCTATGACTCATGCTTGTGCTTTACAATTTTTAAAAAATGTATTATCGCATTCATTTAATCAATTTATATTCTGCTTGCTGCATCTCAAAGAAGCCTGATACATAGAAATGTTATTAATGAATCAAGGATGCTAGGAAAGGAGACCAAATTTAAATGCCCTTCCAGTCCACAATTCTGTGGTAGCCCATTTATTGTGATCCTAGCTGACAGATCCCAGCTTCTGGAGGCACTACTACAAATGTTCATTGCCATTATATATTTATGAAGCAAAAGTTTTATTTTATAAACATATTTATCTGATGCCAAAATATAGGGCTTATATGGCAGACCAAAATCCTAGGATCAGTTAGATGGGAATTCATCATTTGGCTTCTTTAATCAACAAGAACCAAACTGGAGCAGACCTAAGCAATAGATTCAGTGCCAGCAGAAGGCCAATACGTGCCTGTGCTTTAAGGAATAAACCAGCAGATAAACCAAAAAAGCAGGAAGTGAAACTTATGTAGTAAGAATGGGTGCATCACATAAAAGATAATGTATAGAGGTGCATCTGTCCGTTGGAGAAGCTAAAGTGCACCATCTGAAGAAATATTTTGTCAGGCTCCAGCAAAAGAGAATGATAGATAGACAATAGAAGAAAAAGGAAGTGAAAATGTAAGTTAGAACACTAAGTAAATTATTGAGGTCAGAGCAGGAACCAGTGATAGGAATCATCCAACATTAGCAGACAGTTGAATTGCTGGTTAAGGGGTGGTTTTATACTTGTGACTAGAAGGGATGTTACAAAAGGAGAAGCTGACATTTCCAGCAGACAGACTGGTGTGCAAAACAAAGATACACCCAGATGGCACCAAAAGAGCTGTCCTACCAGCAGTCCTTATAGGTAATGGTATTTCCTATCAAGAAATGGAATGCCCAATTCACGGATATCCCCTACATTACCTAGCTAAGTAACTTAATCACTTTTTAAAATTAATGTATGGTTTTAAGGGGGAAATGCTTTAATCGAGGAGAAAATAGATAATTGAGTTGTGTGTTTATTACATCCCGGAGGAAATGGATTATTCAGCTCCTTTTAGTCTGGGTTCAGACCAAGATATAGTAGTCAGGTGGCATTGGTCTCACCTGTTGATGGCCTAAGGGGGCTTGAGATGGGGCAGTGCATCTATCCTGGTCACCCTTGATTTCTCAGTGATCTTTGATACAGCAGTTATGGCATCCTTCTGGACCAAACGAGCGGTTTAGAACGGGAGGCACAGTATTTTTCCCTCTGGAAAAATTGGTTCCAGTCAATTCCTCCAGACAGGAATTGATGTTGGCAGAAAAGTCTAGCCTGGATCCCTGTTTTGGGAGATGCTTGAGGGCTCACACCTTTTTTTATGAAGTTGAATCTTCATGTGTTAGATTTACATGCATTGAAATACCAGTTAATACTTGATTACACATATTTGCCCTTTGCCAACCAAGTGATGCTATCAGAGCTGTTTTCTAGTGGCTGGTGCAGAAGTTCTCAAGCTTGGCAATTTTAAAATGTCTGGACTTCAACTCCCAGAATTCCCCGCCAGCTATGAGGGCCTAAGATGGCAAAGAACTGGCTTCAGCTGCAATTGGTGTATAATGTGGCAATGCAGATAGTCATGAGTGCACCAGGTTGTAACTATGTAACACTATTATTTTATGAACTTCTAAAAGGCTTTTCACTGCAACTCAACATACTGATTGTCACCTACAAAGCCCTACATGGCCCAAGGACAGGTTATTTGCAAGATTACCTATCTCTGCCCACCCCACAGGATGGACATATTCCAGATCCCGACTTTGATACAATATCATCTGAAAGAATGCCTTTTTTGTGGCAGCTGCTGCCCTTTAAGACAGATTCCTCCCTGCCTTTGAAAATTGAACATGTTTTTGGTTGACCCAGTTTTCTGTTTCTTATGGATTTTGTTTTTGTTTTAATTTTGTATGGTCTTTTATTTACAATTATAGTTTTCTGTTTTTTAACTTTATATATATATATAAACTATATAAACTGTGTGTGTGTGTGTGTGTGTGTGTGTGTGTAAATTTTAAATTGCTAACAAAGAATTAGACTGATATGCTTTTCAAACTTATTAGTTTTCATCAGTCAGCCATACCCTTCTGAGATTCGAACCTGGGCTGATTGCACATTAGGCAGTTGTTTTTACCTCTAGGCCACAGGCTCTCTCTTGCTTTGTTAGCTGAGAAGCAAGGGGAGATATATGTCAAATGCTTGTTAACTATTTTTAGATTACCTTGCTAGGCCCCAAACATGGGACAAATCTTTATTTCCTGTGTCAGCCTAACCTGAAGGCCATCGACAGGCAGTAGTCACACCAGTGACAGCTCATATTTGTGTAAATTTTAAATTGCTAACAAAGAATTATGAATTGCCTAATGTGCATATCAGTCTCCCTTAATTCTTTGTTACCAATTTAAAATTTACACAAATATGAGCTGTTACCGGGATTTCTCAGTGATCTTTGATACATCAGTTATGGCATCCTTCTGGACCAAACTGGAACGGTTTAGAATGGGAGGCACATATCAAAGTTAAAAACCAGAAAACTATAATTGTAAATAAAAGATCATACAAAATTAAAACAAAAACAAAATCCATATATATCTATATATCTATATCTATCAATCTATCTATATCTATATCTATATATATCTCAGAGTCAGAAATGTTGGTCCATTATATAAATCCAAACAACTTGCCAAGATTCTAGTTTTGCTACCTTTTGTAATACAGAAAGACTTCTTCAGCCACAACGCCATGGTGAGGTCAATAAAAATATTACATGCAAACTCCAGATTCATTCCTCTGTCACACTGGGAAGCCTGTTGTACTCCACTGTCAGTGACGATTTTCAGTACAAAAGCTGGATTAGTATCTTGCAGCAGACCGAAGAATTCTACAGCACTTCAAGATTAACAGATTGTGAACTGCAGACGTAGTTGGATGCATTCTGAAGTATAAAGGAACAAAAAGGTAGTTTAGTTTCTTATAGGAAGAAAAGCACTGCATGTTGCTTTCATCATCGTAAGTAACAATACGGATAGGCAAATAGCTATCTTCTATTATAAATCACAACTTCTCTATAGTGTCTTTATATAAAACACAGCATTGCTCAGCAATGTATATCAAAATTATAGAAAAATGACATTCTGCTCTTTTCACATAAGCTCTCAACGGGACAAGTTCATTTCAGTACTAATCAACTTATGGTGCTGGAGTGGAGAAAATGCGCTTTGAGCTTTAGTTCTTGGCTTACTACAGTCCTTGGAACATGTTCAAAATTGTTGGGCACAATAATGAATGAATGCAGCACAGTGGATTTTGTTCCTCACACTTAATAGGTTAAGTTGAATTTCTTTCCAGTGGGAAAAGATGCAAGAAACTGACCAAGAATAGAAGGTTCAAGCTAGATTTGATGTCTGCATTCAAAATGTATGATGATGATATAACCTAGTCAAAACACAAAAAGCAGCTGGGGAGGAGAAAGGGGGGGGGGAATGAGGTGATAACTAAACCCAGATGTCTTTGGTCTACACTTTCCATTTTCCCATTTGGACTACAATTGCTAAGCAGCCAGAGATTGCAAGTGTGGTAGTTAAAGGCAAAATAATAATAATAATCTCACAATGTTATCACTACCTGGGAATGGAAGAATGGGGTCTCTAGCTGGGCACATGTTAGTTGTGCACTCATACAATCCATCGAGATCAGAGGACAAGCAACCAGAGATAAGAACAACAGTTACCTGCCATGCAGCAAATCAGGTTTAACCTAACAGATAAAAAAGGCTGAGGTGTAACATAATATATACTGGTATGTAAAAATACAGAAAGAATCTGTACCGTTCCTTTTGGACTACTCCACACCTTCCACCTGAACTATAAAGCTGTCCTCCTCTCCACCTTTCCAGATTGAGCTGGTTAATTCAGCTACAAGCAGGAGCCATGTAAGTGGCATGAGTGATTGAACATGCAGCTGATTTTTTTCTCAAATGTTGAAACCAATAAAGCATTATTACAGCTGCTGAATCTCAGTGTTTATGTTGCTCACTGCATAAACTTTTCTAAGAAGCTCACTGCTCACTGCTTCCTTTTCTAAGAAGCTTCTTCCCAATATCAGCGAAGGCTAATCCATTAGCTCCGTTGTAAGAGAAAACAAGGCCCATCTGCTTGGAGTGAAATTCCTCTACATTTTGAATGCAGACATCACATCTAGCTTGTATGAGTGCACAACACCTTTCTAGCTGCCCCAAAGACCCAGGAGAGGCATGGATTTACTTCTTGGGTGGTAGAGTTCATTCTACAGAGAAACTTACTGACTTCCATATCCTTCCAGCCCTTTCATTCATTATTAAGCTTATACCTCCATAAGAGTAGACCTCTGCTAGTCAGATGCTATATCCTTTCACAAATACATAATACATGTATATTCCTTTCTTTTATTTCATCCATCAAATCATAAGGTATAATTTTTCAAATGACATAGACATCACCAGGGAGGATCACAAATGTTGACCTCTGCTATCCAATATGGCTTTGCTCAATCAAGACTCTGATGTCTGGCTTAATAGTAAGACAGAGAATCCTACCCTAGGTTACTAGGCTTAATCATACCGGTATCTATGCTGCATACAACATTGCTCCATAACAATAAAGACAAAACCAATCAGGTTTGGCTAATATCCAATTTTGCTCTATGTTACAAGTCCAAACAAAGCCCTGGTTTACCATAAACATGCTCATGTTATTTTATGCAAGCTGTAATCTCTAATAAAGGATGCAAAATCAGCAAATAGCTGATTTGGGTAAGAAGGCCACTGTTTGTAGTAAACATAATACCTATAAATTTCTAAAAATTTGTTCCAATAAACAAAACAATCCAACTACATTTCTTATTAATATAGACTAGAATTAAAAAATGCTTTAAATATTGCTCAGGCATAAATGGAAAGTTAATATTGTTGTTACCAATTGGCCAAGTAGTCAGACAGGTGTCATCATCCTAATTGTAAATGCAATCCAAATTATTAGTGACACTGAGTGGTTTTATGTAATCATAATTTATTAAACTTCTACATCTCCTGACTCCCAACAGTCTGGGTGACAAAGGACCTAATTATTTGAGGGGGGAAAAAAAGATGGCAAGAATGGCAGACCAGATGAAGTGAGGACTCTCACACTGCCTTACCAAAGGCCTGGATGAAGAACTAGGTGTTCATGGCTCTTCTAAATAAAAGCAGGGTGGGGACTATCCATATCTGGGAAGGGGAGGGAGAGAATTCATTCCAGAGGGCAGGTGCTGTTACAACAGAAAAGGTACATATCCAGAGTCTCAAAATATAATAGTTTAATCCAGAGGTCCCCAATCTTTTGGGCACCAGGGACCGGTTCCATGGAGAGAGGTTTTTCCGCGGACTGGAGGAGGTGTGGTTTTGTGTGCTACCTGCATCTTGTGGATGTGGCTTTGCTTGTTTGGGCGGCCCGGTACTGGTACACAGACGGGGTTTAATCTAAGCAACCAGGAGCACAGCAATCCACCTGCAAGATTGATCAGGCAGATACTATGGAAAACAGTCCCTCAGATAAATAGGTCCTATGCCATGCAACAACCAACATTTTAAATCAACCCAGAAAAGAAACCAAAGAACCAGCTGAAATATGAAGTATTGGGAGTTTTTATACTTAATTGAATGTGAATTCTTGCGTTTCTCCTAGCTATGCAAATCAAGTGAGGCAAACTTGGAAAAGTAAACACACATTTAAAGGATAACTGCTTCATGATTAAACAACGCAAACACTTCCTCCCACGTGTTGACTAAAAACATTGAGGGTCTTCATAATTAGTGTCTCAGTAGTCTTGGCATCTTTCATTATGGATAGGGCCACAACACTCTCAGGATTGAACTTTCAGCATCTATTAATACAGCAGTTATCTTCTCTGTGGCTCTTTCTCCACTAGCTTGCTCACCTAGAATCATTAGTTTCTGCCATAGATATTTTAAATATTTTTCCCTTTCCCTTTTACTGTTTAGCATCTACATCAATGGCAGGTAGGCAATCTTGGCTCTTTTATGATTCATGGACTTCAACTCCCAGAAGTTGAATTCCTGGCTCAGGAATTCTGGGAGTTGAAGTCCATGAGTCATAAAAAAGCCAAGGTTGCCTACCCCTGGCCTAAGATGAGGTAACATTAGTATGCTGGCAATGTTCAGTTAATTATCTCCACCTTAGGCTGTTAGGAGATGTATTGGGGTCTTGACGTAGTGCCTGAAAGATGTTAGGACTAGTGTATAAGGGACAGATGCTATTAGATAGAAACCTGGTTGGGTATAGTCATCTTTGACTGTGGTTGGGGAATCCCCCTCCAGATGGGAGTTTGCCCACATCAGTGGAGTCCTTTTGGACTCAATAGTTCCTATTTTCAGCAAATTGAAGCTGTAGCCAGGTGATCTTTTGCACAATTGAATCTTGTGCACCAGCTTCTACTTTCCCAGGATCAACAGGATTTGCTCAGTCAGTCAGTCAGATATTATTGCAACACACTTTGCATGAGGATGCTCTTGAAAACCACCTGGAAGCTTTAATGCTAGAGCACGCATTATGAGTGTATCAATGTCCATCCATTAACAGTACTGGTTCTCCTCTTTAGAGCCCTACAAAGCAAAGGGCCGTATGCTTCCCCACTACCTTTCCAATTGAACCTGCTCATCCAGTGAAATCTGGGAGAAGTTTGCTGAAGAAATTCCGTGTCAGGGAATTAGCATTCAAGGCTTCCCGGTAATGGCTGTCCTTCTTTGGAACAATTTATTCCCCAGATATCCAAGGAATCCTTGTTACTACATTTTTAGAGAATCAAAACCTGTAGAAATACTTCAGAAATGCATTTGAGGCCATCATTTTCTCCCCAGTGGTGCATGAGAGCGACTGAATACAATTGCATTTTTGTTTTTAATCTTAGGTAAAACATTGCAGTAATAAATGGAAAGTTAAAATTTCAGACCTAACTATATGGAAAGAAACTACCAAGCTTGAAGAATATCAAGTGACTTCGCAGTTCAACCCTGAGCTCCATATGTTCTCTTCCATCAGTATGGAAAGAGCTTTGGGCATACTGGCTCGTATTTATTTTATTTATAAATATATATATTTATATAAATTATGTATTTGTTTCACATTCCTCAAAAGCTGCCGCCCATTTACCTCTTCTAGAAGGTAAATGGAAAATCTAGCAAGTGGGCTGCGGTCAAGGACCGCGAAGCAGCCCTCCCCCCCCCCCCAAAAAGGGGCGGGAAACGCTCCGCAGGAAACCTGGTTACTCCTTTCTCCACGCGGTGCTCCTCAGCAGCATCGAGGCTTCCCTTTGACTGCAACCCAACCGACGAGAAAGTGGCACCTCCGCCTATCTACCCTGCATGACAGGAAGGCGGACGGCAAGAAAGAATGGCCTTGCTTAAGGACGCAATACCCATAGCCAGGGCTTTTTTTTTCCTCATAGAACACTCAGAACGGAGTTCCGGCACCTTTTTGGGATGGAACCTTGTAGGGTAGGCAAGGCGGGTTGTATGACACGTGTGAGTTCCGGCACCTTTTTCTTTTACAAAAAAAGCACTGCGGCCATAGCTCTTCTTTAAGAGAAAGACTTGCTGAAACCGAGGAACAAGGGAGTCCTCAACTCCTACGGTCTGAGGGAGGTAAAGGAATCGAGGATCCGCCTCTTGCACCTGCACTGTCGCCTAGCGCAGAGTTTCCGACCCTTGGCAATGTTAAGACAACTGGACTTCAACTCCCAGAATTCCCCAGCCAGCCATGCTGGCTGGGGAATTCTGGGAGATGAAGTCCAGCCGTCTAAACCAGGGGTCTTCAAACTTGGCCCTTTTATGACTTGTGGACTTCAACTCCCAGAATTCCTCAGCCAGGCAAGCCTGGCTGAGGAATTCTGGGAGTTGAAGTCCACAGTCATAAAAGGGCCAAGTTTGAAGACCCCTGGTCTAAACATTGCAGCTCGGAGCCCCTTCCTCGCAACTAAGTCGGCGCTCGCGGCGCCTGCCACAAGGTCGTCACATTCAAGAAGGAAAAGGTGAAATCGAGCGGGGCGGGACAGGACAGGGCGGGCTCGTTCATCGCTCCCTTAAAAGGAACAATACTCTGCAACGACTTTGTTCACCGACAAGCGTGCAAAACCACGCCGGGAAAGGCGGAGAGAAAGCGGGCGGCAAAAGCGGCGACCGCGGCAGCTCGCGCGGAGAAAGCGGCGAGCGTCTCTCCACGACCCTCTTGCCGCTTTTATACCATTCTCCGCGCTCAGCCGGAACCAGGCGGTCGCTGGTTGGCTGCGACCTCCTCCAATCCCAGCCGTCTGCCCCAATTTCTTTCTCTCTTTTTTTTTATTTTAGCCTGGAGGGCGGTGTCACACTGGGCGAAGAGCCGCGTGAAAATGATTGCAGAGGTACCTCGTAAGCTGAAGGGCGCGAGTTGCCTATTTTGAATTAAACGTTTAGTTTTCTACTGGAAATGGTATAGAAATCCTGGATATTTTAATAGCGAGCTCCATATAAGGCATTTTCAGTTTTCCCGATGAGTATGCCACAAACCTAATTATAAATCAAATTTACTATCCCTGGGATAGTTAAATGACTGGAAGAGCAACATGAACAAATTTGATTTATAAACAGTTTTTTTGGCATACAGCTCCAGGGCTTGCTTTTGTTAAATGTTACTGATTAATTACAAATAACCAGCTGCCTTATGTAATGTCTCTACAAAGGGAAAATGTATATAAATACAAAATCTGTGGTAGCTACAGTGTTAAGGATATTTTCTCATTTGCATCTTACTCATTAAAAGTCTTCAAACTTGGCCCTTTTATGACACACGCTGGCTGAGGAATTCTGGGAGTTGAAGTCCATAAGTCATAAAAGGGCCAAGTTTGAAGACCCCTGATGTTGGGAATATGGGAGAACCACAGAACCCAGCATCAAGATTGCCACTCAGAAAACCTGTTTGATTTTTGGGACCATTTAGATCAGAACTGTCCAACCTTGGCAAGTTTAAGATTTGTTATGAATGAAGGTGAATATTCTTCATTCCCAGAATAATGTTGGAGGTTCAATCTGCATCCATCACTGGGACCACCAGAGGTTTTGAAGTCCGAGCTTTCAGACTTGTGCTGGAACCCATCTTCAGGGAACTTTTCTCTAGCAGAGTGTGTGCTGTTCTGTGTGTGCTGTTTATGGGGCCTGTTGCATGTGGCTTTTAAAATGTTGATTGAGGTGTGTTGATGGCCTGCTTTTAAGTCATTAGCTGTTGTTTGTTTGTGCTGCCAAGCCCTCGCCTTCTACTGGTAAGTACTTGATAGGCTGGTGGTAAATCAGCACTCCTGTTGATTGACGAGGGGCCTGTTTTCCAGGCTACAATACCTCCCTGGCTGTTTTTGTGCCTGCTCATCCAACAATCTAAGTAGCTGCAAAATTGAATGTGTGTCCTTGTTCATTGCAGTATGAGGCTACCAATGAGTTCTGGTTTTTAAGACTTGTGGACTTCAAATTCCCAGAATTTCCAGCAGCCATGGATGGAGAATTGTGGGAAGTCCACAAGTCTTAAAGTTGCCAAGGTTGAACACCTCTGATTTAGATGTTTATTGATAAGCTACACTATGCTGAAAAGTTTGATTTGGAATACACATTTTGTTTTCTTTCTTCTCACCTTCACAGTTGGTGGTTTTTATCCAGGTTAGGAATGTTACCAATGAATAATCGGATGTGAATAATCTGAATTTAATTGGCTTCCATTTTTTATTTGCAGGAACACATTTAAAATTCAAAACCAACATGACAGGAAGACTGCATGATCTTTTAACTTCTGTGGAGAAAATCTGTTTAAACAAAGGTGGGTGTTTCTCTTGATGAAAATACTGAGCTATTTAATTGTCTTCTCCTACAGTACACAGTATAAATGGGGGCTTTTGCCGTTGTCACTGAAGTATGATAATCCTTTTGGTGCTGGAGAAAATTTCTAGAAATACTGTGAACAGCCAAGAAAACAGAAATGGATCAACAAAGAAATCAACCTAGAGGTCTCACTCGGACACAAATGACTACCTTCCAATTATCCTACTTTGGACACATTGTGCAAAGATCTAGCTTTTTAAGAAGGCTATACTGCTGGGAAGGGGAGAATGAAATGGAAGAAGAGAATGACCAGCAACAAAGTAGAAAAACCAGGTTAGGGACAATCATGAACAAATCTCTTCCAAGAGTTGACACCTATTTGATGACACATCAATTAAATATGCATATAGCAAAATGAGATGTTCTCTCCTTATAACTGAGTGCTATTTAGATTGATGGGACTTATCCCCAGCAAAGTTTATAGAATTATATTTTGTAGCTGTAAGTGGAAAGAATATGTTCTCAGTAATTGCCTTCAGTATCTTCCCCACGAGTAGTGTGTTAATGGAGATCATGCACATTTGTAAAATGGATTAACCAAAAGATAGTGTTAATCAGTTTGAAAAATAAGGTAAAACTCTGAACACAGATGGCTACGTGTCCTAATAATAGTTTAAATAGAGAAATGCAGAATATTAGATTATAGTGATATAATCCCTTATCACAAAGGTCTGGATCTGTTTTGATGTTTACTATTTAACTCGTTTTTTGCATCTGTCTTTACACAAAGGGAAAAAACAGTCCAACCTACCAAAACCAGTGCCATAAAAAACAGAATAGAAAGGCAAGTTAAGATAGGCAAGAAAATGGTAAGTGAGCACCTGTCCAGCCTAGACAAGTTCAAATCACCAGGACCAGATGGATTACACCCCAAAGTTCTCAAGGAACTGGCAGACGTGATCTCAGAACCACTGAACTATATTTTTCAAAGATCCTGGAGCACTGGGGAACTACTGTATTTTCCGTCGTATAAGACGACTAGGCGTATAAGACAACCCCCGACTTTTGAGAAGATTTTCATGGGTTAAAAAGTCGTCTTATACGCTGGAAACCCTATACCATTTCAGATAAATGACTGTCCAGTCTCTTCTTAAAAACTTCCAGTGCTGGAGCATTCACCACTTCTGGAGGCAGGTTGTTGCGCTGGTTAATTGTCCTCACTGTGAGGAAGTTTCTCCTTAGTTCCAGGTTGCTTCTCTCTTTGGTTAGTTTCCATCCGTTGCTTCTTGTCCAGCCTTGTGGTGCTTTGGAGAATAGCTTGACTCCCTCTTCTTTGGGGCAGCCCCTGAGATATTGGAACACTGCTATGTGGACTTCAACTCCCAGAATTCCTGGCTGGCTCAGGAATTCTGGGAGTTGAAGTCCACGATCCATAAAAGAACCAAGGTTGTCTACCCCTTGACTAGACATACCCAATTCTAGCAACTGTTCTTTGTATGTTTTATCCTCTGGCTAAATCCAGCTGCAACACAAGCCCGATTCAGCCCCGTCTGATGCAGATGGTGCAAAGTCGCCCTTTTGAAGCCCAAAGGGGCTTTTCCTTCCACCCACCCTTTGGAATACACACAAGAGCTGCGTTCACACGACACACTCTTCCAGGCCAGACTCTGCAAACGGCACGCCAGAAGCCCCAACCACCGCGGGAACTCCGAGTCCCTGCCTTTCAACAGCCTGCACGGCCGAGTGCAATCTGGCTTTGAGAGCGCATTTGCAGACGGAGCAGCCGCTGCATCTGGAGCCAAGCTCCGCCCGGGAGGCGGTCGGCCAGGCGGGCCCGGAAGACGCGCTGGAGAGCCGGGCTTGGGGCGGCCATGCCGAGGCCAGCTGGCGAGGGCCGCTGCGTGGTCTGTGGGTGAGAGGGGTGCCAGGCCACCAAGTACCGCTGTCCGGGCTGCCGGGAGAGATAGTGGGTAGCAGGGCACGCTCTGCTTATGCTCAGATGCCGCTTGGGCGAGGGGGAGGGGCTTCCTGCCGCTCCCAGGGTCTGGCGTTTGCAAGGGGGAGGGGAAGGGGCTTAGAGGCTCTTGGGGGTGGGAAGGGAGGGTCACGTTGGAGTGGGGACTGGACTAAGGAGGCTTGAAGTTGCTTTGCAAGAAAGGGGGTGCTCGATTGATTTATGTACCCGTATTTTCCGGCGTATAAGACGACTGGGCGTATAAGACGACCCCCGACTTTTGAGAAGATTTTCATGGGTTAAAAAGTCATCTTAGACGCTGGAAAATACGGTACCAGAGGACTGGAAGAGAGCTGATGTAGTTCCCATCTTCAAAAAAGGGGAAAAAATAGATCCAGGAAACTACAGACCTATCAGCCTGACCTCAATACCTGTGAAGATTCTGGAAAAGATAGTCAAACAACAAATCAGCGAACACCTTGATGCAAACAAAGTGATCACTAAAAGTCAACATGGGTTTGTCAAAAACAGATCATGCCAGACAAATCTTATTACATTCTTTGACCAAGTGACCAAATTAGTGGACCAGAGGAATGCTGTAGATATAATTTACTTGGACTTCAGTAAGGCATTTGATAAAGTAGATCACAACCTACTACTTGATAAGATAGAAAAATGTGGGTTAGATAGCATCACCACCAGATGGATTCGTAGCTGGCTGACAGGCCATACTCAGCGCGTGGTCCTCAGTGGAACTGCATCTACATGGAAGAAAGTGTGTAGTGGGGTGCCCCACGGGTCTGTTCTGGGCCCAGTGCTCTTCAACATCTTCAACAACGATTTGGATGAGGGGATAGATGGGGAACTCATCAAATTTGCAGACGACACCAAGCTGGCAGGAATAGCCAATACTCCAGAAGATAGGCTTAAAATACAGGAGGATCTGGAGAGACTCGAACACTGGGCGCTATCTAACAAAATGAAATTCAGTGGTGAAAAAAGTAAGGTTCTACATTTAGGCAGGAAAAATCAAATGCACAGGTATAGCATAGATGGTACCTTGCTCAATAGTAGTAACTGTGAGAGGGATATCAGAGTCCTAGTAGACAGTCACTTCAATATGAGCCAGCAGTGTGCTGCAGCTGCCAAAAAGCCAACACAGTGCTAGGCTGAATTAACAGAGGGATAGAATCAAAATCACGTGAAGTACTAATACCACTTTACAATGCCTTGGTAAGGCCACACCTAGAATACTGCATCCAGTTTTGGTCACCACGATGTAAAAAAGATGTCGAGACTCTAGAAAGGGTACAGAGAAGAGCAACAAAGATGATTGGGGGACTGGAGGCTAAAACATATAGGGAACAGTTGCTGGAATTGGGTATGTGTAGGTTAACGAAGAGAAGGGTGAGGGGTGACATGATAGCAGTGTTCCAATATCTCAGGGGCTGCCACAAAGAAGAGGGAGTCAAGCTATTCTCCAAAGCACCTGAAAGCAGGACAAGAAGCAACGGGTGGAAACTAGTCAAGGAGAGAAGCAACCTAGAACTAAGGAGAAACTTCCTGACAGTTAGAACAATTAACCAGTGGAACAACCTGCCTCCAGAAGTGGTGAATGCTCCAACACTGGAAGTTTTTAAGAAGAGACTGAACAGCCATTTGCCTGAAATGGTATAGGGTTTCCTGCCTGAGCAGGGGGTTGGACTAGATGACCTCCAAGGTCCCTTCCAACTTTTTATTCTTATTCTTATTATACATTAAATGTATTTGGGAAATAATGGAAAACCTGACCAAATCTCCACAAATTGTTTAAAAAAGAAAAGAATTATTACAGCTATTAAATTATTAGCGTTAATAAGGGATAAAATAAGTTATAATTCATTTAGACACATAAATTCTAAAATCTGTACAGTCAGCATGAGAATCTCATGAGGATATAGAGAGGCTTCTTTGACCAAAATTGATCACCTGCAAAAGAAGGCAATGGCAAACTACTTTTAAAAAATCTTGCCAAAGAAAACTATAAGAACTTGTCCTTGGAGAATCAGACATCATTGAATGGAAGAAAAAAAAGGGAGAAGCTGTTTTATAATTTAATAAAGCTTATATTACCATTATTCCCATCCAACTAACCTCATATTTTAACTTACAATTATCAGTTTATTTCTTGATTAATGTCCAAATAGTTATTTCAGCAAATAGATTGCAAAAAGTTATACCTTCAGTAATTAAAAAGTTAGCTTTTTAAAAAACAGACTCTGATCAGACAATATTCAGCATGGTAGATTGAATTAATTTGAATAAGAATAAGGAGAAACAAATAGCAATTATATCCTTGGGATCTTGAAAAAGCATTTGGCAATAGGAAAAGATATTAACATTAATAACAAAAACTTCAATAAAGTTTAAACTACATCTTCTGCAACAAAAATAATATTTGAGGCTTATTGATCAGTGTAGGAGTAAATCATCTTGTAACTGGAAATCAATGAGATTAATACTGCAAACACAATTTGTACAATCGACTATAGTTTATCTTTCTGGGGAAAAAGTTATTGCTTGTATTAACTGAACTATAAGATAAGATGGAGTTTTAATATTCTCAACTGTTCATCTTCCCTTTGCCATACTTCTAGTGCAGGGGTGCCAAACTCAATTTCATTGAGGGCCGCATCAGCATTGCGGTTACCCTCGGGGCTGGGTGGGTATGGCCAGGGTGGGCATGGCCTACTTGGTGGGCATGGCTAGAGTGCGTATGGGCTACTGGGTGGGCATGGCCAGCTCTACATCGTTTGCATCAAGGGTGCCTATGGGGGCCTGGGCAGGAGTGGGACAGATCTGAGGGTCTCTGGCAGAAGGAGGGTCTCTGGGCCAGGGCCAAGGCAGTGGGGGCCGTTCCCTCACTGTTTCCAGGATGGCTTCGCGGGCCGCATGAAACCACTTCGTGGGCCGCATCCGGCCCCCGGGCCTTGTGTTTGACATGTCTGCTCTAGTGTATGGAGACTGAAATCTGACAAAAGAAATATTATCTATCACACTTATAGCAAAAAAAACTTATTATCTAACATTGGATGGATAGATATATGGCTCCAGTTACTCAGTGGTTTACAGAGTTGGTTTTATTAACAACAGATGAACAAATTTCTTTTTGACATATATTAAATATGGATGATTTTAATGAAATATAGCTACTCTTTATTGAAATTGTAATTTTTATATATTAAAATGTATCTACCATAAATATGCACCCTGTGGTTTTTATCTGTTTTTTATTCTTTATAACTTACTGCATTTAATTAATAGAGTAATAAAACACATTACATGACTTTGCGTAACATGGGCTGGATTAACAAAGGGAAATAATAGTGCTTAGTACAGGTAGTCCTGAGCAAAACAGGTGTTATGTGAGTTTTTGCTCCATTTTATGACCTTTCTTGCCACAGCTGTTAAGTGAATCACTGCAGTTGGTAAGTTAGTAATACAGTTGTTAAGTGAATCTGGCTTCCCCATTGACTTTGCTTGCCAGAAAGCTGCTGAAGGTGATTCATCAGATGACCCCAGGACACCGCAACCATCATAAATACGAGCCAGTTGCCAAGCATCTGAATTTTGATCACATGACCATGGGGATGCTGCAACAGTCGTAAATGTGAAAAACAGTCATAGGGTACCATTTTTTTTAGTGCTGTTGTAAATCCAAACAGTGACTAAACAAATGGTTGTAAATTGAAGACTACCTGTAGAACTTTGCAATTTGAAACAAATTGTCAAGTTTAGCTACAGTAAAATACCGAAGCTCTGGAACTTCTAATGGACCTGTGTTTTTCCCAAGTGGGGAATTAATCAATCATTAGAATGACTGGAGAATGATTGTCTGCTATCAAATGTAACTTTTTCTATTTTCAGAAAATTAATTAGCAAAATACTAATGAGAAATGACTTAATGACAGCTATTGTCCCCATCTTGATATCTTCTGGGATTCCCAGTCTTTACTCCTTTTTTTAATTGGCAATGATTTGTGAAAAGCTGTATGATACAGCACCAGGAATGTCACCGACTGCTAGCTACCATTTAAGATTGAAGCTACAGTTAGCCAGACAAACGAAAAGGCTGCCCACCCAGCCCCCTCCTCAAATGTGAAGGTTGCATGCAGCATGGTAAAGAAGCAAAACTTTCTAACAACTCTTAAAACTTATAAACATACAGTGGGCAGCCTAAGAAAAATCCCTGTATCTAATTTTGGCTTGATTCCTTTAAGTATATCTAGGTCACTTATATAAAAAACAAAAAAAAATTAAAACAAAAAACAAAACAATAAAAGGAACAGTTAGAAGCATCCGCCATAGACATTACTCAAATGTAAACCCATTAACTGCAGCTAAAAGCCAAGAATACTGAATAGACCAGACATGTCAAACACAAGGCCCGGGGGCCGGATCTGGCCCGCAAAGTGGTTTCATGTGGCCCGCGAAGCCATCCTGGAAACAGTGAGGGAACGGCCCCCACTGCCTTGGCCCTGGCCCAGAGACCCTCCTTGTGCCAGAGACCCTCAGATCTGTCCCACTCCTGCCCAGGCCCCCATAGGCACCCTTGATGCGAACGATGTAGAGCTGGCCACGCCCACCCAGTAGGCCATATGCACTTTAGCCATGCCCACCCAGTAGGCCACGCCCACCCAGACCACACCCACCCGGCCCCCTGAGGGCAACCGCAATGCTGATGCGGCCCTCAATGATATTGAGTTTGACACCCCTGGAATAGACTAACAAAAGAGATTTTGAGATGGTTCCCTAAAGCTTATTTCAGCAGACTGATAATAGGCGGAGAGGATTTTTCAAGTACTTTGGCCTCAGTTCATTTCAGACTTTGAAGTTCAAAATGCACACCCTATTGGGCTTGGAAATGTTCTGGTGACACGAGTTCATCCTGCAAATCAAATATACTCCGGTGCAGGATATTTTCCAGACTGGAATGAGGCTGACATATCTCTTTAAATTGGTAGCTGGGAGATTTAAAACCAGACTAGAAACTAGAAGGATCGGATGGAGAAAAACTAGAAATATTCAGCAAATGTGCCATCCACATTTGATGGCATTTTCACAGAAACTCAAATTTTCTATTGCCTTCCCATTGAGTGACATGTTTATTCTTCCTGTCTAAGAAGAGGGACATCAAAGACAGCGTTTTAATGTAGCTACTGACAGGTGTAGCCTCCAAGCATGCCAAATCATCTTTTCCCTTATGAATCTAATCACTGCACAGACTTATTAAATAATGTCAACAACTAATTATGTTTGGGTGTTTTAATTATATTGTTGTAAAGCATACATAACACACGACACCATTTTGGTTATGTTTTGATTTTGACTCTTCTATATGTTTTCCTCCTACCCCCACGTAAGCTTTGTTCTGTTTGTACTATACTTTGTAAGCCAAATGCAGCCTGGAGGCTTAAGGAAGTTTCATGCTTCCCAAACGGGTTCAGAAGAAGGTGGCAGAGTCAATACAGGTACCTGAGGACATGCCTTATGAGACTGAACTCAGTTAAATGCCTTGCTCGGCAATGGAAATTCTAGTCCCAAATGTTGTAAGTCAAGGACTACCTGTAGCAAGCAGAGGCAGTTGATATTTCTGACATCCTCTATGACGAATTCCCTAGATCAGGGGTGCCAAACTCGCAATGTCACGTGATGTGTTGTGACGTATCATGACTTTTTTTCCATTGCTGGCAATGGGGTGGGCGTGGTTTCGCTTTGATGCATCCAGCCCGTGGGCCGGCAGTTTGACATCCCTTCCCTAGATTAATATTTCTAATATCCGATCATGCTTGAAAACCACGATATTAACCAACCTAATTTTGAGCAATATGTCAATTCTTGGTTCTAATGTAATATCCACTCTCAGTAAAAATTGATTCGAATAGTATTGATTACTTCACTTCTTCTGCTGAGTTGTAGGTAACTAAACTATCTCGAATACTGCAGGCAAAACACAATCGCTCATTCGTTTTAAATGCTTCCTTAAATTGATTTCCGACTCCTAATTTCATTGTTTCTTTGTTACTTCCTTAAATACATTTGAATGTTCTAACAACTTTTAAAGGACATTATTAGTAGAAACAAATGGCAATAAAAGTCCAGTAGCAACATGGACTTTAGGAAGGTCAGTTCCTGTTTCGTTTGAAGTGATTTACAGTATCTTAAATTATACAGCCTGTCAATCGGTGTGCTGCGTGATTGCAGCTGGCTTTTAAAGCCCTCATTGCTGACTATATCATCTGGGTCATGATTCTGCCATTGCAAAATTTTGTTGAGTGTATAAAAAGTGTCCTGATTAAGAAGTAATGCTGGGTGTCATCGTTTGACATCCTTGATCAGAAAACAAGCTGGGCAATAGATTCAGTGACAGCAGAAGACCAGTTGTATGCCTCTACTGGAATAAACCACAAGATAAGCAAAATAAAACCAAAAAGGAAGTAAAATGTGGCAATTTAGCAAGAAAAGTTGATACAGAAGGATGATGTATCAGTTTTCCATTGGGGAAGCGAAAATAATGCTGACAGCAGCTGAAGTCTTTGACTGGCCCCAGCAGGACAGAATGACAGATGAGAAAGACAAGAAAAAGGAAGTGAAAATATAAGTTTGAGGGCTGCGTAAAAGACTGAATACAGACGAGGAAGAGATGTGATAGGAATCACCCAACAGATTCTTTAGCACAGGGGTCTCCAGCCTTGGGAACTTTAAGGCTTGTGGACTTCAACTCCCAGAATTCCCCACCTAGCCATTGTGGCTGGGGAATTCTGGGAGTTGAAGTCCATAGTTCCTAAGGTTGAAGATTCTTGCATTAGAAGACAGTTGAATTGTTGGTCAGTGGGTTCATATGGAAAAGCCTGATTCCCATTTGGTGTGGTTTTATAGTTGTGATTATAGAAGGGGCATTACAAGAGGACAATTTGGCCATTTGCAGCAAACAGACTTGTGTGCAAAAGAAAAGGTATGAGGGACACCCAGATGGCACTGGAAGAACTGTCTTGTGGGAATGCTTCAGAATGCAATAGTGTTTCCCATCAAGGAGTGGAATGGCCAATATGTAGAAATCCCCTACATTAGCTAGCAGAGGTGATTTAAATATTGTGATGACCTAGAGCACAGCACAGAGGCAATGCAGTCAGCTGGCAATTCAAACTGTCCTTTAATTGCTCCAAATTTTCCCCAAATGCTCCCACGTTTCTGGGAAGCCTCCAACAAAAGAAAACACACACCCCTTCAGCTGGCTCTGGCTGCAAGTAGGTTCACATACAGTCTGATTAGTAGGGGAATGTACTCAAGGCCACAGAGATAACAAGGAATAACACATAAATCATAAGCCTAACAAGTCTGTGTGAATAAAAGCTTGCCTGAGCAGTTTCAAAAGAGAATCCAAAATACAGTCCGAGGTCTTTAAACATTCAAGCAACTTTGTCAGTCAGTCCAATAGTCAGAGTTTCCAGGTTTCCAAGCAGAAGTCACAGAACAAGAGATCAGCAACAACACACAACACTCCAAGGAGTCAGCATTTGTTCCCGACAAATGCCCCTCCCCACAGCGGCTCCTTAAATTTGTCTCCAGGTGTGCCTTGTGGAGTGGGCGGAGCACTCTCCTCCCGAGGTAGTTGAGCCTGCCTGTGTTGTTCCATCCTTCTCTCCACTCTCCGTGCTCTAGGATCAGGTGGGGGTGGCCCTTGCTCATCGCCTGAACTCTGTCTCTCCTGTTCATCCTGTCACAATCCTGAAGGGCCCTGGCCTGCCTCGGCCTGCTCTTCCCCACATTCCTCTGAAGCCACAGACACCTCTCCCTCGGCCTCCATAGGGTCCCCTTCCAGCTCATTTTCCTCCGCAAATTCAGGCTCAGACGGAAGCATGACAAATATCACTTTTTAAATAATATAATAACAACCTTATTGTCACTTTGAATGTACACCAATCGGCATACATCAAAATGAAATTTCATTGCATACAGCTCTCAAAGGGCCACCACCTCCGATTTACCCTCCTTGAGTTTGTGGCCAGCTCAAGTTTCAGATCATCCATTTTAGTCTCCAGGGAACGAACGATGGCAAACAGGACAGATGGAAAAGGAGCTCCATGTGGATTAGCCCTTAAATTAGCTTGTATTCCTGCACGACAACCTCACCTCCTTTCCTTTTTCTGATCCTGTCTCTTTAAAATGAATATATTGGGGTAGTGTGTCTGTGTATGGGAGGTGAATGCTTTAATCAGTGGAAGAAATAATAGACAATTATATTGAGTGTTTCTGGTTTTGAAAACCTGCCAGAATTCCAATATTTGCTGCTTTTTGTGGCACAAAAAGAGTTCTGCAGCCACAGTACCATAGCGAGGCCCGTTGAAATATTCAATGTATTCAATATAGAGCCTTGGTGGAGCAGTGGGCTAATGCCTCCTTAAGTAACACCAGCTGCCTGCAATTAGTGCAGGTTCGAGTCCCACCAGGCTCAAGGTTGACTCAGCCTTCCATCCTTCCAAGGTAGGTAAAATGAGGACCCAGATTGTTGGGGGCAATTAAGCTGGCTTTGTAATAATGCCGCTTGGGGTGTGTGAAAGCCCCAATAAGCAGGCATATACATAGAATGAAGGCTACTGCTAAGCTTATAAGCCGCCCTGAGTCTTCGGAGAAGGGCGGGATATAAATGGAATTAAAATAAAATAAATAAAATGTGTCTTGAGAGCCTTTGGGGCGAAGGTTATGCTACGAAGTTCCACTGTCCGTTTTTCACTTAATCATATGGGCACATATATTGATTCCTTCTGTATAGTAAAAGATTGACATTCCGTTCCATCACCAGCTTTTCCCCTTTCAAGTGATTTAGAATGCTGGAGAATTCCGAAAGTATACAGAGCATTTTGGGATCCATAATGCTCATTTCACAATACCTTTACAATCAGTTTACTGATTGAATTAAATGTGAATCCTGGGACATACCAGACATTCCACAGGTCAGGCCTTTTGTCGCTAGTTCAGTCGAAAAGGGTTTTTTTTTCATAAAGTTTTCTTCCAAGATTTATTGAAAGAAAATAGGGTAAGATTACAGAAATTTTAGCTGCTGGATTATTTTCAATTTCAAACTCAATTTCTCTTTCCATCTGTCGAGGCCGAGACTTTTTCAGTTTCTTTTTTATGAACCAGCTGCTCTCTTCTCTGATAACCGAGGAATTTGCAAGCAACAAAACTCTCCTTGGAACCTCCAGCTGTGAACACGTCATTAATTCAGACATGCACGAAGCATAGCTTTTGATGGGTGGACATCTATCCGAAAGTAATGGTAGATCATTTTAGACTCTGCATTTGAACATCAATAAAATAACATTTCTTATTTTACAAAATGTTTGCAAGAAAAAAAACATGCATGAACAGAACTGTGGCAATAGGAAACACCTTTTCTTCTACAAACTCTGGAATATTATACTGAGCTGGGGCTCTTTTGATGGTATCGTGATGTTCATTCCTTCAAAATAAGCCAGCCTTGTTGCATTTGGTGGCTCTCCTACACATGCATATACTCCATTGAGCCAAAGCATTCAAGCTTATGGCAAGTTCCTTCCCTAAATATACATTTTTCTGATTTTAATGCAATCCATTAGGGGTTTTTTCCCCCCATAAAGGAACGTTAAAATAAATCACACAGTTAGTTAATTTTCCAGAGTGCGGAGGAGTAAATCTTTTTCCAATTCCTACTGTTCTAGTCATCAGGACTTTTTTTTTTGGTAAACATTTTATAAAGGCATGATATTTTTTTTTATTTGACAGAGTCAAAAGGGGAAAAGTGCATGGGGCACCCAAGGCGCATCTGTTGGTAGCTCTCTTAGATTGAATGCATCTTTTCAGAGTCGGGGGGGGGGGGGAATGGCTTTAAACCCTTCTCAGTGATGGGATCTTCTATAAATAGCACATCTATTAACATAGAGGATGACGTAGAAAAGCTATTAACATTTCCATTCCCTTCAGCGGGAACAAAATACATCACAAGGTCTGTGCGTTAAAACTTAGAAAGAACAAAACAAAATATGCCTGCTAGGGTTAGATGCAGTGTCCTAGATTTCACATCCAATTCACAGGGCCTCGAATAGAGCAAGGCTGATACTTTTGTCCAGATTTACATTTGCATTTCTACTGTAAAAATTTCATGCAAGCAGAAATCCAGTGCTAAAATAATTCTTCCTGGGGCCCACATCCAATTGAACTAGTTTTTGTTTTAGAAGCTAATTATCTGGTAACATCCAAGGGCATTACCATATTTAGGGAGGTTTTCAAACCTGATTCATTGGTAAGGTAAAGGCATTTTATAACGCCTACAGGAGTTTCATTTGAGGATATTTAATTTATCTCCCACACTGTTACTTACCAGCCCAGCAAAGGCAGCCAAATAAAAAAAAAATCCCACGCCCCTGTTGAAGCAAATCATATTAGCAAGGAGGGTCTGATAAAAGCAGAATCACAGTACAAACCCCACCTCATTTCACACACGAGGCTCTCTTGTTGTAGCTTCTGGGGACTACAGATATTGTGTGTGTGTGTGTGTGCACATACACATGAAGAGCAGTGCTCACAACTTCAAGACTAGCTTACTTGCTCCTTAATCTGAATAAAGTTAATTGTGTTAATTGTATAATGACTCAGTACTGCCCATTCTGAAGGTTCAGCAGACTTGGAGAATCAATATCACAATTTTAGTCCTTTCGGAAGCAACAATTAATAATGTATTTTTCAATGCGTATGTTTTAGAAAGAAAAAAAAATGTACTGACCAAATGAATGAACAATGCTCCATTCATGAGCACACAGTACTCCACTAATACTGACAATGGTGCTTAAGAAGACCCAGATAACCAATATAATTGTAAAATTTCTGAGGTGCTTGTTTAAACTTGAAAAGCAGAACATTTGTCTCCCCCAGTGAACTTCATTGAATTCCTGCTCCCCACACCCCCCAGACCCCCATCAGTATAACCACTTGTTTCCCAAATTAAAGACCAGAAATATTAGTCTTCATTTTTTTAAATTGAATTTTTCTTTCATAAGTTGATGAGAAGCTGATTCTGCAATGGGTTTTAATTGCTGATATGCAGCAGGCACTAATCAAAAGCAGTTCTGAATGAGGCTCCAGCAACTCAGCCAAATTTAGTTCATTTTTTTTAAAAAAAAACACATTCATGCTAGAAAACATTAGAAAAAAATGTAGAACTACATTCATAGACATTAATTATAAAAAGCTAGGCACAAAAAAAGACGTGTGAATTTCCTGAGCTTTTGTTATTAAAATGTCTCAATGATAACTTTTGGATACTGAAGCCATCCTCTGTTTTAATGGGAGATTAAAGTATAAAAATGTATTTATATTAGGGGGACAACTATGAATAGAACTATTCATAGCACAAGCAGATAAATACTGTGTACAATTATCTATGAATGAGATCTTTTCAATCAACCATTTTTTTGAAGTCAAGCCTCATATAGTCAGCTGTACATAGTTGAATGTCCAGGTTTATTATATAGACAGCTGGCTCAACTTCCAGAGATCCCTTCCAGCAGTTCATGGAAGGGATTCCATTAAATCAATCCATTTCCTTCCAAAGGAATTACAATATGATTAGCATCTTATTGCTAGCATAAGTGATGAACTTACACTTCCAAGGTAGGGCCGGCTAGGGAATTCTGGGAACTGAAGTCCACACGCCTTCACGTTGCCAAGGCTGAGAAACTCTGGGGTAGGGGAGAAACATAGAGGTGAGGGAGGGGAAATATTTGTAAAATCCTAATGTTCTACATTTTACAATAAAATATTTTTTTAGTTTAGTTTTTAAATCCATTTTGTAAGACTGCTTGTACAGGCAGTCCTTGACTTATAACCACAAACTGGGGCCAGAATTTATTGTTAAACAAGGTGGTTAAGTGAGCTCCACTCAATTTTATGGCCTTTTTGGCCACAGTTGTTAAGCAAATTACTGCAATTGTTAAGTGAATAAGGTTAGTCATTAAACAAATCTAGCTTCCTCTGTTGACTTTGCTTGTTAACAGCTGGCTGGGAAGGTTGGGAATGGCAATCCTGTGACCCCAGGATACTGCAACCATCATAAATGTCAGTTGTTAAGTGCGTGAGTGAGAGTCTTAAGTGTGAGGACTGGACAAAAATTACTTTTTTTGAATGCCATTGTAACTTCAAATGGTCACAAAATGAATTGCAAGCTAGAGACTACTTGTAATGGATCTGATCTGATATACTGGACTAGTATTTCTGTTCCTCATCAGCCCATTCTTTTCCAGCTTTTTTCAAGTTAATGCCATATCTGGCATGAGGTACTTAGTATACTGCTTGTGCCCTTCTCAAAACCAGTCTTCACAAACCAGTCTCATGACTCAAGAATGAAGTATACATGGTAGCTTGCTCAGTAGTAGTAACTGTGAGAGGGATCACGGAGTGGACAGTCACTTAAATATGAGCCAGCAGTGTCGCTGCAGCTGCCAAAAAAACCAACACAGTGCTAGGCTGCATTAACAGAGGGATAGAATCAAGATCACATGAAGTATTAATATCACTTTAAAATGCCTTGGTAAGGCCACACTTGGAATACTGCATCCAGTTTTGGTCATCACCATGTAAAAAAGATGTTTAGTTTAGTTTAGTTTTATTTGATTTCTATACCGCCCTTCTCCCTAGGGATTCAGGGCGGTTCACAGGGCATATATAAATAACAATACAAAAGTTAAAAGGAAATTAAACCAGTGCCCAGTTAAAACAACAATAATAAATACTAAAAATCAATTTAAAAACCCATATTCCCCCATCAGGTCAGACCAGCTAATTCAAATAAGTGGGTCTTCAACCCGCGACGGAAGGATCGGAGGTCAGATGCCATCCGGAGCTCAACCGGCAGTTGGTTCCATAATGCCGGAGCGCCCACAGAGAAGGCCCTCCCCCTGGGGGCCACCAGTCGACATTCCCTGACCGGAGGCACCCTGAGGAGGCACTCTCTGTGGGCACGTACTGGGCGGAGGGAAGTTGACGCCGGCAGCAGGTGGTCCCCGAGGTAACCCGGACCCATGCCATGTAAGGATTTAAAGATCATAACTAGGACCTTGAACCTCACCCGGAAGACAACTGGTAGCCAATGCAGCTCACGGAGCAAAGGTGTAACATGGGAGTACCGGGAAACTCCCAGGACAACTCTCACGGCCGCATTCTGTACCAGTTGGAGCCTCCGAGTGGTCTTCAAGGGAAGCCCCATGTAGAGAGCATTACAGTAGTCCAGGCGAGAGGTCACGAGCGCATGAGTGACCGTACACAGAGCATCCCGGTCCAGATAGGGCCGCAACTGGCACACCAGGCAAACCTGGGCGAAAGCCCCCCTAGTCACGGCCACTATATGATCTTCCAGAGTAAGCCGTGAATCTAGGAGGACTCCCAAGTTGCGAGCCCTATCCACGGGGGGTAACAGCTCACCCCCCATAGAAAGAGATGGAACATTTTGAATGTCCCAGGATGCTGGAATGTACAGCCACTCAGTCTTGTCAGGGTTGAGTTGAAGTCTGTTCCTCCCCATCCAGACCAGAACCGCCTCCAGGCAACGGGACATCACAGCGAGGGCATCACTGGGGTGGTTTGGGGTCGAAAAGAAAAGTTGGGTATCATCGGCATATTGATGATACCCAACTCCAAAACCACGAATGATCTCACCCAGCGGTTTCATGTAGATGTTGAACAGGAGAGGCGAGAGTACCGACCCCTGAGGAACTCCACAAACGAGAGACCTAGGGGCCGATCTCTGCCCCCCTGCCAACACCGACTGCGAGCGTCCCAGGAGAAAGGAGGAGAACCACTGAAGGACTGTGCCTCCCACTCCCAATCCCCTGAGACGCCGCAGGAAGATACCATGGTCGATGGTATCGAAAGCCGCCGAGAGGTCTAATAGGACTAGGACAGAGGAATATCCCCTATCCCAAGCCCTCCAGAGATCATTCACCAGAGCGACCAATGCCGTCTCCGTGCTGTACCCGGGCCTGAAACCCGATTGGTAGGGGTCCAAATAATCTGCTTCATCCAGGACCAGAGGGAGCTGATGCGCCACCACACTCTCAACAACCTTCGCAAGAAAGCGAAGGTTGGAGACCGGACGAAAGTTGTTCAATACAGCTGGGTCCAAGGCAGGCTTCTTGAGGAGAGGTCTCACCACCGCCTCCTTCAAGACGGTGGGGAAATAACCCTCACTCAGAGAAGCAGATATAACCGCCTGGAGCCAGCCTCGTGTCCTCTCCCTAGCTGCATAAACCAGCCAGGAAGGGCACGGGTCCAATAAACATGTGGTGGAGCTCAGCCTCCCCATAATCCTGTCCACTTCATCAGGGTTCACAGCATCAAACTCTTCCCAGATAACATTGACAAGACCGTCCGTGTCCTGATCGCCAGACTCTGCCCAGCTGGAGTCCAAACCGGTCCGAATCCGAGCGATTTTATCTGACAGATGTTGACTAAATTCCTCGGCACGACCCTGCAAGGGATCCTCCCTCACCTCCTGATTAAGAAGTGAGCGAGTCACCCTAAACAGGGCGGCCGGGCGATTATCTGCGGACGCGATGAGGGTGGAGAAGTAATTACACCTCGCCACCCTCATCGCTGCGAGATAAGACCTAATATAGGTTCTTAACCGCAACCGGTCGGGTTCGGATCGGCTAGACCTCCAACAGCTCTCTAGGCCCCGTTTCCGACGCTTCATCTCCCGGAGCTCCGCGGAGAACCATGGAGCTCGCTGGGATCTGCACCGGGTCAGGGGCTGCAAGGGTACAACCCGGTCAAGTGCCTCAGTGGCTGCCCTTTCCCAGGCTTCCACTAAGGCATCCGCCGAGTTGTGAGCAATGGAGGCAGGTGGGGACCCCAGCGCCGCTTGGAATCTATCAGGATCCATTAAGCGTCTGGGGCGGTACCATCTAATTGGCTCCATATCCCCACGGCGGGGGGTGGCAAAACAGAAGACCAGCCACAGGAGGTGATGATCGGTCCATGACAGGGGCATAATAAATGGAGAGCCCCCACCAAGATCATCCAACCACCGTCCAGATAAAAAAATCAGGTCAAGGGTGTGGCCTCCCTCATGAGTAGGTTCAGAAATTACTTGCGTCAGGTCCATGGCCGTCATGGAAGCCATGAACTCCCGAGCTAGCTCAGATGAACCTCCCAGGGATGGTAGATTGAAGTCTCCCAAAACAATAAGTTTGGGAAACTCAACCACCAACCCCGAGAGGATATCGAGCAGCTCGGGCAGGGCTGCCGCTGTGCGACTAGGCGAAATGTACACCAGCAGCAAGCCCAACTGCGCCTCAGAACCAAATCTCACAAAGAGACTCACACCCGACTATCTGAGGAACGGTGGTCTCCCGCGGACATAAGGTCTCCCTCATGGTCACCGCCACACCCCCACCCCTACCATGAGCTCGTGGCCGATGTAGCATCTGGAAGCCTGGTGGGCAGAGGTCAACCAAAGGGACCCCACCCTCTGGGCCCAACCAAGTCTCCGTGATGCAAGCCAGGTCCGCGTGCTCACCCTCAACTAAATCCCTGACGAGGGGAGCTTTGTTAACCACGGACCTGGCATTCAGGTACACCAGCCGGAGCTCAGGAGGCTGCACATCCTCGCTCCCGGAACCTCGAGGAAGAGGCAGAGGGTCGGAGCGCCTCACCGCTTGCAAATAGCGGAGACGGCCCTCCCGGTAACGATACGGCCCTCTGTCTATCCACCTGCTGCCATTCCCCGTCGTGTTGAGACCCTAGAAAAAGTACAGAGAAGAGCAACAAAGATGATCAGGGGACTGGAGGCTAAAACATAAAAAACGATTGCTGGAATTGGGTATGTCTAGATCAGGGGTATCAAAGTCGCAATGTCATGTCATGATGTGTCATGATGTATCACGACTTTTTTTGCCATTGCCGGCAATGGGGTGGGCGTGGTTTTGCTATGATGCATCTGGCCCATGGGCCGGCAGGTTGACACCCGTGGTCTAGTTTAATGAAGACAAGGACTAGGGGTGACATGATAGCAGTGTTCCAATTTCTCAGAGGCTGCCACAAAGAAGAGGGAGTCAAGCTATTCTCCAAAGCACCTGAAAGCAGGACAAGAAGCAACGGATGGAAACTGATCAAAGAGAGAAGCAACCTAGAACTAAGGAGAAATTTCCTGACAGTTAGAACAATTAACTAGTGGAACAACCTGCCTCCAGAAGCTGTGAATGCTCCAACACTGGAACTTTTTAAGAAGAGACTGGACAGCCATTTGTCTGAAATGGTATAGGGTTTCCTGCCTGAGCAGGGGGTTTGACTAGAAGTCCTCCAAGGTCCCTTCCAACTCTATTGTTGTTGTTGTTGTTGTAGTAGTAGTTGTTAAGCAGGCCTGTGCCACCCTCACCACCCCCATTTTCTGTCCCTCCCATATATTTGCTAAACATCCACAGCTGTTGTGGCCCTGCCTATTTGAGCACCAGCAAAGGGATTAGCTTGAGATCAGGTGAATAATAGCATCCTTATCCAGGGGTTGTCACAATAGATTTTGAACGCTCAGGAACAGATGTTAGTCTCATACTCCATATGCCCCTGATTAGTAATAACCATGCAATGGATCGTAATCATTTAGGATCAATCTTGCACAGAGGTTGTTTATTTGACTCACACCCGTATACATTCCTCATTACACAGGGTTTTGCTGCTGTTGTGATTTGATGAGTGTACAATTTCATCGTGCAGATAGATATACTGAAATAGAATGGGCACTTGATGGATCATAACAGTGATACACAATTAAATGCTTTATTGCAAAGAAGCTCCACATCAAATTCTGTTTGTCATAGCTAAAGAGTCAAGGTTGTCATCTTCCAAATTAATTATGTGTTGTTTGAATTAATTGTTCCAATTAGTTTTTCTATTTCTTTTCAGTTATGCCTTTCTATAACAATCTCACCTGGGATGTTACTAGAAATTGGAACTGCTCTGGGGGTCAAATACATTGAAATTAAAACTCTGACTATTTCTAATTAGTTTCCCACAACAATTTCACTGTTACATTATAAACCGGAGTCAATAGAATATTGCCCTCATTGTAATAAATGGGTCTGCATTTAGCAATTTGGTTATTTACTAATTTTGAAACTCAAAGTGTAGCAGACAATTAGCATAGCAATCCTATGCATAATTACACACTGATAATTCTATTTATTCATTTATGCAAATTTATATCGTTGCAACTCTGGGCAGATAATAAAGGCATAAAAAACCAAAAACATATAAAACCAGTAAAAGGAATAATAACATACACCAGTTTAATAGACAGTAATATACTTCTGAATAAACTTCCATTGGAGTGGTATATGCTCAACCCATATTATTAAGAAGTAAAGACAAACATACAGTTTTTAATCACTGTATGCCCTATACATGCATGGACTTTAACTCCCAGAATTCTCAGGCTGATAATATGTGATACATATGATTTTTCATCACATCATACTGAAAATGCCCCAAGCTGGAAATCTGTGGCATTTCAAGGATTTGTAAGATGACATAGGTTTTTTTTGCTATTTTTATTTTATTCAAAAAAACTTAAAATACAATTCTGGGAATTGAAGTCCACAAGTCATAAAAGGGCCAAGTTTGAAGACCCCTGACCTAACACACATAGACATACTATCCCTCCTAGTTGAATACTGATTAATACATTACTACAATATTAGTTTCCCACCCCTTGAGAAACAGGACCCCCAATTTTTTTAAACTACTAAATCTATTTGCAAGTTATTAACCTGTTATCTATATACTATATTAATGACAAAATAGTTAATAAGAATAAAAAAGCAAAATTAAAGTTTCAAAACCCTATGTTAACAAACTGTTATTGTAATCAACTTGTAAATTTACCACAGCATCTTATCTATCCCAAATCATCTCAAGAGTTAAGAGACATGGCAGGCATTTCTATTGATGGCTTAGTTATCTGTAGACTGGTGAAAGGAGAAAAGACTCAGATAAACCCAGATTCCTTGAATATTTTTTTTCCAGGCAATAGTGTATTGGATGAAAAGATAGTTAAATGTCGGTGTCATGTTGCTTGTTGTGAATGCAAAATTCTTTCTACCTTTGTTCTTGGAACTTGCCCCAGTTACCCAGGAAGGGACTAGAAGTTGATCCAGACCAAAGTAAATGCTTTTAGGGCAGGGGTAGGCAACCTTGGCTCTTTTATGACTCATGGACTTCAACTCCCGGAATTCCTGAGCCAGCATGGCTCAGCTTGGAAACCTCTCCCTTTCTCCTCAGCATGGCTGGCTCAGGAATTCTGGGAGTTGAAGTCCACAAGTCATAAAAGGGCCAAGGTTGCCTACCCCTGTTTTAGGGGAAGGGGAGGTTTCAGCACTCCTGACAGAGGTGCCGATCCACCCATTCATCAACAAAAAGCCTGGTAGGATTCAGTGGGAATGAACAACTCCCATCCTATCTCCAACCTGTTTGTCCTGGGGAAGACCGTGGAAGGGTCTTAAAGAGGGTGTCACCTCTACAATGAACCATTTTTTTCATTCTAGGTTGCCACAAGAAAAGGGAGGGGGGAGATGGTATTTCTGGTAGTCTAAACATGAGCAACTCTTGTGGGAACCAAGGTCATTCCCATGCCAGCGAGTAGGAGGATTGTTAAGTCAGAAATCCCGCCAAGGTGTTCTATTGGATAGTGTGAATAGAGGGGTGGGAATTGTTACATTGTAATACTTTGATTCTTGGAGGGAAGGTTTAGATCTGGTTTCACTTTTGAATGTGCCAGTATTATGTATCCAATAAACATGTTCTTTGAGAAACTTTCCTGCCTCGGAGTTCTGATTTATTTGGTCTTATTGATCGGAACCTTGACAGAGGGTTATGGAGGACACAAATTATATAGACATATTGGTAATCGGGATTCAGGCCTGGGCGTGGGACAGAAGCTGTGCTGATCAGTCTTGTGGGTAAATTTTGGTGGGACTGGGATGGAAGGAGAACAAGGGTGATGGTTCTTCTCTCTTGATCTCTCAGCAGCCTTCAGTGCTGTCAATCACAGTATCCTTCTGGGCTACCTGCGAAGCTTGGGAATTGGAGGCACCATTGCATGTGTGGGGCTGAGGCAATTGACCCATTGCTTCTGCTCGTATAAATATACCCTGCACTATGACATTGTGAACAGGACTGACCTAAACTTTACCATCATCAGCCAGAATGTACTCTAGTCTCTTGGACTGATATCTCTGGCAAATATATAACACTGCTGTTTATTGGCAGGACTATTTTGGGTTCCAGGGGAATTAGAGATGTTAAAAATGGTATCATTTTTATCATTTCACTTATGCTCATTGTATTAGATAGAAAAAATGTTGTTCTTCAGCTTGAGAAAAAAGAATTAAAATGCTAAGATTTTGATGGAGTCTAGAATAGCCTTTAAATTACTACTGTTTTGTGGTTATTTTGTGGTGCCTTCTGTTACTGTCATGTGCCACAGTTGGTGGCACATATCATGCACTGATTATATACACCAATTCTAAATAATGAGAGTTACATTCAATTAGATGCTGTTCAATTGTACTTTGTTTGCATTCCTGCACCAAAACCTGTACTAAGAGTAAGGTGGCACAAATATTTCCAGGCGATAGTAGACAGATTGTAACAGACTGTCTGGATTGTGGACAAATGGGAATTGATTGTTGGCCTCAGAAAACAAGCATCTATAAAGACAGCAAAATGAACAATTTGCTTCTTTATTCAAATTAGGTTGTTTAACAACAACAACAAAAAAAGTTATGGCACTCAAAGAGTCCTGTAATGAAATGCATAAACTTTTTGAATCGTTTAATAAAACACAACATATACAAACAATATGACTTAGCAAAGCTGACTTATCTTTCTTAATGAGAAATTGGCATTTATTCATACGTTCAGCAGTAAGCAGCCCCATCAGTTGAAAATATGAAAGACATTTGCTGACTTTTGCACTATTTATTGAATCTAGCAATGCCTGTCTTCATGGAGTGCTGTGAAGACATTGTCTTCAACGTAACTGTTTCATGCAATGCATTTTTGTAAGTGAGCAAAAATTTCTCAACTGTGTTTCATGAGAGCCCTCTAGAAAAGCCCTTGTTTATCCATAGGTTGTGCCAAGACCTACATTTTGTAGCATTATATATCTAGGGAGGTGGCCTAGATGTTTATGTTATTTTGTGAAATAGAAAAATGCATGAAAATAATAATAAAAACCCCCACCTTTCTCTAGCAGCTAAGCTAGACTGCAGGCAAAACAAGTGTGTGTGAAAAGAGAAACCCTCACAAGAGCATTCTGCTCAGGGATCACAAGTGTAAAACGGGTGGGATCAGGGATACATAGTTTCCTACACATTAATCAGGGCATATGGCATTGATTGGGTGATATGGGGCTCATGTGACAGACATATTCAGATGCATCTGAATGTGGTACACAACACACAGCACATCCAAAAGGAAACTCTTTTGTGCTTATGTACCTTTCTAACCTGGTTTGTTCATATTATTTCCAAAATAAACTGTTAAAAATACTCTCACTTCCTAGGCATCAGATCTACTTTCTGGAATCATTGTCAAAGATATTCATCTTCTCCGTATACCTGTAGTCCAGAGGTAACACAAATTTCCAAATCTCTGTTTTGAAGCCCCCAAAGGCCTCTGGAACTGCAATTTCAAGGGAGACCCAATATTTTATGAAAAGTTGGAGAAACTAAATGTTGTTTTCCAGCAGACAGTACGTGAGGCTACATTGCTTGCAGATACCTAACTTTTGGTTTCATAGGTGATTTAAAATTAAAATAAAAATTGAATTATCTCTCTGCAAAACGTTTCCAAAGGGAGTGAATCGTGGCGGAATGGATTGCATCTGGAGTAGAAGAAGAGGACCTGGTTTACAGTCTCCACCTCACTCATCCCATAGGAGCTGACATAGAATATTTGCCTATCCATAGTGCTCCAGATATTACTTCAGATATTGTTGCATTCAATGTACCTTTGTCTGGGCTATTATGTGCAGTTAAGCAGTAATTATAACTCAACCACTAGTATTTTCCTTAACGCTGGGAAATTTGATTGCAGAGCCAATAACAATTCAGGGCACAGGCATTCATTAATCCCACAGGCACTTTAATCTTTTCTGGATCGCTTCCAACACTGCTTTATTTGATAAAAAAGGACTGTTTACTCATTTAAATATCTTTAATTAGTGTGCATTGTTAAAGAACTATTGCTGAAGATTGCATTATCCTAGATGGCTAAGAACAGCAGCTGAATATAGCAATTAAATTCACCTTCTCCCTGGCCCCTTTGCTTGCCTAAAATTACAGGAAAATATTGGGCTCCAGTGATTTCCCTCATTTTTCTACCATGAATTTTTGACCTGCTGGAACTCTCTCTCTTCCTCCCCCACCCACTCCTCTCACCTTCCATTTTTCATCATGATGAGATCAATTAAGAGAAGGGGGTGGCAAGGAATATGTTGGTGATATTGCTAACAGGAATACTGAATGATATATCATTTTACATTGATGTGATTATTCATAACATAAATGAATTTACAGATAAATAATTCATAGAAATATATAGAGATTTTCATTCAGTGCATAAGAAAATAGCTTAATTAACTAGATGAGCTCTTTAAGGATGTTCATGTACATTATAAACATTTGCTTTATCAACAAAAGCAGACCTTGAGCAGCCTCTTCAACTTTCTGGAGCAGCATTTGTCAATGCTGGCAACTCTAAAATGGGTGGATTTCCAACTCCCAGAATCTCCCAGCCAACATGTTTACTGGGGAATTCTGGGAGTTGAAGTTCCACCGATTTTAGAGTTGCCAACATTGAAAAATGTTGTTTTAGAGTAGACAGAGTTCTTTTGTCATGGAAGAAGAGCTAATGGCAATAGGGAAATATTCTTTCTTAAATTGTGAGAAGTTCAGCAGTGCGTATAAGCACAGAATGTGTCCCTGTTCATTCATTTTTAGTATACGGGTACTGAATGCAGTCTTTGTTCATTTTGTCCAAGGAGGCAGGTTGCTTCCTATTTTATCATGCCTTGCAGATACTTGTTTTTCCTACAAACAATTCATGGGAAGCCTTTTATCTTGACACAGCATTCCTAATCTATTCTACATGCCTCATTTCTTCACTGGAAGTAATGCAGCACGCTGGCTGAAGAATTCTGGGAGTTGAAGTCCACACGTCATAATAAAAGGGTCAAGTTTGAAGACCCCTGGGCTTGAGCAACTCTGTTGTGCACAATTAGGTGAGAGATTTAGAGAGGGCTGTTCATTCTTCTGTAACTCATAGTCACCTTGTGAGCAACTTTCCATTTTTTATAAAGCTGGCACAAAAATTGGAGGGGGGAGCCACATACGGATGCATTTCACATATGTTTCGCAATCCAGCCCTCACTTTGCTTATAAAATTGGCATTTGTGGGTTTTAGATTTAAACAAACAAATCATAATGAGGGAGCTTACTACATTTTAGCTAGAGGGAGTTGTCATGTCACCACTGAGATCTCGTTTTATTTCTCATTCTTCTGCATGAAGGTACCTTTCTCAAAGTTGGGTTATTTTTCCACTCTACTGAACACAGAAATATTCTTACTGATTGTGTGTGTTTGTGTGTGTGTATGTATATATACTTGCAATCCTTTTCTATCATCTTCTCTGCTTTTTTTGAAATGCCCTAATGCCATTAGTTTATATCTCTGTATTTATGAAGGTCAGGATATCCATCTAATTAGAATCTCTTTCTCACTCCCAAATGTTGCCATTCCTCCATATTCCATAACATATTATATATAGTAATTATGGTATGATGAATCCTTGATTAACTAGTTGCTTAGCAACCATTCAACCATTCAAGCTACTTACCATCCAGTTTCAGAGTTCTGATGCTCTCCACACACAAACACACCTGTGGCCACATGATTGCATTTTGGGCACTTGGCAACCGGCTCATTTTATGTCTGTACGCTGGTTGTGTGATCATGATTTTCGGGACTTTTTTGCCAGTTTCCGGCATATATTTCTGGTTTCCAGCAAAAATCACCCATTGAAGAAAACGATTTGATTAACAACTGTCATGTTTGTAAAAAAGATCATAAAATTGGGCACAGTCACATGGTATTCTGTTTAACAACTGCCACAACTTATGACTATAATTCCAGGCTCTATTACTATTGTAAATCGAGGACTTTCCTGTAAACAGTTCTAACATAATTTCCACTAAATTGTAGTGAACAGGTTCTCACAGAGGAGTCTTGTTTATCACTACTAAGTTTTATGGTTCTTCAGGCAGCTTAAAAACCTTTTCAAAGAGATAATTTCCAAATCAATTGCAATTAATTACTGAGGGATGATGCAGAGGAGTGTTGTTAATTTAAACATATAATTATCAGACTGGAAGTCAAATTTGTGATGATTGCTAAAAGTCCATCTCAGAGTCAGCAGGGTCACGATGAGATTACTAATAAGCTCAGGTGGTGGCTGATACATCAAGAGAATAAATTTCTCACACCTGACAGGTCAAGCTGAAATGAGACAGTTAAGAGGAATAAACAGATTTATACGCAGAATGAAGGAAAAATGAGCAATTTATCTTGTTGATCTCTGCTGGGAGTATTCTACAAAGGAAAAAAAAGTATCTGAAGGTGAACTTCAGCACATGCTGGGAGACAAAAGCACAACAGCAATAGAGAAAACACTCTATAACTTTTTTAAAAAAAAGCTATAATCTGGAGATAAGTTTTCAGTAAATAATTATTGGGTGTTTTTTTAGATACAATAATATTAGCAAGCTATCCTTAAATCTAAGAACGGTTATCTAAATACCTTTGGAGGAGACCAATCTGACCAAGGTGGAGATGCCATATACCAGCAGTCCCCAACCTTTGCAGCTTGGCGGCCCAGCTGGGGGGAGGGGAGAGGGGAACTGGGCTGTGCGAGCGGCAGGTCAGCGCTCGTGTGTGCTCAAAGCTCCACTCGCATGAGAGGTGAGCCAGTATGCATGCATTTGTGTGCTGACCTGCTTCTCACACAAGTGGAGCTGTGTGTGCATGCTCATGCCCACTGGCCTGCTGCTCACGCAGGTGGACCTATGTGCATATGCACATGCATACTGTTCTGCTGCTTGCAAAAGGTGGAGCTGAGCACACGCTGGCCCACTAGCTTGCCACTCAAGTGAGTGGACCTGCGCATGTGTGTGTGTGTGTGCACTAGCCCACCTCTTGTGTGGCCCGGTTCTGAATATGTCAACGGCCCATGGCCTGGGGGTTGGGGACCCCTGTGATATATATGGTTTTGAAGTGCTATTTAGGTTTAGGTTTAGGTTTATTCGATTTCTATACCGCCCTTCTCCCGAGGGACTCAGGGCGGTTAATAGGGCATATATAAATAAATAACAGTACAAAAATTTAAAAAAGATTAAACCAATGCCCAATTAAAATACAATAACAATAAAATAATAAAAAACCCGTTAAAAAGACCCTCCCCATCAGGCCAGACCAGCTAGTTCAAAAAAGTGGGTCTTCAGCCCGCGGCGGAAGGAGCGGAGGTCCGGTGCCATCCGGAGCTCAACCGGCAGTTGGTTCCATAGTGCCGGAGCACCCACAGAGAAGGCCCTCCCCCTGGGGGCCACCAGTCAACATTCCCTGACCGGAGGCACCCTGAGGAGACCCTCTCTGTGGGCACGCACAGGGCGGAGGGGAGTTGACGCCGGCAGCAGGTGGTCCCCGAGGTATCCCGGACCCATGCCATGTAAGGACTTGAAGATCATAACCAAAACCTTGCACCTCACCCGGAAGACAACTGGTAACCAATGCAGCTCGCGGAGCAAAGGTGTAACATGGGAGTACCGGGAAACTCCCAAGACAACTCTCGCGGCTGCATTCTGTACCAGTTGGAGCCTCCGAGTGGTCTTCAAGGGAAGCCCCATGTAGAGAGCATTGCAGTAGTCCAGGTGAGAGGTCACGAGCGCATGAGTGACCGTACACAGGGCATCCCGGTCCAGATAGGGCCGCAACTGGCGCACCAGGCGAACCTGGGCGAAAGCCCCCCTAGATTTAATGTCTAATCCCAACAATTCAAGTAAACGTCTTAATATTGCACTGTCACATGAGTGGTAAAAGATTGTCAGGGCGTGTTGTAGGTGCTTTCCATTCTTTGTTTTGTTGTGTAGCTTAAAGATTAATAAGTAGGCAGAATCTCTATTATTTTTATTTTCTTTTAGAGCCCATGTAGTAAACATTACCCAAATCTGTAATAGGATCTTCTATTGCTGTTCATTTGGGGAGGAAATTAACTGAGGATGAGATGTAGTTTATGGAATTGAAAGATAGCCAGCCAAGAGAATAATCTTCACTGCACCCTCAAGCTTATTTTGCTCCATTAAAAATAACTCGTGCTTACTTATAAGCTGCAAAATGCAGCTTCAGGGCTCTGCGCTTCCAATTTTCAGTAGGAATATGGTGAGGCTCTCACCTGTTTAATATCCGTATTAAATGGCTTGAGGTTGAGGTCACCTGTCATTTCAGGATTTAGTATGACCGGTATGCAGATGACACCCAATTGTGCATCTCAACACCAGGCTGTGTAGGTGATGCTGTCAATGTGCTGACCCAGAGTTGAGAAGCTGTATGGGTCCAGATGGGGAGGAACAAACCGACTCAACCCTAAAAAGATTAAACAGTTCTGGCCAGGGCTCTTTTTCTCATAGAACGCTCAGAATGGAGTTCTGGCACCTTTTTTGGATGGAACCTTGTAGGATAGGCAAGGTGGTTTGTATGACATGTGTGAGTTCCGGCACCTTTTTCTTTTACAAAAAAAGCACTGGTTCTGGCTATTTGGGCTCCCTGAGTTGGTCATTCTCACCGTTGGCTTCAGGTTAGGCTCATTTAGTGACCATTCAAAATTACAAAGACACTGAAAAAAGTGACTTATGGCCGTTTTTCACACTTACGACCATTGCAGCCATCCCCAGGGTCACAGATCAAAATTCGGATGCTTGGCAACTGGAATGTATTTTTGAAAGCTGCAGTGTCCCAAGGTCATGTGATCCCATTCTGGGAAAGCCAGAATCACTTAACCGTTTTATTAACACTAACAGCTGCAGTGATTCACTTAACAACTGTGTCAAGAAAGTTCATTTTAAAAACCCACTTAACAACTATCTTGTTTAGCAACAGAAATTTTGGGCTCCATTGTGGTTGTAAGTCGAGGACTAAATGTATGGCTGCCCATCTCAGCAAGTGACTCTGGGCAGCAAACAGAATTACAATAGAATAAAAGCTACCACTTGCATTATAAAAATTAAAAATACGAGCAGCTGAGGAACAATAATAAGCCACATCACTCAGACAGCAAAGAAGCAGGTTCTTGCACAAACTCAGGGAGCCAGGCCTAGGCACAGAACCAGTCTTAAGGGTCTTACAAAAGGCCAGCAGAGTTTGGAGAAAGAATATTCCATAAGGTGGGCACTAGAGTGGAAAAGGCATGTCTTCCAGGCTCTGCCAACTGGCATTCTTTGGCTGATGGCATCCAAGGCACGTCCATCCTGTCTAACCAGATTAAAAAGGTAGAAACACCTGGTTTGTTTCCTTGACTGTAAGGCCCTTCAAAGAGTCATTGACACCGTAATCATCTCATGATAGGATTACTACATTGCCCTCTATTTGGGGTTGCCTTTCAAAACCATACCGCTAAAGCTGGTTCAGAATGAAGGCATGGGCAGTTACAGAGGCTCCTTCATGTGACTATTGTGTTACCCGGCTCCATGAACTGCATTGGTTACCAGTGGCTTCTGGGTGCAATTCAAAATATTGGTCATTACCGATAAAACCCTTCATGGCATAGGACCCGGTTATTTGCCTGTGGTTTTGGGTGCCCTCAATTAAATATTCTCATCTCATGGGGCTGAGGAACAGCATTCCCAGAGATCCACATCAATCCCATTCTCCAAGCATTCTGGAAGTCCTTAAGGTCCTTAAGGTCTGGCTCTGTTCCCAGGCCCAAGCTTAGTGTGGCTCTGGAGCACCTGTTCAGTCTTTTTTTTTTAAGTTGGGAATGCTGTTTTGGTCTGGGTGGTCATGTTATTTTAGTTGTGTTTTTGACTTATTGTACATATTGTAAACTTTCTTAGAGTTTTTGCAATCTTAACAAATCTAGATAAGCAAATAAAGTCTATCCATGTATAGCTGAAACAAATGTATGCAGATTTCTGTAAGACGCCAAACTCTACGTTTCAGAGTTGCAGAATGCATGGAAATCTACATGGATAGATTTCATGTACAAAAATATTATGCCCAAAGGAGGATTTCTCAGCTTTGGCAACTTGAAGATGTGTGGATGGTGGCTTGAGAATTCTGGGAGTTGAAGTCCATACATCTTCAAATTGGCAAGCGCTGGCCTAAATTATGGGCACTGGTATTCTCTGAACATGTTTCTTTACAGGTAACCTACAAAATCAATTAATACTTGGCAAAATCTCAGACACCATCATGATGGCACTGTAGAACTGTGAATGGAAGAGTATATATACTATATATGGCCCCAAAATTCTTTTTGCCAGAACCTCCTAAAATTGTACTGCTAAACCTCAACAAAAAATCACTACAAGGGAGGCACCATATGAAGGTTGGAGAATACACAGAATACACACCATACTATCTTTATGGGCATTATTATATGGGCATCACTGACCACATAATACAGAATGCCATCTATAATGCCACACTTTCATCTAATCCTGGAACACACCTGAATTCTAATTATTATTATTTTTTTGCTGAAGCAGAAGAAAAACATTCTTTCAGCTGTCATTCAGCCTTGGACACATTTTTATCCAGAATGTTGGGTTGTCACCAATAAACTAAATGAGTTGGCAAACAGTTCAGTGAAGCAATGCTGCAAATATGAGCATGTTTGTGGAAAAAGAAAAAGGCTGGAATCTTGGCACTGTTATTTCATCCCATTTCAATCAAGAGGAAATAATCAATACAGAAATCAGTCATTATATAGCACAACTTGAAAGCTGACACACACAATTGATAAATCATAATCTAGTTTTATTAATTTCTTGTAGAGGCACAACCATGTTGTTCTAGTCCACCAAAAATAACAAGACTATTGTGGCACCATAAAAATTGAAAAGGTAGATTAATGTAAATTTACAACCTTTTAAGTGCCACAATAATTCATCAAAATTTAAAACACAGGCATAGATTTTGAAGCTGATCTCAGTAACATCTAACCATTTAGGGCAGGGGTCTTCAAACTCGGCCCTTTTATGACTCATAGACTTCAACTCCCAGAATTCCTCAGCCAGCATGCCTGGCTGAGAAATTCTGGTAGTTGAAGTCCATGAGTCATAAAAGGGCCGAGTTTGAAGACCTCTGATTTAGGGTGAACTCCAATAGACATCACATTTGTAAAAGTTACCATTCATTTCAAGAGGCTTGACATGGACTTTCTACAATTACACAAACCGCACAGTAGGTATCCTTGGTGGACTGTATTTATGCCAGGAACTTGTAGCCAAAAAATCTGTATATGTGCCTGTCTACTGAAAGTTTCTTTCAGAAGGCAGAATACGGAAAGTGCATTAGCAAACCATGAGAAGAGTCTTCCACAATGCATTCACTGCTCATTAGTTCAGTTGTTAAATCTGTTTATTCATGCAAACACAGTCCATATTTTCAAGGACACTGTTTGCAAAGTGGAATGGAAATGGACAGTGAAGTATACAGCAGATGTGAATGCATGAGAAATCTCTAAGTGATCTTTATCTGAGCTATGCAGAAGACAATCTGGATTTTACAGAAGAGAGGAAAAAATCAATACACGCATTAGACTGGAAAATCTCTGGTCCAATTTTATCATGTTGTGCTTTTAGAGCCTCTTATTGCTACAGTTTAGATCAAGTTTTCTACAATGCTGAAAAATTATTAGGCATCCAGTGTCAGTTAACACAACTGTAGCAGCAAGAGCAATTTCTTGAAATTAATGGTAGAAATTGGGACAGAAAGTGTGTGTGTGGATCTTAAGGGTTCACGTCTGACATTAGAATTGGAAATTCACATTTAAAGTAACATTTATAAGGTATTTTAAAGTGCAATCACATCTTCTTTTGCCTTGAAGAAAGCCGCACTGAATTTTGTATGACCTATTCTTGTATTCCTGTATTCTAGTGAGTCTTTCTTGGGTTAAAGTTAAACCAACAGTTCACAAAGTTCTGACAGTGGCCACCCAAAGCCATCACAGGTAATAGGGGAATGACTTACAAGGGGGGTGATTTAGAAGGCATGAGATTTTTAGGTATATAATAATGGCAGAATTCTACCTATGCTACAGCTTCATGAACAGCCATCAAAGAAGATTAGATGTATAGACTTCCGGGTTAGATGTCATGGCGTGATGGGTGCAGGAAAACAGAGCTCCATTTTCCACGTCCAATTTCGCTCTGCTGGGGACCCTAAAAAGGGTCTAAAGTCACCCTGGAGAGGTGAAGAAGAAGGGGACCCTTGTCGATCACGGAGGGGTGGCAGCCCTTCCATTTGATCCGAGGAAGCCCTTGAAACAGGCAGAAGAAAGACTGGCCACATTTATGTGGCCAGCCAGAAGCCACCAACAACCCAAGATAAGCACTAACTAGCAATGTCTGAACAACACGGATGGAACTGGGTGAGAACAATCCTCTCTTTATAACTTTAAAACCTTTCCCTGGAAAAAAGAATCCCCAAAGCAAAGAATCCCCCAGATGATAGAGAAAAGGGGAATTTTCACCCCGTTCTCTCAGGAAAAGAGAAGCAGCAAATAACTTTCTTCAGGGGGAAAATTAGAGAAAACTACAAGATTAATTTGGATTTAATATAGAGACATAGCTTTGATAAATTTGGGGACTAAAAGTATTTTAAAGACTTTATATTCAAAAAGATATTTGGAAAGTTGGTGAAATAGATTTGGATTTAAAACTGGAAGATGGATGTTAACAACACTAGTGGTGAACCTTGGCATTACAATTTATTATGCTTAAAGAAAATTTGGCATGAAGCCCATTCATAGATAAGGCTCTTTGTTGTTCCTGGAAATTCACTTTTGCAGACTGCAGCTGGGAAAAGAGAAAAAAAAATCTTTGGCCTGTTTAATCTGTATGAAGGACACAATAAACAATTCTAAATTGGCCAGCTGGGATTACAAATATTGACTGACTTTTAGTTTCAAGTATTATCAGTGGGAAAGTTGCTTCTAGAATATTTCACTTCAGAAGAAACATGGATAATCAACAAGAAAATGTAAATAGACTCCAGAAAGAAATTCTTTCCATGTTGAAATCAATTCAAGAAACAATTGTTTTAATTATGAGACTAAAAATAATTTAGATAACATAAATGAGCAACTCTCTAACTTAAACTTACAAACAAAAAATGTTCAGAAAATGACCATAAAGAATGAACTAGAAACTGAGAACCAGAAAAAAAAATTAGAGGAAACTGAAATAAAGATAGGATTTGAAAGAAGAAACCAACAGACAGGTGCAGATAAATAAAAATTTGGAAGACCCAGATATAACACTGGAAATGGGAAAGACATTTTACTTTTCAAGATTTCAGATCATATTTGAGGACAAGAAAGAAGAATTGATAGAATGGATGACAGAGCTGTTAGGAAAAATGCTGAAAACTGGGGAACAAGAAACTAAAAGAGAAACTGAAGGAGAAAGAAAATGGAGGCTGTTTAATGAATATAAATGGATTAAGCATTTTTACAAAAACACTTTAATTAAATTGTCTTTTTTATTCCAAATAATATATACAGAAACAAAGGAAGAAATATTTGGTGACTTAAATGTACTGACTTGCAAAGTTATTTGGCAAAGGAAGAAAGCTAGAGTAAGAAGAAAATAGATGTCTTGACTAATTAGATGAGGTATTATACCATCTAATGGATGTTTGAATATGATTAAAAGAATAGACAATTGTTAGAAATAAAAGGACCATTATAATTTGTAACTATAAGATGGGAAATATGAAAATACTAAGAGGGTTGGTATAAGGGAAGCTTTTAGTTACCCAAATGTAATTAATTATGAGAAAAATGATAATTGATAAAGTTATTTTGAATATTGGTGGGAAATTAAAATTGAAAAAAAAGAGAAAAAAAGAGGATATGGATTGAATAAGGGAACTCTGATTGCAAATACATTTGAGATATGTTTTGGCTAGAGAAGATATTATAAACTGATATTATTAACACTATATATAACATTAGAAACACGTGATGAAGATGTTTATATTTAATTGTATAGGTATTAATAGCAAGAATTATACTTGCATAGTGGGGAAAAATGATTATTATTAGAAGAAGAGAGGATCAGGGAAATACTGGATGGTGTAGTATTGGTTATTTTGAGTGAAAGTTAATATATACCACTGAATGATAAAGGAACCCAGACACCGAGTTGTTTATTAAGTACTTATGATTGTAAAGCTTGAAATTAATAAAATATTTACCAAAAAAAGAACATTAGATGTATAATTGAAATACAGGAAAATTTCTACTTTACTTTTAAACAGATTCTAGTCATTGATAGTTATAACTTCTGAAATCTCTGAACCCTTTGAGCAAGTGATTGAAGGCCAAATTCAATGCCATACTGTACTCCCTGTATGATAAGCAAAAGCATAAAAACTACACAAAAGGTAGAAAAATTTTCATACAGTACAATATGTACAACATGCAAAATGTGTGGCAAGTTACAGGATTCAGCTTTTTAAAATTATTTCATTCAAATTACCTGGATGAAGAATTGTCATTCTTTTTTTCTCATGTAGTACCCAAAATCCACATACTCAGGAAAGAATGTTTGTGGGGGAGGGAGGGGGAGAGAGAGAAGAGACCCATGTCAAATTTCACAGATATTCAACATACTAAATTCTTGACATGGTACTGCTTCTGGCAAATAAACCAGACAGAAGCATGAATCAACATGTTCTGCTTATTAATATTCACTGACTGAAGTAAATATAGATGATTTATTTGATCTTTACTCGCTAAGGGTTAAAAACAGTCTGTCAAAGCTCTCTGAATTTTCCAGGCTCACAACATCTCCTTTCTGACCTCTGGCAGCTGTAGTCCATATGCTTGAAAACAAATGCTCACTTTACCAGCTCCGTTCATCATTCTTGTTGTTGAAAGCAAATAGTAAGGAGGAAGGGAAAGTAAAAATTTTGTCAACATTTTGTCAGTTAAATGCACCATTTTAATTAATGTATACAATTAGTCCTAGACTTGCAACCTCAGTTGAGGTTGGAATTTTTTGTTTTAAGTCATTGTGGTTGGGAACCACAATTCCAACTCTCCATCTTGTGATCGTTAAGTAACCACACAGGATGCCTTGGGGTGGGGTGGGCCTAGCATCCAGTTGCATGTTGAAACCTGATTGGCTAGGCCCACCAGCACAGGAGCCTTCTCCCTCCCCGGTGCCCCAATTCACTTCCCTTTCCCTTTCTCTTTCCTTTTAGCTGCTAATAGGCACAAGCAGTCATGAGAGACTCAGTTAGAAAGCTAGCAAAAGCAATCTTGCTCAAGGCTGGCCAGGAATAGGAAGTCAGCAAATTCATGCTCCTGAAAGTATTATTCAGAAGTTTCTAATGAGTCTAAAGGTTGAAGCAGAAGCCAACTGAAGATCAGAAATAATATTTTATCTAAGTATTGACAAGTACAAATGTGAAGAGCAAAAGATACAAATTGTAAGAGGAAATATTGAAACAACTATAGGGGACTGTGGTAACAGAAAATTAGATGGTGAAAGATAGACAAAGGGGCTTCCTGGAACATGGGAAGGACAGTGGTTTTAGGTGGTCCAGAAAGTTTATCGGATGATTAGCATTGAGTGCGATAGGGGAGTGGGAATCTGTCGGGGATAGGATATAAAAATGTGTCTAACATCTCTGTAAGGTGTGGCTGAACTCCTGTGTGTGTTTCAGTCCACCAGGCCTTTGCAAATGCTTCTTTTGAAATAAATCTTTGTTGCTGGAATTCCAAGTGAGTTTGTTTTGTTTTGGATCTTGAGCCACGTTCCAAACAACTTGGGGGCTCGTCCGGGATATCCAAACGGTCCCTGGATCACCGGGAGTGGCCACCCCTAAGGGGACAGGCACCACGTGTATTTTGACGGTTTCCTGAAAGGTGACCACCCCCGGCCCAGTACTTGTGAAGAACCGGATGCTAAATAGTGGGTTCCAGGAACAAAGGAAGTCAGGTCAAAAAATTTTTTTGATGCCCTGAGGGTCCTGGAAGACTGGCAAGACATACATACACTAGGTGTGAATGTCCCAAGGGTCTGAAGGACTGGCAAGGCAAGGAGGTGTGTCAAGTACCAACTGCCGGGAAACTCTGTGCAGAGACCCAGGTAAGAAAATCAGGGCATTACCTGGGCGGCTGGGTGGGTAGACTGGTGTGAATCTGTGAGAGTGTGACTGAGACACCCCGAGAGCCATAAGGGCTGGCAAGGCGAAGTGAGAGCGGACTCCTGAGTGAAAAGGAGGAGGTGAGGTGGTCTCACTAGGTTGGTAAGGATAAGAGAACCAGATGGTAACCACTGATGGGTAAGAGACCTTCCAAAAGGCCACAGAAGGATCAAAGAGGGGACTCCCAAGATCAGGGAAAAGGAACTAAAGATGTGGGAAAGGGAGAGAATGTTTTCATCCCTCCTCACAGTCCCCTGGGAAAGATCCTGGCTGGATGGAATCATCCTCCTTATAGTAAATGGTAAAAGATTTAGATAAAGACCTGATGATTCAATACTTTGATTTTATTCGGGGACAAAAACAAATAGATGAGGGAACTCAGTGGCCATAGTTAGGTCGTTTTAATTACTTCATTTGAGGCAAGGTTGGCAGAATAAATATATACTTGAGGCAAAAGTAAAAGTATTATGATAAAGTATTGCTGTTTTAAATGTTAGCAGGATGGGATGGAGTCATCTAGAAAATACATCTGGGATAAGAGTAAAGGTACCATGACTCAATATTGTTATTTTGAGTGGCCAAGAAATCCTATTAAAAGCACTAGTGCATTTTGCTCAAAATATGGAAGTTTTAAAAATTGGCTATGTCAAGCACTAAACATATAGGTTAATAAAAGAAGTTTATATGCCTGTTGGATCCCAGGCAATATATAGTCCATTTTTAAGAAGTGTGGAGGTAGTGTATGTGTGTCTGTGTTGTGTCTAATAATAATAATTAATAAAAAGGCCTTATTTACAAACAAAGAAAGAGATTTTTTAAAAAACCCAAAGGAGCTCATTGGCTTCTGAACAGCTCCTTGTAATTATAATAATAGTTATTGATTTGTCGGAAGAAAGTATGAAATAAAATATCTATATGTGAAATTGTTTATGCAAGCAGTTTGAATGGAAGTGAATGTATGGATATGCTAATCCTCTGTCTGTGTGTGTGAGAGAGTGTTTCTCCCCCACCACAGACTGTGAAAGAAACAGTAAACTGCATAATTTTTGTTTGTTTGTTTATTGTTGCTGTAAAAGTGAAATGAAAAAGCAATATAAGCGTTTGCATGAGAAGAGTCTCATGGAACATGTGTGAGAGAATTCATGGAAATGCATGTGAAGAAGAGAAAACTATTTTGTTAGTGTTGAGATGTTTGTGTAATTCTTCTTTTTCTGTCTCCTCCTTGCTTGTTGTGTTGCTTTAAGAGAGAGAGAGAGAGAGAGAGAGAGAGAGAGAGAGAGAGAGAGAGAGAGAGAGAGAGAGAGAGAGAGAGAGAAAGAGAGAGAGAGGAAAAGGGGGGGGTCTGATCTTTTTTAACTATTTTTTTCTGCTTAGAATTCTGGCTTGAGGAAGCTGGGGTGGATGTGAAATTTAATGTTTTAACCTACTTAATGGAAATTTGTTTCCATCTGAATGGAATCTGATTAAATTGGAATTTGACTAAATTTATATTAAAAGCAAAGAGTTGATACTAGTTTGATACAAAACTATTTCAGTAACTCAGAATATCTTATTAAGCTTGTTTATTTATTTATTTTTTGTGCAGTTGCTTGTTGTTTTATTTATTTTTTAAATGTTTTTATGTCTGTGTGCAGGACACACTGATAGAAAATAATACCTAAGGGAATTGAAGGAATTGTAATTCAACCCTTGTTTAAAACGAAGCAGTTGAGAAAAAAGTTTGGGATTATAAATGAGCTATGTTGTTTTAAGTAAAGATTTGTTTTGCAAACAAACTCAAGCAGAGTTTGTTGAGCATTCCTTTGTTGGCTCTTTACTAAGCAAATTGTTTGTAAATACGGACAAAGAAATGGCTAGGGGAAGGGGTTTTTTTACCCAGAAGTGGAGGAAAAGAGGCAGCCAGTGGCATTTTTGTCTAAAATTGACATTTGGGTAAGTCTTGATGGTTAGCATTGTTGAATAAAGCAATAACTCAGACACAGAAGCAGCCACTAAAGGAGGGATGGTTGATACTTTTCTATGGTTAATATATGGTTGGTTATATGATAAGTACTGTATGATATGTAAACAAATACATAAAATGCTCTATAACATCTAGTGGTGAGGCTATTTCAATGCATTCAAGTTGATTTTAAATTACCTCAAGTGGGAAATTCCACAATATGAACTAATGACATGTTTATAAAAAAAATAGATACTGGGGCTGTTTTCTGCTTTGTCTTTTCTCAGCAAGCAAGGATTGTTAGCCCAGACACCTCCATTGGAGTTTGCTGTTCACAAGTCTCTGCCTGGTGATTGGGTCCTGATAGAAAGCTGGTGTGAAGAAAAACTTACTTCAGCCTGGGGTGGTCCCTACCAAGTCCTCCTAACAACTGAAACAGCAGTTCGAAAGAAAAGAAAGGGTGGAGCAAAAGAGTGGAAAATAATTCCTGGAGAAGACCCCCTTTGAATAAAAATTACCAAAACCTGAAGTGGTCATTGTGGGGTGAAGAAATAATAGCCTGGGTTTGTTTGTGATTTTTCTCATTGCAGGAGTAGCAACTTTCTGGCTTTTTCAATCTGAGTGGTGGCCTGTGTTAATCCATCCAAGGACTCCAGAAGAAGCTGTGGATCTCCACATTCTACAAACTTCTACATAATGTCTTGGTTCTGTGATTGCAATGGTGTCACTGAATGCTCTTATCACTGTTGTGATTATGGACAGTCTGTCCCTGTGAAGAAATTTGTGACATAGTAATAGTGGAGGATTGGTTAAAAATATGTAAAGGTCTGACATCAACAGACTCTTTAGCCCATATACCCAATTATAGGAGAAATTGAAATTTAGGCAGCAGAAACACAAGCTAACTTAATTTCAGTTATATTGGGAGATAGTGATATTCAAATTCCACGGAATATAGAATGGATAGATTTAAGGTGTATAGAAGCCAATCAAACATACAAGTCAAATGGTACAGAGATTAATAGAAACTGCCATTACTAAAAGAATGTCTTTAGGAGAAACCCCCTACACCATATAAAAATGAGGAAATGTGTTTGAGGGATAACGAGGAGGAAGAACAATATCCCAGACCCTTTTATAACTGGGATCATTATAGCTTAAGCTTGCTTGCCAACATATATATAACATAGCTCATATATGCAAAGTGTTTTTTGTTTGTTTATAACTTTCTGAAAGGATAAAGAAAAGAAAGGGTGGATTGAAAGGAATAAAAGCATTATTCAGAAATTTCTAATGAGTCAAAAGGTTGAAGCAGAAGCCAACTGAAGATCAGAAATAATATTTTATCTAAGTATTGACAAGTACAAATGTGAAAAGCAGAAGTTACAAATTTTAAGAGGAAATATTGAAACAACTATAGGAGATGGACTGTGGTAACAGAAAATTAGATGGTGAAAGATAGGATATGGACAAAGGGGCTTCCTGGAACATGGGAAGGACAGTGGTTTTAGGCGGTCCGGAAAGTTTATCGGATGATTAGGGAAGGGGCGTTGAGTGATATGTATTAACTGTTATTGTTATGAGTGTTCAATTATTATTAACCTATGAAATAGTTGTATTACAGCAAGTTGGAGATTGGTTCGTGAGGTAAACTCCCGTTTGACAGTTCAGCACACGGCAATTTGACAGCTGTCAAATTGCCGGCAGCCAACACGCAGGCGCAGCTTTTGACAGCTCCACACGCGGTCCCTCGCTGTCAAGAACCAACGCAGACGATTGGCCCTGCCGTCAAGCGGGAAGCTGCGGGTCCAGTGATTGGCGGAACCAACATTCTGTGGACTATATAAGGGAGTTGTAACCCCACTGTGCTTGCCTTGGTGTTCCCCAATAAACCGAACAGCTGAACCTGCTGTCTCCGCGTGATCCTTGGTCAGACAAACCACTGGCGACGAAGGTGGGATCGGCTTGCTAGCTGAAGTCACTGAGCTTAGGAAGGGTTCCTTCTGGAGGCTCTGAGCTAAGTCACTGGAAGTTGTAACTTCCACCACAAGCAAGCCGAAGGAGAACCGAGACAGTATGGCAGCGTTCGGTCAAATTCGTGAGTTCGATACTCGTTTTCCCGAGCGCTGGGAATCGCACCTTGGCCAAATTGAAGGTTACCTGCTAGTCAGCAAGATAACAGACGACCGAGCTAAAGCGGCGGCACTTTTGTACCTCAGCGGAACCGCGGTGTACGATGTGGCCGTCGGTCTGTGTAGCCCTGAACCGGTCGCGCAGGTAACCTACGCGGAGCTGACAGAAAAACTTAGCAAACACTACATGCCGACCCACTCCGAAATCTACTGGAGGGTCCAGTTCGCGAGGCGTCGCCAAAAACCCGGGGAGACGGCTGCAGACTTCATATCAGGGGTGAGACAGGCCGCCAGATGGTGCCGTTTTCCGGACCTGGAGGACCGGATCAGGGACCAATTGGTCATCGGCCTCCGAGATGAGCACCTCCAAAAGAAGATAATGGCAAAACCGGCCCTGAATCTAGCTGAAGTCACTAGAGAGATTCAGGCATACGAAGACACGCACGCGGAAGACAACACCAGGGCTCAACAAAACCAAACCAGGGCCACTACCAACGGGGAAACAGTCCCCAGAGACCACGACGAAATAGAAGATCTTACCGATGTGGATGCAATCCACCGCCGCTTCGAAAAACTCCAAAACCGAAAAACCGACAACAAGGAAGCAGCAAGACCCAAGAATTCTAACCGGGACCCCCGAGTAACATGCGCCAGCTGCGGGGGAAACCACATCAGGTCCTCCTGCAGATTTAGAAACGCCCGGTGCCACAACTGCGGAAGAATGGGGCACATCAAAACCGCATGCAGAAGCCGCAACCGGGGGGAGCTACATGAAGTGGAAACTACAGCCCCAGGTATGACACCCCGAGGCAGGAGTAAATTCAGACCCCCAAACCACCTAGAACTAGAGATTAACAAAACAGAGGGGGGGGGAAACCTCAAGTTAACCCCTAAAGTAAAAATCAAAGCCAAACTGCAAGGGGTACCTTGTGAATTAGAAGTGGACTCAGGCTCGGCTGTCACCCTCATATCAGGGCAGACCTTCAAGGAAATTTGCCGGATTAACAAGAGGCAAATTCCCTTAAAACCACCCCAGGTGAACCTAGCAGATTACCAGAAGTCCCCAATACCCCTGAAGGGCCAGGCAGAAATCCTAGTGGAATTCAAAAAATTCCGAGGGCCCCTCAAAGTCCTAGTAACACAAGAAAACAGGTCAAACCTAATCGGCCTAGACTGGTTCAGGGTACTGGGAATCCAACTAACGGGCATCAACAGGGTACAGGCCGCAACCCTCGAAGACGTCTGCAAACAATTTGCAGACGTCTTTGATGGTTCCCTAGGTACTTACACGGGCCCCCCCATCAACCTTAAGTTAAAACCAGACATACCTCCCATCAGAATCCGAGCTCGAAGGGTCCCGTTCGCCCTCAAACAAAAAATTGAGGACGAGCTGGACCGCCTCGTCAAAATAGGAGTCCTAGAACCCACCGAGGGAGGGACCTGGGAAACCCCTATAGTTACTCCCATTAAGCCTAATGGCCAAATTCGCATATGTGCGGACTATAAAGCGACAGTAAATAGGGCATTAAATGCACATGCTTACCCGATTCCCGCAGTGAAGGACGTCCTCTCGTCGATCAGGTCCGGCGCCATGTTTGCCAAATTGGATTTGGCGCAAGCGTATTTGCAGCTTCCAGTAACTCCTGAAACCGCAGATGCGCAAACGATAGTAACCCACCGCGGGGCTTTTAAAGTTAAACGCTTGCAATTTGGCATTTCGGCTGCCCCAGGAATTTTTCAAGAAATAATGGAAAAAACCTTAAAAGGAATTCCTGGGGTATGCCCCTATTTCGATGATGTTCTAATCGCTGGTGAAAACGAAGAAAACTTAGCAGAGCGGTTGTCAGCTGTCCTGACTAGATTCAGAACAGCTGGTCTCAAATTGCATAAACAAAAATGCCAAATTGGAGTCCCTTCAACTGAATTCTTAGGTTATAAAATCGATGCCAAAGGGATACACCCCACCGATGCTAAACTAAAAGCCATCAAATCTGCCCTGGCTCCAAAAAATAAGCAGGAATTGCAAGCGTTCTTAGGTCTTTTACATTTTTATCATGCATTCTTACCACACAAAGCAACCCTAGCCGAACCTCTCCACCGCCTCCTAGATAAGGGTCGCCCGTGGCTCTGGACATCTGAACACGATGCCAGTTTCAAAAAGCTCAAAAATGCCCTATGCCACAGTTCCACAGTAACACTATTCAGAGAGGACCTCCCCCTCTGCATTGCCTGCGATGCATCACCTTATGGCATTGGGGCAGTATTAAGTCATCTGTCAAACTCAGGAGTACAAAAACCCATAGCATTCTATTCTAGGACCCTAACTAAAGCAGAAAGAAATTACGCCCAAATCGATAGAGAGGCGCTTGCCATCGTGGCGGGGGTTAAAAAGTTCCACGACTACCTATACGGTAGAACATTCACCATATTCACAGATCACAAACCCCTTCTGGGCATATTCACGTGGGACAAGCTAACCCCGCAAATACTCTCACCCAGAACATTACGCTGGTCAACCTTCTTATCAGCGTATTCCTTCAAATTAGTCCACAAACCGGGCAAAGAATTAGGGCACGCTGACGGGCTCAGCAGACTTCCCCTGCCTGAATCTGACCCTGACCCTGCCCCAGCAGGGCGGATCCTGGCAATCTCAGAATTGCCTGACACACCACTGACAGCTAAGGACATTTCCACTGCCACAGCCTTGGACAGAGTTTGCAGCAGAATATACAAATGGGTCTCTGCAGGTTGGCCAAACTCATGCCCCGGAGAGGAATTCAAACCATACTATGCTAGGCGTCATGAGCTATCTGCACATTTAGGCTGCCTCCTATGGGGAAACAGGGTGGTAGTTCCCCTTAAGCACAGGGAAAGGACATTAATAACATTGCACGAGGGCCATCCGGGGATCGTAAAAATGAAAGTCTTAGCTAGAAGCTATGTGTGGTGGCCGGACCTAGATTCCAACATCGAACAGCACGTCGCGGGTTGCTACCCTTGCCAGCTAACAAGAGCAGCCCCACCGCAAAACACACCACATAGGTGGGAGGTAACTAAGAACCCGTGGTCTAGGGTCCACCTGGATTTTGCGGGACCCTTCCAAGGTCAAACATTTCTCATAGCAGTCGATAGTTATTCAAAATGGCTAGAAATTGCCCCAATTCATAGCACCACCTCCCACAATACTATCCTAGCTCTAAGAGGGTTTTTTGCAACACATGGTCTCCCTGACACACTTGTCACTGACAATGGACCACAATTTACATCCCGCGAATTCCAGATATTCACGAGGGGCAACTCTATTAAACACGTAACATCATCGCCTTTCCACCCCTCCTCTAACGGGATGGCTGAAGTCATGGTAAGAACCACTAAAGACGCCCTCAGAAAAATAGTTCAAGGCGACTGGCACCGCAGACTCTCCCAGTACCTTCTCGCCCAACACTCCACACCATGTACCACCACCGGAAAATCGCCGGCGGAGCTACGTTGGGGAAGAAGACTAACCACTCGTCTTGACAGGATGCACCCGGACAGGAGCAACTTTGAAACGGAACATCCCCTCCCATCAAGAACATTTGCAATTGGACAAACAGTTTGGGCCCGTAATTATTCAGCAGGTCCTAAATGGTTGCAAGGTACCATAATCGATCAAACAGGGCCACTTTCTTATACCGTACAAACCCGCCACAACGAACACATCCGCAGACATTTAGATCAATTACGGACACGTCAGCCCCAAAACAATCCTCCACCCACCCCGCCCCACACCAATCCACAAATGCAATCCGGAACCCGTCAAATCCCCACATTCTTCAATCCAGCACCGGGGGAAGGGGAAGAAGAGAACGTCGGTACTCCTAGACGCTCCGGCCGGAAAAGACAACCCCCAGCATATTTACAAGACTTCGAGTGGGGGGGCAAATCACAAAAGAATAAGAAACGGCACCAGTTCAGGGGAGGGGTAAGGGGTGATATGTATTAACTGTTATTGTTATGAGTGTTCAATTATTATTAACCTATGAAATAGTTGTATTACAGCAAGTTGGAGATTGGTTCGTGAGGTAAACTCCCGTTTGACAGTTCAGCACGCGGCAATTTGACAGCTGTCAAATTGCCGGCAGCCAACACGCAGGCGCAGCTTTTGACAGCTCCACACGCGGTCCCTCGCTGTCAAGAACCAACGCAGACGATTGGCCCTGCCGTCAAGCGGGAAGCTGCGGGTCCAGTGATTGGCGGAACCAACATTCTGTGGACTATATAAGGGAGTTGTAACCCCACTGTGCTTGCCTTGGTGTTCCCCAATAAACCGAACAGCTGAACCTGCTGTCTCCGCGTGATCCTTGGTCAGACAAACCATAAGTTTATCGGATGATTAGGGAAGGGGCGTTGAGTGTGATAGGGGAGTGGGAATCTGTGTCGGGGATAGGATATAAAAATGTGTCTAACAGCTCTGTAAGGTGTGGCTGAACTCCTGTGTGTGTTTCAGTCCACCAAGCCTTTGCAAACGCTTCTTTTGAAATAAATCTTTGTTGCTGGAATTCCAAGTGAGTTTGTTTAGTTTTGGATCTTGAGCCATGTTCCAAACACTCCTGATCAGACTTGAAAATGATTGTCTCTCTAGCTTTGAGGAAGAAAGACTTGCCTTTCCTAGAGTGTCTCTTTCCAGCCTTGACAAAGGTTGTCTTTGCTATTGTAGGTCTCTGGCCAGAAAGATAGCATTGGCAATCTTCCTCAAGCCTAGAGAGGCAATCTTTCTCATGGCTGGCCAACAACTGAAAGTCAACCAATGAAGTTCCTGTTCCTGACTAGCCTTGAGAAAGTTTGCCTCTCTAACCTTGAGGAAGATTGCCCTTGCTAGTTTTCTAGCTGCACCTCTCATTGGATGGGTGCACCTGTCAGCAGCTGCAGGGAAAGGGGAAAAGAAAGATCCAGATATGGTGGAGAAGGGCCAGGGCCTCTTGGGAATGGTGGGAGAGAAGGGATGAGGCCTTGGCGCCAGTTGGCCTAGCTACCTGTGAGGCCTCTCGGCCCACAGAATGGGGAAGTTGTAGCCCTCCCACAATCATAAGGGCCACTGGGCTGCCCAGCACACAGATTTTGATTATGTGATCACAGCAATGCTGCAACAGTCAGAACTTTGATCAGGGGTCAGCCATAAGCCCCTTTGTTCAGTGCCATTGTAATTTCGAATGGTCGCCAAACCATCAGGAATCATAAGTCAAGAACTACTTTACTAGTACGACAAAATAACAAAGGCTTATATTGTTTTTTCACACTGCTGATTCTTCCTAAAATTTTGGCTTTCCATTGTCTAAATGCAACATCCTTCATAAGATGCAAATTCCCAATTAATTGTACCAAGAGTAACTCTTAGGACTCGGGTTGGGGAATGGAACCCCTCTGGGATGTGTTTTGTAGACGTTTTTCTATTGATTGACTGGATTCCCATCTTGTTTATTGTATTGTATTTTTACTATGCATATTAATATTTTGTTCCACCTTTTCATATTCAACTCTTTTGAAAAATATACTTATTATTTTACATGAAATAAAAGACAAAGTAAAGAAGAAGAAAGTAAAGCAAGAAAAAGAGAAAAAGGTGCAAGAAAAAAGGAAAACAAGAATATCCAGAGTCTTTTGGGAATTGGATGGCACTTACATTGAATAAATAAAATAAATAAACACTGACATTTCCCCATAAAGATATGGAATAAATAATACATTCTATGTGAATGTTTCATTACATGTTACATGACAGAGATTGCTAAAAAAGAAAAAAAAAGTGTTTTATATATAACTCAAACTTCCTAAGTAAAAGGTCTTCTATTTTGGCTTAGTTTTCAGACCTACAGCTACTAGGGCTGTGCAGAACTTTAAAACACCCAGGGCACCATGTAGTATTTGTTTGCAACTCCTTAAACCAGACATGACAAACACAAGGCCCGGGGGCCAGATCCGGCCCGCGAAGTGGTTTCATGCGGCCCGTGAAGCCATCCTGGAAACAGTGAGGGAACGGCCCCCACTGCCTTGGCCCTGGCCCAGAGACTCTCCTTCTGCCAGAGACCCTCAGATCTGTCCCACTCCTGCCCAGGCCCCCATAGGCACCCTTGATGTGAACGATGTACAGCTGGCCACGCCCACCCAGTAGCCCATACGCACTCTAGCCACGCCTGCCCAGTAGGCCACACCCACCCAGGCCACACCCACCCGGCCCCCTGAGGGCAACCGCAATGCTGATGTGGCCCTCAATGAAATTGAGTTTGACACCCCTGCCTCAAACCAAAGGCACCTTTTCCTGCGGTTTTGGAAAAATATGCAGCTACTTTAAGGTTTGCATACTCCAAAATATATATTTTTGCCTATGAATCTGAAGTGCTGCACAGCCTTAATGTGTATTTAGAACTGGCTTTATCTCTCTATAAATATCTTTAATTCTGAGAAATGAAAGATGACCTCAGGCAGGGTGTTTGGTTATTGAACTGAGATAGAGTTGACTGGCAGACTAATACAAAAGTCACGCTTCATGGAATCACTAGATATGGCTATCATGAGTGTTCTCTAAGGGAGACTTTCTGTCTTAAAAGTAGGGGCATTTTTTTCCATAGGGCTTTGGATAGTTTACCATCTTCCTCTCGGGTAGCTAGCTCAGTGGTGATTTGGCAATTTAGTAGGTATTTGCATGTATCAGCAATATAAAGTGGAAGCAACTCACTTTACTGCAGAAAGCATGTTGTTGTTGTTGTTGTTGTTGTTGTTATTATTATTATTATTATTATTATTATTATTATTTCAGTTTTAACACCCAGAAGAAACGGATTTAATCTCTGATTTCTGTGCAAGTCTCTGGGATAATTGGGCGCACCTCTTCCTTCACTTCTCCTGTCTACTCTCAACCACCACAGCCTGGGGCTGAGTCCTCTCATTAAAGGAGGCCCATCTGAGAAATCTGCTTCAGGGCCTAGTGAGCTCTATGCATACCCATAAATATCTACACATCGGCATTTTTAAGTAAGCTGCAAGTACAGTTTATTTCTGCTACAGGAACCCCAAGGAAAGAAACTTGGCCATGTGAATACAAGTCCTGCATTCCAATAATATCCAGGTCAAAGCTAAAGCTACTATATTAAACACTGTACACAAAAATAATTGTTTGGACTCTTACTAAAAATACACGCTTACCTCCCTCCCTTAATATTTTCACAATTACTTTTCTTGAAAGGAGACTTTGCTATGTTTCCCACATGTTTGCTGAAGGTTTCCTATTATCTAGCTGCAGTGCAAGTTGAGTGGTCCCTTTCTCTAAAAATCAGAATATGTGGAAGGTGCACTTATTCATGTGTATAACATTTGCAAATGGGCTGCAAGGTGGATTGAGAAGAAACCTCCACACTAAGCTAGGTGACTCTGATAGAAGTCTGATAGCTTTTTTTGTTGACGAGCACTTTGGACAATGGCTGCCTTTCAGAAACCAGTTGAGCTCCTTTTTTTTTTAGCCTGCCCTAATGAATAGGAATGCTGGGTAGTTAATGCTGAAATGAAATTTAAGAATATATCCTAGAGGCACAAGAGTCAGTCTAGACTCTAGAAGAATAACACAATGTTCTCTGCAGTTCAGCAGCCATTAATAACTGCCTTTCCCTTCTGGATATTTTCCTTTTCATGTCAATTCTAACCCTTTTCTAATGTAGAGAAATATTTGCTTTGGTTATTTTTATTAAAACTAGATGATCAGAGTGGTGTATTTTTTCCCCTTCCTTCTTTCCTTCAATATAAAATCAAAATGCCTACTTCAGCTGCCTCTCTTTAAGCCTTCCGACAAGTCTTCAGGGGTGTCTACAGCATGTAGTCAAAATGGCGGATGGAGTAGCATATAGTTAAGCTGTGAATTCATTACCACGAGATGAATGTGATTTTGTTGAAAAAAAGATTGGATAAATTTATGGAGGACAGGTCTACCAAGAGCTTTGAAGAATCAATATTATCTCCAGAATCAATGGGAGGAAAAGGGCATGTCTCCATCTGCTGTTTGTGAACAATCTAGAGGTATCTGGATGACCCACTGTGAAAAACAAAATGGTTACCCAGAGACGGGCTGCACCTGATCCAGTCTTTCTTGCATTCTTGAGTATGTTCTGAATTACTTTGTTCTGACCTAGCAAAATTCTCCTAATTCTATGCTGATCAATGGTAAAACAAGCCATTGGCAAGTTAAATATTTTCACTGTAAGTGTGCAGTTAAAACAAAGTTGAGACAGGAAATATGTAATCTCTTTAATCCAAGAATTAGCTTCAGGAAATGTTTTATGTTTTATAGTTTCCCTCTGTTTCTAAATTGACAATCTGGGGGCTCTTTCTGTCATGACATTTTTAATATTTGGTGTTTTTCCAAACACAATTTCTTTAAAACCATTGTGAGAATTTTAAGCCAAAGCTAAGAGATAAAACTATTGCCTACCTTTAGATATGCTCCAATTAGATTGCAAAATTAATCAGTTTTGGGTAACTGCTACTGGATACTATTGAACTGTTACTGAATAGTTTTTCCGGAACCCTTTGAAGTTTCAAAGCTTAATTTGCAATACAAAGTAACTCTTCTGCCTAAGCCAAATGTGTTTCTTTCCACTGGTATTTTCAAGCAAAAGTAAAACTTCATGTTCGGAAGGTAACACAATTGATAGCTTAACATGTATATTCAAAATAATATAACTTGCCTTATTTCAATTCTTGGAAAGTCACAGATTATAACTGTTTCATAAATCTTCAGTTACCAAATTAAAATATTGCCTCAATGTGTATACACACACATACACACACACACACACACACACACACACACACACACACAGAGTTCTTGGAAAGTCACAGATTATAACTCATAAACCTTCAGTTACCAAATTAAAATATTGCCTCAATGTGTAACACACACACACACACACACGTATACACACACACACATATACACACACACACGTATACACACACACACATGTATATACCTTGAGTGTTTTTTTCGATGCACCCTGTCGCCCCAATACATACATACATACAAATTGAGGCAATATTTTAACTATAATCTTACTAATTTTCTCAGAAAAAAGAATTAAAAGGGCTTTCCTTAATGCAATTAGATACACAAATATGGAGATCTGTTTACTTGCTGTTAACACTGCAAAATTGAAAATCTCCATTCTTTGAATAGTTTTGCAGCAATTTGTATGCAAAATAGACAGCTGGCTTATGCCTGAGTAAAAAGTCTCATGTTTTTCAATGTAGTTCATTTGTTTTTTTTAATGTTCTGATAATTTTTTTGTTCTGATTTTTACAGCAGTTCTTCAGAATTGATATACAGATGTTAATCATTTATATTTGTATTAGTACTTCCTTAACATATTGAACCAGAAAGGAAGAAGAGGAAGAAGTGAGGAAGAGGAGAAGGAACTGCAAAATAATGGCTTTGAATTGGATAAATGAACTTTCAAATCAACAGTAACTTCAATGAAAGGAAGTACATATACAGTAGAGGTTAAAAAAAATCTGAAATTTAGATGTACCATTTAATGGATCACGCAAAATAAGGTAAAGTCTCTTTTGAGTTCGGCTTAGTAGTGGAATTGCCCAGACTTATAGCTTTGAGGACTTCAGTCTGCCTTGTCTAGGAGTGAAATCTAAGGTAGATCAGGATTTCATAGCTACTGTGACAGCCGTGGGCTTATCCCAGGTCACCCAGGGCCTGATGTGGGACGGAGTCTCACAAATAGATCTGGGTTTTCTGTTAGAGCAGTGGTAAGTGAGACCTGAAATGAAGGAAACTGCTTACCGTGGGATTCTCTCTTGCTACAATCCACTGCAGGAAGGCAGGACCTCTTGCACCAGTGGAACCTTGGCAACTGAGGGAGCATTATGGGTTTCAGAGGGAGTTGGGAGTTGTTCCTGCTAGTCGCCTGCACTTTCCATCCAAAGCCCTGGTGCCGCCTTGAAACAAGTGGATCATCAAGGCTTTGTATCAGATCCTGCCTATGCTACCTATCCCCTCTCATGGATCCTGTCACACGCTGGGGTTCATAGAAGTATTGAGAGATGATACAAGGAAAGAGACATGTAGAGCACTGCTGACACTCGATGAGGGACAGACTTTAAAGCCTACCTCAGGGCAGCAAAGGCAGCAAAGTAACAATACTACTCTATCCTTATTGCATCCAAAGATAGCCATTCTTTCTCTCTTCTCTTCAACATTTACATGAAACTGCTGAGAGAGATCATTTGCTGCCATGGAGTGTTGCATCATTAATATGATGAGGATATCCAGTTGTATATTTCTTCCCTTGATGGACTAAATGATGCTGTTGATGTTCTATCTTGGTGCCTGGAGGCTTTGGGGATCTGGATGGAGAACAACACTTGAACCCTAGCAAGACCAAGTGGCTCTGGGTTTTGAGGCCCTCTGGTTTGAAGACTACGCCATTTTTGGTGCTGGATGGGGTTACACCACGCCAAAGAGATCTAGTGTGCAATCTGGGGGGAATATGACTCCTGCTTGAAGAATAGTTTGCAGCTGTGGCTAGAGAGGCCTTTGCACAGCTTTGTTTTATGCATCAGTTGCTTACATTCCTGGACTGGAAGGCTCTCCTCACAGTCACTCACACCCTGATCATTTCCCACGTAGAATACTGCAAAACATTCTACATGGGACTATTTGGAAGCTTCAGTTGATAGAAAATGCAGCAATGCTGGCAGGTAGATGTGTGTCTTGAATGGCACATGTTACACCTCTGCTCTGCAAGCTGTGTCGAGTGCAAATTTGCTTCCAGACCCAATTCAAGATGCTGTTTTGGCCTTTAAAAACTTTCATGGCATAGGACCGGATTCCATAAGAGGCCTAATTACATCTGCCTGTTCCATTAGGTCTGGCAGAAGAGGTAAGCTATAGGTAAGCCTGCAAAGGACTTAATATTTGACGGGGCCTCAGAGTTGGGACTTTACTGCCAGGGCTCCTACTTTGGAACAACATTCTTACCAAGGTGAGACTGGGCCTGTCTCTGACATCCTTTTGTAAGTCCTTTAAAACAGACTTGTTGTGTCATCAGACTTGTGATCTCAAGGAAATGGTGAATGAGTGAGATGGCGGTATTGCCTATCATGATAGCTCTCTCTGCTACTCTCTTGTTAACTCTGACTGGTGTTTTTTAAATGTGGAATGCTTTTTTAATTGTTAGTTTTTATGATATGTTTTATTGTATGCCGTCCAGACACGTTCTGTAAGTAGAGCAGTGATATAAATGGGATAAATAGATAAATAAATAAGTAAATGTCATTCCTGGGAAATTTGTAGAATTACGTGTATATTCTTCTTGACAAAATGGTTGATCGCTATATTCTTTCTGCTTGTTTCTTTTTTTACTTCCTGGTTCGGTCTGCAGCTCTAGTATTTCCTGATGATTTCCCACTGAGTATTTTTAAGGGCAACAGCCATTAGTGGAGGGCACAGAGTCATGAAATTTATCATTAGGATTTCTCCCCCCTCTTGCATTTTTGCAGAACAGTAAACCTCTTTGGACAAAGTTGTAGGAAGATATCAATAAATTTATATTTGTACAGACTGTCATATTGGATTTCTGTCTAACAAATTTGTTTCCCTTCATAGTAAATTTATAGTATGGAAGAAATTTATGATGCTAGTTATGTGTGATGTTAGATTTCCTGTCATTTTGTCCTATATAGTAGAAAGTAGATAAAGGATAAAGCTTTTTCTCACTTTGCCCATTTTTATTTGTACCTATCATCCACCACGCTGTACTACCGGAATGCCAGAAAGGGGTAAATCTAGAGATCTCATCAGTTGTTGCCAATGAACAATGTTTGATAAGTTATCTATGCCAGTTTACAAATTTTCTATTCCATTCTTTTGGAATTTGTATCAATTAGAAATTAGTGTAATGAGAAACTTCCTCATGCCACTTCAGTTTCTGTTTTGTTCTGTCCTGTTCTCATGAGAATTAAACAATAATATTTCAAGCAGGAATAAGTCAAGGTAGTCCTTGACTTAAGACTATTTACTTAACAACTGTCTGAAGTTTCAGTGGAACTGAAAAAAGTGATTTATGATCAGTCTTCGCACTTATGACGATCACAGCATCCTCAGTCACAGGATCAAAATCCAGACACTTGGCAAATGGTATGTATTTACAACACTTGCAGCATTCTGGAGTCACATGATTGGCATTTACGACCTTCCCAGGGGGTTTCCAACAAGTAAAGTCATGAAAAAAGATGGATTCACTTAATGAACACCTCATTTACTCATTCACTACTGTGACTTGCTTAATGAACATGGCAAAAATGTTGTAAAATTGGGCCCAACTCATTTAATGACCACCTCACTTAGCAATGGAAGTTCTGGTCCCAAATGTGATCATAAATCGAGGACTACCTGCATAGATTTCCAATGAAAGACCAAGGAGTCTGTATAAAAGCTGTATAAAAGTCCAGTTGTCTTCCGGGTGAGGTTCAAGGTTCTAGTCATGATCTTTAAGTCCTTACATGGCATGGGTCCGGGTTACCTCGGGGACCACCTGCTGCCAGCGTCAACTTCCCTCCGCCCAGTACGTGCCCACAGAGAGGGCCTCCTCAGGGTGCCTCCGGTCAGGGAATGTTGACTGGTGGCCCCCAGGGGGAGGGCCTTCTCTGTGGGCGCTCCGGCATTATGGAACCAACTGCCGGTTGAGCTCCGGATGGCATCAGACCTCTGATCCTTCCGTCGCGGGTTGAAGACCCACTTATTTGAATTAGCTGGTCTGGCCTGATGGGGGAATATGGGTTTTTAAATTGATTTTTAGTATTTATTATCGTTGTTTTTAATCGGGCACTGGTTTAATTTCCTTTTAACTTTTGTATTGTTATTTATATATGCCCTGTGAACCGCCCTGAGTCCCTAGGGAGAAGGGCGGTATAGAAATCAAATAAAACTAAACTAAACTAAACTAAACTAAAAGTCTGTATAAAAGCTGTTATATTTTTCAGGACCTTGGACAGGTCCCAGAGAAGACTGGATCCATCAGCTGCTGGAATGCTGAGCTGTCATAGTACCAGAGCATGACTATGGTCTCTACAAAAGAGTCTGAATTTTGTTAGAAAATGAAGCAAACTGAAACTCAATTGCCATTTTGTTTGTTGTTCATATCTCTGAATTTTGCATAACAATTTGCTGATTAAACAGTAGATACCAAGAAGTGTATAACGTTGTGAGTTAATTTTGTTGAGTTACACAATGACAATAAAGATATTCTATTCTATTCTATTCCATGGAAAACCCAAGTGCTGGGATAGGGTGAAATGGTTGAGAGGGTTTAAGGAGGAACTGTCTGTTGGAAATTTAACGTTGATTCCAGGTTTTTAATGTGTATGGTTTTAAAAGACTTAATATGGTTATGGTGTTTTATTAGTGATATCATATTAATTGTTGATTGGGAGCCACCCAAAATTCAATATAAGATGAGCAGCTTACTACATAAATGTTTTAAATAAAAATAAATAAATGTAAAGAGGCACATAACAGGGAGAAACCTTTGCACAGTTGTAACTATTTGGAAATGTACCTGCATGAAAATGCTGATGAATTTTGTGCACGTAAATGTGCCCATGACTTTTCAACACAACATAAGCTGATATGAAATTTAGGAAAACAAACACGCTAAAAAAATGGCAAATAGTATAGCAAGCCAAACAGATGGTGTCGTGCAGTTTTACTGATTGGGTGCACATTCAGTGATTTTTTTAAAAAAAGAGTTTTCCATTTCCCCCCCCCCAAAAAAATATCTGGGACTAACTGAATTTTAAACATGCTCCTGAATAATAGAGCAGCTGATTGCTAAAGAGTCAGTCGATCTACAACATTATCTTACAAGAAAGGAAAAAAATAAATAGTTTTCAAGCATTGTTCTTTCTTTTTTTCCAGCAACTATTTTGTGTGAAAAAGGCACAACAAGCCAGCCATTTAATTGTCCATGAATGTTCGGGCACTGTGGCATGCTAAACAAGATAGATGCTGAATGGATTCCAGCTCTCTTGTGTAAGGAACAAATGAGCTGGGAGGAGTGCGGGTCTCAAAACTATACTACTAGCAGCCTGCAAGATAATGTTCAGCCTTTTTTCCATGAGAGTAATAAAAAAAAAGCCACTGTTTTAACTATTCCAGGAATAACATTTTGGTCCAGTTGGCAACAAACACCAAGGACTTGTTAACTATATAAATATTTTCAGCAGGCAGTCTGCTATTAAGCCATTTTGTTCTCTGCTGCATTGTTTGCTTTGTGTTCTGAAGCAAGTGTTAAAGACTTAATGACTGCTCTATTATGCCAGGCCTTTTCTGTCCAACTGCCAGGAAAGGCAGGGAACTTCCCATGCTCAGTGCTTCAGATTGCTGCTGCCCAAAAGTGGGTTTATAACCTGGCAGCAAATAAAACAACTTGCGCATATTTATGAAACCCTTGACATTGTGTCAGCAGGCTCTTTTCTACAAAGTGTTAAAATAGTTCTGTAAAGTACTAAAATAGTTTCCTGTTGCTGTCTTGTACATAGAAACTTCCCAACAATGGAGACATTTGCATACCGACAAAACAAAATTAAGCACAAGTGGCTTAACAGATAACACTGGAAATGTACTATGGAAGCCAAGGGCGGGTGGGTGGGTAGGTGGGGAATCAATAAATCATTTAACAGATCTACTCAAAACAATTCTCATTTGAAGCACAAATGACCAGGCTTAAATTATCATGTTTTGGACTTATTATGGAAAGACCTAGCTCTTTAGAGAAGGCTCTAATTCTAGGAAAGGTGGAGGGAAAGAGAGGAAGAGGCAGCAGCAAAGTGGATGCTCTCAGTTACAATGGTGATGGGTGCACTGTTGGAAGATCAAAAGTCCAGTTTAGGGACAGATGACCTCAAGCAAGTGTGTTAACCTGTGGCCACATGCAGCCCTGGACAGCTAGCAATGCAGCCCCGTAAGATTGTAAAAAATATAAAAAATAAAGGGAGTTGTTATTTGTATACATTAACAATATTATATATTTTATATGTGGCCCAAGACAATTCCTTTTTACTCAGCGTAGCCCAGGCAAGACAAAAGGTTGGACAATCCTGATCTAAAGCAAGGGTGGGAAATAATGGCCCTTTTATGACTTGTGGACTTCAACTCTCAGAATTCTGGGAGCTGAAGTCTACAAGTCATTAAGGGGCCATCGTTCCCCACCTCTGATCTAAAGGATATGTTCCTTGGAGAGGAACACAGAGAACATCAATTGATACAGTTGCTAAGAGCTGGCAGTGACTTGATGGCATACCTTCAATCAATCAGTTGATCAATCACAGTTCTGCATCCTGTTCATACCTGCTTTGAATCCTTAGTCCTTAGAATCCTGGATGGGGAGGAACAGGCTTCGACTCAACCCTGACAAGACCGAGTGGCTGTGCGTACCGGCATCTTGGGATATTTAGGATATCCCATCTCTCTCTATGGGGGGTGAGTTATTACCCCCCGTAGATAGGGCTCGCAACTTGGGAGTCCTCCTAGATTCACAGCTTTCTCTAGAAGACCATATAGTAGCTGTGACTAGGGGGGCCTTCGCCCAGGTTCGCCTGGTGCGCCAGTTGCGGCCCTATCTAGACCGGGATGCCTTACGTACGGTCACTCACGCCCTCGTGACCTCTCGTCTGGACTACTGCAACACTCTCTACATGGGGCTACCCTTGAAGACCACTCGGAGGCTCCAGCTGGTACAAAATGCAGCTGCGAGAGTTGTGTTGGGAGTTTCCCGACACTCCCATGTTACACCTCTGCTCCGCGAGCTGCATTGGCTTCCAGTTGTCTTCTGGGTGAGATTCAAGGTATTGGTAATGACCTACAAAGCCCTACATGGCATGGGTCCGGAATACCTTGGGGAGCACCTGCGGCCGGCGTCAACTTCCCTCCGCCCAGTACGCTCCCACAGAGAGGGCCTCCTCAGGGTGCCACCGGTCAAAGAATGTCGACTGGTGGCCCCCAGGGGGAGGGCGTTCTCTGTGGGCGCACCGGATTTATGGAACCATCTTCCGGTCAAGCTCCAGATGGCGCCTGACCTCCACTCCTTCCGGCGCGATCTCAAAACCTACCTTTTTGAACAAGCTGGCCTGGCCTGATGGGATGGGGTTGGGTTGTATTAATCTGTTTTAATCTATTTTTAATGTGTTTTAACTTATTCATGGGCATTTGTTTAATCGTTTTTAATTTTTGTATCTTGTTTTTTAATATGTATTGCCCTGTTCACGGCCCTGAGTCCTCCGGGAGAAGGGTGGTATACAAATAAAATTAATAATAATAATAATAATAATAATAATAATAATAATAATAATAATAATAATAATAATAATAATAATAATAATAATAACATCTGGACCATGGAACCCCTTGACAGCTGAGCCCTGGACCCTGCTTGTCTCTCCCCCAAGGGCCTTCTAGAAGACTGTAAAGCATTTCTGCAAGAATTTGGCTAGCAAAACTATTTTAAACTCACTTCCTTTCTTCTCGCTGTTTTCCTACTATAGTTTACAATGCATGTGTGGTTTTAAAACTGTTATTTTAAATCACTAATTTGAAAATATTTGTAAGCCAAATTTCTACTCAAAGGTTATATAAACAATACCCAGCTGTCTTGGTATTACTGAGAGCTTTACACTGGGAATTCCTAGCAAAGCTAAAATTGCATATGATGATACTTTTTATCGGCCCAATTTCCTTTCGTTTTCATTCCAATAAGCTCTTCTTCAAACAAATGGTATTTAATATTAGAGCAAGAGAACTGGTCTGCCTTGGGAAAGCGTTTTCAAAAATCTCATATATCAGACTATTTATTCAGAGAGATGGGAGAAACTGTCCCAGTTTGTTTAAGTTAATGCAATTATCTTACTCCTGTGCTTTGATCTAGCTGTGCTGTCAGCTTTTCAATTTTAGGTGGCACAGTTTTTCTGTCACTGTTGAGAAAAGAATTTGCAGAGCTTTATTGCACCTTACCATTTATAAGCACGAAAAAGGTGGGATACGTTGCACTTCCCTGAAGGAAAGCTAAAAACGTTGGGTATGTTCCAAACTAGATCCAATCTACAGCGCGAGACTTAAATTAAATGTTGCCCTGCAAGTGATCCGGGAAATCAATCCTCAGAGGACGGTCACCTTTTCTATTGCAGAAGATCTCCTTGCTACACAAAGTGAATTTGATTCTGCCTGACTAACCTTTGAAGTAGGTCACCTGGTACTAGAGGGTACATTGCTAAAGTAAGAACTCAGTTGCCACCAAGGAGAAAAAAAAGTCATATATCTGTTCCCACTTTGTGACAGACATTCTGTTAAATTTAATTTATGTTGTGCGATGTCAATGACAACCTTAAAAAGTCAAGAATACTTAAGAAACCAAAGCTTCAAAAGAAGTCAAGCAGGCAAGCCCAAATGACTAATGCTGGCAAAGAACACAAGTCTTCCTATTACTCTGAGCTTGAGAAAAGTCTACCTTTTCTCAAACCCTGCTCTCTGGTTAACTTGGATTTACAAACATATACAGGCAGTCCTTGACTTAGAACAGATCATTTAGTGACCGAAGTTACAACATGATCAAAATTCAGACACTTGGCAACTGACTCATATGTATGACGGTTGCAGTGTCCCAGGGTCATGTGATCACCTTTTGCGACCTTCTCACAAGCAAAGTCAACTTAAGTGATGCCAGATTCACTTAACAACCATTTTACTAACTTAACAGTTCCTGTGATTCACTTAACAACTGTGGCAAGAAAGGTTGTAAAATGGGGCAAAACTCACTTAACAAATGTCTCACTTAGCAACAAAAATGTTGTGTTCAATTATGATTGTAAGTCAAGGACTACCTTTATGGGTGTGTATTACCATGCTAATTAGAATTTTTGCTGCATCAGAATTTTTCTATAGACATAGGAAAACTCACGATGACAACTGCCTCTATATAGCATCAGGAAGTAAGAGGGTAATATTGAACAAAATGAATTTGAGATGTGCCAAATTCAATAACAGATACTATGTTATATTTAAAAAAATAATTAGATTTTATTAAGGCTGAACTCTCAACAGAATCCCCCGTCTTCTTCATATTCCATGGTAATCAAGTGCACAGAACTCAAGCTCATTGGACAGAGTCTTTCAAGGCCATGTTATAAAACTGATAGCAGTATTACTTCTGGATCATGAAGTGGGGGGGGGGAATAGCATTAGGTTAGGCAAATTACTCTCTTCAAATATACTTTCCCATGGAAAATAAATGGATAGCTCAGCCTTAAAACAAGGAGAGATCTGGAAAACAAGGATAACACTTTGGGGGAAAAAGTAGCATCTAAACAGAAATATTCTTAAACCCCTCTGGTCAACTCAGGAAAGCTATTGTACTCAGCTCCAATTACCTTACCATTCTAATCTCATTAACACACTGTAACCCTATCAATTAAATGCTGCACTGTATATACATGTACATGTCTATGTAGAATGGTTGCATCTTCATTCCTTTTAAGCTTATTCTTTCATCTCTGTGAAAGAATAACAGTCATAGCCGTAGCACTACAAAATAATATTTGTATCTATCCTTTGTACAAATCTGTTTTATCTCAATATGAACCAATGCTGAAAACCTTGATGTTTACAGAAATAGATGGGCCTACCGATCAGTGATTTCAGTAGATATATATGAGGAATGCAAACATCCAAGGAATGAATTTCTTAATTTTACAGGAATGCCAGAGCTGTTGCTCACATCCAGATAGTCTGAAAGAAACTCTTCAATTCATGTGGATATTTCAGTTTAATCTCATCCTGTCATAATAACAATCTCCATCTCTTTGATCTGGGCATTTCTCTACTCAATAATTCAATTCAATTATATCCAAAATGGTATAGGGTATCCTGCTTAAGTAGGGGGACGGTCTAGAAGACCTCCAAGGTCCCTTCCATTCCTGTTATTCTGTGTTCTATGATCAGTGTATATTGATGGAGCTATCTATAAATCAAAGAAAATAATGAGAAATGAATTAAGAGATTGAACTCATTATCTGTCTTTGAATAAGATTTGTGGACCGAAGAATAGTAATAGCTACTATTGTTGAGCTGAAGATAGATTTACTGTTTAATTCTGCAGGACCATATGCAGGTCCTATCCAAAGTATCCGGACAAAAGTCAATTAAGCTCTTGCTAATATTATTGGGATTCAACTATCTGGAATACAAATTGAGTAGTTGGTGCATGTAGTCTGGATATTAAGCAGTTGAGTTGATCACCTTAATACAGAGTATTTTTCAAAGGAGATGAGTCACAGTATATTTTGTAGCCATTCACATATATATCATTCTTTTAAATTGCAACTCATATAATCAAAAGGAAAGACAGTTTTTAAAAATCAATGTCAAAATGAATGTGAATTTTTAATATTCTCATTTGAGTATTTTGTTCCCACTTTATGAGATTGCAGCTGATTTGAAAGCAATCGCTTCCAGCGGCTGCAGATTCAAAATTAAATAACAGCTAAACAAACAATTTTGTAAATAATATTTTCATCTGTAATATACACTGAAGAAGATGAATTCCAGATATTCTGCAGCATCACATTATAAGCTCTTTTAGGTTATTCGTGCATTCATTATGAACAACTGACTAAAGCAGACATGTCAAACACAAGGCCCGGGGGCCGGATCCGGCCCACGAAGTGGTTCCATGTGGCCCGCGAAGCCATCCTGGAAACACTGAGGGAATGGACCCCACTGCCTTGGCCCTGGCCCAGAGACCCTCCTTCTGCCAGAGACCCTCAGATCTGTCCCACTCCTGCCCAGGCCCCCATAGGCACCCTTGATGCGAACGATGTAGAGCTGGCCACGTCCACCCAGTAGGCCATACGCACTCTAGCCACGCCCACCCAGTAGGCCACGCCCACCCAGGCCACACCCACCCGGCCCCCTGAGGGCAACCGCAATGCTGATGCGGCCCTCAATAAAATTGAGTTTGACACCCCTGGACTAAAGGGTAACATATAGAAATTTCTTCTGTCCGGCAATGTTCCCGTTTGCAAATTTCAAGCCAGCTTTTATAATGTCATTTCATTGGTAATTTTGGCTGGAGTCAGGTGCTTTCCTGAATAACAATAATTTTTGTGATAAAGAGCCAGGTGCAAGGAAAGGAAATAGGATTTGTCCTTGATGCTCTTTGAGCTGGTTGTTTTCTTGCAGACATTTCATTACCCAACTAGATAACATTATCTGTGCTAGAAGGATGTAGGGTGTGCTCTCTTTATATACATGTGGCTTGCCCTCTCAGTGTTGATAGGAATGGTTCTTCAATTAGGTTGTTGTTTACTGTTTGATAGTTTATCTGAGTTGGTAGTTTCTTGATTGGGGTGTTGTTTTATGGAAGGTTCCTCTAGTGCCACATGGAAGGTTTCTAAATATCCCAACTGTGGGTTGAACATGATGGTGATAGAGAAGGAATGAGAGAAAGGATAATATAAATTTTGCTTATTCTAAATATAAGCCAATATGCAAAATTTATGAAATGAAACCAAACTAGCTAGCTGCATGACTGTCTGTTTAGAGACCCATTAGATTAATCTGTGCAGTGTAAACATGGGATATATTCATTATTTTTTTTCCTATAAAGATAAAGATCCTTGCCAATCTGGAAAATGTGCAGCAAAATGGACTCTTTTTAAAAAAAAATTAGCCTCCTCTCTAAATAGCTATAAAAAAATTCCTATTTATGAAAAAGTTGTATAGGGGTATGCTCAAGAGATGAGAGATGGTATGAAATAATGGAGAGGACAAAAGACCTCTGAAGTTAAAATAACAAGCTGGCAATCAAAGGTGAATAGGATCAATAATGGAGAAAAGCTTGTAAGCCGCCCTGAGTCTTCGGAGAAGGGCGGGATATAAATGGAATTTTTTTTAAAAAAAGCAAGAATGGGGAAAAATAACAAAAAGAGGCAAAACTAGAAAGTAAATGATAAAAGTTGCAATTTTTATGATAAATAAGAGATACCATAAAACGAGGGAGAAAATAGAGCAGACCTTAGAAATATCCCGTAGAATTTTCATAGGAACAGTCTATTTTTTAACAAAGGGTGATTTTCATTGGGCTCATGCTCTGTGCTGTCAATCTGCTGCTGAAACAGATTCTTCATTTTCATAATAGAATCATCTTCCCAATTCATACCCGCAAATCTGATCCAGAGGGCTGTGGAACAGCTGGGGCTATTGAGGACAAGAGGAAGAAATCCCACTTCACAAGCATACCTTTTTAGGGAGATAGGATATAGCCAGGGCTTTTTTTCCTCATAGAATGCTCAGAACGGAGTTCCGGCACCTTTTTTGGATGGAACCTTGTAGGGTAGGCAAGGTGGGTTCTATGACATGTGTGAGTTCCGGCACCTTTTTCTTTTACAAAAAAAGCACTGGATATAGCTATTTGCACCTTATTTCAAAATTAATTCTAGTGGAATGATTTTGAACCACTTCCAAAAGCCTACTTAAATGTAAAGAGTACTCCCAAGTGGGTTGTGGTATGCTTGGGACAAAAATTTCACAGCTGTGTGCCGGCTCATCATGTTCTAGCTTGGAAGGCAGGCTATGCGTTTATCCTTAATGAGAAAGCCAAGCATTTAAAAATTCTCATCCTATTCTCCAAGGTTGTAGGAAAACTGTGTTTGAGTGGTGTTCAGAGATTTAGCTGATTAATAACACATTTAAACTCCATTTAAAGCCAATTCAAAGCTGTAAAAACATCCCTTCCTTCCTTCCTTCCTTCCTTCTTTCCTTCCTTCCTTCTGTGGGAAGTCAGGCCCTGCCCAGAGAAACAAATATTTTGAGGAATATTAAAAAGGCAGAATATTATATTTCCCCAAAGGTTCTTAAAGACAGAAAAGCAGGCTCAGTTTTATTTAATAGCCCCAAGCACAAATTAGGCAGAGGCCAGATCTGTAGAAATGCAGATTTGATAATCCCATTCAGAAAGTCTGAGGCCCCATTCATGAGCAAATACTAGCCCATTCAAGACAAAATATTTTGAAATCCGCTGCAGGAAAGCTGACAGCTAACAATAGCAGAGTGATAGAATTAGAACCAGTAACCCATCACCCAAAAAATCCAACACAGGAAGTAAGCCATCAGCCACAGCCCTGGAGAAGCAGGACATAACCTTTAGGACATAATAGGATTAACCTACCACCATCAGAATACCAAAAGGGCACACTGAACCTCAGGTCAAAGTTCATGCCACAGGAACAACTCCAAACACAAAAGCCCAAGAAGATATAAATCCCACCACTCCCAACACCATGTGGTCAGCTTCTCCAGAGCCACATGTCTTTTGGTTCTGCTCTTCAATCAACTACAACCTTAAAGCAGTCTCCAGTTTGTTTATTCCCAGCTTGGACTGGACCCTAATGAAGATTTTTCTTTCAACCCTTCCTTCCTTCCTTCCTTCCTTCCTTCCTTCTTCCTTCCTCCATTTTACAATTTTTATATGAGTCATTACCAGTGTTCTGATGATTAAGGTATTGGCAGAATACTTTTTAAATAAACACATTTATAGCAAATATGGCAAACAAGAACACAGTGGAGTATTTTATATAGTGTTGGCTGCAATGACAGTGGCAGCATTAGAAACATAAAAATCTAGAACTGAACAAATTAGGGCACAGATGACATAATGATTATGGCCTCTAGTCTGACATGATATTAAACATTCCCAAAGAAGAACTGGTGTGTAAGTTTTATGTGATGCTACTGTGTTTGCCCGAAATTAAGACCCAGTCTAATATTTTTTTTGCCTCCAAAAGAGGCACTAGACCTTCATTTCGGAGAATGCCTTATCTTACTATCACTGCAGCCAGAACTCCCTGACACCTGTCGTGCCACTGCTTGACTTCTTCTGTGGCTACTTGCCACCACCTGTGGCCGGACGCCATGTGGCACATTGTGCCATTACTGCTCCTCCTGGCAGGATGCCGCATAGTGCTTCAGGCTGCTTCTGTTGCTTGTGCGCTTCGGGCTGCTTCCACTGCTTGCACAGCGCTTTGGGCTGTTTCTGTTGCTCGCGCAGCGGAAGCGGCCTGAAGCACAAGAGCAGCGGAAGCGGCCCGAAGCACCATGTGGTGTCCTGCCAGGAGGAGCAGAAATGGCCCAAAGCACCATGCAGCATCTTGCCGGGAGGAGCAGCAACGGCACAATGCGCCAGATGGTGTGCGGCCAAATGTGGCAGCAAGCGGCTGCAGAAGAAGTCAAGCAGCGGCACGACAGGTGTCGGGGCGTGGGAGGCCTGGCTGTGGTGGTCCTACCAGTAAGGTAAGCAGGTGTGGGGTGTGTGGGGCAGCTTCACCCACCCTACCCCTGCCCTAGCTTGATTTTTAGGGGTGCGCCTCACCCCAAAACTAGGGCTTAGTTTTGGAGTAGGGCTTATATTAGGCCCACACCCAAAAAATCAAGCTAGAGCTTACTATCGGGCTGGGTTTAACTTTTGGGGAAACACAGTAACTATACCTTATTCGTTTGGCAAGGTGATAAAATAGCTTACTCAGAATTTTTCCTGTTCAGTTTTTTTTTCTAATTGAGTACCTATGCCTAAAATTTTATACCTAAAATTCTGATATACCACTTTTTTTTAGTAAAAAGATGAAAAGGGTATGGAATATAATAAGAAGAGATTTCTTTATTAAAAAGGCAGATGAAAATATTGGAAACTGTTGATGACATATAGGTTTCAGCAAATGACAGAGATGAGAAGAAATAAAATGATATATTTTATTGAGACAGTAACAATTAATAAAAGAGAAAGGGGAGACTTATATTCTTTAGAGAGGAAAAGATAATACTCAACCATGACTGCACACTAATACTGAACACTGAGTAAAGCCATAATATTCCATATAATATCCTAGCAAACTGTAACAATTGCTTCACTGTTTTTTATTTTTTGCCTTTTATTTCTAGTATTGGTTACTACTGCTTACCTTTTCCCCCAATTTCTATAATGTTAAGAACCATGAAAGGGAACAATGTAATGGGTAGAAATATATATATGTCTAGGGTTTCATCCCCCGTGTATATTTAAGGGTCGTTTTCTGTGAAAAGCTCTGCGTGTGCAGGAAAGCTCCTGTGTGCCCTCCTACTCTAAAACCAAACACCACCATATACAATGCTTAAAGAACATAACCCAAAAGCAAACATTCTTTCTTCATTCTAAGAGGAGAAAAAAGACAAACCTCCTATTTTCAACTCACCAAGATTAATTTCCAGACTATGAGGACAAAGAGGGGAAAAAAACATATGCTGTTGCTTCTCTTCTGGTTGTGTAATGTTAGATCAATCCCACCTAGATTTAATTTGGTCCTTGATCCTGGCTGTCTTTTATCTTTAGCAAACCGAGGGCAATTTTAATTTCAAAGGGAATAAAAGCGGTATTTTTGGTCACTTTCATCCAAATAAATGTTAGCAAGTGTAGGTAGAGTCAAGAGCAGGGGTCTTCAGACTTGGCCCTTTTATCACCTGTGGGAAGTCCACAAGTCATAAAAGGGCCAAGTATGAAGACCCCTAGTCAAGAGGAACTGAAGCTCTCCAGATACACTGGAAGCCACATCTCCTGAGCCTCTTTAACCATGTTGGCCAGTGAAATCTGAAAATGCAGCTTTCACATACCTGAAAGGTCAGGTTGAGGGAAGCTGGTTTGGGGGATGTCCATATCATATCCTAGCCTAGCTCAACCCAACCCTTATGCTATTAAAATTCACTCCAAAGTACAGAAAATAAGCAGGCATGGGAAAAAAACCCCACATCTGTTTATTTTCTCCATAGTAGGGTAATAATCAAAGCATTAGAGCTGACACAGGGGGGAAAATATCACCATACCCAACCTGATGCTTTCAGACATGCGAAACTATAACACTCAAGGTCTAACCAACATGTCCACATATTAATCTGCCAGCTAGAATTCTGGGTACTGTGATTCAACCCAACTGGGGAGCTCCAGGTTAGAGAAAACTAATATCCTATACTGGTAGTAAAGATAGACAGCTAAAACCACCCCACCCCCTCGAGGGAGATGCGTGGTTAACAAAATGAAATAGAAATAGATTAAACAATCTGTTCCTTTGCACAGAGGTTCTTTTTATTCACATTTATCTCTTATCAGGGTTTTTTTCATAATTCAGTAGGAAAAAAAGGATTCTTGCAAATAATAAAAGAAAAACTAATGCAGTACAAGATATAAAAATCGTAATACTGAATGTTGTCACTCTGAATTCATAAGAGTGTGAATGTGTAAGTCTCTACTATCAGTTTTCTGCTGTGATATTTTTTGTTTGAGTTTGTGCAATAGGTTTGATCTCACATTAATTTATAGGGATTTCTTAACACTTTTCATTCTCTTATTGCTGTTTGAACCATTTAAAAATGTTTATCATTACAAACAAAATATGTGAGGAGGACGTTTTATATATTCTCCTGGCACAGAATTTGGCTTTCCTTTCTGCAGGCATAATATCAGTTATCCCATGGTTTTGAGGAAAAGTAGTATCTTATTTCTAGTTGTATAGGTTTGGTATTTGGACAAAGAAACTGGACTAAGTTATCTTTTGTTAAGAATCAGGCTTAGACACACAATATGTTGTATTACAGAGGTGGGCAACCTGTGGACTTCAACTTGCAGAATTCCTGAGCCAGTTTGTGCAATAGGTTTGATCTCACATTAATTTATAGGGATTTCTTAACACTTTTCATTCTCTTATTGCTGTTTGAACCATTTAAAAATGTTTATCATTACAAACAAAATATGTGAGGAGGACGTTTTATATATTCTCCTGGCACAGAATTTGGCTTTCCTTTCTGCAGGCATAATATCAGTTATCCCATGGTTTTGAGGAAAAGTAGTATCTTATTTCTAGTTGTATAGGTTTGGTATTTGGACAAAGAAACTGGACTAAGTTATCTTTTGTTAAGAATCAGGCTTAGACACACAATATGTTGTATTACAGAGGTGGGCAACCTGTGGACTTCAACTTGCAGAATTCCTGAGCCAGCATTCAAGAATTCTGGAAGTTGAAGTCCATAGGTTATCAAGGGGCCATAGTTGGCCACTCCTGCAACCTATTAAGTTGTAATTTAAAATATTACCTGACTTGGACTATGGAGGTAATCAGGAAAGTTCAACTCTCCTCAGTTCAACTATTATGATCAGAAATTACAAAGGCTGCAGTTTTCCTATCCCCATTGCAGAAAAGGAAATCTATGCAGATATACTGTATGTTCTCTTTCCTGCCTCTCATTTCTAAGCCAAATAATGCTTCATCTGCTTCTGGTTAAGCACATAAAGTGACAGTGTGGGAAGCTGTGGCTTAGTCACACCCCTAATTCTTCACAGATAATTATATTATTACACTGATGCTTGAACTCAAATGCTTCTGACAGAAGCTCACATACTGCTACATAGATCATCTGAAATATAATTACTGTCTAAAAGATTTAGTATGTTTGAATGCAAGGACTCTAGCATTCCTGGGTACAGAAAACTAGCAGGAATTGAGAAGAATCCATACTAGCCATCCAAACAGCACAATTGTAGAATAATCAAGCCTGCAAATGTCACAGCATTGCTATGAAGATTTAGTGCAGGGGTCTGCAACCTTGACAACTTTAAGAGTTGTGGACTTCAGCTCCCAGAATTCCTCAGCCAGCATAGCTGACAGAGGAATTCTGGGAACTGAAGTCCACAACTCTTAAAGTTGTCAAGGTTGCAGACCCCTGATTTAGTGAAAGGGCACTTAGATATTGAGAGACATAGAGCCTTCTAGAAGGTTGTCTTAGTTGACCCTGTGTATAGCTTTGGAGTCCCCTGACTCCTTCCTTTCATCACCTTCTTATTTAGTGGAAATATTTTGAACAGACATTTTATCTTGCTTTTCTATGTGAAAGTAAATTAAATAGTCTACAAAGATAGAAAAGGAATAATAATCACTATAAATAGTACATTATCCAACATCTGCCAATATACAGATACTGTATATCTGAAGACAAGTCTGCTATTACAGATTAGTCCTCAATTTACAGCCGTTCATTTAGTGACCATTCAAGTTTACAATGGCACTGGAAAAAGTGACTGATGAGCAGTTTTTCACACTTACAACTGTCATGTGTTTAAAATTTGGAAGCTTGGCAACTGGCATATATTTATGACAGTTGCAGTATTCAGGGGTCATGTTTCGAGACATTCTGATGAGCAAAGTCAATGGGGAAGCCAGATTTACTTAACAGCCCTGTTACTAACTTAACAACTGCAGTGATTCACCTAACAACTGCGGCAAGAAAGGTCGTAAAATGGGGCAAAACTCAACAACTGTCTTGCTTAGCAATGGAAATTTTGAGTTCAGTTGTGGTTGTAAACCAAGGACTCCCCGTCCTTGTGAGAAGGATAGAGAAAACAGAATGAAGATTTAAATGTAACTGGCATACCAGTGAAGACAATACAACATAGATTTCCAGAAGATTATCCTTAAGTCTGGTTTGGGATAGAAACAGAATCTTGAAAACGGAGATTGGCAGTTTTACAAATAGGGGGAAAATGATTTCAGAGGTAGGTAAATTGTGCTTGGCCAAAGTCCTTTGCTAAAAGTTTCCCAAATGCTCCAAGCTCTTGCCTCTCTGTTAGCTCATTCATTTGTTCACTCACTCATTCATTTCAAATCGACAGCATCCTATGTAAAACATGGCCAATTGCAAGGGGCAATTGAAATAGAGAGTTCACAGGTTCTGCTACGCCATTAATGAAATCATAAATTAGACTCATCAGTTTTGCTTTTTAAACAAATGGGTAAAAGACCCCCCAGGTAGCATATAAAGCTAAAAGAACTTTCTGAGACAAGGAGGCAACGAGACAATTCAGGGAAGGAAATGCAGCAGGATAATTCAAGAACAAAATAAGGGTCGAGCCATTTGCCAGAAAGCAAAGTTGTGCCAAGAAAGGGCCACAAACAGCTGTTGGCAGACCAGGCAAAACCCAAGTTAGTCTTTCAATTGAGCTAAAACTCACAAACATGCTTGGTGCCTGGGAAGAATCGGAAGGCATTAGGTACTCACGCTAAAGAGTAAGGATACAACTCCAAACAAACACAAAAGATGAAATGGCTGTGCAATTGATGCTGAACTCAGTGTGGAATCAGGACAAGAGATCAAAAGTATTAATATGGGTGGGGTGGGGTGGGAAGGAGCCCCCATGGAGTCCTGGATACCTGAGTCAATTAAGACAGTGCAGCACAAACTACTTGAGAAGGAAAGCTGCTCTTGGCACAAGCCATCCTGCCCATTCATTCATTCTTGGCATTTGCCTTTTAAAGAGAGACTCTCTCAATTCATGAGGGTTGTAAATTGTTGAATTCACAAGATAATGTGCCAGATCCCTCCCACTTAGAGGCCATAAATCTTCTCCCTCTGACTGTTTAACAAGGCAACCCATACACACATAGTAGCGTTAAGAGGCTCATCAGAAACACCAGCTACTCAAAAATACCAACTAGGTAGAGCATAGGTCTGCATACATGAATACACACCATACATAGGTAGGCGTGATTGTGTGAAAGGGGCCAGTTGGCACAAAGGGTGGAAGAACTATGTTAACTCTAGCATACAGCCTGCAAAGTTCATGCAAGTAACTGGCTGAGACTTGGCATCAGCAACATTTAGGCCAATCAGATACAAATTGTGTTAATTACATAGAACTGAAATATACTTTACCCACAGCTCATTTGTCTCTGCGGTAGCACAAAGGCACATTGTTGGTTTGTTGGTTCGTTTTTTTGACTAGCATCCAATAATTATTGTACAGTTTCCCAAAGGAAAATAAATATGGCAGTCGAGGCAGTAATACCTCTGAGGCTGCTCATCTCATCCCATCTGCTGTTTATTTCATTAGCAGAAATAACAACAGCCTAATCATAGACCTCCCTGCAAACCCCCCCCCCCCACACACACTCCTTTGCCTCTTTAAGGGATCTGTCTAGATAATTTGTCATTGATGAGTAGACAATATATTTTCCTCAACCATACCGATATTTTTCAAGCACGACTTGAAATACAGCCCAATTGGATGGCACTTAGAACTTTCCTTTTAAATGGGGAGTCATTATAATCAACAATTCCAAAATGTATTTCAGCTCACTTCAGCATTCTAAACCAAAGCTAATGTATGCAGGGCTGAGTTCCAGAACCTGCTTTTGTTATGCAACTTTTAATACAAGACTAATATTCCTTCATTTGCATAGATACCACCTACTAATAAAGAATAATTTCTCCAGCCACATGAGCATTTCTTCGGAATATTATTAAATCTATTCTATTGTGAATGTATCAGAGGAGAGTGTGAAACAGGAAATGCAGAACAAAATATCTCCCCCATTATTAACTAATTTCAGCAACCAAAATATAACAAACTCCCTATGTAAATGAAAGTGGATCCAGATAAACATTTTTAAGGTTGAACCCAGAATCCGCTAAACTGAAGATGAATTGTATATAGGTGGTGCGCTGTATATTTTATTTATTTTTTATTTTAATTCCATTTATATCCCGCCCTTCTCCAAAGACTCAGGGCGGCTTACAAGCTTAGCAGTAGCCTTCATATTTGGGGATATATCTAGTACTGTATGGTATTCTGATTGACATGTATGTTGTTTGCCTCCAGACAATGTAATTACAGTCTTTTTTTTAAAAAGCAACAACAGATTTTTAAAGCATTATAATATGTACCAGATATTGACTTAGCTTTGCTACCATTACTTTATTGTTAAATTCATTGAATGTGAATAAAAATGACATTCTTTCTTGCTTTTTTAAATGCATATTTTATCTTCAGAGGATAAGTCTATTCCTTCTCCCCAGTTTTGCAGACCTATAGGCTGGAGTACCTCCTATATTTCTCCGGTGTTTTAAGTTAATATTTCCAAAGACTTGTGGACTTCAACTCCCAGAATTCCCCAGCCAGTATCCTATTACACTTTTTCAAGGCCTACTGATTGGTTAACAGTAGTAGCCTATTTAACAATGGCCACATGCCAATGGTATTATCATTGAAACTTTGTGTCAGAAATGTGTAGAAGCTACTTTTCAATCAATTTTCTCAACAGCAAAGAGGCTTCTGTATTTGGTAAGCAGATCTCTGATCTCCTGGTTTTCATAGAACACCATTCATCTTCAAATTGCAATGCTGCTTATGAATTCAACTCAACTCAACTCCTGGAAAAGATCTGGAGTTAATACAAGAATTGCAGAAGTCCTAATAACTGTCTATTTATACTGGAGTTTTCCCTGTGGTTCTGTTTCTGATGTAACAAGATAACGGAGTTGGAAGGGATCATGGAGGTCTTCTAGTCTAACCCCCTGTTCAAACAGGAGATCCTATACCATTTCAGACAATCTCTTTTTAAAAGCCACCAGGGATGGAGCACCCACAACTTCTGGAGGCAAGCCTTTCCATTGGTTCCACTGATAAATAGATGCCAGTTGTCAACTCAAAGAGCTGGTTTGATAAGAAATGCATAGGTGTTTTTCTTTAAAAAAAAAAAAAGCATTAATGGTCACTTACAAGCTTTACAGGACCAGTACTAGATTGGTTTTTCTGTGTACCAATCTGACACACAAGGGTCAGAATAAAGCTTTATCTAGAAAGAAAATTAAGGATGCACTGAGAAAACTCCAAATGTTTGCAAGTAACCTTGCGACCTCAAAGCAATGACAGAGCATTCACAAGGGCTGCCCTCAATGTTGCTTATGGAAGACAGCATAACATTTCCCTTTCAGAACGACGTTGCCCAGATGCAACATTGGAGAGGAGGCTGAAAAGAGTAGGAGGCATGTCTTTTTGCATTGTGCATTCTTTTGTGACATCCACTCTGTTCTCACTGTCCCTTTTATTTTTATTTTTTATTTATTTTATTTTAATTCCATTTATATCCCGCCCTTCTCCGAAGACTCAGGGAGGCTTACAAGCTTAGCAGTAGCCTTCATTCTATGTATATGCCTGCTTATTAGGGCTTTCACACACACACACACACACACCAAGCGGCATTATTACAAAGTCAGCTTAATTGCCCCCAACAATCTGGGTCCTCATTTTACCTACCTCGGAAGGATGGAAGGCTGAGTCAACCTTGAGCCTGGTGGGATGCGAACCTGCACTAATTGCAGGCAGCTGGTGTTACTTAAGGAGGCATTAGCCCACTGCTCCACTAAGGCTCTTTTAGTGAGTAGGCCGGCTAGATCTTAATGTTATTCATGTTTAATTTCAGCCAATCTTGACACATCAGTCACTCTCATTGTTATAAAATGCTGTCTGGCTGCCTTAAGTGTTAGGGGAAAGTTGACCCTTGGTTCTCGTTATTGTTCATTCACATTCCTCAGGTAAATGAGGTTTCTGATACCAAAAAATGAAAGGTATTTTCAGGCTGGCTAGCTTGTTTTTACAGGACTATAGGACAGGTAATCCTTGACTTATGATCCCAAATGGGACCAGAATTTCCATCACTAAACAACGCCATTATTAAGTGAGTCACACCAGATTTTTGGACTTTTTGCCACGAATATGAAGTGAATCAACTGTTGTTAAGTGAATCATATGGTCATTAAGCAAATCTGACTTCCTCTATTGACTTTCTTTCTTGGAAATGCTGATGGGAAGGTCACAAATGGAAATCATATGAGCCCAGCATTCTGCAAACAGAATAAATATGTGCCAGTTGTCAAGTGCCTGAATGTTGATCCTGTGAGCTTGGGGATGCTGCAACGATTGTAAATGCGAGGACAGTTATAAGTCACATTTTTTTCACTGCATCTGCAACTTTGAATGGTCACTAAATGATCTGTTGTAAGTCACGGACTACCTCTATGTGCTACATCACTGCTTTTGTATTGGAAATGTGGGTTATTTGCTTAGCTGTGTTTAAATCTTGTTTGTTTGGTCAAAGACCATTCATCAATATTTACAGTATTTTACCAGGAGCCAACAAAAGGATCTCACGAGCTAACAAGGATAAAAGAGGAGCTTTAGCTCTTTGCATACATCATCAAAAATCATTAATGAAAGGCCAAGAATTTCAAAAACGCATTACAGAAGTCTGGTCCACCTGGAAGGTGTTCTAGTGGCTTCTGCATGAAACGAAGAGGAATAATGTGTTCTTAGAGAGTAACACACAGGTAGTCCTCAACTTACGACCACAATGGAGCTCAGAATTTCTTTTGTTAAGTGAGACAATTGTTAAGTGAATTTTTCTCCATTTTATGACCTTTCTTGCCTCAGTTGTTAAGTGAATCCCTGCAGTTAAGTTAGTGACACAGTTGTTAGGTGAATCTTGCTTGCCCACGGACTTTGCTTGCCAGAAGGTCGCAAAAGGGGATCACACGACACCGAGACACTGCAACTGTCACAAATATGAACCAGTTGCCAAGCATCTGAATTTTGATCATGTGACCATGGGGATGCTGCAACGGTCGTCGGTGTGGAAAATGGTCACTTTGTTCAGTGCCGTTGTAATTTTGAATGGTCATTAAATCAGGGGTTCCCAACCAGGGGTGGGAGACAATATTCCAAGAGGGTGCGAAAACTTGGGTTTTCAAAATTGTAGTGTATATGCATAATTCATTGCCATTATTTCAAACTTTCGTAAGGGGTGTGAGAATTTTTCAGAAGCGTTCTAGGGTCTACTTGTACTACATTCAGAATATTACCAAATGCTTTTTGTTAGCCAATATGGTTAGTTTAATGCAGGGGTGTCAAACTGCCGACCTGTGGGCCGGATGCGTCATGCCGAAACCACGCCCACCCCAGCTCCGGCAATGGGGAAAAAGTCATGATACGTCACGGCATGTCTCGTGACGTGGCGAGTTTGACGCCCCTGGTTTAATGAGACAGCGTCCTTCAAGTTGAGCTTGATTCTCACTGACTTCCAATGTGCTGTCTTCTTGAACAAGTTAGGCCACAGGAAGGCATTAAATTAAACAAACCTGATATTTAGAGGGAAATTGATTAACAGCCATTTCTTTTCCAGGAACCCATTTATTTTACTTTCTTATTTTATTTCTTCAGACATACCATGTAGAAATGTTTTTCTTCCACTGGAAATCACAATAGTTTTACCATACTATGACATTATTCATTTGTGTATTTTAGAATGGCTGTTTGCCAACTCTTCTGACATTTCTAGATCAATGATTTATGGATTAAGAAATATTGAAGGTAATTAATCAGCAGAGAAAATATATTTTCATGTGTGCTTCCTTTGGGCTTCAAGAACTATAATAAAACTTAAGCCATTGGAGGAAGACGGGTCATCCTGAGCATTAAAATCAACAGAATGCAATGAATATTCTCTATACCCACACAGTTTGTAAAACATATGTCTTCTTACTGTTATTAATAGTATTAGTATTAAAAATATTTCAAGTTGAGCCATGTCTTCCTGCTCAGAGTCACTCAAGATGTGGAGTTCATAATACATATTAACAATATAAGCTTCTTTTTCCTGGGAGAATATTACGAATGAAGCTGTGACCATACTATATAAGTTTTTTCTCGAATAAATGACTGAACTGCTGTTCATAGCACAAACACAACATAGATTTCAGCAACACAACCCTCTGCTGATGTCTCTTGAGATTTGTCATGTGCTATTACAGCTGTCTTCAGCTTGAATCATTTTTATAGTTCCACGTAAACTGACATAACATCCAGATTTTTGCCAGGAATATATGTCAAACAATAGTTTAAAATAGTATATATAACATTTGGATGACCAGGTCTTCCAGAATGATTATATCCATTCATGAACTTTGTGCTGGATACAAGGTTAGATTCATATTTATTTTTTCACAGTGCTACACTGGAGGCAGCTGTTCTTTATAAGGATTAAAATTCTCACTAATATTTAAATACAAGTTCACAGGCTCAGAAAGCCTTCCTGCTTACAAGACACTACATAAATCACTAAACTCTAAATCAGGGGTGTCCAACCTTGGCTACTTTAAAACTTATGTATTTCAACTTCCAGAATTCCCCAGTTAGCATGACTGACTGGGCAATCCCGGGAGTTGAAGTCCACAGGTCTTAAAGTGCATTAAATGATATGCTCTTAGACTTTAACAGTACAGTATGTTTGTGAACATGCACTGAATATCAACCCATGACCCACTGCAGTTTCTTCTATTGCTTTAACACCAGTGTTTACTTGGTCATGTTCAACCTTTCATAAATCTCCCATAATGACACTTGAAAGTAATAAAACCTTGGGGACCATTGATTTTATGCCAACTATGATTGATCTGAACATATTATATACAAAGACATTTGAAGTCGCATGGGCCAAATACTGACTATCACTATATCACAAGCACACAATAGAAGAAAAGGGAGAGATATAACATGTGGCCTTACAACTAACAAGTGTAGGCTGCAAAAATCAGGATCACACTCTAGAATAGATCATTGGTTCTTAAGCTGTTTCTACAAGTTTCCCTTTTCTCAGTCTTGAATAATATCATTATTTCCGTCCCCCAAAATCCTCAGTCTCTTTAACAGCTGTCCCAAATTGGATCCTCAGTTATAAACAAGCAATTAGATATTGCTCCACTATCCCACGATAAGCCTGTAATTGCCCCCAGTTTAAGAACCACTGTTCTAGCTGGCAGGAAAACACTGTAATGTATAATATTTTTAAAACTCTGTTGCTATCTAGTGGTTGTCTGTATTTCTGCACTCAGATTTTGTAGCTCTTATGTTTCTTCATTTCCTAGACAGGAATAATGTGATTCAATATACCACATTTATTTCCTGTATTTTCTGATTTTGTATACTGCTAAACTCAGAAACATTTTCAACATAATAAATGAAATTTGTAATATTGCTAGTACCCTGATAAGAATGAATATTTATGACTCTGAACAATTCCCAATCTCAAAAGGTGCCAAGAAAGGCTGCCATTATATACTTTATTAGCTAATCTCATTATAGAAACAATAGTGGTAGCTTTTCTTAAGAAGAAGGAAATTATACGGACTTCCGGGTTTTGCATCTGCAGCACATGGATCTCCGCTCTCCACAGCTAGTTTCTTCCTCCTTGGGGAACCCTAGATGGGTTTGAAGTTGCCCCGGAGAGGTGACTGTGAAGGAGGGGCACCCCATTGATCATGAAGCAATGGCAATCACTTCGTTTGATCCAGGGAAATCCCTCCCAACCTGACAGGAGAAAGGCTAGCATGAGATCAGCGTGTAGCCCAAGCTGCTTGCAGCTGAAGTCCCAGAGCATGAACTTAAACATCGGTGAACAGTGTGCTTGGCATTGGTGAAAGTACTGATCTTCTTTCTTCTATCTACTATTTAAATCCTTGAAAAGATCTCCAAAGCAAGAAAACCTCCAGCAGTGAAGGGAGAGGATTATATCCCCATTCCCAGACGGAAGTGGCGAATTAACATAAAAAGTTGAAAGAGATATACTAAAATTTGAATTAAAATATTTCAGTCTGGACAAATCTAGGAACTAAAAAACTGTCAAGATTATACCGTAAAAAATGTCTGATGGCATTATAAAAATATATAACAAAAATAACTTTTTAATGGAAAGAAAAAATGAAAAAAGAAATAACTGCTGACACCTAGTGGAGAGTCAAAGAATAGAACACCAACAATAAGGACTCAGAAATTGGCAGAATGCTCAGAAACAAAGAAAAAGTTCTTCCTTTGAATTGCAAATAACCTTGAAGACAGCTGGGAAGAAAGGAAGAGCCAGCTATAAGATTAAAAAGTGTTTGAAAGAAAAACAATACAAAACACCTGGACTGTTGCTTAAACCTAAAAACTGTTTATGGGTAAAAAAGCCTTTGGCTTTTTAGCTAATCTTTTAGAGGAGAATTTGCAGGATTTAAAGTGGCTTAATATACTGAATCTGTAATTTTGACTGACTGATAAATTGACTTTTGAATTAAAACATTGATGAAAGATTATTTGAAGGGGGGAGACAACATGGATATCATATAAAAAATGACAGGATGCCACATTCAATATTTTCTCCTGAAGGACTTAGCCTGGAAAATCAAGGGCCTCCAGAAGCAATACTTAAGTTTAAGTTTTATTTAATTTGTATACCGCCCTTCTCCTTGGTAGGGACTCAGGGTGGTTCACAGGGCATATATAAAAAAGACAATACAAAAATTAAAAAAGATTAAACCCATGCCCAGTTAAAAACAGTAATACAAATCTAAAACAACAATTAAAACCCATAACCCCGTCAGGCCAGACCAGCTATTTCGAATAGGTGGGTCTTCAGGACACGACGGAAAGTTCGGAGGTCTGATGCCGTCCGGAGCTCCACCGGCAGTTGGTTCCATAATGCCGGAGCGCCCACAGAGAAGGCCCTCCCCCTGGGGGCCACCAGTCGGCATTCCCTGACTGGTGGCACCCTGAGGAGGCCCTCTCTGTGGGAACGCACAGGGCGGAGGGGAGTTGATGCCGGCAGCAGGTGGTCCCTGAGGTATCCCGGACCCATGCCATGTAAGGACTTAAAGATCGTAACCAAAACCTTGAACCTCACCCGAAAGACAACTGCTAACCAATGCAGCTCGCGGAGCAAAGGTGTAACATGGGAGTACCGGGAAACTCCCAAGACAACTCTCGCGGCCGCATTCTGTACCAGTTGGAGCCTCCGAGTGGTCTTCAAGGGAAGCCCCATGTAGAGAGCATTACAGTAGTCAAGGCGAGAGGTCACGAGCGCATGAGTGACCGTACACAGGGCATCCCGGTTCAGATAGGGCCGCAACTGGCGCACCAGGCGAACCTGGGCGAAAGCCCCCCTAGTCACGGCCACTATATGATCTTCCAGGGTAAGCCGTGAATCTAGGAGGACTCCCAAGTTGCGAGCCCTATCCAGGCAAGATAAATACTTTCCCTGAGGAAATATATGTAATGTTAGGACAAATACAAATGACAATCGATTCAAACCACGATGAAATTTGAAACAACTTTGAGGATTTAAATTAGCATATTTCCACTCTAAATCTACAATTAAAAAATACCTAGGCTTCCGGTTCGTGCACACGGCGCTTCCGGACGTGCAGGGACAATCTGCTTTCTGCCGAACATTTCTTTCTCCTTTGGAGAACCCTGAAAAGGGTCAAAATTGCCCTGGAGGGGCAATTACCGGGAGGAGGACTTCCCTGCAATTGTGGAAGGGCATCAGCCTTCCACTGGAATCCAGGATCATCTCCTTTGGCCCGAAGAAGAAGAGACCGGCCATAAGCCATAAGCTAAGCTTGTAAGCCGCCCTGAGTCTTCGGAGAAGGGCGGGATATAAATGGAATTAAAATAAAAATAAAATAAAAATAAAGATGGCTGATCACTAAGCCGCTCCCTGCTGAAAGCCAAAAGTACTACCTAGCATTAAGAAGCAATCTGGAGGACCTGGGTGAGCTTTTACCTTCCCTAATCATCTTCCTGTGGGACTTTCCTGAAAATCTCCTTCCCCTTGTTTTGAGAAAATGGCAAATATCTACTTTGGGAACAAATCTTAAAGCCTCAAAGTTACAAAAGAAATTCAATTAATTCAGCAAAGAATTAATTTCATCTGTATCTATTAAAAAGCTTCTATTTGTTACTGGGGATTCACTATCCCATTTTCTCTCTAAACTGTGAATTAAAGAAAAAATTTGGACTAATTTTACAAAAGTGCTATATTAATTTGGAAAAAGAAAAAAACCTCTTACATTGCATGTTGTATGTTATTGATGATATCTTGTGGTGTAACCTGGTACAGCAAGTAAATTTCCGTTTTCTGTTGTGAGAACTGACTGAATAACAAAGCTGTCCTTGAAGATAAGTGTGGGAACACCTGGCACTGATTACAACTCTTCAGGAGGTGGAAAATCTTTGACTATTATTAAAACAGCATCCATGGAAGATTTAACTGCAAACAACAATGAAATGGATGAATACATCCTGCCACTTGATTATAAACTGATACTGGACACGATCTTGGCAATGACAGAGCAAATTAAAGCCAAACTGCAAGAAAAATCTGACAACTTAAAGCCACCAAATCAAACTCTGAATTTAAATGAGGAAAAGATAACCCAAAATCAAATAGAAGTGAAAACTAACATCAGAATAAGAGATTTTAAAGAACAGCAAAAGCAACCTACAGAAAATCTTAAAGTCCAAACTTTAATGGTAACTACAAAACTTACAAGCCAAAAAATAACAGCACCTGAACAAAGCAACATCAAGAGTGAAGACATTAAAGGCCTCCAAATATACTATATTGAGAATTCAATTAATCAAATAACCATAATACCAGCTACTACTTTCTACCTAACCCAGATAGAATTGGAAGTTCAAAAAGACTTGACTGATTTAATGACAACTATATTATATCAACCACCAAAAATTGAACTATTAAAGCAAAAATACAATGATTACAAAGGGGACATCTTCCTTGCAAAACTGACATTTGGATACGCTCCCTGGATTCAAATAAGGGGTATAGGAAGAAAGGAAGATATATTTGAGAACTTAAAGATACCAAGAGCGAAGCATGATTGTCACAAAAGGAAGCCAAGAGTTAGATTTAAAAAACTGAACTTGTTTCTTTTTTGGGATTCCTAAAGATAGACTATAAAAATATATTTCTATGGATCAAGGGGAATCTCAAAAAAAATTATCACTGATTTTACATTTAGCTTTTAGATCTGTAAAGGAAATATAACTCCGAATCATATTATAGAATTTGGAATGATATATCAAAAGATAGAATGTTAATAATTGATGTACAATTAAGAAGATTTATAGAATATTCAGTGGCTGCTTTTGAACTATAGTATAGAATCTAGAATTTTAAGATGAAAACTAGACTTTAATGGTAAAACATAAGAATGTTTTGTAATGACCAATATAGGCTTTGTAGACAAAAGAGCTATTCTTTATTGAAATAGGGAATTGTGGCTTACCCAAAATTAAGCTTTCTTCTATATACTATAGGCTATTCTAGAATATCCTATTGCTATTAGATAAAAATTAAAAACAGGATATTGATATGTATCAGTGAAAATATATCTTGAATTTTATTGTTTGGGCTATAACTAGAAATATACTAACTTGTTTATTTTGACTATGTGATCACTAAGGGAATTAGAGAGGGCATCTCTGTTGATGTAACCTCAACTATTTACAACTGGTTATTTTTTATTTTAACTACCCAACCACCATATTCTTTCACAAATACATTTATATGTAAATATTAAAAAATCAATAAAACTTGTATAAAAAATTAAAAAATACCCAGAAAATAACAACAAAGGAACAAACAAATCAGACAGCAGATTACAAACTAGAAGAGTATGAACAAATTGATGAAATAACAAAGGAAAAGAATTACAATTTGATACAAACAGGAAAAAAATCTACAAAATTCTGATACAACAAGAAAAATTGATTAGGAGAACTATTAAAAGTTTGCGGGACAGAAAGAATGTATTTTACCTACTTCATCTTTTGTATTCCCAACAACATTTGTAAAAATACAGGAACTGTTGGGTAAGCGGATTACATCAACTTGGAAAATTACTTGGCAAAAGAAGAAGATCAGAGACAGATACAAGAGATTTAACTTGTCCAACCAGATGGACTATTATGTGAATAAACATTTGTTTGAAAAAAATTAAGGAAATTACAGGGATTAAAGTAAGAGACATAAATTATCTATTAAATTTATTTTGCATGATTTATTGATTTGTTCAAATTTTGGTAACATAGCTATTGTAATTACATTAGGATGGAACTGAAGAATTTGCAAAAGTATCAGATTTATCAGTATATTTACAAAACTTGCAACTAACTTTGTTCCATGCCTATCCTAAAATACAAAGAGACCTAGAATTTTAAATATTCTGGTAGAAGGCAAATCTTCTTCAAGGATCTAGGAATTCATCCCAAAGGTGCTTTTCCAAAAGGCAAGTGGACTGTCTTGTTTTTTTTTTCCCTTGAAAACATTTTGCTTCTCATTCAAGAAGCTTCTTCAGTTTTTGGATGAGAGGCAAAACGTTTTGAAGGAAAAATCCAAGAAAGTCCAGTTGTCTTTTGGAAAAACACCTTTGGGACAACCATGACCTGGATGACTGAGAATCCCCACAGATATCTAGGAATTTTTATCACTGACAGCTAAAACAAACTGTTTAATCATTATTTTATCCCAATATGAAAAGTAAATGAAAAAGAAATAAAAATTTGGGGCAAGAAATATTTAAATAATATTAAATAGATTACAAAATGATCTTACTTCCAAGTGGAACATCCCCGAAAGATCAAATGAATATAAAGATCTGTTGAAGTCCTTGCTTTAGTACTTCTTGACTTGTTGTAGAAAGAAACTGTTTTGCTTCTATAAAGGAATTTAGAGCTGATCTTGGAAAGACATGAGAGACCCTTTAAGACAGGCCAGAAGGAGCAAGTTGTAATGGCAGGGGTGAGCAACAAAGGCCCTTTACAACATGTGGACTTCAATTCCCAGAATTCCTAACCCAGCATAGCCAGCTCAGGAATTCTGGGACTTGAAGTCCACAGATCATAAAGGAGCCATAGTTGCCTGCCCCTATCTTAATGGGATTTGGGACAAAGATTAAACAGTCCTGAGATGGAAGGAAAGGCAAGTTAGAACAAAATTGATTTTATTCAGTCAATGAGGAAACTGGATAGGCTTTCAACTTTCTGCTTTTACTTTTGCTTGAGCAGACCTACCTCAAAGGGCTGACTGCTTCCTATTAAAAGAATCCTTAACTATTTTTCATGTTCTGGATATTTGCTTTTTCATCACAAAGTCCTCAAAGAGGATGAGATGACACAAATTCAAAATGAGCGGGAGGCCTAAACAAAATTACAGTGGGATGTTTACTTATAAACTCCAAGAGGACTTAATTACACACAGGGGTATCCATGTATGTTCTGTGTGTGTGTGTGTGTGTGTGTGTGTGTGTAAAAAAGTTCAGATGGTGACCACAATTGTGTGAACGAAGTTCCAACCTTTTTTACATGCCTCACTAAGCATGGGGGAAAGGGATGGGGCACAATCACATGGCTGTGGTTGACATTGTGATGTTTTTTTACTCGGTGGACTCCCCTGAGTTTACAGAGCTTGCAACTCACCATTTAAATAACTTTATGGCATTGACAGCTTTCCTTCCTTCCTTCCTTCCATCACAGCAAATGATTCTTGGCAGTTCTCAATTAAAACATACATTACAATTAAAACTTTTTAAAAATTAAAACAATAAAAATAGTAAAAAAAGCATTAAAACACTGAAAAACATTAAAACACCTAATTTGAAGTACTTACTTGAAAACAGCTTTCTGCTGTTTATATGAAACATCCAGGCCTGAGTCTTATGAATCACTGAAGCAAAATACTGAATTACAAATAAAATTGTAGCTACTCACCTCCAGCAGGGCAGAGGCCTAGTCTTAAGGGAACGTCACTTCCCAAACTACACTGCCAGGGGTGGGAGGAAGCCAGCTCCCTACAGTTGCACCTTCTTCAGTGGAATTTTACTTTTAATTTTCCCAGTGGGTTGTACTAATGAATACTTTAATTGCATGAATTAATCCTGCACTGCCTTGAGGGGATGGCATTTAGTTACAAAGATCTTGCCAATTTTATTTGTTTTATTCTCCTGGGGACACATCTCAGGGAGATGTTTGTGACAGAGTGACGATCCAACTGAATATAAGGCAATTACAATTTTGCTAGGTGGTTCCTAGCAGCAATCCAACATCCATTCTTAGATGCTGCCTTCCTTTAGGAACACCTATCCAAATGGACCAGATGTGTGTGTAAGCAGTGGTGGGATTCAAATACCTGAACGACCAGTTCTCTGTGTGGATGCAGGCCTGGGCCTCTGAGGCCTAGAACAGACTTCCAGAAGTGACATCCACACGTTTCCTGTGGGCCATTTTAGGCCTGGGAGGCCTCCTCCAAGCCTCCGAGGCCTAGAATGGACTTCCAGAAGCAGCATGGGTTCAGCCAGTTCTCCGAACTCTACAACATTTAGCTACCGATTCTGCCGAACCAGTGCAAACCGACTGAATGCCACCACTGTGTGTAAGCTTTGGAGGACTCTAGGGTTCTTCACTGGAGAAAATTGTACTACTAACAAAGTGTGAGAAAGAGGTGAAAATTTGTAGCCTCTCTGCTGTCATTTAAGTCACTACTAATCTTCAGAAAGAGAGAAGGAAAGAAGCAAGTTTATCTCAGAACCAGTTTACTGCATTCCCTTTTTTAAAAAAAGTATTTTTAATATCTTGACTATTTGGTGTACAAGTAGTTCTCGACTTACAGCCATTCATTTAGTGACCACTGAAAGTTACAACAACACTGAAAGAGGAATTTATAATGGATTTTCATGCTTATGACCGTTGCAGCATGTGCATAATCCCATGATCAAAATTTGAGTGCTTGGCAACTGGCATGTGTTTATGAGGGTTGCAGTGCCTGGGATCATGTGATCCCCTTTTGCAACTTTCTGACAAGCAAAGTCAATGGGGAAGGCAGATTCACTTAACAACCATGTTACTTAACAACTTCAGCGATTCACTTAACAACTGTGGCAAGAAGGGTTATAAAATGGGGCAAAACTCACCTAACTACTTGCTTAGCCTAAGAAGGTTTGGGCTGCATTGTGGTCGTAAGTTGAGGACAACCTGTGCAAACTGCTGGCTAGTCCAGTGGCCTGGTTCTTCTTGAGGCCACGGCTGAGGCACCAAGAAAATCATATTTTGTTTGGGGTTTTGCCAGGGTTTTTGAACTGAGGAGAAGCCCACCATCATTAAATTCCAGTTGCATTAGGTGTTTTGTCTGATTGTTATTGGAAAATACTTCAGATATTTCTCTTGGGGCTTCTTAGGAAGGCTCTTGCAGTTGAACTTTGATATGGCTAGCACCATGGAGGTTTGGAAAGAGTGAATCTAACACTCTGCTGACATAAGGAGTGAAGGATTTTCAGGAAATGACCTTGGAGTTATTGCCTCAGAAACCATGGCAACAGCACCGGGTGCCTGCAAAATAATTTCTGGTTTCAGGGTTAGCTATTATACATCAGAGACATTTTCTTGAAACTCTGCAGTAGATTCTCTCTCTGTCTCCCCCCCCTGTTAAAATTTATAGAGTTTGAGTTGCAGGTTTCCAGCTCAATTGGAGAAGCTACAGGCCTGGTTCAGCCTCCAACTCAATCTCAAAGGAAAAGGGAAACTCTGGATGGAGCTGGCAAAATACCCCTTTAGCAAATGATTGGTCATTGTTTTAAGTAGGAGCCGATTAATAACAGAAAGGGTGTTTTTTAGTAAAAGGATGAGCAGCTTTTTGAACTTGGTAGCAAGGAACAGTTACCAATGATTCATCTTTAAATACATTAGCAGATCAAAACAGAACATTTATGTCCTGTCTTCTTTAAATAAGCAGTCCATACTAAATGTATAGTTTTCAATTCAAGGTTGTACTTTGAAGTTCACCTGTCATTGTCAAATCTGAGAATTCTGGAGGTTTGAACCTCCTTCGTTAATAGGATTAGTCCTGCTCTATCACTTTAAGTGCCACAAGGAAATTAAAAAACATGTCCTAGTGCACGGGTGTCAAACTCACCATATCATGTGACGTGTCACAACGTATCGTGACTTTTCGCATTGCTGGAGCTGGGGTGGACGCGGCCTCTATGATGTTTGACACCCCTGGTGCCATTTAGAATCAGTACAGAAGCTGTGCATATTTTCCCACAAAAGCAACGGGATTTTGAGATGCAAATTCAGTTTATCATCATTGAGTTAGAGAATCAGCAGAATTTTACCATGAGGATTATGCTGGTTCATACCAAAGCCCCATTTGGTCCAACCGTTGCAACTTTAAGATTTGTGAACTTCAGTTCCCAGCTTCCCCATGGCTATTTAGGGAATCCTGGGACTTGAAGTCCACAAATCTTAAAGTTGCCAAGGTTGGACACACCTTAGGGATCTCAATATTTGGGAGATATCACAAAGTATTCATCTGCTCATTGTTATGACACTTTAGAGTTGTATGCTGTATGAGAGAATGCAGGGCAAAAACCATAAGCAGAAAGGAGAGCTCTCTATTTGTGCATCACAACTACTCTCACTAAACAAATCCTATAATGTGAATGAAAGCATATGTAATGTACATCAGCACAAAGCATTTTCACGAGATAATTAGGTTCTGTTTTTCTATGTGTTTCTTTGCCTGGATAAGTTTGTCTCTCAGACATGTCAAACACAAGGCCTGGGGGCCAGATCTGGCCCGTGAAGTGGTTTCATGTGGCCCGCGAAGCCATCCTGGAAACAGTGAGGGAACGGCCCCCACTGCCTTGGCCCTGGCCCAGAGACCCTCCTTCTGCCAGAGACCCTCAGATCTGTCCCACTCCTGCCCAGACCCCCATAGGCACCCTTGATGCAAATGATGTAGAGCTGGCCATGCCCACCCAGTAGGCCATATGCACTTTAGCCATGCCCACCCAGTAGGCCATGCCCACCCAGGCCACACCCACCCGGCCCCCTGAGGGCAACCACAATGCTGATGCGGCCCTCAATGAAATTGAGTTTGACACCCCTGGTCTATCTGTTTAATTTATGCGCAGTCCAACTCCATTAATAAAATGCAAACTATAACAATGAAGAGTTCTGGACAGAATGCAGCAACAGAGAATAATGGAAAGATGAAATGAAAGCTTGGGAAGCTAAGGATTTTGTTCATAGGACTCTGGTACAGGAAGTCCTCAACTTACAACTGTTTGTTTAGTGACCATTTAAAGTCACAATAGCCCTGAAAAAAGTGACTTCTGATCATTTTTTAACACTTATGTCCATTGCAGCATCCCCATGGTCACATGATTTACATTTGACTGCTTGGCTCATATTTAGGACAGTTGCAATGACCCTGGGTTATGGGATCACCTTTTGCGACTTTCTGACAAGCAAAGACAATGGGGAAGCTAGAGTTACTTAACCATCATGTTACTCACTTCAGTGATTCACTTAACAAATGTGGCAAGAAAAGTCGTAAAATGGGGCAAAACTCACTTAACAAATTTCTCACTTAACAACATATATTTGGGGCTCAATTGTGGTCATATGTTGAGGACTACCTATATATATTTGGGAATGGTTTTTTTCAATGTGTTGTTGAATTTAAAATTAAGTAATGTTTTAAGACTTCTCCCACTTTGTTTTCATTCCTTAAATTTCTCAAGTAATGTCTCATTATCTCAAATATCTATTTTTGAAGTATATATACTTCCTCTTCCTGTAAATGTTCCATGAATGATTGCTTAACTAATTTGTATTGTAAAATTTTCAGCATTCTGGCTCCTAACATTTCTGTCCATGTGTGAATACGGGTATAGGCTGGTTCTTCCAGATATAATTCAACATCAGTGTTTATGTTTGGATTTATTATTTTTTTTGCAGCAGATGGCAGAAGTTGGATGGGGGCCTATGAGAAAAATCCAGGACTGTTTCTACACGGTTGCAAGAAAATTGACTACATTTACCAAAAATGTACTCAATTTGAGGGTATCCGTACTTTTTTAAATTATAGCAAAATGTTGCCTTTAAAGTGGAGTTGAAGAAGCTTCTTGGATGAGAAGTGAAGCATCTTGAAAGAAAAACAAAGTCCAGTTGCCTTGTGAAAAAGCAGCTTTACAACTTTAAAGTGGAGCTGATTTACTGATTTTAGTAAATCAATACAGTGGAGTGCTGTATCTGCCAGAGTTTCTTCAGTGATTATTCTATGCACGCTATAATTGATTTTTTTTTAGATTCTCCATTTTTCTAAGGAAGTTATGGTTTATTTGCGTTACAGTGTTCATTATTTGGCACTAAGATTACAGGATTTAGTAGTACAGATTCCCCTAAAAAGTTGATACCTTGCTTCTTCTGCCCTCTCAAATTTCTCTCTCCCAATTCAGTTTGCTTTGTATCTTCCTGTCTGGAATTCCAGGACTACTGGTTACAGGTAGTCCTCGACTTATGGCCCCAATTGAGCCCAAAATTTATGTTGCTAAGTGAGACATTTTACGACCTTTTTTGCAACAGTTGTTAAGTGAATCATTGCAGTTGTTAAGTTAGCAACAAATTTGTTAAGTGAATCTGGCTTCTCCATTGACTTTGCTTGTCAGAAGTTTGCAAAAGCTGATCACATGTCCCCAGGACACTGCAACTGTCCTAAATACGAATTAGGTGCCAAGCATCTGAATTTTGATCATGAGACCATGGGGATGCTACAATGGTTGTAAGTGTGAAAAATATTCATAGGTCACTTTTTTCAGTCACTTTTTTCAATGCCGTTGTAATTTTAAACAGTTTTAAACAGTTTTAAACAGTCATTAATGAACTGTTGTAATTCGAGGACTACCTGAATTTTCTGCTGGTTTCCAATTAAAGAAGTAAATTTAAAACTGGGACATTGTTTATTGCCAGTTATGTAGGCCTCTCTTATGCTTATTTATAGAACTTTTCTTCTGGAAGGAACTGATTGCTTCATCTTTCTTTCCTTCTAAATAAGATTTCTAAATTGCATTTCTGCCACAGAGATGCCAAAGTCAGCATAACATGTGGCAAAAATATTATCAGGATAAAACCATTAGACACTCAACAGCATTTTTGCAACATCCCCTTCTGCCAGATACAAATCAATAAGTATGAATAATAACATGGAAATAACATAATACAAAAGCCAATGGAATAAAAAGTTTCCAGGGAGTGAAAAAACAATTCCTCTAATATTAGCAGAGAAAAGAGATTACAGCAAAAATAAATTCAGAAAATCACAGAACAGCTACAGCCAGTTCACTAGGGGGAGGGGAACCTTTGAAAAAAGAAGGCATTCTGTGTCCTAGGTGGATAATGCATGGATATTTACACTGAATAAATATTCCAAGTTGAATTATTTATAAGAGAAGGTAACTATGTTTTGCAATATTTCCCCCCAGTCAATAATCTGTTAGGGTCCAAAAAAACCTCTAACTGTATCACAGACCCAGCAATTTTATTGTATTGAGTCATGTGAAGTTTGAAATCCATGGGTGATATTTCACGCTATTGTAATAAGCATGAGAGATAAGACCAGTTCTGTAGCACCACTCTGAATGGAGTTGGACGTATATATGTGGGACCTGTTGCAAAATATTGTGTGACATCATCCTTACTAACAAGGTTGCTCCTGTCACAGTTTCATCTGTGGAGCCTTTTAAGAAGAGGCTGGACAGCCATGTCTTAGGGATGATTTAATTGATTTTCCTGCATATTGCAGACAATTGGACTAGATTATTCTGTTGGTTGCTTCCAATACGACATATTTTTGAATCTGCGAGTCTAGATATGGTAGCATTAATTATCTGAGGTCTCAATTTGAGGGAGTGAGGCTGGCAAGAAAGTGTACTGCTGCAGAAATGATGGAAGGGAACCACAAAGGCCTGTATAGACACAGGTGGCGAACTGACGGGCATATCACAAAAAGCAAACACCGGCTGTTCAAAGGCATGGCAAAAGGGCAGCTTATCCCTGGTTCCTTAAGCAGTCAAGGGCAGAATCTGAAAACTAAACAAACTCTATTTATTTTTTCATCTACTTACTTTTTCTTGCATAGTTTTACAATTTTAATGTTGTTCTCTATTTCTCTTTTTACTGTTTTTAAGCCACCCAGAATCACCTTATTATCGGGGAGACTGGTGGCATATAAATGTACATTATTATTTATTATTTACCACATGCAGGGCTTTTTTTCCTCATAGAACGCTCAGAACAGAGTTCCGGCACCTTTTTTGGATGGAACCTTGTAGGGTAGGCAAGGCGGGTTGTATGACATGTGTGAGTTCCGGCACCTTTTTCTTTTACAAAAAAAGCACTGACCACATGGCATACAATGTCAGGGAAATCTACATGTGCTTGACACAATGCAGTCCTGATAGCCTAGATATAAATTTAGTAAACAAAATGAATTAAGAAAAATGAAGAACTCAAAATAATCTTCCAAATAAAATGCCTAATTCAGGAGGCGAACTGTTCTGATAGCAATACTGTAGTTTGACACTTAAATCTTCTGCAGTCACAATAGGTCTTTCAGCCTCAGCTGGAGGTTATAAGCAGCTTCTTACTTATGTAGTCTTTGTGTAGTTCCTGATAAAGGTTATCCAGTAATCCTGTCTGCAGCTAGTCCTCAGCTTACGACCACAACTCAGCCCCAAATTTCTGTTGCTAAGCAAGGCAGTTGTTAAGTGAGTTTTGCTCCATTTTACCACCTTTTTTGCCACAGTTGTTGAGCAAATCACTGCAGTTATTATGGGAATCATGCAGTCATTACGCAAATCTGGCTTCCCCCATTGACTTTGCTTGTCAGAAGCCATCTGAGAAGGTTACAGATGGTGATCCCATGGTGCCAGGACACTGCAACTCTCATAAATACATGCCAGTTTCAAACATCCAAATCTTGATCACGTGACCATGAGGATGCTGCAACGGTTGTAATGTGAAAAATGGTCATAAGTTGCTGTTTTTAGTGTCATTGTTAACTTCAAATGCTTACCAAACGAATGATACTTATAATACTGTATAAGTTCCTCTTTGTTAACTTCTGCCGTCTCCCTTCTTTTCTGATCTCCACCCCATCTCCTTCTGATGAGTGGTCTTTATGTTCAGCAGGTATGGAGTCTGCAAAGACTCATTGCCCACTGCTGTGGCATACCCAGAAGGAGGCTGAGGTTCAACACAGCTTGCATATCTTAGATGTCCACGCATTAACCCTGAGATCACTTTATGCTAGGCAAGGTGAGAATTGTGACTCTGGGCCTCTTTACTATGCCTTTACTTTGCTCCTGTGCTTTGCGCTTCCTTCTTGAAAATGATGGGAAACCACCTCACTGATTTCTATCAAACTGTGCATACAGTCCTCAACTTATGACCACAAAGGAGCCTAAAATTTCTGTTGCTTAGCAAGACAGTTGTTAAGTGAATTTTGCCCCATTTTATGACCTTTCTTGCCACAGTTGTTAAGTGAGTCACCACAATTGTTAAGCTAGTAACATAGTTGCCAAGTGACTGTGACCTCTCCATTGACTTTGCTTGTCAGGAGGTCACAAAAGACGAGCACGTGACTCCGGGACTCTGCAACCCATCCTAAATATGAGTCAGGAGGCAAGTGTCTGAATTTTGATTATGTGACCATGGCGATGTTGCAGTAGTTGTAAGTGTGGAAAATGGTGATAAAGTCATTTTTTTCAGTGACTTTATTTTGGTTTTATACCTTCTTACATCTCACATTTTACCTTGTGGGAAATAGAGCTTTTCCTCCTTGTTTACACGATGGACTCAACATGGGGAAAAGATTATAAAGTGTAATAAAAAAGAGCCTCAATCTGTTACGGATTTAGAAGGATTATTATTTTCTATTTATTTGAAATGGTGTCTGCTGAGGATATGGAGAAAAATTGCAGTTTAATTTCCAGCAAATATAATCAGTCACAGAAACTGATGAGCTATTTCATCCATTTTTATAGCTCCTATTCATTCATGGTTTATTGATTTTTGATTTAACTGAGCTATCACTGCTCCCTTATGTTCTTATTTTAAAAAAAACACATTCAGCATTATCCCAAAGATTAGTGGATTAGATCTGTGTAGAACTGAGGTAATTAACTTTTACAACATAAGGACAAAAATGCTGTTTGCAAACAGAATAAAATTGCAGAAGTAGCATTAAAAAGAACAGTCCTTCTCCTAGCTAGTGTAGGGGTACCCAGGATTTATGCCTTTGAATGCAAAATTAAATGCTATTAAAAGCAGTTTTAAATATAGGAACTGTTTAGTGTAAATGAATCAGGAAAATCTTACTGAATACTTACAGAAGCCGCAATTGTTTTTTTTTCTTAGCATGAATGAAATTGTGAAAGAAAAAGAAATTATTTCCCAAATAGCATTCACTAAAACACTCCGTCAACTTTTATTAGATGCAGTAAATGGTCAATACCAATAAATTAATGCTTCTGTGATTTGGGGCAATTAATGAAAGTTACAATCCTTTGAGATTCCTATCAAAAACTATCCAGGTGCTGAGAATATTATCTTTTACCAGTTTATGCATATTTAAGGGTCAATTTTCCTCAAGAAAAAAAAAATTCAAATCCCCCCCCAAATCTGTTTTTTTCCTCACTTAGTTTAGATGATAAAAAAGTGAAATATATTTAAACAAAGCATAAAAAAGGTAATGTGGGAGAAAAAAGGATACAAGAGAAACTGAATTTTATTGATCTGATCTTCCAGGAACTCAACATGAGACCAGAAAGTGTTATAACTCCACCTAATGGAAAAAAGGTGACAAAACCTGTCATGAAAATTGTGAATTGTTGTTAATAATATAGACCAAGGATGGACAATTAATTTTTCCAAGGGGCCACATGAGAAATTGGTGCTGTTGTGGAGGACCGAACCAATAGGGCAGTGAAGGTGCTTAGGCACTCACGTACATTTGTAAATTGGGGGGGAAAAAAGCAGTCATCTTCAAAATAAAAGTAATGCAATTGTATGGCGTGCATAGCGTACACTTATTTACATTTGATTTCTAATTTCTAATTGACCTCATGTGGGCTGGACTGGAACAGCCAAAGGACCAGTACAAAACTGCTTTTATTATAGTAATTATTAAAATAGTGTTTGATTTTTGCTATACAGCCTGTAGCACTTCGGATTCAAAGGCAAGCAAGTATTTTGGAGTTGTAAGTCATGAGTGAAGCACCTGACTGCCATTTCTAAAAACAAGCGTGCCTTTCTAGAATCAGATAACCAGTGGCAAGGTCACCTTTGCAAGCTTGCTTCATGGAGCTGCAGAAGAGGCTGCATATGTGCCTCCCATGATCTCCAAAGCACCTTGTTGCCTTCAAGTCCAAAGTACTGCAGAGCCACACGGTTTAATATTAGAAGATTGCATCAATCATAATTTAAATTCCTTATGGTGATTTAAGGATTTTCTTTGAATAAGATTTGGGGCAACTGTACTTGTCTTTTAAAAATCAGTTAAAAATATACTGTTCTGTAGAACTTCTTTTCCAGTCCTAAGGTAACAGTAGAGGGTTGTATCATTCAGGCAATACTCTAGGAGTATCCAACCTTGGCAACTTTAAGATTTGTGGACTTCGCCTCTCAGAATTCCCCAGCCAGCCATGTGATCCTGCAGCCCATTGTGATTCCAATACATCTGAAGACAAAATTGATGTCTTTATCAATGCAGTCTAGCGAAGTGTGCTAGGCTTATCTAGGAAAGAGATCTAATTAAATCTAGTTATCATTTTATTTCCCATATTGATGCACAAAGATCTGGATTCATAGTTCTTGTTCAAAGATTTTTGCACAAGATCCATCTGGTGCAAAGGTTGCATCTGATTGGGAGGCCATCTGGTCCTCCCACACCCTAGTGGCCTTGTAGCTGGACTACCGTAATGCATCCTACACAGGGTCTCCCTGGAAGACACTTGGAAAACACAGCTGGTCCAGAATGCAGCAGCGTGCATAGTCACAAGCATGGATACTCTTGTCACCACTGCTGCCAACAGATTTCATAGGGTTACTTTTTCCCCCTAATCATATTTTTATCCCTCCTGTGCACATGATCATGTATACCTGATACATTAATATTTAATAAGATTAATAGGGACTTCCATTTAAAGCAGAGGTCCCCAACCTTTTGAGCACCAGGGACCGGTTCTGTGGAGAGGTTTTTCTGCGGACTGGAGGGGGCGTGGTTTCATATACTGCCTGCATCCCATGGATGGGGCTTTGCTTGTTTGCATGGCCATGGCTCGGTGCTAGTTGAAGGATCGGGGACCCCTGTTTTAAAGGGAGGGCCTCCTCTAAAATTGTTGTTTTTGAGGCAGAACTAATACGAAACAAATAGAAATAAAACTCCTTTGTAATCCTCATAGAAATTCTGTGGCATAGGGGAGGATGCGAGATAAATTGGATGTGTATGTGTGTGTTTTTTGGCATTTTTTACAGCAACATGGATGGCAAATGTTGCAAACCATTGAACCCACCTTCAATCAAGCCAGCTGTCAATGCTGCTAACACTGGATGTTCTTGCTTTGATGTTAGCAGCATTGACACCAGTTTTTCCCAGGTGTTTACAAGGCTTGAGACAACTATTTTATTTCATTAAGCCTCTCCCATACAAAAAAGCAGAGCGGTGTATTTCAGTTCTAACGTTGTGTTGGTATCATCAGCCAAGATCTTAGTCCCCTCCTGGAACAGTGCCCAGCATGACTCCTAAGCCAAACAAAGTTCCTGTTTGGATAAGCCCAAGGACCACAGAGAGCAACTGAGCGAGTTTAGTTCTTTATTTGTTTACATCACAACAGAAAAAATCCTGCCAGCCTAAACCCTTACTACTCTCACTCTAATGGATACTGTGACAGATTTTAGGGAGTGCCTATCCTTACTCTCTTCTTCTGTCTCCAGCCCTGAACTCCAACCTTGGCTCATTTCCTACCACCACCACCACCACTTTCTGGAATGGGCTCCCCTCCTCCTTCCTGAGAAATTGCCAGTTCACTGTAGTCCCTTGCACTCGGTCCCTCTCCACGGGCATCCTCTTGCACAGTTCCCCAACACTGATGTGGATATTTCTGCTTAAACAGAGTGTCTGACTGGTCCAGCAATAACAGAACGATGTCACTCCTATTTTCTTTGATTTTTATGGAGCTCAACATTGCCTATTTATTTAATAAGAAAATGTATATGGCTGTCCAACTCACTCAGTGACTCGGGTCACTTGCAGACATAAACCTCCAACATGCCCCCACTGCCCCCCGGAAACAACAATCACACCAAACACTTGATGGGCTCGATGTCACTCTGGGGGACCCAGGCCTATTGGCAACACCGTGTCTTCAGGACCTTTTGCAAGAGTGTCAAAGTGGAGGCCAATCTTATTTCTGCAGGGATGATGTTCCACAGGAAAGGAGCCAGCATGGAGAAGGCCCTTCTTCTTAGTCTCGCCAATGGGCCTCCTTAATAGAGGGGACCTATAACATGCCCTGCCTCCCCACTCTGATGGGTTGGGTAAATATAATTGGAAAAACATGGTTCTTCAAATAACCTCGACTGTTCATTTGTTTTGTTTTAAAATATATTTTTTATTTTAGTTCACTTACCCCTGACAAGGTATTTGTGAAAAACCCTCAGAGTATCAAAAAATAAAAAAAAATTGTAATGTTGAAAACTATGTAACATGTGGTAAATGTGATCCGTAGGGACATGGCTTCTGGAACAGAGCAGCAGCAATAATGAATGTCTGTGAGGTTGACCCAAACTCGGCACCTGGGTTATCTCTCAGTACTTGCGAATGGGGGTGGGGAACATCAGTGCCTGCCTCTTCCTCCCCACCCCTGCCCTGGGTAAAGAAAAGGAAGGACACTTGCTTCAAAATTACTGGAATTTTATTTGCCTCAGGCTTATGACTTGCAACCAAAGACATTGTGCAAAGAAAGCAAAGATTAAGTACACTTTGAGGAAAGGTAACAAACCATAAATGGTAGCACAAAAGAATCCGATGAAAAAAGCCATTCATTATACTATAATCGCAATATTTAACAGCATTTTAAATCCAAATTTTTATAATTGGGACAAAAAAGAGGGGAGGGGGGGAAAGTAAAGTTTACAGTAGACATAAATTTCATGTATACAGTTCAAAAAGCATTTTTATTTCCCAAGAGATCATGGAGCATAAACTGAAGCAACAAATGGTATAGGATGGGCGAGAGACTAGCTACTGTACATTTAGAAGCTTTTAAACAAAACTGCATATTTAGCACAATGTAAAACAGATACGGAACTAATAAAATGTGGAAAATTGCCTGATGAAAAATAAAATCACCAGTTGCTTTTAATGGCTCCTGGTTAGCAATGCTACAAAAGACTTTTTTAAAAAAATGTTCTTGATGCCAATGGAGAGCATCTAATCAAATATCGAACCCAGGAATTGTCAAACCATTAGTTAGCTAAATCCAACCCATAGAAATATACTATACTATCCACCCATGTTTTTCCCATCAAAAGGGTTTTGTTTTGTTTTTCCTTTGAGGCCTTTTTGGTCACAGTATGTTACATTTTTTTTTACACCATGAAATATGTTTGTCTGGTACTAACCCTAAAGTTAATTTATAGATGATATGAATACAGAAGCACCCCCAATGCCTATCTGATCAAATGAATTCACTGGGTGTAAACCGAGAGAAGAAATTTTGTCTTTACGAATATTCAACTGTGTGGATCACTCGTCGTCACTTCCACTTGCTTCTGACTGGTCCTAAATGGAAGAGGTACAGAGATAAAGTTAGAATATTCTCAAAATAAAAAATGAGTAAAGGAATGGCAACAAAAAAACCAAGATGGGGCTTCCGGTTTGCACGCACGGCGCTTTTGGACGTGCAGAGAGCGCTCCCTCTCTGCTGTCTGATCTTTCTTCATTGGAGGACCCTGAAAAGGGTCAAAAGTCACCCTGGAGGGCAAGGAGGCCCTCCTGTGATTGTGGAAGGGCGGCAGCCCTCTGCTTGAATCTGGAGCAGCTCCTTTTGGCCCGAAGAAGAAGAGACCAGCCATCAACATGGCCGATCATTAAGCCGTTCCCTGCCAAAAGCAAAAGCACCATCTAGCACAACAAAGCAATCTGGAGGACTTGGGTGAGACCTTTCCTTTCTTATCCCCCTAACTGCCTGCCTGTGGGACTTTTCTGAAAATTTTCTCCCCCGCTTTTTTGAAAAAACAGCTTTTGTATACTTGGGGGAATAACATTTTAAGCCTTAAAACGAAGAAAGAAAAAAAAACACCATCTGATTAAGCAAAAAAACTAAGCAATCTCATTCCTACCTATTAAAAAGTTCATATTTTTGTGGGGATCTACTACCCTATTTTCTGTTTAAGATGTGAACTAAGGAAAAAGAATGGACTAATTATATAAAAGCTTTATATTAATTTGAAAAAAAAGCATTTTACAACTTATTCTATATGCTACTGATGACATCCTGTGGCCAAACCTGGAATTGCAAGTAAACCTTTTGCTTATTCTGACAGCTGACTGAATAACAGAGTTGTCCTTGATATTATCTTCAAAGACAACTGTGGAAACACCTAGCACTGAAAACAACTTTTAGGAGCATTGGAGGTAGAAAATTACTGACTTCTATTAAAATAGCCTCCATGGAAAACTTAGCTGTAAACACTAACAAAATGGATGACTATATCCCACCACTTAACTACAAATTGATATTGGACACAATCTTGGCTATAACTGAGCAAATTAAAGCCAAATTGCATGATAAACCTGACAACTCAAAGCCACCAGACCAAACTTTGACCTTAAATAATGAACTGACAACCCAAAAACAAATAGAACTGGAAATTAACACTGAAATAGGAGACTTCAAAGAGCAACAAACACAGCCTACAGAGAACTTTGAAGTCCAAACTCCAACTTTAACTACAAAACTTATAGTTCAAAAAACAACAACACCTGAAGAAAGCAACATTAAGAGCGAAGATATCAAAGGCCTTAAAATACAGTATGTTGAGGATTCAGCTAATCAAACGATAACATTAGCTACTACTTTCTACCTAACCCAGATGGAAGTGGAACAAGAATTACATCAAACATCAAAAACTGAGCTATTAAAGCAATATTTCAATGATTATAAAGGGGACACCAGCTTGGCAAAACTGTCATTTGGATGGTCTCCGTGGATTCAAATAAGAGGTGGAGGAAGAAAGGGAGATACATTTGAGAATTTAAAGACACTAAGATGGAAGCCTGATTGGCACAAAAGGAAGGTTAGATTTAAAGATTTAGACTTGTCTTTTTTGGGATTTGTAAGGACAGAACTTAAAAAAATATTTTTCGATGGACTAAGAGGAATCTTAAAAAAATATAAACTGATTTCATATTTAGATTTAGATTTTTAAAGGAAAACAAAATTAAGCTTTTAAAATAAAACTTTGAATTATACTATAGAAGTTAGAATCTTATAAGATAGTATTTTAATAAGTGTTGAATGGTTAAGACAAAAAATCTTTTCTAACAATTGGTGATTTGTTAAGATGAAAACTAGAAGTTACTGTTATAAGAATGATTTGTAATGAACAATGTAAGTTTTGTAGACAAGAGAATTATTCTTTACTGAAATAGGGAATTGTAGGTTACCCAAAAAGTAAGCTTTCTTCTGTATATTATAGGCCACTTTAGAGTATTTTATTGCAATTAGGTAAAACTTAAAAACAGGATTTTGATATGTATTAGTCTAATTACATTGAAAACTTTCTTAATTGATTAGGTCATATCTAGATATGTACTAACTTGATCACTTATGTGAAAACTAAGGGAATCAGAGAGGGAATCTTTATTGATGCAACCTGAACTATTTACAAACGACTTGTTATTTGTTACTTTTCACTACTCAACCACCATATTGCTTCACAAATACATGTATATGTAAATATTGAAAAACAAGTAAAACTTGAATAATAATAATAATAATAATAAAACAAGATGGAAATCTAGAACTAACTGGGCATGCAGGTTCTGCTGAACTAAATGTATTTTAACTCCTTCAGAAGAATTTCATTAGGTCCTTAAAAGTGCCTCAAGCCAGTTTTGGGAGCAGCTGAAGGCTATATGTACATGCCACCAAGCCTGTGGTTAAACCACACACAAACGTACGCTCAGGCTTTCAAACAGGAATGTGAAGAAGATTATACCTGGCACTGTCATGACTTACAAAGTTACTGGATTTCTTCTCTCAAGAAAGTTCACTGTGAGGGTAATGGATGTAGCTGATCTGTAAGAAGGAATCTTATTTCTGTTAGTGATTGGAGGATTCAAGAAGCACTGTAACTGCAGGATTCAGAGCAGGGGCTGCCACTCCACCTCCACCTTTCAAACAGCCTGTCTCGCAACACAGGAGTGGGCTGAACATAAAATGGGACCTCTAGTGGAGCACCGAATATTCATGGCTCCCATTCATTAACAGCAACAAAACCGTTTGATTTCCTTTCCCCTTAGAAAGCGGGATGCCAACACAGAATCAATGTTTTCAGTTCTAGAATTGAACATAAATCTCTGGCTTGAGCTTGTATTTAACGGTAACCTGATTTCTTAATTCTAAAATATGACATACTGTATATATGTTGGTGTACCTTAGAATAAATTAATTAGATTTAGAAGATGCTTGACTCCAATTCTGTGCGACATACACTAGTAATCTAGTAAAGTATAGTTAAAATATAACCTCCCACTCACGTCTATTTCTTACATCAGTGAATTCTTAATACTTAGCTTTTGCACTGACTGAGATTAGAGAGCTACTTTATGTAAACTCAAGGCTTGGTCATACTCCATGGGATTTTTGAAAAATGCATTGAGATATAATCCCCAGAGTGATTTGCTATGGGCTTGAGAACTACAATCTATTTTGATGTTCAGTGATGTTCATATCACTTTTGATATTTTGTCTGAATATGCCGTAAATAAATGCATGGAAAGCAGACTGCAAACTTCACCGCTGATTTCTTTTAAAAAATTTCAGTCTCCTCCGTAATATTAACATGCAAAGTTTAGTAAGTGTAAAAACTGTGATAGCAGTGAATAGTAAAGAAAAAGAAACGGAAAAGGAAAAGAAAAGAAATCAGTGGTCCAATAAGGCCATACTTACATTTTCATCTTGATCCTCATCAGTATCATCATCGCTGACAACCGGTTTGGCTTTGACCCGAACCTGGCGTTTTTTGCCTTTCCCTTTATCTCGGTTTTTATCCTCTTTTTTGTTTAGCTTAATTTTCACTTTCACAGATTTTGCTGAGAAAGCAGAAAAACTGTTGAGAACCTGAATGCCAAAATCGATACCCTACAAGCAAACATGTATGTCCCACTCTGACCTATAGATTTACAACAACCACAGCTAAGCCATAAAAATGTATTACTTAGCCTGAAGTAATCTGAATGGTTAAGAACCCTTATTTTATTGTTATCTTACTGGCCCAAGTGGAACGTTCTCTAGTTACGTCTTGAATGGCGAAGGCGGTCAGTTTGCCAAAAAAAAAAAAAAAAAAGTCAGACTGTATTTGTTCCGGCTTTTGAATGAAAGACTTACATTCGGATTCTGACTCGTCTTCCTCATCTTCTTCTTCCTCGTTGCTGTCTTCCTCACTTTCATCTTCTTTCGCAAGCTTCTGCCGTGCACTTTTGAAGACTGACTGAAGAACAATGGAATCCTCATAGATCTGGAGCATGAAAGCAAATGTGTGTCAGAAATGCAAGCTGCGCTTCATCAAATATCCACAGCATGGAAGGTTATTTTCTATTCAAACCCACCGAGAGCATGGCCTCTTCTCTGCCTGAACAAGATATCGTTCTTGTTACATGCATTTTATAGGAAATAGCAGTGTTAATTTTTTATGCACTAAATTAAGTGAGCTTCCATATTATATTGCTTTTCACATTTCCAAACCTATTTTTCCAAACCTAAATTATTCAATCGTGCAGTACTAATGCTATTAAAAGCCTTCCATGAAAAGCTCTAATTAAGATTTAGATTATAGTCTAACTGTATACTCAAGATAAAATAAGTGCACTGCTTGGGGGCTAATTATGGCAGAAAACTAAAATGGCGCATATTTGCTGGTAACAGAATCTTTATGATATAAACTGTAAGTATCTGAAGTGCTCAGCCACATTTACTGTAAGAGGTTATAAAGGACTGCAGTATCCTAACTCAAGTTCTGCTCTTTGTCTTATCCATCAAGAGCCTGAATCACTGTTAAGATTTGTCTCTCTCTAATGATTTCAACCTAGTTAATGCTAACTGGTGGCTGGGGAATTCTGGGAATTAAAGTCCACAGATCTTAAAGTTGCCAATATTGGACACCCCCGATCTAGGCCATGACACAAGGGGGAAAATGATTTAATGCACAGAATCAGTGGGGCTAGAGGAAACAAGCACTCAGTCTTACAATCAGTTCCTGATCTTTCAAATTTTGCAAAGGAATTTTTTTTATTTTACTTTATCAGCTCATATCACTAAGTGACTTGAAGATCATCTTTAAAAAAAACCCCAAAAACTCCTAAGTTTTGATACAGGTAAGTGCATTATATTAATTTTTTTTATAACTGCATTTACAAAAAAAAAGCTTTGAAACTTAATCTTTCTTCTGAAATGAACTGGTACTATTGCAAGTCATGATTAATGAGATCACAATAACTCAAAGCCATTTTATAGCTATGAAGACATCTAACTTCCATTTCAGATGATAACAGCTAATAGGTGTAAACTAGATGGTTCAGTAGCCAAGAAATTAAAAGACGCTTGCTCCTTGGGAGGAAAGCCATGGCAAATCTAGACAGCACACTAAAAAGCAGACATCACCCTGTCAACAAAAGTACGTATAGTCAAGGCTATGGTCTTCCCAGTTGCAATGTATGGCTGTGAAAGCTGGACCATAAAAAAGGCTGAGCGCCAAAGAATTGAAACCTTTGAACTATGGTGCTGGAGAAGACTCCTGCGAGTTCCTTGGACTGCAAGGTGATCAAACCGGTCAGTCCTAGAGGAGATCAACCCTGACTGCTCTTTAGAAGGCCAGATCCTGAAGCTAAAACTCAAATACTTTGGCCACCTAATGAGAAGGAAGGACTCACTGGAGAAGAGCCTAATGCTGGGAAAGATTGAGGGCAATAGAAGGGGACGACAGAGAATGAGGTGGCTGGATGGAATCACTGAAGCAGTAGGCGTGAGCTTAAATGGACTCCAGAAGATGGTAGAGGACAGGAAGGCCTGGAGGAACATTGTCCATAGGGTTGCGATGGGTCGGACACGACTTCGCAACTAACAACAACAGATGGTTTATTGCTTTTAAAACTAGTTTGGGGTTCTTGATACTTTCTAGGCTTCCTTGTGTAATAAAACGTGCAAGGTATAGTGCTAAGACTATAGAGTATTCATTGGGAGTGATATAGTGTCCCCCCACTGTCAATGGCACTGGACAAAAGTCTTTGATGACTGTAAGATTTATAAGATTTCTCTTTGGAATTCAGCGTTATTCCCAAAGAAAAGCAATGTTCAGAGCTGGCTATTCTAAATATCCCTCTGGTATGCATGTTGGGTAGTTGCATATAAAACAGTGCTCCAGGGATTATCAAACTGGTAACTTCAAGGGATAATTTGCTGTTTTCTGAAAATAAATCTTCCAAAAGTGTTCATTGTGTCCTGGTGTTGAGAACTCTTGTAACTCTCCAGTAATCCAAGTTAAATTACATCCTTAAATTTAAAAAACCAAAAAAAAAAAAACACACCAAACTTTCCACTATAATTCAAATAATTAAAAGGAACAAATCATTCCCTTCCACACTGTTTTTTCAACTAAACAGAAGCAAGGTATGAGGTGGTTGATTTGGGGGAAACTGGGGGCTTTTATCAACATCCTGTTCTAATTATGCCAGAGGATAAATGCAAAATGAAAACAGCATGCATGTATATGCAGTTCTCAGCCCTGCCAGCCTTAAATTCCCCCTTAACCTTCTCTATCCTCTAGGCTTGTGTCCTCTTCCTGGCATCGTGTGCTCAACAGAAAGCAACTGATCATCTGCAATGCAACTTCACAAGGATTCTGAGGCCTTCTAAAACCTTGTGAGAAGGCCCTGACCTTCATTCTACAAATTGTATGTGCCATTCTTGTGATGTTTCGGGAAAGACTTGTGGAAAGTTCCAAGGCCTTAGAAGCCTTATTTGGAGAACTGCAAAAACAGCCTTGGGAAGATTTGTGGTGGGCAACAGCTGCCTCGCCTAGGACCAGGTCTTGCCTTGTCAGCAGTGGGAGAAAGATGGCAAAGGTTAACTGACTGTATGACTGTAGCCTATAAAATACAGGGTGGCAGAGGCTTTGTGTTAGGACAACTGATTGTGACAGGGGCCATGGCAGCCGGCTGAGTCTGCTGAAGGCCCCTGCTGCCACTGAGGAATGCCACTGTGCAGTGGCCAAAAGGACAGAGATGGGGAGAGTCGAAGTATCCCTGCAGCTATAAGTGCAGATGAGTTGCCCAGCCTTCAATTTTGATTGGACACTACAATGGTTGTAACTTTAGGGACTGGGCATAAATACCATTCATTCAGCACACTGTAACTTTGAACAGCTGCTGAATGAAATGGCCGTTAAGTGAAGACTACCTCTAAGTTGAACAGAAAAAAAAGATTTAAAATGATTTTATATAAAATTATTATACACAATATAGACCTAAGATAAAATTTTCATTGACAGTATTTCCTAATCCCGTGCCCACTAAGAAGCAGAGCACGACACCCGGCACCTTCAAGTGTGCTGATTTCAGTTCCCACTAAGTATTGGGAGTTGAAATTCCAAATGGAAAGACCCAGATTGGGGCAGGGAGCCACACTGTAACACAGCATTCAATGCAAACACATACATCAATGGTCTTAGAATGAGAAATCATTTGAATCAGACCTGTGATCCTTCTAAGTTAAAGGTCTGGGCATTGTGACACAACAACATCACATCCTTCTCCAAGTCACTGAGACTCCGATATTTATGATTACGAATTCTTTCCTAGAAAGAATAGATTTTTAAAAAGAAAGGGCAGAGAAAAATATTGAAAGGGGGAAATCACATATAAAATTAATTAACAACATAACTCAGAATAAAACAATTAAATTGTTCTAAACAATTTAAGCATTGGATTCTGTCAATTAATTAAACAGCACAAACCTAGCAGCCCATATTCAGAAAAATCCAAAACTCTTCATATATTTGATGAAGAACAGAAAACAATACTGAATGAAAAGAAGAATTAAAAATGATACTTCAAGAAGCTATGTGTCTAATCCAGGTAAAAATTTATAGGTGCCAGAAAAATAAAAATACTAGAGGCTTTAGTGGTGCATATCCCATTGATGTATCTAAAACTGCTATGGACTGCAAGGAATTTAATAACCTTATAGTGAACAATATTTATGTTGTTATTCTTTACATAAACATCACAATAAGAGAAAGTACAACATTCAAATTCATTAAAACTGGATGTAGTTATGATGAAATCCATGGGTTAAATGTAACATTTATTCCATCAGCAAGACCTGTATCTGAGTTTTGTTGATTATTTTCCTCCCTCTCACGCACTTGAACTATACAAGTACTACCTCCCTTCTGATTCTAAAAGGTCTCTCCGATTACAGAGTAAATTTTGGGGGCTTCTTAGGAATGGGGGATAAACCAATGAAGATAACACCACTTTCTTTTGTCAGTGGAATTTTTCTGATTGAGTAGAAGCCTCAGAAGGAGGAAGGGACCATCTGCTTCCCGGGAAGTCTTGTGCTGGATACCATGTTTGAGATAGCTGAAATATTCTCCTTGTTTTATGCTCCATCATGCATCTCAATAAAGTTTTTTAAATAAAAAAAACTTTAGATTTTTTTTATTAACAACCTGGCCATTTTTAAAAATCAAACTTCTAGAGTTTGTGCAGATGCTGTGAGGCACAAATGTCCAGACCCATGCAAGTAGAGTTCAAGCTATCTACTTTATTGTTCTCTACCTATATATAGTACAGGACTTTCCCCAGACTGGCAGCTTTCACCTGGGAAAGACCAGATAAGGCTTTAAGGCATTCGGTGGTGGCATGTCAGACCTCTTGTATCAATCAATCAATCTTTACTATGGTCAAAGGTCAGCAAATAAAACATTAAAACAATAATAATAATAATAGTAAAAATAAATAAATAAATAAATAAATAAATAAATAAATAAATAAATAAATAAATAAATGACAAACAAAATAACAAATTGCAATTGGTGGTGGATTAACAGTGGGCAGTTAAAATTCGCCTAATTTCACGTACAGCATAGCAGAATTTGGCCACATTCTGAGAAACTACTTCATACTGATCTGATTCCTTGTTGGAGCCCTGCTCCCATCTGTGATGGCTGGTCTCCAATAGATGCCTTCAACAACTTGTTAGGCTATGTTTTAAATAACTTATTCACAATTTAATATTACATGCAAAGATTGATAGCAAGCAATACTTTTTAGGCTCACTGTATGCAAATATTTACAGAATAATTTTAATTAATGTCAGAAACACATTCAAATGCAATCAAAATTATACTGACCTTAATTTTTTTGAAGTCCACTGGTTTTCTAATTAACTCATAATATTCTGGATATTCTTTTCGAGAAGGCAGCTGAATGAAGACTTCACTTAACTGCCGTCCTGAACTGTAGAAAGGAAGGAAACAAAACATTATTACAGACGAGAAGTAACGCATCGATTCTGTTCTCCATGGGCATTCTTAGACCGTGTCCTAATAGGGATGAGAGCCAAGGCAAATACTGGGAATTTAAACTACTAGGGCCCCATTCAAAAATAATTTTCCCTGGGAAATTGCCAGATTTGGCATTTAGTATGCAAAATATCTTTTAAAAAACATTTCTAATGCTGTTATCGTTAAAAAAAGATCCTGCTGTTTGGCATTTCAGAAGCATGGTAGCTTTTCTGTCACAATATTCATAACTTACCTCATGGATTTGTATCTCAGCAGAAACAAATAATCATTTTTAATATCTGAAGTCACATCCAAACTATCCAGAAGCTGAGGTTTTAATGAATTCCAATGCAAGTGCAGCACAGCTGTACATCTTTATTATTTTGGCAACAGGATGTAACTGCAGACTACAGTGCCAGTCTGGGATATTTTATCTGCAATTCCTTTGCTTATTTACATAACATGCTTTGCCAATAAGCCAGATCTGTGCATGAAACAATCGTAGTCTAACTATTCCTAATGAGGTGAATTTGGGACAGTCTTAATTCATTCGAGTTTTGAACTTCAATAAAAAAATACCATGGGAAAACTACTACAACAGCCAAGACTGATGCAGAGGAGATAGAATCAGCTGGGGGTTTATAGAGAGAGAAAGGCACTTTCTATTATGGTGTTACTTTGTGAGCTCTTCATGCTTGCTAAAAAGGGAATTCTAGTAACCAGTTTGCTTTAAAAGACAAGGGAAAAAAGGATGGTTCTTGTATTTTAATGTTCAAGAAATGTATTATCAATGTAATTCTTTTGCAAGGAGAAACCTGCATTTGCCATAGGCTAGCTTTGTTTAATAATATTTTCAAAAGCACTGAATAAAGGTATTTTCCCAAAGATACATTAGTGCCTTGCTTACTGTGTGTTCTTACACCAGCATCAGAATATTGAATTATGTCCCTAGTGGGGGGGGGAGAAACCCATCCATTGATTTCTATGCTTGACAAAAAGCATTTTGTATCTGTCTTTGTGTGTAAATGTATATAAAGGTTGAAAAATATAAATATATTAGGCATTCTTCTAAGAAGAAAAATGTAATGGCTGCAATCAAGGCTATGCTATGCAAATGATGATTAATATATAGACTAATCCTATTTTAATATGTACATTTCTGTTTCAAATAACATCTTTTAGACACACACATGCGTACATGAAAGAGGGAGAGAGATCTACCAAACATAAAAATCATGTTCACTATTTCTTTCGGTTGCTTAGCAACTACCAGATTATATGGTGAAGAGCAATAGGACCCGCATAAATTAATGGATTGTACAGAAATATGAGTGGCATTTCAGTGTTATTGCAGTGGATCCCACTATGTTTCCATACAAATAAGCAAACAAATAAAGACTGTAACTTATATATTTATGTGTATACACTATACAAGTGTCTTGCCACAAGGCAACTCTCTTATTTCAAAAGTACCCTATGGGATAAACAGGAATAAATTTGAAGTTAAAATGTAGATGTACTCAAAAGGCCCTATATTTTTTTAATTGAAAAATACGGCAGCATTCCATTATTAATAATTCAGTATCAGTATTAGTATCAGGCTCAGTGGGTTAGGACGCTGAGCTTGTCGATCAGAAGATCGGCAGTTTGGCGGGTCGAATCCCGAGTGCCGCGTAGCAGAGTGAGCGCCTGTTACTCGTCCCAGCTTCTGCCAACCTAGCAGTTCTAAAGCACGTAAAAATGCAAGTAGAAAAATAGGGACCACTATGGTGGGAAGGTAACAGCGTTCCGTGCGCCTTTGGCGCCTAGTCATGCCGGCCACATGACCACGGAGACGTCCTCGGACAAGCACTGGCTCTTCGGCTTTGAAACGGAGATGAGCACCGGCCCCTAGAGTCGGAAACGACTAGCACGCATGTGCGGGGGAACCTTTACCTTTATCAATTCAACATTTAAAAGAAACGTATACAAATAAACACGAAGTATTTATAGTTTTGCAGAGATTAGTTCCATAGCACTATCTCGATACAGGTAGCCCCCAACTTACAACAGTTCATTTAGTGACCGTTAGAAGTTAGAATGGCACTGAAAAAGGTAACCTATGTCATTTTTCATACTTATGACTGTTGCACAATCCCCATAGTCACGTGATCAAATTTCAGATGCTTGGCAACGGGTTCATATTTATGATGGCTGCAGTGTCCCAGGATATGTGATCCCCTTTTGCGACCGTCTGCCAAGCAAAGTCAATGGGGGAAACAGATTGACCTAACAGCCATTTTACTAATCGAACAACTGCAGTGATTCACTTAACAACAGTGACAAGAAAGGTCGTAAAATGGGGAAAAAAGTCAACAAATGTCTCACTTAGCAACAGAACCTTTGGGCTCAACTGTGGTTGTAAATCAAGGATTACAGGTACCTCATCAAAGACCAATTTTCAGTTTATACTACAGTGATATTGAATGATATGCTCAATATTATTAATAATGATCAATGCATCAATAACTTTCTAGGTTTGTACAGAACTGGCAATGAGCAAGTGTAAAAACAAAATTCTGAAGCAAAGTATGAATCTAAAGATGCACATTTATTATCTCCTAAGTTCAACAAAGGGACGGCTTTAACAAGTGGCATATCCCCCTGAGATTTGAGGATTCTCGAAACTGGGTCTTTCTCCATTTTCTTAATACATGCCAAGATGTGGAATAACTGTCCACAAAGGTATCCTCAGTCTGGAATTAAGTGAATTCCTAAGCAAACCCATCAAAATCAATCAACATATGTCAACAATTAGGGAGAGTAACTGTCAGCATGGGATACCTAAACACAGAGAATAGACAGAATATTTAAATACAAAACAAACACGAACACTTAGGAACCACCTGATTCTGCAATCTCTAGAAAAAGTAGAGAGAGAAAAAAAATGGAAATATTTTTTACTGTTATGAACAAACCCATATGGATCTAAGCTATTAAGATAGAAAAAATATTTTACTAAGTAACAACTTACTGCATGATCTGTCCTTATTAATGTAATTATGGTATTGCAAAGTTATTTTCCTCATGAGACAGTTCAAGCGTATATGAGTAATCATAAAAAAATCCTACTTTTAGAACTATATATATTTGATCATTTTTGTTTCACAATCTTCTAACCACAATTTGAAAGGCAAAGGCATACAGAGGCCTGAATTTTACAGTCGATGGATACAGAACAGGGATCTTTTGTATCTTATTCCTAGGAAATGCATGCTTAACAAAGCATTAAATGCAGCGAAGTGTGAGATGCAATCAGGCACCATTAATTCCAATGGACATCCCATAATAAAAAGGAATGCTTTGATGTATGAAATGTGACCTACTCACTGTGCTAAGAGTGGAATGAGAAAAAAGAAATGGGGAAAGGTCGATCCCTATCTTGGTGACTTGGCTTTAGCCTGGAATTTAGTTTATAAAGACAGTATTTTTGTTCAAAACGTTGTGACGTGTCCTCTTTAAAGCACTTGTGAATAGTCACCCACTCACCACAGCCAATTTGCCACAGTCAACTCACCACAGCCATCTCACCATGTAACAACAGGGCCATTCAACAATTCAATTTATTTATTTAAAATAATTTTAAAAATATTTTAATTTTTGTCATTCACATTTCATTTTGTCCCTTCTTTGGCATCCTTTCTTTAATGGTTCTATTTGACAATTTCTTCGATATTAGTGTAACTTGTCCTGCAGTGAGTTGTCCTGTGACGAGTTGGCTATGGCGAGTTGTCTTGTGGCGAGCTGGCTGTGGCAAATTGGCTGCAGCAAGTTGGTTGCTGCAAGATGGCTGTGGCGAGTTATCTTAGACCCTATGCACCATGTCTGAGCAACTGCTTGAAAGTGACAGTTTATGGGACTTGCAAGGCTGAATATTTTTTTTTCTGTGATATCTCAACCTTTATGGGCTGTTAGGCTTTTAAATGGGACATAATCTTATGCAGAATTGACTTGGGAGGCCGGTGTGTGGTGTAGTGGGTTCACATGGTGTGGTGGGATGGAGGGTTTGTTATCACTGTGTGTTGGGGGGAGAGAGCACAGGGGGAGGCTCAGCTAATCTCAATGTACACATGTTGTACTTTGACAATAAAGGTTTATTATTATTATTATTATTATTATTATTATTATTATTATTATTATTATTATTATTATTATTATTATTTTACTGGGCACAATGACAACAACTAAGTCATCCCCTTACTGCTTAAGTTAAGTTACTGCTTAACTCATGTACTTGAATACTTTCTAGATTTGAACTGAATTATTGGCTGGCAGGTAGGCAATTTTACAAAGTTTCTAAACCACAATGAGATTATTTCCCTTTGAGAATTTGGGCTGTGTGCACACATGCCTCTGCAAAGGAAGATTAAGAAGAAAAAGTGTTATGTGGCTGTATTCAGCGGTGGGATTCAAATATGTGAACAACCGGTTCTCTGTGTGGATGCCGCTTCAGGAAGTCCATTCTGGGCCTGGGCAACAAAAAATTAGTTACCAGTGCTGCCAAAGTGGTGTGGATTGGCTGAATCCCACCACTGGCTGTATTGCCTGAAAAACTCTCTTTCCCCATGTCTATGGAGATTCTCAGTCACCAAGGTCATGGTTGTTTCAAAAGGCAGCTGGACTTTGTTTTTCCTTGAAGATGTTTCGCTTCTCATCCAAGAAGTTAGTAAGAACAGAAGAAGCTTCTTGGATGAGAAGTGAAACATCTTCAAGGAAAAACAAAGTCCAGCTGCCTTTTGAAAAAGCACCTTTGGGTCTCTTCCTCCCCCCTCCCCCCGTTTAATATGGTTTTATATCATTCACTATATCTCTTCATACCACTTCTAGCGAACCACCCTTGTTTGCACCACATCAGTAAAGTGATTCATTCATTTCCTACTTTAGCTTATCACCTCTTTCTCTTCAAGGATCTCATAAAAGTTCATCCACCCACCTCTTTCTCAGACTTCTCCTTCCTCTTGACCTGTTCACTCTTTGTGTATTTGATTTGCAATGTCATTCACTCACTTCAATAAACTTCTTTTGTACTGTTGTTCAGTTTTATACTTGATCCACATTCATTCAGCCCTCATCTGTTCTTTATCCTATTTCTTCTCCCTTTACCACATAGGCTTCTGGAGTACTCCACTGCAACTGTATTCATATTTGTATTTCTCACAACACACACAACTCTCACTTCTAGAAACACTCTCACATAACGTGCAGATGAGCAGAATCAGGCTGATATGCCTGGTTGTGTTCTCTTCTTATAAAGTCATTCCTTACTAGAGATTACACATATAATATATTTCTATTAGTGTTTATATTTCTTAACATCTCTTCATTAATTCTCTGTTCTTTAATGAAAATTCTGCAAAGGGACACACATTCATCAACTTGCTCTTTGTTACCATTTATGTATAACTTATAATTGTTCACTTTATTTTTCCTATCAAACAGTACTGTATTATCTTGGTCTTTCATACAAGATATATGATTCTTATTGCATCATACAATCTAATTTAACATTTGCACATTATTTGGGTTCTCAGACAATAATACAACATCATCGGTATATAATGTATATGTATTTCTCCATTACCAACCAACATACTTTTAAGACAGCTGTTCCTTATAAATTTATACATACAGTCATGCTCGAAATTGTTGGCACCCCAGAAATTTTTCCAGAAAATCAAGTATTTCTCACAGAAAAGTATTGCAGGAACACATGTTTTGCTATACACAGGTTTATTCCCTTTGTGTGTATTGGAACACAACAAAAAAGGGAGGAAAAAAAGCAAATTGGACATAATGTCAAACAAAACTCCAAAAATGGGCCGGACAAAATTATTGGCACCCTTTCAAAATTGTGGGTAAACAAAATTGTTTCAAGCATGTGATGCTCCTTTAAACTCACCTGGGGCAAGTAACAGGTGTGGGCAATATAAAAATCACACCTGAAAGCAGATAAAAAGGTGAGAAGTTCACTTAGTCTTTGCATTGTGTGTCTGTGTGTGCCACACTAAGCGTGGAAAACAGAAAGAGGAGAAGAGAACTGTCTGAGGACTTGAGAACCAAAATTGTGGACAAATATCAACAATCTCAAGGTTACAAGTCCATCTCCAGAGATCTAGATTTGCCTTTGTCCACAGTGTGCAACATTATCAAGAGGTTTGCAACCCATGGCACTGTAGCGAATCTCCCTGGTCGTGGACAGAAGAGAAAAATTGATGAAAGGTTGCAATGCAGGATAGTCTGGATGGTGGATAAGCAGCCCCAAACAAGTTCCAAAGGAATGCAAGCTGTCCTGCAGGCTCAGGGAGCATCAGTGTCGGCGCAAACTATCCGTCGACATTTAAATGAAATGAAACGCTATGGCAGGAGACCCAGGAGGACCCCACTGCTGACACAGAGACATAAAAAAGCAAGATTACAGTTTGCTAAAATGTACTTGAGTAAGCCAAAATCCTTCTGGGAAAACGTCTTATGGACAGATGAGACCAAGATAGAGCTTTTTGGTAAAGCACATCATTCTACTGTTTACCGAAAATGAAATGAGGCCTACAAAGAAAAGAACACAGTACCTACAGTGAAATGTGGTGGAGGTTCAATGATGTTTTGGGGTTGTTTTGCTGCCTCTGGCACTGGGTGCCTTGAATGTGTGCAAGGCATCATGAAATCTGAGGATTACCAAAGGATTTTGGGTTGCACTGTAGAGCCCAGTGTCAGAAAGCTGGGTTTGCGTCCAAGATCTTGGGTCTTCCAGCAGGACAATGACCCCAAACATACGTCAAAAAGCACCCAGAAATGGATGGCAAGAAAGCGCTGGAGAGTTCTGAAGTGGCCAGCAATGAGTCCAGATCTGAATCCCATTGAACACCTGTGGAGAGATCTTAAAATTGCTGTTGGGAAAAGGCGCCCTTCCAATAAGAGAGACCTGGAGCAGTTTGCAAAGGAAGAGTGGTCCAAAATTACAGGTGAGAGGTGTAAGAAGCTTATTGATGGTTATAGGAAGCGACTGATTTCAGTTATTTTTTCCAAAGGGTGTGCAACCAAATATTAAGTTAAGGGTGCCAATAATTTTGTCCGGCCCATTTTTGGAGTTTTGTTTGACATTATGTCCAATTTGCTTTTTTTCCTCCCTTTTTTTGTTGTGTTCCAATACATACAAAGGGAATAAACCTGTGTATAGCAAAACATGTGTTCCTGCAATACTTTTCTGTGAGAAATACTTGATTTTCTGGAAAAATATCTGGGGTGCCAACAATTTCGAGCATGACTGTAAATACATTTAACAACCTTGTCTTACTAACTGCTCCCATTTGCTAGGCATTTCATCTATTTTTTAAGCATACTTTATTGCAACCATAGATTACTTATACATCCAGCAAGATTTTAAACAACAGTATTTTCCTAGGGCATTTAACAAACTAACCTCCCCATAGTCTTTCCATTTACTCTTCTTGATTTTCCCTCTGTATGGAGGAGCAAGCATTATTTCATTCATCAGGCATAAGAGAAATCTTCGTGCACACATTAACACGTTGTAAGTCATTCCATGACTTAATGTTTCTTCTGTTACACTAGCTATACCTGCAGCCTTGCCATTTTTGACAATCTCACATTTATAATTGCCTTTTTATAATTTTTTCTTGAACACTAGTATTTAAAGCATTGGCTTCATTTCTAGTCTTGAAATCACTATTGTTCTTATTATAAACCTCTACAACACTCTACCCAGCTTTCCCTCAGTTGTGTTTCATCACATTTATTTTTAATTCCATTCACTCTTCTGAAAACTCCTTCTTTAACCCTCTTCACCCACTTCCCAAACAACAGTTTATCTCCATCTCATGGCAAGTTCTTTTTTTTTGGGGGGGGGGGTTTCTCTTAACTGTTCCTTGCTCTTTTCAACCATATTCTTACATCCTCCTTTTCACAGCAGTCCCTCTTTTTTGTGTACTTTCCCCCCTCATCTACAGCCTATTTTCATTCCTCTTCAGTATAAAACATGTATTTCATATTTTCCATTAGTATAATTCCATAAGATTACTCTGTGGCTTTCGTAATAGAATTTTTTTTCCACTTTGTGACAAGCAGATTTCACACCCTATTTTCTTAGCTCCTTTTCTTTTGTGCTTTTTCTCCGACATTCACTCTTGACAGACTAAAAACTGATGTATCTCACATACAACATATTCCAACAAAATGAATATCCACGCAACTTTATCAAAAAGTCCCTGAGCACTCAACCCAACACAGCACAACCAACACAAACCCTAAAAAGAATTACACTGCCATACATCAAGAACTGTTGTGATTCAGGGTCAGCCTGTGGGTTCGGCAGTCGGGTCGGATGACTCAGATGAGGGGGAGGAGGGGGGTGTTGAAGAACTTGCTGATGATGGCTTTGAGGCTCCGCAGAGCCCCCAGCCAGGCCCCTCCTACCTGGTGGAGACCCAGCTGTGTGAGCCTAACAGTGTGGATGAAGATGACCCACAGCTGGCCCTGTTTAAGGATGCCCGACGCAGGAGGCAGTCAAGTAGGAGCAAGCAGAGAAAGGCTGTGTGGCTTCTCGGAAGGAGGCAAAGAGAGGCCACGCCCTGAACTCTTTATAAAGGGAATGTTTGGGGAGGGCTGGTTTGCTGAAAGCAACCGCTCCGTTAGTGTTTCAAAGCTCCTGTATCTTGGTATGTGTTTTGTTTGTTTTTGTAATAAATTTGGCAGACGTATTCCAGCCTCTTGCCGTTTATAAAGGGGTTGCCTTTTCCGCAAGGCCGGTAGCAGGCTGGTACAGAACAAGAACATATCAGAAACTACCAAGACTACTACTACAGCCACATGGAAGCAGCATTGCACATAAGCCAACTAAAGCCCTTCAAAACATCCTAGCAGACCAAAAGACCCAACAACCCCAGAAGAAAAAAACCAGGAGTCATCTGCAACACAGAGTGTAAAGGCTGCAACAACCGCTATGTAGGACAAACAGGCAGAAAACTGGCAGAATGCATCCACAAACGCCAACGAGCAGTCAAAAGACACGATGGAAATTCCTACATTTCACAACATATATGCAGATTTAACCATCGTTTCAGTTGGGAAAATGTGACCATCCTAGACCAGCCGAGTCCCAAAACACTAATTTCTAGAAGCGTGGCACAAATCAGCCATCAATAGACATATAGACTTTAATAACATCTATAGACTCTGCAAAACCAAGATCATGGCATCCGGCCCTCTCAATTTCTGGCAAATAGATGGGGAAGAAATGGAGGTAGTGACAGATTTTATTTTCTTGGGCTCCAAGATCACTGCAGATGGGGACTGCAGCCAAGAAATTAAAAGACACTTGCTCCTGGGGAGGAAAGCCATGGCAAATCTAGACAGCACACTAAAAAGCAGAGACATCACCCTGTCAACAAAAGTGCGTATAGTCAAGGCTATGGTCTTCCCAGTTGCAATGTATGGCTGTGAAAGTTGGACCATAAGAAAGGCTGAGCGCCAAAGAATTGAGACCTTTGAACTATGGTGCTGGAGAAGACTCCTGTGAGTCCCGTGGACTGCAAGGCGATCAAACCGGTCAGTCCCAGAGGAGATCAACCCCAACTACTCTTTAGAAGGCCAGATCCTGAAGTTGAAACTCAAATACTTTGGCCACCTAATGAGAAGGAAGGACTCACTGGAGAAGAGCCTAATGCTGGGAAAAGTTGAGGGCAAGAGAAGAAGGGAACGACAGAGAATGAGGTGGCCGCATGGAGTCACTTGAAGCAGTAGGCGTGAGCCCAAATGGACTCCAGAAGATGGTAGAGGACAGGAAGGCCTGGAGGAACGTTGTCCATGGGGTCGCGATGGGTTGGACACGACTTCGCAGCTAACAACAATAGACTCTGCAAATGAGACTATCACCCAGTCCAAAAAGGAACAAAAAGAACCAAGCACCTCTCCCCCAGCAATCAGCATCCAGTTCAGCATAGTTTAATTCCATGTGTTGTGAAATTAACTCCAAGGTTAACATCAGATGAACAATCAAGCAAACAATACCCCAGTCAAAAAAACTGCCAAAGAGCCAACAGTAAACAGACCAACCAAAGAATCTCTAAGGCCACACCCACCAGCAGACAGGCAAGCTGCTAGAATATAAACTGACAGCAAACCCCACTTACTAGAACTGATGCTGTTACCTAGTCTGGGTAATGAAATGTCTGCAAGAAAATAAGCAAGCTCAGAGAGCACCAAGGACCCTTCATTCCTCACATTTAAAACCTCCCATAGAGATTTCACTCATTCTCTAAACCTTTCACCATAAATAATCAAATCCATCATGCTTCCTTATTTATTTTCGTTCTTTTAAATTATGCTTAAATCATGTATTTCAAACAAGATCTTTTCCTAACCAGATATTCACTAACCGTTCTCATTTACACTCGGATCACTGAATGGTCATAACTTTTTCTATAATATCTTATCTTGTTCCTACCCATCCACTTACGTGATCCAGAGAATTTTTCCCTTGGATTATACTTGTTCAGATATTGATCAATTTTCCTTAAATTGATGCTTGATTTTTCCACCGGAACATAACATGCAACTACAGTATCATTAACCTACAAATTATTAGTTTTGTATATAGTCACAACAACCTATATAACAACAATTCGAACTTTCTGATTTGCATTGTAGGCCTTCTATTCATATCTAAAACGTCAGCTATATTTCTCTCAATGAATTCACCAATTCTTCTCCATTGGATCATATCACTTTTATTCATGTATATTATATTTCTCCCTTTTAAATTTCAGAGACAAGCAATATACTGCTAAATTTATGGTCATTACAATATATTTCTCCTACATTCAAAGTTATAATCTGTGTTCTAATCAAAACCAGATTGGGCCACAGATACTGATCTCCACTACCCATCATGGTTTTAGTTAACTAAACTTCATATAATGCTACTGGTATAAAAAATATACAGTAGGGTACAAACTTGTAACTAAATAAATATGAAATGATCACATGCCAAAAATATGCTGATTTGTCCACCCCGTTGATTCTCTTTAGGATTGCAGCTAAAATTACAAATTACAGCTAAAGTACAAATATAATAAATGAAAAATGAAATGAAAATTGGTTTAACGATTTCACACTTTCTTCAATTTGTGAAAACTAGAGTTCAATGTACTCTAGTTTACTTTATTATTTTATTTTATGGAAAATATTGAGTATAATATCAAGCACCTTTAAACATTTATTCAAATCATTTCACCACATTTATTGAAAAGTTTTGCCAAAAGCTCTCATTTGGAGAACTTTACAATAGATTTGCGATTTAGTGAAGTTTTGTTCTCACAAAAACTAGCAGAAATCCCCTGGAAAGAGCTTACCGATTACTGATCAGCCAACACAACAGAGTTATTTCACTCAGTTTTTTTTGTTCAACCACACATAGTGGCACCATTTTTTAAAGTTTCTATGGAAAAAAGGTAAAGAGAGCCTGTGGCCTAGAGGTTAAAACAACTGCCAAACATGCAAAGCAGGCCAGGTTTGAATCTCAGAAGGGTGTGGCTGATTGATGAGAGCAAACAAGCTTGAAATAGTTATATCAGTCAGAAAACTGCATTAGCAAGGAAGTTACTAATGAAAAACAAAGTTCTCTCAATGGCAATTAGTCCACTGTTTGTGTGTGTGTGTGTGTGTGTGTGTGTGTGTGTGTGTGTGTGTGTGTGTGTACACATATACATTCACACACACACACAAAAGTACTGTCTGTTTCCTTGGGTTTAAATTAGGTTGTGATGTCCAACAGATCTGCAGTCTTCATTAGTTTGTACAGCCTTGAACAGGGGTCTTCAAACTTGGCAACTTTAAGACTTGTGGACTTCAACTCCCAGCCTCAACTGGCTGAGGAATTCTGGGAGTTGAAGTCCACAAGTCTTAAAGTTGCCAAGTTTGAAGATCCCTGCCCTTGAACATAACCCAGGAATGCCTGCAACATGCTTTGGCACCACAGTAGACATTATTTTACAGTTTTTGAAAAATTAACGTGAAAGGTTCAAAATCCCCTGCATAAGCCTACAGGCAGAGTCATGTAAGAAAGCAGAATATATTTAGTAAATATATCGTTGAAAATCCTGAACCATTCCATTAGTTCTGTGTTTGTAAAAAGGATTCTTACGTAAGTAAACTTGATCAAAATAAGAAAGGGAGCTACAGTGTTTCTAGTCTTAGATTAAAATCCTATGCACTTCCTCCTCCGTAGAAGGCTGCTTAAATGGTGCACAAAGCACAAAAAACATTGTGCTTAGGCATGAAGAGTCATGTGAAATTCAGGTAGTCCTTGACTTACAGCAGTTCATTTAGTGAGAGTTACAACGGCACTGAAAAAAAGTGACTTATGACCATTTTTCACACTTATGACATTGCAGCATCCCCACGGTCACGTGTTCAAAGTTCAGACCCTTGGCAACTGACTCATATTTATGACGGTTGCAGTGTCCCAGGATCACGCGATCACCTTTTGTAACCTTCAGACAAGCAAAGTCCATGGGGAAGCCAGATTCACTTAACAACCATGTTACTAACTTAACAACTGCAGCGATTCACTTAACAGCTGCGGCAAGAAGGATCGCAAAATGGGTTGAAAACTCACTTAACAAACGTCTCACTTAGCGACAGGAATTTTGAGCTCAGTTGGGGTGGTAAGTCGAGGACTACCTGTATCTAGAAAAGAGCCATGTGTAGGCGGCAGAGGTTTTCCCTAAAAGCCCCACTTCTTCACACCCCCGATTTGTCTGAGATCTGCTGAAAAGAACCACATCATTAGTTTTTCCGTAGTGCACTTTGAGGAATAACTCAAGTAGAAAGAGCAGAAAGGACCTATTTGAGTTAAAATTTAGCTACTGTCCCAAACATTATCACCCTAGAACTGTATTTAAAGGGGGCAGCTTTATTAGCTTGCATCCTAAGCATCATCCTCTTATAACAGGGGTGTCAAACTCAATTTCATTGAGGGCCGCATCAGCATTGCGGTTGCCCTCAGGGGGCCGGGTGGGTATGGCCTGGGTGGGCGTGGCCTACTGGGTGGGCATGGCTAGAGTGCATATGGCCTACTGGGTGGGCGTGGCCAGCTCTACATTGTTCGCATCAAGGGTGCCTATGGGGGCCTGGTCAGGCGTGGGACAGAACTGAGGGTCTCTGGCAGAAGGAGAGTCTCTGGGCCAGGGCCAAGGCAGTGGGGGCCGTTCCCTCACTGTTTCCAGGATGGCTTCGCGGGCCACATGAAACCACTTCGCGGGCCGGATCTGGCCCCCGGGCCTTGTGTTTGACATGTCTGTCTTATAACTAAATAGCCAACCACAGGGGGTTGAAAGTTGCTTTTTATTGCTTCGCATCTTGCCTTGATTTTGCCCTGCTATTTTTTTTTGTATTGTAATGTATGCATGTAAAATAGCTGTGGGCAATGGGCAGCCCCTCACAACTCTTTAGGGTCTATGCCACGCTACTCCAAGGTACCATTCAGTTGGCTAAAGTATCGCAGCCATTTCTTTCACAGTTATGAGAGAAATTCTGTATCAACGCTGGGAGGAAAATAATGCAGTTCTATGCAAAGTATCATTCTTCAGTACTGAGGAGCTGTTTGCAGATATGCAATGATTACTGAAAATGTACCAGCCCTTGAGGAATGGGAGAAGGGCCAATTCTTTTCCCAGCCAAGTTACGGTCTTTCAGAAGCTTCTGAACTTGCCTCACAATTAAATGACTTAAAATACGTCTCTAAATAATTCTGAATTTGTTTGTAAAACTAAAAAAAAAACTTTATTGGGTAATCCGAAGAATTCTGCCCTCCAGAACTAAAAATACTTTAAAATGTGTTGGACTGGTCTATTTTTCTTGAGAGGAATAGAAATGAGTTTTTCACTATTTGGACCAAGAATACACAACCTGTTGACTCAAAGTTGGTGGGGTTTACTGAAGGCCACATCCAAAAAGTCTATGGTGGGGGAGTTAAGGGTGAAGGGAAAGCACAAAATGCAGACCGAGGGTCTGATGGTGACATTTGGGCTGACTGTTTTGCACCTTTAAATTACATCCTTTTGTGTGAAGGATGCCTTGATATCTTGCTGGTATAAATAAATTGAGAAAGCCTGACTATTGTGCTCAAGATTCAGTAATATAACCAAAAAGGGCAACTCTTCTTTTATCTATGTTCTTTGTTGCAGTGTTTATTTTTTTTATTTACTAGAACTCTGCTTACTTGCAGAGTTCCCAATAGTACATAATACTCACATCACTGGTGTTTCAAGGAACCTACTAAATTTACTGCCAGCTATGCAAAAGTTCCCAAGTTTTTCTTTAAAAAGTCCCCAGAAGAAGCTTCAGCATTCACTTTCTGAAGCACTACTATGAGACAGAGAAATTTTTATTCTTTCAAGAAAAGTTTTTATGTGGATGAAATATAAAACTATTATTTAAGTCGTGCAACTTTTCTGTATAACTTTATATAGATGGCAGACTGCTTATTTTGACTGAAAGAAGCTTACTTTCTTCCCTATCTACCCATCCACAAGCAGCATGCACACATGTACAGACATACATACCCTGGACCTATTTATACTCTCATTTTAGGATGATACTACACATATTTATCTTGAATTCATAAGCAGTGATACAAGAATATAGACAAAATGTTTGTCTTTCCAAATATGTTCGTGTGTGTCGGTTTATGCATGTAGGTTTGTGTGTGTGTCTCTCTCTCTCTGTATACACACAAATTTCAAATATAATGAAGGTTTTATATGAAACAAATTTCTAGAATTCTATGCAAGGGCACCTTAATGTCATATGGCATGATGAAAATTTGGAAAATGTAATTTGTTCCAAAGAAACTAAAGTGCTGATTACGAAAAACAGTACCTTACCTGTCCTTATAATTGATCACTGTATCAATTATGGCATTCATTTGCTTTGTCAATTTAGGTGGATTGGGTGACAATTTTTCGGCTGGGGGCCTTCCTCGCCTCTTTTTTGCCTTCTCGCCGTCTTCTTTGCCTGAATCCTTGTCCACATTTCTTCTCCTTTTACGTTTTTTAAGCCGAACCTCCTCTTCCATTTCTTCCAAGTTGCCGTCTTCAATTGCCTATTAATTAGGAAAACAGGAAAATATATACAGATTTGTAAAGAGGCACAGAATAAATATATACTAAATGAAGTCTAAATGGTACAAAACAACTTTGTAGTGTTTATGAGCTGAACAGTTTGCAAGTGCAAGTTGAACAAAAGTATTTTAGGGACCATCAACCGTCTTTAGAAACAAAGCAATACCATTGTTCGTAAGTAGTCTGATTGTAAAGAGGAGGGCCAACCCCAAAAGGCATTTGTTGCTACAACAGTACACACTCAATTGTATTCTTTAAAACAACTACATTCAGACATCATTTTTAAGATATTTTTATATATAGGGCAATTTTAACAAAGAAAAACAAAAATTCCTTCAAAATATATTCACACACATTGCAAAGAAGTTTACAAACAGAATTTCAAACAATGTCTCCATATTATACATCTAAAACAACGTGTTTTTCCTTAATACAGTGCCTACTGACAATGCAGAAGTAGCAAACAATGCATTGTTTGATACCTAAAGAATAATAGCATTATGGGGTGAGGAAGAAACAACACAATTCAAACACATTAAAGGCAACATATACTAGTTTAAAATTTACCTGCAAACATGAACCTTAAATCACAGCCAACAACACTATACAATGACAGAATGAAAAATGCTGCAAAACCAGATGTGATTTAAAAGAAATTGTTCAGACTCTCAGAAATATATGTAACATCAGGGAATCTGAACTTTTTTTTAAAAATAAATAAATTAAATAAATTAAAATAAACAGAAGAAGAAAAAATCAGAGGTGTGGGTAGTTCTGTTTTACAAACAGCTTAAAATCAACAAGGTGTAGGGAGAAAAAGAAAGAAAGAAAAATACAACCCTTCTTTTAAAAAAATAAATTACATCAGCCTTTATGATGCTTTCTCAAATCACAAATGTTGACACTGTCCTTTCTGCTCCCCTATAATAACTAAGATGCATGCAAATGTGAATCAATCCTTTCTCTGAGCTGAAACAGCTCTAATCGTAAAGCAATTACCTTCATTTTTCCACAGCACCAAACATGGCTAATATTTATGATCATGTGAGTGTAACAATCAATATACAAAGAGTGATTACATCCCAGACACAATTCCTTTCACAGGGTTATGTTGCTTGCAAAACATTTTTGAATAAACCTGGTACATCAGACAAAACAAGCTGGCATGTTAGAAATGCCAGGGAGATTTCAGTCTGTTTCTTATTCATCCTTCGATGTGCAAATACAACGAACAAACATGAACACAGAATCCTGAGAGAGAGAGACACTAATCCAGGCCTTAATAATCAAAAGACAATTTCCACCATGCTTCCACAGCGTTCAGCAAACCACTATGAAGCAGCTTAAGATCTGCTGAGTTAGGTGGGAGAAAAGAGAATAGGAATAGGAATATATCTATACATACATGTGTGTGTGTGTGTATATATATATATATATATATCTGCACACAAATTCATTAATATTCATTTGGCTAAAGCAGGACACCCACTACACATCACAGCAGCTCCCGAAGATTATGCAAAAAAAAAAAAAAACCTGTTCTGCAAATCTTGGAAGCTAGAAATTCTAATAATAAATATACAGCATGCAGGGCTGTCAACAGTTAATGTTATTGCTTCTCCTTAAGCACTCATTTGTACACAGAAAAACACAAGAGAACATCAGCTTTTGATGTGTTACACACCTACACATGCCTGCGATGGTAGTTCTACTGAATCTTCAAGACGGCAATGAAAAAGGATATTTACCTTACCACTATCAGCAGGCCGGCTATCGGAAATCACAGTTAGTGGGGATAAAATTAACAAGCCAGCAAAGCAGCGAGCTGCTAGTCTCTTCATCAGCTGATCAGGAAAAAAAAGAGAGCTGGGGAAAGGCTATGTTTTCATATACAAGTAATTTTATTTTACTGAAAAGGCAACACTGGAAGGAATGTAGATACTCAAATCTGCCGTTTCATTCTACCACCTACCAGAAGGCCCAAAGCCTTCTCCCTTCAAGCCTTTTTAATATTGACAACTACTTATCATATTTTCCCATTATTATTCCAGGAATACAAATAGAAATTATTTTTCGGCAGAATAGTTATTGATTCCTGGAAGCATTTTAATTATAGTATCAATATTTTAAAAACCCAGATATTTTTATATATATATTAAAAAAGTGAAACAGTGAAGTCTGTATTTTAAAGCTATATTGCATCCAAGACTGCTTCATTATTCATAGCTAATTTAAATTTACAGGGATAGCTTTAAATACCAATTCCCTCTCCCCCCCCCACAAGAACTATTTTTTCTAACCCTCCTTTTGGAAATGACCTTTTTTAAATTAAATGAATCAAACGATCTATTTTTCTCTCTCTCTCTCTCTCTACTCACAGATAAGCATATATCACTGGTCTAATAATTTCCACATACCACACTGGCTTGAATTTGCCTTTCAATATTCTTTTTGTAAAAACAATATTGCAATGGTGATTACAGATTTTCATAAATACATCCATTATACATTTTTGTGTGTTTTATAATTTTGTGAATAGCACACAAAGGCTGTTAAATTATGAAACACGATTTTTTTAAAAAAATAAAATAAAATTCAACAATTTTAATAAAAGTATATTCTCTGCATTTTGTGAAAGATTTGTGAAAATTCATACAGTTATCAAATTAAAGTACTGATGTACCAAGTGTATAATTTTAATCAGATGAAGTGGCACCCAATTTAATTTGTGATTTGTATTAATTATGTGAACAGTCAATTTAAACCTTTTAAAATGGACAAAATGTAAATGAGCATATGTAGTCTTTCTAAGGTGACACCATTTCGTGTATTTCATAGTCTGCAAACCCTATATTTTATTAATAAGTCTCAGCAGAATCTACACTATTCCTCTGAAATAGATGCCATTGTACCTGATTACAAATTTCTACAAAACAGATGCTATAGTACACAATTACTATACACAGTGTGCTTTCCATCCAGCACACTGTGAGCAAGTGTCTACAGTAACACTTCCTTCTTCTCAAAATCTTTCCCAGATCGTTTAATACAATTCTCCAAAGCAGACTCTACTGATATATTTATTTATTTATTTATTTATTTAATTATTCGGTTTATATACCGCCCTATTCCCAAAGGACTCAGGGCGGTTTACAAGGCAAAATTTAAAAACAATCCAATATAAAATTAAAATAAAATTAAATTAAGTCTAGCTGCAAAAATTAAATCACAATTTAAAAACATTAAACCCCTCAGTCCAGACCAGATAGCTCAAAGAGCCAGGTTTTTAGGTCCCGGCGAAATGAACGAAGGTCGGGGGCAGTCCGGAGTTCCGTTGGCAGTATATATAAGACTGACAATGTATATATAAGACTGACAATGCTGGATTTCACTAATATTAATGAAACCAGTCCTAGAACTACTTATACTTGATACAATGATATGTAACCAACATCAGTAAAACACAGTTACAGCATACTTCCCAGTTCTACTGTTTCAGTGTAACACAAAGAAATAAAGCAGTAAAAAATCAGCAAACCACCACTGATTTACTTTTGATTAGAAAGGGATGGAAACTGCCATTTGAATTATTTCATTGAACCTCAAAAGATGTCTGTAGTTGTAGAAAGCAATTGGTTGCAAGTATTAACCCAAACCTTCCCTAAATCCCTTCCCTTCCTTTTACATCAGCAGCGTTTTTGTTCAAATGGGGGAGGCAAAAATATGTGACACAAACACATATTACTAAATTCATCTCTCTGTTTACCTAACTTTATTCCCGCAATAGCAAATCTCACAAAGTTGGTTAGTTGACAGAAAGTTAAGGGACCCCAAATCACATAGTGCTATGTTGAAACTTGAACCTGACTCTCTTTTGCCAAATTCCACTGCTCTACTACACTGGTTTTTAGTATAATTAAATTAATTCATATATTTTTTAAAACAAAGTAATCAAAAGCAAAAATCCAAAATCTTTCACATTTATGAACTGCTAGGAGCCTATCAGCTCTTTCAGGTAGACCAGGTCAAAAAATTCCACAAAGACTACCAAAATCCTACTTTATTGCCACAGAGTACAATAAGAGAATCTTGGATGTCTGATAAAGTTTTTTTTTCTCCTCTTTCTCTCCCCAAAGAAAATCGGGATAAGTCTTGAGTTTCTTCCTTTTATACCTTCTAAAATCTTTCACGTGATTAAATCACTCCTCATCTTGCTCACTATACAATACCACAACTTATTTATGTTAGATATGCAAAAGACACTTCCAAAAAGTAAGGAATATGTTCCCTCGTGATCTGAATAAAGTCCCCAATCTCTGTTTTAAATCTCTGCAGTTTTAATTGAATTTTGCAACATAGTATTATTTTAGTCTACATGTATTTTATATATCTTATGGGACACGGTGGCTCAGTGGGTTAGGACGCTGAGCTTGTCGATCAGAAGGTCGGCAATATGGCGGGTCGAATCCCGAGTGCCGCGTAACAGAGTGAGCGCCTGTTACTTGTCCCAGCTTCTGCCAACCTAGCAGTTCGAAAGCACGTAAAAATGCAAGTAGAAAAATAGGGACCACTACGGTGGGAAGGTAACAGCGTTCCATGCACCTTTGGCATCTAGTCATACCGGCCACATGACCACGGAGACGTCCTCGGACAAGCGCTGGCTCTTTGGCTTTGAAACGGAGATGAGCACCGGCCCCTAGAGTCGGAAACGACTAGCACGCATGTGCGGGGGAACCTTTACCTTTTTATTTTATATATCTAGGTGTATACTATATTATCACGAGAGTAAAAAAAAAATGGAAATGGAAATGGGCTGGTCATATAGCAATAAAAACTCATGGCAGGTGGACCAAGGCAGTCAACAGAATGGATCCCACTTAATTAAAAAGCGTCCACGAAAGAGACCTAAAACAAGATTGATTGACGACATCAGCAAGTATTGCGGGCCCGATTCGCAAAAGAAAACTCAGGACCTTATAGGTTGGAAACACGCGGAAGAGGCCATCACATCCTGCATTGGATAGACAATGGCTAAAATGAGGGTGATGATGATATACCTAGGTAGCGAATGTATTTTAATTATTTTGCTATTTTTCAAAAATATTTATTAGATGGTAGCACTCCTCTAGGTGAGTATAAATGCTCAACTGATAGTCTAGTACAACTGCAAATATTTTCCCGAAAGTATACATGATTTGTGATTAGATTATTTATTATGTAATTATTATTATTTGAAATTTTCTCAAATTACTGCATTGTTGGTCGTACAAGTCAGCCACATGTTTAGATTGGATTGGGCATTTTTATCAACCTATAGTATTATTATGTATTATTAGCACCACCACCAACAGCTGTAGCAGCATGCTATCTTTCTCATAGTTAATGTACCATAAGACATATACAACTTGTTTTGATACCATAAGCATATACGGGTATCATCAAGTGAAGAAATTCTGCATCTGTTTCCTTGTAAATCAAATTTCTAAGGCAGCCCAATTCCATAAGGACTCTGGGTGATGTACAGCATTAAAAATAGTTTAATTTGTTGTTCTGAGGCTAAGCACACACTTTTCACATAAATCTCCCAAGTGCAATCCCTGGTTTCTCCAGAGTAGGGGCAAGAAAGACTGATGTCTTCAGAATAAACTGCAAGAAATCTTATTAGTTCAGCAATGAAGGTAGGGATAAAGCGGAAGTAGACAGACCACAATTTAATTTTTTAAGAGGCAGCTTCCTATGTGCCTAAGGGATGACAGGAATCACAAGTATTAGCCAAGTTGCAAGCCGCTATTTTTCAAATCATTTTGGATTCACTATTTCTGGAATGTAGCCATGTACGCCAGTTCTGCTTATATGGCAAGTTAAAAACACTGCTTTGTGCTTATGTACATATGTCCTAACTTCTTTTTTTATTATTAATAGCTAGCATTTCTTTGTCTTGTATTCAGCCTCTGATAAAGCTACCTTTTTAAAGACAGGGTTATGATTTTGTTGAAATTCTCCCCACATCAATCACAGTCTACTTCAAGCACCCGATCGACCCCAAGCAAGTAAGTCCCAGATGTTCCATTACAGAACACAACTGACAGGAAAGAGCACTTAGGAATATTCCAAATAACCAAGATTCTCTGAAGAATTAAAACATCTGGTGAGATAAGGATATAAATCTTCATGGCTCATTGCAAATGTTCATTTCAGGGCATATTTTTGGATTTCAGGATTGTTTAGCAGGGATAAGAAAATGGAAATAGAGAAAGAACGTCTTTTCAAACGTCTAGGGATATACAGATAGCCCTCAACTTACAATCACAATTGAGGCCCAAAGGTTCTGTTGCTAAGTGAGACAGTTGCTAAGTGAGTTTTGCCCCATTTTATGACCTTTCTTACCACAGTTGTTAAATGAACCACTGCAGTTGCTAAGTTAATAACATGGTTGTCTGGTAAATCTGGCTTCCCCATTGAATTTGCTTGTTAAAAGATTGCAAAAGGGGATCACCTGACCTCAGGACAGCGCAACCTTCATAAATATGAGTCAGTTGCCAAGCATCTGAATTTTGATCGTGTGTCCACAGCGATCCTGCAGTGGTCATAAGTGTGAAAAAAGGTCTTAAGTCACTTTTTTCCCCAGCACCGTTGTAACTTCAAACGGTCACTAAACAAACTTGTAAATTGAGGACTATCTGTATTTATTCATTTCCTCAATAACTCATATTGTAACAATGGTTCCTTATATCACAAGAAATTGCATCCAGTTAAGAGATGTAACTTATTACACGTGATACAGTCCCACAATCCAAGCAGAAACATTTGCAATGCAGACAATACAAATACCATCCTGTATCTTTCCCCAAAAGCTTCCTTGTTCACCTTTGAGCAACTATCTGAACTACTTGAAAACTACTGAACTTAACTGCAGTAAGGAAACTTCTTCCTGGATCAAATTATTATTCATCAGCACAATCACTTATTACAGCTAACAAAAATTTCTTCCCGTCAGCAATACAACATATGGACTATCTAAAGGCAAGAGAAAGGTTTCTTTATATCTGTGTCCCTACACACACACACACACACACACACACACACACACACACACACATAGAGGAAGGGAATTAATATGAAAATATATGAATTTGGAAACACGCTTGCCTGACTCTCCCTGCCTAAAGAAGATGTGACGCATATTTACATCCTCTGGTCACTCTGGATCTCTACAATCTAGTGCAGAACAAAAGAAATGGGAAAATATTCCTCCAATGCTAATTTATCATTCCTTTATCCTTTAAATTACTGAAGGGGCAAAGTCCCTAAGAGAATGAGTATGTTAAAATGTAAAGGTAAACTTGTACTCCACCAGCTCAAATGCCTTCTTCTCAATCATCCTGTACAGTTCTTCCATCACCATTCAAGGTAAAGTTCTTCAGTTCCACCCAATTTAAAGTTGGGTGAGCAAGTTTCTACCATTAAATCCAAAACCTCAAAGGTCAACAATTTTAGTAGTGTCTGGTAGGGAGATACCCCCAATTACTTGTTCATCCCAAAGGGCAATTTCACTTTATTCTTCAGTTTGTATTCTTGTGTCTTATCATTAATACTGAAAAGAATACATTTTACATACCCTTAACCACTGTTTCTCTGTCAAAGCATCACTGTAGTCGACATCCCTACGTTGACGGGACCCTCTCCCAAATATTTTTTCCTCCTCCTCTTCACATGTGAGCCTTTCAACTTCGGCATCGTCTTTGATGATCCAAGATGGCAACTCGTCTTCCTCCATCAAGCGCGGTTTGCGTTTTGGATTTCGAGCATCCTCCCTGCGCCTATCCATGTCCATTCGCTGCAGACGTAATAAATATGACATTTAAGAAAAGGTGACAGCAAAACCAATGCTTGCAGAACGTACTGGCTTTATATTTTCTCAATAAAACTATCTGCCATGCATAGTTCAGCAAATGACAAACCTGATTTCTGCAATACCATGAACTAGAAATATTTGCTGAACAGGAAATGCAACTAAGCATCCACTCTAGGAAGCGTATCTTAAATATAGTAAGCTATATGTACACCAGCTATTCTAATACTGGATTTTAGCCAAAATGGAATCACCAAGAAACAAGAGGGAGTTATCAGGATGACTGAGAAATAAAGTTTGCGGAAGTACACAGACCCTTCAACAACAAATTTTATTTATTTGTATATATTAATAGTTTTAAGTATCAGTTCTTCCACAATAATCTTCTTTTGAAGTAATATCAAAACTAAGAGCTACTACAGCTTTTGATATCACCCAGGTGTCACAATATTGAGCTTTTCAGCTAACTGTTCTATAACTTCTATAAATTCCAAGTAAATTAGGCTACAATTTAGTACTGTAGTATACCAACTCTACTTCTTAGCTTCCCTTTTCCTGATTCATCAATTTAGCTGATGCCTAATTTGGCAATAAATGAAAATTGGGAATTCTGTTCTTCCAGTTAGGTGAAGGAAGAGGGATTTTGTGTGCAAATATTTCTGCCTATACTCAAATTAGTGTTACATACTAACCATCAGAATACAATATGAAAAATCATATGAATATGTTCTATTCTAACCATTGTGAAATAATTAGTCACAGAATTTCAGCCTGGACAATGGAATTATACTTTCAAGTCCTTGTGTATTTCCTACAGCATATTTTACAGAGAATTTTGACTCAATTACTTTTAATCAGCAAAATAAACAGCAGAGACCACACTGCACACAAACTCTTAATGAGTGTCATTGCCATGAGATTTACACATAAGTAAATTACAGAATGTTATTCTTCTACTGACATTTCTATAGCAATATGACAAATGATGAGCTTAGCTTTAAATGTTTATAATTACATCCATTCCTGAAATGTTTGAGAGTAATATCAATCACCCAGCCTACGACATGGATCAATTACAGCTTGACATTTTCATTAATAAGGAAGGTGAGAGACTCTTTTATTTCAAGGAAAAATATTTGTTCAAAACGCTATGATAATATTACACTTATTACTTTTCTTCCATTAAAGATAAGACTTTTTAACCTATGTGTGTGCATGGATCCATACCCCCCCTACTCACTGAAATTATATTAGTATCCTAAAATTTTATCCAGTTCATTTTGTCCTTTCTACCATAATACTGGCCTTTTAAAAGGAAATAGAGGGGACTTGGGCGGAGGGGTTGTTGTATGATTATAAGAGTTCACAGTAGGACACGTGAAAGAGTAGGATATCTCCAATAATTTTGTGGAAAAAGAAGACTCTAACGAACTCTAACTTAATGTGAAAATGGGCCAAAACTCCCCGTATGGCTATAGGCTCATATTATTAGGATCTACAGGCTTCTATATACATCCCAAATCCATTTTTAATTAACCCCAAAAAATTTATTGGCTTTAGAGAAACTAAGTATGTTCTTGACTTCTGACTAATCCATCAGTCTTAAAATATTCCCTATATTTATAACTAGTAAAAAATCCATAAACATTAGGTCTCTAATCATATAGGGCAGATATGACAAACTCGCGACATCACGTGACGTCGCACAACGTATCGGGACGGTTTTGCCATTGCCGGCAATGGGGTGAGCGTGGCTTCCGGATGACGCATCCGGCCCATGGACCGGCAGTTTGACACCCCTGATATAGGGCCTTCATTTTTAAAAGTATTTTATTACTGTTAATGGTCTAATGTTATTATTATGTTGGAACGTTCCTTTAGTCTACATGTTTTAATAGTGCTGTAATAAATTTAGTAAACAAAAAAGTAAATAGATAACAAACACTCTTCAAAGGAGTCTCATTGTTTCTCTACTGTTGCTCCCTCTTGCTTTCATTTCCTCGGATCAAGATCTGTCACTAAGATCTATTAACAGTAATAAACAAACAGAACAGGTGAAGAAGAGGGACCAATTGGATTAGCAGCAAGTATCACAGCAGCCTCTTGTGGCACACATAGAGAAATGCATTTCAAGACTAGTTATTAATCTAATAGAGAGATTAGTGTTTTTAATCCAATAAGTGTTGCATTTCAGTCAGATTTTGTAGAAAGACATAAAACAATTAGTAATTTAATTTATGCTGACTGATATATATTGAAAAATAGCACGATGTATTCATTTGTTCCTTTTCAACTTGGTTAATGTATAGGTCCAAAATTCAGATGATAAATTATAATTTGGCTAGTTAAATGATGTTTCCGTCTATTCTGTGTTGAAATGCTAGAAATTGCATCCACACTTATAACATAACACAATAGTTATAAAGTTTGATTATGGAAACGGACATCTTAGAAAGGTCATAAAGATGCAATTTGTTAGTGTGTCCTTTTATTTCATACATTCCTAAGGGATTTCAGAATTTTCTGCCTTAATGAATTCATCCCTAGGCTAAAAAGTGAGCTATAAAAGTTATCAAGGCAACAATTCTATCAACAATTAGAAACATGCATCACTACCATGAAAAGATCAAATTCCTCTTCATTTCGTGCAATCATCTGATTCAGAGTCTCATCATCAGGAACTTCATCTTCTTCCTTAAAGATGGAAACAAAAATGTTTACAATTTTCCTTTCTTTCATTCAATTATGTCTGATTCTCAGAAACCGCCGTGCAGTTTTCCTGGCAAGGTTTGCAGAAGTGATTTGCCATTGTCCTCCTTCCTATGTTCGAGAGAAAGTGACTGGATGACCCGTGTCATCCAGCTGGTTTTGTGCCTAAGACAGGACTAGAACTCACAGTCTCCCACTTTCTAGTCTAATGCCTTAACCATTACATCAAACTGGCCCTCATATTAGAGCATATAAGCATGTGCATATATATAGGTAAGTCCTCAGGTTACAATGGCAATTGGGACTGGGGCTGCTCTTGCTAAGTGATGTAGTCATAAAGGGCAACATCATGTGACTGCTGTGGTTAACTCCAAAATACATGGGTCACTAACTGGGATGTAGCTAGAGAACTGCATAAGGAGCATGGGGATGTTGCAGGCATATGAATGGGATGCAGAGACTGGGCACAGGCTGGAGTTGGAAGGAGCGGGTGCATGTCTGAAGGAGCAGATGCATCTGAGTGCAGGAAGGAGGGCACGGATAAGTCTGAGCACAGGGAGGCTGAGGGAAGGAGGCCATGGTGAGAAAAAAGCCCAGGTGGTGGTGGAACTTATCAGATTTGCAACTTTCCCTCTGCCTTTCCCACTGACCTGTGACAAGCCAGCAGGGAGGGTTGCAAGTGTCAATCACTTGACTATGGGATGCTGCAATCCTTCTAAGTGAGAGCTGGTTGCCAAATCGTGACCGCAGGTGTGCCTTAATGGCCAGAACTTCAAGGACCCATCATAAATACCATTCATTCAACACCGTTGCAAATCTGAATGTTAAGCAAGCGCTACTTGTTTGTTTTACATCACAGATGGCCAATATTTTAAGCGTCTGATGCAGCTTCAATTCAGTCAGGTCTTTTGACTTCATTTTTATTTACAGCTACAAAACTGTTGTAACAAGAATACTCAACTCATACCTAAAATAAACCTCATGACCTTTAACCAGTGATTCTCTTGGGAAATGACATATCTACAGTATGTTCCAAACGTGCCATTTCTATATTCCATTAATTAGATTTCACACATCTCTTTCCCCAATTTCTGTCAATGGTTAAAGTTAGTGCTATCATACCTGGGTTGCAAAAATATATGTGACCATCAGAGGACAGCCAAATAACACCAAAAAGTTTAATATTTTTCTGCCTTCTAGGGGTCATCCAGATTCTTGCAGCATGCATGGTTATCACAGCTCCAGTGAAGTACTAAACATTCAACATCTGAACTGTTTAGTACAAAATAATGCAATATATATCCATAAACCTGGATGCTTAACCTGATCCTTCAAATCATAGCCTTTTCTGAACAGCAGTGTTAACAACAGAGGTTGTTTGATTTTCTTTTATCACCATTCTATATTCCCTAGGGAACATCAATTTCTCTCCCAAGAAGGAAGCCAAGATTCCACACCAAGGGCACATGGAAGAAGGATATATAAAATGAGGCAGAGTAACTCTGAATCGTATCAGAATATACTGCAGAATACCATGCTTAATTTATTTTATTTCGATCCCCTGAATCCTTTGACTAAAAAACCCTTCGATTTAGAAGACCCAATTTGATAATGCCTTCTGTTTAATCAGAAGACTTGCATTATTCAGTTTCTTAACCATGAACCCTTGCTATAAGCTTTTAAGGGGAGTAAAAGGAACCTTGCGGAATGAATGGCCTGCTCCCTTTTCCAAAAGATACAGTTCAAGTTCTAGCTCTTACAACTGCTGAACAATTCCCGGTAGGCTTAGCCACTTTCTACAAGTCATTCTACAGTAGCGTGGCTTAACAAGCCTTGGATTTTCCTGCACTCCCGCCAGCAGCTAGCAAAGTAAAAGCCATTTCTGGGTTTATAGGGGTCTGGGGCTACTGCCAGAGTCCACCCCTTTCGTTTCTACTGGCAAATTCTCACTTCTATTCCACTTCTGGTGGAACTAATTATGTTCCTTCGGCTCCGGCTAAGATTAATGGTCAGGGATGTTCCTAGGCATGATTCAATGTTCCCTTACGAACTAGAGCATGAATCAGGAACTAAGCAAATAAGTGTAGGGATACTGGAATTGGGAAGAGTAAGAATGCAATGCACATCTATTTTTAACAGAGGTTTTTGTATAATACCTCATTTTCTTCTTCATGTTCCAATATGGCTTGGAGAAAAGCTCTTCGCTCATGGCTCGAAGATTTTTGATCAAACATGCCAGCCTGAATAACCTTCTGATCCACATTCAATTTATACTTCGCAGCTGCCAAGATTTTCTCCTCGACAGTGTTCACTGTGCACAATCGTAAGACCCGAACTTCGTTCTGCTGTCCAATTCGATGAGCTCTGTCTTGTGCCTGCAAGTCCTGTGGAAAATATGTTTGGTAGAGTACGTTGAACTTCTAACATTGGAGCAACTGGGCAAAGCAAAACCTCATCATTTACATTCAGAAAAGCACTGTAGACTATAATCAGTATTCCTAAATATAGACCTTCTCACATATGAAGCCCTTCAAAGCTCCAATTAATGAATTCCTGGATCCATAATACAATGATTTAAAGCAAGATGAGTGACTTTTTATACCAACATCTCCCAACTGCCAGCTTAAATCACACAATCAGATTGTGATGCAGTTACTTGAATGTTCGTCTATCATAACCGGTTTCCAATTGTTCTTTAATTTTAATTAGAATTAATTTATGGTTAATACACCATAGATGGATGATTGGTGTATTTTAGAGTTCATCTACATATATTATTCACATCAAAAAAGATATCATAACTTTTGTTTATGGTATGTGTGTATTTATGTGTGTGTGTGTATGTGTGTACACCCACACCCCCTCACACCAGGCTATCTTGCTCTGGACTTTGGTGTAATACTCAACTATCAGCACCAGTGTATAGTTTGCCAATGGGGCATCTTAATCCATGGTTATTGTAAGAACTTAAAATATAAGTTATTCAGATACTGAATTTGCACGTCTTCTTCATAACTTCCATTTCCTTGCTGTCAGAATGTTCTGCTTTCCCACCAGTTTGAAAAAAATTGATGTTGAGTATATAATTAATAAAAATAAAAGTATTTAGCTCATTCTTTCTTACTTTGGATCCTACACACATATATGTCTGATTATACAGCATTACACAATATTTTACATTAATATTGTAATTTGCATAGCCTTTTTAGATATTTCAGTCAAGACTATTTATTAAACAAATAACATAAATAAACAGGAAAAATTAAGATATTTTTAAATAAGCATTTTAAAACCAAAAATCTACGGCATCGTTGATGGCCTGGGCAGACTGTTTAGAACAATAATATCAGGTTGCTTTCCTTTGAATAATTCTTTCATCTTTGATTTTTTGAGGAAAAGCCAGATGAAGCAATATGACGTTTTATGTGATCAGACAAGACAAATAAAGCTTTTCATTGGCTAATTTGTCAGTACTTAGTCTCAAGCCTGGCTTAATATTTATAAAAATAGGATTAAAATTTATAAAATCCACCTGTAACAAATTGCAGTCCTTGACTTATGACAGCGACTAGGACAAGACTTTCCATCACTAGATGAGGCAGTAGTAAAGCATGACTGCATTACTTAGTGACATCAACGCCTGCAGTCCCGGTTATTTATTTATTAACTTTATTTGCCACAGGTTGCAGTCATTAACCAATCCCACGGTTCTTAGATGAGACAATTTCGTGCCAGATTCCCATCACCAAGCCAGGCAGGCTAGCAAGCAGGTAAGAGGCTGCTGCAAGGTGGGAAAGTGCACAAGAGGACGCTGCACAAGAGGGACAGCAAAGGTGTGAGGGAGGCACAGCAAGGGCGGACTTCGGGGAAAGTGGTAGGGAAATGGTGGTCACATGATCACAGGGCACTGCAACCAATCATGTGAGCTGGTTGCCAAGCACCCAGATTGTGATCATGTAACGGACTGGGGCGGTCAGAATTCAGTCAAAACTACAAAATGGTCTTAAACTGGGCACTACCTGTAGTCTAAATAACCAATATTCAGTCTTTCCACAGCTCTTCAAAAAATGTAATACAGCGGGAGGGGTCCATCTGTTCGGGTATAGGCTGTTCCTAAGGAGAAAAGCCATCACTGAGAAGGCTTTACCACGGAGCCTCTATAAATGGTGTATCCTAAGTGGTAGGAACCATAGTAAATTTTCTTTTACAACCCGCAGCCAAATTGATGGTAGCTGGGGAAAAAACAAAACAAAGGGGATGAATCCAGAAAAACTTAGTTTGGGGTGGGGGGTGGGGGGAAATGCTTCAGCACCTTTGATGTACTTTAACACATTATTATTAAAAAATAAAAAAATTAAAAAATAACACATTATTGTTCACCAAAAGCTTTGTTTTATTATTAATGATTTCAAACAACACAGAAGAACAAGGAATCCTAAATTACCTGGTGTGGATTCCAGTCACTGTCAAATATTATAACAGTATCAGCTGCCTGAAGGTTCAAACCCAGACCTCCTGCTCTTGTGCTCAGCAGAAAAATAAAGTATTGGGAATTAGGCTCATTGAATTTCTTCAGCAGAGCTGCTCGATCTTCTGACTTTGTTGTTCCTAAAAAATAAATTAAAAAAAAAAGAATTCAGGAGTTCCTAGCCTGCAAATATCTGCTCATTATCCAGACTTCCAAACATATGCAATATTGATCCCAGGATTTACTTATACTGCTCTTGCAATGCAGAATGAATTTAGAGATGAGAATTTATGTTTTTTGAATGTACTAATCAATAGTTCTCTACTTGTGCTTTGCTTGGATAAAGTTTCAGGAACAACTATTTTTAAGACTGTTGGCATCTTAACTGAAGAATTACAATTGTTCTTGGTGAAAAAGCTGACTCTGATGAATTTGTCAACCAATTACGTGAAGATAAAATGAGTGAAATACATTTCTAAGCCGTTATATTTGAAAGCTAGTCTAAAGTAGTGGTGAAAATGTTGGCCTGGGAGTGAAGAGTGCCAGGGTCCAGTCTACGTTCAGCCTTAAAAACTTCAGTGACTTTGTACCAATCACTTTCTCAGTCTAACATATTTTACAGTGTTCTTTAGAGGAAAAGGAGGAGGAGAGAGCAATAGGGAGGGTGCTATAAGTTCATAAATGAAAGACTGGATATTAAAAGCATCTGATATTGTTGATTCTGGGATTATTTGTGTATTGATTATTGATAAGCACCTCCCAAGAACAAGTTCTCAAAAGTGGCTTGCTTGCTTATTTATATACATACATACATACATACATACATACATACTTTCAGCCATTTGTATGTCACCTCTGCTTATAGCTTGGGAAACAACATTAAAAGTAAGTCACAACATTTTTATGGTTGTTTGCACATAAGCAGAGGCAAGTTTCTCATACAGATGTTCTGCTCATAAGAAAGTGGAACATCTATTTGAAGCAAATCCAAGTGATTTCAAGTAAATCTTATTATTTATACAACTTCTGATTGTCCCGAAGAGTAACCACACTGCAGGAGCAGCTGTTTCCCTTCCCTACAAGTGTCTATAATCAGGAGTGACTCCAATAGGTCAGATAATAGTGGGCTGGGACAGGGGTAGGCAACCTCGGCTCTTTTATGACTCGTGGACTTCAACTCCCAGAATTCCTGAGTCAGCTATGCTGACTCAGGAATTCTGGGAGTTGAAGTCCACGAGTCATAAAAGAGCCGAGGTTGCCTACCCCTGGGCTAGGAGGACAAGGTGGCTTTCACAGTTCACATCTTTCCTCAAAGAGCTGATTTGATAGAAACCTCCTGTTCAATAATCCCGCTACCGCTACTGATGTCAGCAGCATTTTGCCTAACTCCCTTTTAGGGAAGAGTTAATTTCTATTTTTCTAACCGTTTTGTTTTGCTAAATATGCTTCTCAGAAATATATTTTTTTTTCTTGAAAGGAAAATGAAGTAAACACTTCACTTCCGGCCAGTGACCAAGTAGAGAGATAATATTTAATTAAATAGTACTTTATATATATTCATATAATCATAACTCCCTCCAGAAGCTCTTCTGCCTTGGAAGGCCTGTAGAGACATACTATAGTTTGTATAATTAACTTTAAACCTTTTAGTAAACTTCTCCCCTCAATCTTTTACTTAGTGAAGAATATCATATTAAGGATATTTTAACTTGGCAATACAACAGTGTTTTAGAGAACTGGATAAACGAATGGAAAAAATTCAGCAGAGTTTCTAGATTTTTGTCACATTATTATTTTGAAAGACAACCTTAAAATAATGAAACTATGAAAGGAACATGTTTGAAGCATTTGTGACCTCAGTCTTGATTGTAAGATCCCTGTAAAGTATCTCAATATCATTTATAGGAAGCTAACAATCTGAAACACCATTTCAAAAGCTGTCTGTAATTATTACTGTAATAATATAATATCAGCAAATAAAGAATGTTCTCAATCACTGAATGACAATAGCAATAAGTAATAAAAGTCCAGAATTTTAGACACGGCTTTCCCAGCCAAAATTTAGAGCCTTGGTTACAATAATACAAAATAGAGCTTGGTTTATTAGCAGCATATTAATTAAATAATGAGGTGTATTCCTATTGTGCTCTTTAAATGAACTCTAGATTCATCATAGACATTACCATCAAGTCGCAAATAAGCAAAGTTTCGAAAAGCAAAGTAATCTTCCATAATAGTCATAAGGGAGGTCATTTGACAGAAAAGAAGCACACGATGATTAGTGGCTCGCAACTTTGGTAGAATTCGATCAAGTAGCTCAAACTTCCCGGAAGCCCGATAAAGCTCAGCTCTGTGACGAAAGAAAAAAAATATACATACACAAGAATTGCTTTTATTTGTGTAGGTCTTTATTAACTCTCACTAATCTATTTTTCAAAATCAAGCCCAAAATCCAGAAAAAGAAAAATGCTCAAGCAAACCGACTAAATATTGTCCGGGAAGGAGGAAGGACTAGTTTTAGAAGGAAAGATATGTCTGAAAATAATCATTTTTAAAATGTAGTTTTCATTAACAATTTTTTTTAACAAAATAAAAGCCATAAGAGAAAATAAAGAGTAAAGAAAAATAATGATGAAAAAAGAAGATAGTAAAATAACATAAATTGAAAGAAAGATTATAAAGAAGCACCTTTCAATTTCCTTAGCAGCAATTATAAATATATTTATATTTTAACCTCTCTCTCCTCAGGTTACATCAAAATTTCATTCTTTCTCTAAGCTGCCCTTTTTTCCCCATCTTCATATCCATAAATCACATGTTTGTCTGGAAGTCTTTTTCACCTAGTTCATGGGTCGGCAACCTTAAACACTCAAAAGATCCACTTGGACCTGTTTCCCAGAGGGGGAAAAAAACATTGGGAGCCGCAAAACTCTTTCTCGTGCATGCATGCGCGCGCACACACAAGGAGAACTTGATTGAAGAGTTTAATTAAAAAGAAATAGATGCTGCTGTGCATGAGTTCACTCTCTCTCTCCCTCTCTCTCTCTCCTTCCCTCTCTCCGATCTTCTGCTCACCAGGCAAGCTGGCTTCATGCTGTTCTCGGAGAAGCTGACACACATTCCTATTGGGCTGGCTCTCCTGCCCTGCTTTCTGCTGCTTCCTGCTTCCTGTAGAGACGCAGCAAAGGCAAGAGCCCCGCCCAATAAGCCTGTCAGCTTCTCGAACAGCGTGAGTTACACACACACACACACAGAGGGGGGGAGCGCAAGTGCCTCTCTCTGTCTCTGCAAATGGCGGAGGACGACTGGGAGCCGCAGGAGAAGGCTGAAAGAGCCGTGTGCGGCTCCAGAGCCGCGGGTTGCCGACCCGTGAGCTAGTTAGTCCGGGGCTTCTAACAGTAGGAAAACTTCAGAATTCCAGTATTCAGTACAAACAGGAGGAATGGAAACTTCTATTTTATATGTTATCCATAGGCTTTCTAAGTGTCCAGAAGATTGTTTCTTCAACCTCTTCAACAATTTGCCTTTCGGAAGTTTGGATTTTTCTGAGGAGGACAGACTTTACACACAAGGTGTTATTTCTTCTTTTTCTAAAATTTGTAGATATAAAAAAGGCCATTTTCTTTGTATAATTTGAGTGTGACCTGACAAACTAACTTAAGCTTATACTCTGCAGTTAATCTCACTTTACCAAAGTGATATATTTCAGAGTAAACATATCCATAATAATTAACTGAAGGACCATCCCTCCTGCTGTGAATCTGCATAAGTCAGCAGAAGAAACCCTTCTGAAAATATTTCATAGCTACAAGCTCTATCTAGCATGTGGGAGAGGGCTTTTCCCATGTGACCCCTAGACTATGGAATGTACTCCCTAGGGTGTAGGTTTACCTTCCTATGTTTGTCACAATTTAGGAAACGGCTGAAAATCCATGCCTTTCCTCCAGCTTTGAAATGTGAATTGAATAGTATTTTCATTTCAATGATACCGATTTTAAGCTTCTCTTGATTTTATCTGTATTATTTCATGTTTGTTTTTTAATTTGTATTGTTAATTGCTGTAAACAGTTTTTAGTGTTTAAAGTCAAAAACAGTCAGTGTCTTAAATTAAAGCTTTTCTTACTTTCAGGAAAAAGTGTGAAACATATGTCTCCACTGGAAATTAAGGGAATATAATAGGGTTCTAATGTGCAGCCATGCAAAATTGGGATTTGCCCCCACTTAACTGATAGATCACCCAATATCTCCAGAAGAGATGCTTTGTGGCTATTACTGTTGCTTCTAAATATTTAATTGGCTAGGAGTTTTAATAATTTGTTTTCTCTTAAGCTGATTTGAATTTTACTTTTGTCTTATAACTTTTTCTAATATATATGCTTCTTTTGGTATTTTGATCTCTAATTATAACATCAACAAATAATGCAATAACCCTGGGATTTATTTGGCACTTAATAATATTCAGTTTATTAATTGTATTTATTTTATTCATTTATTTATTTAAAGATTTATATGTCTGCTCCTCTTAACTCCATTTCTTTTATCAATATGTTAATTTGGTGCTTTAGAAGTGTTTTATCATGCCTAGATCATGTCTTATTCTGATTTTTATGCCAATGTATTTTTGAATGGTTTGTGTTTCAATCTGAAATAACCCCATCTATTAATAAATTGGCCATAAATAAGTACAAAGTGAAAAAAATTACCCATTGATAACACCACTGGAATAACCCAAATGTTCAGCAAAGGATTCCTGCAAAATGATAACAATGAAACATTTAGCTTTTCCATATTAAAGATCTCTCAAATCCATCAGAAGAAATGCTTTACAATGCATAGGACCATGCACAAAATATCTCTCTTCCAATAATTGAAATAGCCACATTCTGTTCTAGGCCTCCACTTTGAAAAACATGGACAGTAAAATCAAATGGGAAGTACATAAACACACAGGGACAATGGGAATCAACTTGCAAAGCAGCCACATCAGCTGCAAAAAAACCCCAGCTTCTGAAATGAAATGAACAGAGTACTTATACTTACTTCTCACATTGTGAAATACCATTTGGATACTTTGCATAGTTCTAGAAATGAATCACTTAAAATGCATAAATTCAGCTTTGTAGTTCCAATGTTATTTAAAACAACGGATTTCAGAAGTTATATTTTTCTTTAAAAGCATAAAGGCATACTTAAGTTACATGAATTAGCTGGCAAACTTCATGCAATTGTTAAAGTGGTGGGGTCAATAAATAACGGGCAACTAACTGATTAGATCCCAAAGATGCTTTTCCAAGAAGCAACTGTTTTTCCTTGAAGACCTTTTATTTCCCATTCAAGAAGCTTTTTCATTTCTGCAATTGATTAAATGATCGCAACTAATCATTTCATTGGTAATCTATGAACAATTTTACAACATATGTGGGGACTTTCTGCTCTTTTTTGGTTAGATGTCAAGTTGTGTATGATAGCTGAACCTTGATTTCCACTTCCTTATTCCCAAATGAGTCAAGGTTCAAAATTGGAATAAATCAAATCATATTGAATTACACATCCTAGTTTTCAAGGAAGCAAGAAGGAAACCAGAAGTCTCATTTGTGATTTCTAGTTCATTATATCCCTCTGTGCAACCAGCAGCTCATCAACAGTTAAGTTAGGATAAGGCAGCAATTCTTACTCAGTGGAATTTGCAAGCACAGTGGAGGCATTTTCATATTCATGTGATTAAAAAGGTGTAAAATATTTCATGTCAGTCAGGATGACAAAAATTCTCTTGACTATATGAAAAAGTCAGTCATTTGATGATAGGCAAGGAATTTTAATTCGACATCCCCAAAAATAAACTTTCTGATGTCAAGTAATGGTTCAGAAATTCCAACATTTAGTTGATCTATACTGAAACTGTTTTCAAAAGATCTCAGTGAAAGAATAGAAAAATGCTACTTTAAGTGGGAATAACTGTGTGAATCCATCTAGAATGAAATGATTTACCTCAATATGTTGGAACATATATGGGTGATTGCATATTTTCCTCAGCTGCATGATGGTATTCATGAGTGTTTTGGCTCCACCTTTTCCCTGAGGAAGTAACATAAAGGTAGTTATGAACTGATAAAATCTGAGAAAATATTGTTCACTTAATATATGGCATATTTACCATATTCACAGCATAGTATATGCTTCTTCTAATGTATTATCTAGAGCTGTGCAGTTCTTTGAAAGAAGTGCTTTGTAACCAAAAATTTAGTAATAGAACACTCAACATAACTCTGTGACATTCTCAAATTGGTGAATTTTACAGATTGAAAGGACCTTTTTGTAAATCTTTTAAAGCAGCTGTGTTTTCTTCCAATATTCCATAGTTGTTTTGGAATACATTCTAAAATATATATTTCAGACAATTATTCAGGCTTGGTGAATGAATTAATGTTTATTATCAAAGTACAACATGTATAGAGTGAGATTGGCTTAGCCTCCCTTAGTGCCCCACCCCCACAACACACAGTGACAACAAACCCACCATCTTGTTACACCATGTGAGTTAATTGCAAAATACACCGGCCTTGCAAGTCAATCATACATAAGAGTTATTTCCCGTTCGGGAGCCTGACAGCCATGGATAGAAGCTGTTCTTCAGCCTGTTGGTACGGCTGGCTATACTCCTATATCTCCTACCTGGTGGTAGGAGAGTAAAGAGATACCGACCAGGGTGTGAATCGTCCCTGAGAATTTTCCCCACTCTTCCACGGCAGCGAGCCCTGGCGATGTCATCCAGTGGTGTCAGGGGACAGCCCACAATGTCTGTGCTGTGCTTACCACCCTCTGTAATACTTTTCTATCCGTGGCTGTCAGGCCAGCATACCAAACCACAAAACAGTGTGAGAGGACGCTGTCTATAGCAGACCGGTAAAAGAAGGTCATTAGCTGTTGTTCTACCCTGTTCTTCCGCAAGACCCTGAGGAAGTGGAGTCTCTGTTGGGCCTTTCTGGTCACCTGGGTTGTATTGACCTTCCAGGTAAGATCTTCACAGAGGTAGACTCCCAGGAACTTAATTTTTTTTTATTTTTTTATCCAAATTCTAAAGTACCTTTTGTAACTAGTTACCTATTTATGTTAATTCCAGTGCTGGTTACCCTCAGTTTAAGTTTCCAAAGCACTCCAGATTCCCTCCTTTTTCTCTTTTAATCCACCATTTGTTTATTTATTTTATTTTATTTTAATTCCATTTATATCCCGCCCTTCTCCGAAGACTCAGGGCGGCTTACAAGCTTAGCAGTAGCCTTCATTCTATGTATATGCCTGCTTATTAGGGCTTTCACACACACCCCAGCGGCATTATTACAAAGTCAGCTTATTGCCCCCAACAATCTGGGTCCTCATTTTACCTACCTCGGAAGGATGGAAGGCTGAGTCAACCTTGAGCCTGGTGGGATGCGAACCTGCACTAATTGCAGGCAGCTGGTGTTACTTAAGGAGGCATTAGCCCACTGCTCCACCAAGGCTTTAATAACAATCTAGGTCTCATATATAATGAATTAGTAATGTTTTGTTTTCCCCCTAGTTATACTCAAGAAAGCTCAAACCATTTATTTGTTAGAATTACTTTTTTGCATAGGGGAGTTTTATTCTAGAAAAGACAAGATGCCAGGAGTCTTCTCACCTTCTTGTCTTTCTCCGAGCCATCAGTAAGAAGGATTCCCTTGGCTTGCATGTGGCGATACAGAATCTTCTGCAGGGCTGCCATATCACACTTTATCACATATTCAACCTTGTACAAAAACATACAATAAATATTAAATAATGCGGCTTTTTCAAATCTTTTTAATAAATTCAAAAATCTATTAAAATGCCTGCACCATTCATTACAAAAAATTATATCTACCTGTAAGGATTTACAAAGCAACCTATTCAAAGTTATAAATTAGAACGCTAGCAAAACTAGATTATGCTGGTTCTTAACAATTGACTACAGGGGGAAAAATAACACAGAAAAGGTTAATTCTCTTGCTATGTCACAGACCTATTGCCTGATGTATCCCAACGGTTTTACTCTTACCTATTCCAAAGGTTATTTATATTTTATTAAAAAAAATATTAAAATGCATACTACTTTCTACATATTCAATGGAATAGTGATTGATGATATTTGCAAGTTTATTAATCCTTGAGATTATTATAATCAGAAGTACTATGCTATATCCACATATACTGGATCTCAGCTAAAAGGGCAGCAGGAAATTTTGCTAGAAAATGTGTAATAATATACTAAAGACACATGTGCGCATGCACGCGCACACATTACCACATGGTAAATTGAATAATCAAAGACCTGAAAAATAGTCCTCCTTTAATGACAGGAATTAGGACCAGGAATTCCATCACCAATGGCATGGCTGTAAAATAACTCCTGTATGATCCACAGGAGCAAAATCACTTTGACTTTGCTGCAGCTTTGAGGACTGGCTATAAGTCTCCTCATTCAGCATAAATTCAAATGGTCATGGAACAAATAGGTTGTTAATTAAGGACTACCTATACACCCCCTTCATGGATTACTGCCTTGTTGTGGCGAAGGGGCTTGCGTAATTCAATGAAGCTATGAGCTATGCCGTGCAGGGCCACCCAAGACGGAAAGGTCATAGCAGAGAGTTCTGACAAAACGTGATCCACTGGAGAAGGAAATGGCAACCCACTCCAGTATCTTTGCCATGAAAACCCTATGGACAGTACCAAAAGGCAAAACGATATGACGCTGGAAGATGAGCCCCTCAGGTCGGAAGGCGTCCAATATGCTACTGGGGAAGAGCAGAGGGCTAGTACTAGTAGTGCCAGAAAGAATGAAGCGATTGGGCCAAAGCCGAAAGGACGCTCAGCTGTGGATATGTCTGGTGGTGAAAGGAAAGTCCGATGCTGTAAAGATTCTTTCTCCATAGGAACCTGGAATGTAAGATCCATGAATCAAGGAAAGCTGGATGTGGTCAAACAAGAGATGACAAGACTGAACATCGACATCTTAGGAATCAGCGAACTAAAATGGACAGGAATGGGTGAATTTAATTCAGATGACCATCAGGTATACTACTGCGGGCAAGAATCCCTCAGAAGAAATGGAGTAGCCTTCATAGTCAATAAAAAAGTAGGAAAAGCAATACTGGGATACAACCCTCAAAATGACAGAATGATCTCAGTTCGAATCCAAGGCAAACCATTCAATATCACAGTAGTCCAAGTCTATGCCCCAACCACCAGTGCTGAAGAGGATGAAATTGACCGGTTCTATGAAGCCCTACAGCACCTTATAGAACTAACACCCAAAAATGATGTCCTTATCATCATGGGAGATTGGAATGCTAAAGTAGGAAGCCAAAAGATAACTGGAATAACAGGCACGTTTGGCCTTGGAGTACAAAATGAAGCAGGGCACAGGCTGATAGAATTTTGTCAAGAGAATACGATGGTCATAGCAAACACTCTTTTCCAACAACCCAAGAGACGGCTTTACACATGGACATCACCAGACGGTCAACACAGAAATCAGATTGACTATATGCTCTGCAGCCAAAGATGGAGAAGCTCTATACAGTCAGTAAAAACAAGACCAGGAGCTGACTGTGGCTCAGACCATGAGCTTCTTGTTGCAAAGTTTAGGCTTAAATTAAAGAAAGTAGGGAAAAGCGCTAGGCCAGTCAGGTATGAATTAAATCATATCCCTGTTGAATATACAGTAGAGGTGACAAATAGATTTAAGGAATTAGATCTGATAGACAGAGTGCCTGAAGAACTATGGACAGAGGTTCGCAACATTGTACAACAGGTAGCAACCAAAACCATCCCAAAGAAAAAGAAATGCAAGAAAGCAAAATGGCTGTCTGAGGAAGCTTTGCAAATAGCTGAGGAAAGGAGGGAAGCGAAAGGCAAGGGAGAAAAAGAAAGATATGCCCAATTAAATGCAGAATTCCAAAGAATAGCTAGAAGAGATAAGAATGCCTTCTTAAATGAACAATGCAAAGAAATAGAAAAAAACAATAGAATAGGGAGGACCAGAGATCTTTTCAAGAAAATTGGAGAGATGAAGGGAACGTTTCATGCAAAAATGGGCATGATAAAGGACCAAAATGGCAGGGACCTAACAGAAGCAGAAGAGATTAAGAAGAGGTGGCAAAATTACACAGAAGAACTATACAAGAATGAGCTTAACGTCCCTGATAATCACAATGAGGTGGTCACTGAGCTCGAGCCAGACATCCTAGAATGTGAAGTGAAGTGGGCCTTAGAAAAGCTGAGCAACAACAAAGCTAGTGGAGGTGACAGTATTCCAGCTGAGCTATTCAAAATCTTAAAAGACGATGCAGTAAAAGTGCTACACTCAATTTGCCAGCAAATTTGGAAAACTCAACAGTGGCCACAGGATTGGAAAAGATCAGTTTACATTCCAATTCCAAAGAAAGGCAGTGCCAAAGAATGTTCAAACTATCGCACCATTGCACTCATTTCTCATGCTAGTAAAGTTATGCTTAAAATTCTACAAGCTAGACTCCAGCAGTATGTGGATCGAGAACTACCAGAAGTACAGGCAGGATTTTGAAGAGGCAGAGGAACTAGAGATCAAATTGCTAACATACGCTGGATCATGGAGAAAGCTAGAGAGTTCCAGAAAAACATCTATTTCTGCTTCATTGACTATGCTAAAGCCTTTGATTGTGTGGATCATAACAAACTCTGGCAAGTCCTTAAAGAGATGGGCATACCAGACCATCTTATTTGTCTCTTGAGAAACCTATATGCAGGCCAAGAAGCAACAGTGAGAACTGGACACGGAACCACTGATTGGTTCAAAATTGGGAAAGGAGTCCGGCAAGGCTGTATACTGTCGCCTTGCCTATTTAACTTATATGCAGAGCACATCATGAGAAAGGCAGGGCTAGATGAATCAAAAGTTGGAATTAAGATTGCCGGAAGAAACATCAACAACCTAAGATATGCAGATGATACCACTCTAATGGCAGAAAGTGAAGAGGAACTAAAGAGCCTCTTGTTGCGAGTGAAGAAGGAGAGTGCAAAACTTGGGTTGAAACTAAACATTAAGAAAACCAAGATCATGGCATCTGGCCCTCTCAATTCCTGGCAAATAGATGGGGAAGAAATGGAGGTAGTGACAGATTTTATTTTCCTGGGCTCCAAGATCACTGCAGATGGGGAGTGTAGCCAAGAAATTAAAAGACGCTTGCTCCTGGGGAGGAAAGCCATGGCAAATCTAGACAGCACACTAAAAAGCAGAGACATCACCCTGCCAACAAAAGTGCGTATAGTCAAGGCTATGGTCTTCCCAGTTGCAATGTATGGCAGTGAAAGCTGGACCATAAGAAAGACTGAGCGCCAAAGAATTGAAGCCTTTGAACTATGGTGCTGGAGAAGACTCCTGCGAGTCCCTTGGACTGCAATGCGATCAAACCAGTCAGTCCTAGAGGAGATCAACCCTGACTTCTCTTTAGAAGGCCAGATCCTGAAGCTAAAACTCAAATACTTTGGCCATCTAATGAGAAGGAAGGACTCACTGGAGAAGAGCCTAATGCTGGGAAAGATTGAGGGCAATAGAAGAAGGGGACGACAGAGAATGAGGTGGCTGGATGGAGTCACTGAAGCAGTAGGCGTGAGCTTAAATGGACTCCAGAAGATGGTAGAGGACAGGAAGGCCTGGAGGAACATTGTCCATAGGGTCGCGATGGGTCGGACACGACTTCGCAACTAACAACAACAACCTATACATATTGTTTTTAAATGGATGGATCTAGCCCTAAATTATTTCCTACTTTACATTACTGATATTCTCTCAGTATAAAATAGGTAAAGCAAGATTCAGGACCCAGGCCAAATGTCTGCAGTTTCAGGCAAAGTTGACTAAGTTCTGACACAGGCATTTTGCAACCTGTGGCACCCATATTTATTTACTACAGGTAATTTAACAGAGCTTCATCTTCCCAAACCTTTTCTGGTAACTGAGATTCGACCTCTTTCTTCAACCTTCTTAACAAAAAAGGTCTTAGAACTTTATGGAGACGCCGGATAATCAGAATAGTTTCCTCCTCATTTAAATCCACCTAAATGTAAAGATTAAAAAGAGAAAAGAGGGGGGGGGGAGAGGGAGAAGCACTTTTAAAAACAACACTTACACATTTCATTATTTTTCAATGCTAACAAACTCTTTATAAGCCTTCTTATATACTAACACAACTTAGTAGTGAGGAGTCCTTGGTGCTCTCTGAGCTTGCTTGTTTTCTTACAAACATTTCATTACCCTAACTAGGTAATATCATCAGTGCTAGTAAGGAGTACTGTTTGCTGTCAGTTTATATTCTGGTGTCTTGCCTGTGTAGGTAGTGGGGGCGGTCTTAGGGATGCCAGGGAATGTCTAGAAGATTGGCACTCTGGCAAATCAGCCATCAATAGACACACAGACATTAACAACATCTATAAACTATGCAAATGAGACAAGCAACTAGCCCCAAAGAGAAAACGACTCCAGCACCACGAGTAATCAGCACTCAGATCAGCATAGATTAACTCCAAGGTCACCTTCAGACCAACCCCAATCAAGAAACTGCCAAAGAGCCATTAGTAAACAACCCAACCAGAGAATCCTTAAAGACCGCCCCCACCCACCCAGACAGACAGGCAGGCAAGACACCAGAATATAAACAGGCAGCAAAGAGCACGCCTTACTACTGGTAGCCCTGATGATGTTACCTATTTAGGGTAATGAAATGTCTGCAAGAAAAGAAGCAAGCTCAGAGAGTACCAAGGACCCCTCATTTCAACCCTGCGCTACAAATATTCCCCTTCGTTGGTATAACTTAGTAGATTAAGAATGCATTAATTAGAAAGTTCACTGTATGGATGTACTATACCAGTTCCTATAAAACAGACTGTCCATTTAATATAACGTGCTACTCTAGCATTTTTAAAATAAATTGCTCAGTACCCTTTCTCCAGTCATGGCAAAAGGAGCATTGAACCACTGTTCAAAAGTGCTGCAGCTCTTGAAAATCGTGGGGAGGAGAAAATTAAGGAGAGCCCAAAGTTCAGGTAGTTTGTTTTGCAATGGCGTTCCTGTCAAGAGGATCCTTCTTGGTGCCACATAATGAGTATTGAGCACCTGAGTCAGCTTACAGTGATGGTTCTTCATTCGGTGACCTTCATCTACAATCATATATTTCCACCGAATCTGTGGAAACACAGAAAATACTTGGTAGGAAATTATTTATATTGAGGTTCTAACCTGTGAAATCATTAAGATTAGATACAACTCAAGCCTTCAAAACTCGGACTTAATTTCAAAGTATGTGATAATTAGTACATATTTTTGCACAATATCAACAAACAGCCACTAAAATTGGAATGCATCAAGTGTACCTCACAAAGTGCATCACGTCTACCTTCAAAGGCATATTAAATTAATATAATGCTATATAAAAGCAAATACTCAATAAAATTTAGACTGAACGGCTTGATTTTATTTATTTATTTATTTATTCATAAATTCCTAAGCTATCCATCTCCAACTCTGAGTGGCTTCACAAAGTTAAAAGATCAAAAGCTCCATAAAAATGAGCAACACTCATAACATGACAAATCAAGGGAAGAAAAATCTTAGTTACAGTTCATAGGGGCTTATCCATCCATCCTAAACCAGGTTAATCCTTAAGGATTAAACCCTTTAACCAAAGCCAAAGAGAAAAAACAGGTTTTTAAAGAATGCTCCAATGTGGGGGCGATACAAATTTGCAGGGGGGATACTATTCCACAGGGACATATGCAGTAATGGATAATGAAAGAAAATAAAAATACTGGCTTCACATCCTTTAATTAAACATTCTTATATGTTTAATTAATTTTATACATTTAAACGCTAAATGCAGATTAAGTTCATGACTCAAAGAAAATTCCAGAAGGTGAATTGATGCAATTTAATAGATTCAGTTATATAATAAGTATCAGCCCAATAAACTTTAGTTCCCAGTATAGTTGGGAAGAGCTGCTGAAACCTGATCCATTTATACTTAGTATCACTTTGCAAGGGAGGAGGAACAATGTAAGGAAGTAAGAAACAGAGTCAATGAATGAATGAGACCGTACCCCTTAATATTTTATTGAGGAATCTTGAAAAACATTATCAGGAGCTTTATGTGTCCAGTACCATACATATTTAATTCCAGGCAATTTTTTATTTAGCCCTCCTTTCATTTGCACTAACATTCTCCACAGTAAATTCAGCTGACTGAACTGGCAGGGGAAAAAAACCTTTCTTAAAACTGATATGAGAGGATTGGGAGCCTCCCAATGCAAATGTATGAAGAGATGGAAATTCCAAATGTGGAATTTCAGCACCTCAATTTATGACCACAGTTGAACCCAAAATTAATGTTGCTAAGTGACACACTTGTTAAGTGAATCACAGTGGCTGTTAAGTTAGTCACATGGTTGTTAAGTGAAGCTGGCTTCCCCAGTGACACTGCTTGTCAGTAGGCCACAAAAGGTGATCACATGATCCTAGGACACAGTAAAGTAAAATGTTCCCCCGCACATGCGTGCTAGTCGTTTCCGACTCTAGGGGCCGGTGCTCATCTCCGTTTCAAAGCCGAAGAGCCAGCGCTTGTCCGAGGACGTCTCTGTGGTCATGTGGACAGCATGACTAGACGCCAAAGGCGCACGGAACGCTGTTACCTTCCCACCATAGTGGTCCCTATTTTTCTACTTGCATTTTTACGTGCTTTCGAACTGCTAGGTTGGCAGAAGCTGGGACGAGTAACAGGCGCTCACTCTGTTACGCGGCACTCGGGATTTGACCTGCCAAACTGCCGACCATCTGATCGACAAGCTCAGCGTCCTAACCCACTGAGCCACTGCGTCCCTCGGACACAGTAGCTGTCATTAATACAAAGCACTTCCCAAGCAAATTTTAATCCTGTGACCAAGGGGGATGCTGCAACAATTGTAAGTGTAAAAAAACGGCCACAAGGCATTTTTTCAGTGACATTGTAACGTCGAATAGCCACTAAATGAATGGTTGTTAAGTTGAAGACTACCTGTATTTTGTGGGGTGGTTTGATAGTTTATTTTGCAAAGTGCTCTTTAATACTGGTTCCCAGAAAGGGGAAAAAATAGCTTGAAATTTTTTGACGTTTACTATTGCAAACGCTGCTGATTTAAAAAAAAAATGTACATGCTCTGAAATGCAGCAGAGGGAATTGGAGAGAGATATGACAAATGATAGTAGATTCCATTATTTAATTACCTTTACTTTAATAAAATAATTCTGGAAAACATTGTAATTTCCAAAGATGGGCTCAAAAGATTTTCAGTTACCGTATCTTAACACACACGTGAAATGGATGGTTCAAATTTCAATCTGTTCTCTGTTATCTTTCTACATCTGGAAAACGATAACAAAGCCCGATTCTTTTTTACCCCCCTTTCACTGTATTCATCTATGCTCAGAAACAAAGAGCTGCAGATAAAAACGGAATAGCAGGGTTCCAGGTAAATGGGTTACAGCAGAGAGATGTGGTGGTGGCTATTCTGCTTGACAAAAAAACAACAGTGTGGAATTTACGGGATCCATAGGTAGCAAAATCTTTTCCCTCACCGGCTATCCTGAAAGGACACAGCAGGAACAGAGATGGTGAATGGGATGGGAAAAAGGCAAAGCAATTTAGAAAAATACAGAACTTTTAAAGACAATAGTGATTATGGACCCTTCAGGTTTGGTATAATCCTTGCTAACTGAGAGTGGAGGAAGCCAAAAAGAGAAAGAAAAAGAAAAAGAAAAAAAGCTAGCCATCAAGAAAAGTCCCAAATATAATAGTACCTTAGCAAGAATGTGTTTGTCCTTTATGATGTATTCATATGTAGTCAAAAGAACGTTAAATTTCCCACTACGTAGCTGAGGTACAAGCGATCGGCGCATAGCAGGTGTACCCTGAAAAAAAAAGGGAAAGAAAAAAAATCGCATCAAGGTATTATTCACTAAAAAAAAAAGGATAGCTGGGAGATGGATAGAAAAGGGCACCAGGGCGTGCCTAATATATTATTAGTATTTCTAATCCATTCAAGAGGAAGCCAAAGAGAAAAAGGAATGTGGATGGGATCTTTACAAATGCATTCAGTAGGTCTGCTGTAAGGAGGAAAAACTAACTTCCTCTTGTCTTTCATTGACAGAACCCCCCCCCCCCAATGAATCTTTTCATCAATAAGCGACACCCTGTTGATCAACAACAACTGAAAAAGCATCGCTCAGATAGCAGTCTTACGCTACAGTCAATCTCATCCCTCTCTCTCTCCAGCCTGTTTTATAACAACAACTGTAACTAAAGGACTCCAATGTGGACTAATTCACTATGCTACAATCTGGCATTAACATTATTTACATTTTTTTTTTTTAAAAAAAAAAGAAAACTAGGCAAGAATGTACTAATGTATTGTAATTATGATCCTGATTACTTGGAACAGAGCACAATGGAATGAGTATTAACCATTTTCTTATGTATTTCAATTCCTGAAATTACTTGTGGGATATTACAAATCAGGGGACAGACTTCTACAGCACAGCAACACTTTACGTTCAAGTAAAATTGCTCAGTGAACCTGAGTGAATAGCTAGCCATCTTTACACTGATATATAAAAAATCCAAACCTTGTAAGAAATCTTCACCACAGAAGGGGCCCATTTGTCAAACTCGTATGTCCAGTTGGATAAAGTCCTATATAAAAGATTTAAGATTGCACAGTATATTAAAACTGCATCAAACATAAAATTCTGCAGCCTGGTTTTTAATCTCCAAGATGCAAGGTTTTTAACAAATTGAAACCTGTAAACCACGTTGCACCTCCTTCCTGTAACAGTGGATTGCTCTCCCATCATGTCAAAAGTGCTACCTGGGTTTCAGATCAGAATTTGTCCATTTGTTTCTAAAAAATTATTCTATGTGTACATAAACTTGTCTAGTCTAGTCTAAACTGATTTCTTGTGGATTTTATGAATCTCAACTTCACTTTTAAGGGCCTATTCACAAAGCTGAAAGAAGCAATGACATAACATATACTCCTAACGCAGGGGTAGGCAACCTTGGCTCTTTTATGACTCGTGGACTTCCACAAGTCATAAAAGAGCCAAGGTTGCCTACCCATGTCCTAATGCATTTTTATACTTAGATCCTTGCTTCCAAGTTCTCTTTAAAAAACAGAAACCTCAATTAATACACACAGAAAATGTGCACACTGGTCCTATATACTGGGTGTCTAGCTGGGTTTCTAAACACATACGCTAACACCATCAGCAGTATTCTTATGTGCATGGATGTGTCAAAAGATCAGCACATGTTTAATGCAAAGATCAAAAGGATTCTGACAAATGAAAAATTTGGAAATGTATCAGAACACATTGTGCAGGTTAAAAGAAAATAATCAGGCCTACGGAAGAAAAAAAAATTCTCTTGATATTCCTATTTCTTTATTCCAAAGACAGATAATCTGCAGTTCTATAGCTTTCTCTCCACCAATGGATACCTCAAACGTATGCCTAACTGTTAAATAATATAATTGTTGCAGCCACAATAAACCATAATATGGTTCACTGATAGTTATTTATTCTGATGCAAAATCTCAGCCAATACGTTTGATTGGAGAGACTATAAAACCAAACCTGCAGACATATTGCAGCACATGTATAAACAGATATCTGACTTTAAAGTGGCATAGCTGATTTTAATTAAAATTATTGGCCTTACAAGAATCTTTTCAAAGATTGCATGAGAGACAACAGAGCAAAACGGGGTTTACAGTTATTTCTTTCAAAACCAATTTTATACTGACACTTGATTAATTGCAAAGATGGATTAGTTAAGGAAGAAAAATGATAATCACCACAATCACCAAATGAGCAGCATTGCAATTCCACAATTCTCATTCAGCATAAGTTAACCGGGAATTTGTGGAGTTGTAGTCCCAGCATATCCAAAATTTGTGGCTGGTGGGACAAAAAAGATTTGAGTAACTCTCAAGAAGAATGTGAGAATCCTCAAGAAGGATATTTTGGAATGCAGCCAGTCTCAGGTAAAAAAAAACATGTTCTGTCTTGTGAATAGAGTTAGGGTGACTAAAAGATGCAATACTGTACATTTCAACTGCTATAAGCTATCTGGTTTCCAATCTCACAAAATCCATACATAAGGAAGGGAAGGCAATCCATAACATGCAGGCAGCATACTCTAGTGTGTGCTTTATTCAGTCATTAAAGGTAAAGAAAAAAAGTACATGTTGTTAATGAACCAATCACAGGAAAATATCATTAGGAAGAATTTGCCTACTTACGAGAGGGGAACAATGATGAGATAAGGTCCATTAAGCCTTTTGTGGTCCATCAGGTAAGTGATGAGCGCAATCGTCTGTATGGTCTTTCCTAGCCCCATTTCGTCAGCTAAAATTCCATTCAAATTGTTATTATACAAGGAAACCATCCATTCCAGGCCCTGGACCTGAAATACAATAAAATTGCCTCAGTTATCTGTAACAGTAATATTTTCTTATTTTAACATCTCTGCTTTGGAGTTATAGTGCTTTGGTGCTGACTGCAAGTAGCATAATGATAAAGAAAACATCAAAAATCTCCCTTACAAGAATAACTGTTGCTATACATTCCAAGTCTTAGTATTCTTTTGCTCTGAAAACCAATCTGTGGTTCAGGCAGTGTTAAATATTAATACGGCCCACATTGTGACATAGTTCAAGCTTTCAGTAGTCAGCATAGGCTTCAAATTTATATTTTCATGGTGCTATAGATCTATTTGATAGCATTTAGAGCAATACAGTACAGTTCCTAATCTCCAACTTGCACATTACAATGAAACTGTCCTGAATATTGTTTGAAAATGAATTATAAATGATAGAATTGATTCAATATTGCTGTGTTGCAACAAAACAAGGTTACTTTCACATTTTTAACTGGTAGAAGTAGTCAATGAAACATTGCAGCTAAATGAAGTGGATTTCAAAAATAACAATTAGTCCAATACAAAGTCAGACTTCAGAACATACGTTCTCTCATACTTTCCTTCACTAGTTTAATTTTCTATTCATGTTTCCCAGGAGAGCTAAGCAATTTTCAAACCAATCTGAACGGTGTGCTAGAAACTGCCCTCCAAAAGGACACAACCCAAATAACAACAACAACAACAACAACACTATTCCAGGTCATTGGATAAGACTAAATAGGTAGATAAAAATGCCCAATCCAGTCTGAACATCCAGTGACAAATCATAGTAAGAACAACAAATAAAAAGTTATAGAATGAGATGATAACATCAAAACAAAATGATCTGTCTTATTTGATTCATTTAAATTTAATGAAAATTAACCGAAATGCTATATGTGTAATCATACCTCACGCATTTCGTAATTTTTCTCACCCATCTGATTCAAAAATGCCACTTTTGGAAGAGTTCCATCAAGATTCTAAGGCTGCCCCGTGAGCCTAGGGATTTAGGCTGTGCACCTTTTACACATCCTATTGGTCTATTTTATTGTTTAGATTCAGTTCAGATTGTGACTGCACATCAAAGCATGAAGGTTTGTGCTAAACTTTATATCTCTGAAAACGCACAAAACGTGGTTGGGGCAATTTAATTACTGGGACAGATTATATTCAGCAAAGTGAATATAAAGAGAATGCTATCATGCAGTTGTATAGCATGATGCCAATTCAATCCCAGACAACAGCTATATAGACAGTCTTAATAATATCACTCTAAATGGAATACCGGCTTTACTTGGTAAAGCAGTTTTCTGATTTTTCGATATCCTTGACGTTACAGTTATGACAGACAGGGCAACCCCGGTGCCAATCTGCAGCAATGCTACTCACTGGCTTTATCAACTGCTGCTTCAACAATAACAGGTAAAAAAAACATTTTTTAAGTGTCATTAGCTAAACAAAAGATTAGCACTGGTAAATGTAATGTAAAATGTTTGTTTACGAGAAAGGCCTTGTAAACTTGGGAAACAGGAGGAAAAGCTGCCAGCTTGACAACTGGTGAAGATTTCTCAGCCCACAAAAGGAGAGGTGTGGAAGGTTTTTGAGTAGGGACCCCCCCTAGTTTTCCAGATAGCAAAAGGAAAGGATGGGAGAAATATTTTCAGATTTGCCAGATTCTATTAATTCAACCTTACAACATAGAATAAACAATCATGGCTGAGCTTCTTGTATGCCTACCCCAAATCAAGGCCTAAAGATATCCAGGAAAGAGGAACTGGGATCAGCTTGAGCCTGGTCCGTAACGTTACTTCGCACGATCCTTGGGCTGAAATTTGCATGATACATACACTGATTTTTGGCCTGCTACCAGTCCAGAAGTATGAGTTCATACAAGCACCATTGTTAAGAAAAATGGGCACTTGAAGCCGTTACCGGCTTTCAAGGGAACTCTCAAAAGCAAAATGTTTTCAAACCCTGTCCTAGGAAAACCTAGGATAAATGAAGGAAGCCTTAACTATCAAAGTTGAGACTTATGCAGGCAATTCAGTGGAGAAATAGCCAGAATCTGGTGTGCTTCAAAATATGGACCAGACAATGAAGGAAGGGAGGTATGCTTTTTAATGTGTTATGTGTTCTAAAAATATTAAAAAATATTCAAGGGTAGAATTCACAAATCATCCCATATCTTAACAGAATGATTTGGTAAATCTGAAATAGTCCAGCTTTTTTTTTTTAGGAGACTAATTAAGGGACGGTTTAGGGATCCCTGGCATGAAGTTCCCTTCGTCCTGTGCGCTCCCACAGGGAGGGCCTTCTCAGGGTGCCACCGGTAAAAGAATGCCGGCAGATAACACCCAGGGGGAGGGCCTTCTCTGAGGGGGCGCCTGCCCTTTGGAACCAGCTGCCCGTGGAGCTTAGGACTGCCCCCGACCTTCGATCATTTCGCCGAGACCTGAAGACCTGGCTCTTCGAGCTTTCCGGCGCAGGCTGAGTTTTAATTGGGGTTTTATATTTTTCAGGGATTTAATTTAATCTTTTTAAATGTTTTTAATTTTTGTATTGTTGTTTTATATACCCTGTAAACCGCCCTGAGTCCTACGGAAAAGGGCGGTATATAAATTCAATAAAATTCAAATTCAAAATTCAAATGAAGTTCCTGTAAAAGCAATTTCCGGTGCTTGCCTGGTAATGTTTCAGGGTGCCGTTGATGAGGAGAGAGGACTGCTTTTCCACTCTCTCAGCAATTGCATGAGCCACTGTATAGTAAGACTGAGATCCTCTGGCGCTGTACTGCATGCTGTACTCATCATCCACATCTTGTTTGGCTGTCCTATAAAGCAAGGGATGGTTCATTTTTAATTTCACATTGATGACTAGTTTGCCATTTTATTGCTTAAACGTGCAGAAACCTGGTGCAGAAAGAGGAGTGTGTAAAATGCTTTTGCTCTCTCTGCTCTCCCACATTACTCACTCAATGATTTGTTTAGCGTCTTTTTCTGAAACATCTTCATTGTTGGGATCCAGATGTATCTTTTCATCTGTTTCTTGTCTACTTGATTCATCTTCATCTTCCTGCGGGAAAAAACAACAACAACACAACCCCTGAAGTCAATCCCCACATGAAACACTTATCTGCAAGAACTCTAAAAGCCAGCCCAGTTTTCCATTATGTTTTGCTTCCCTCTCCAATTTCCTCTGCCTCATAAAACAAGAAACTGCCCCACTGAGATTTATACAGGTAGCATTCGTTACTAAAATAAATAAATAAAAAAGTCGAGCCTGATTATAAGAAATTGGTTTTATAATTTTCCAATATGAATAAATAAGTTTGCCACCTATGATTTCTGAGGCTTTTAAAGTAACAGGTGGAGGTGAAAATTCTGTTTTGTGGGATTGTTTTGAGGATTTTTTTTTTATCCTGGCTTTATTAGTTTTATAAATAATGTAAGGTGGCAAACATATCTAATACCCTTTCCTCCTCCTATTGGGAAAACAATATCCCTGTAAAGTAGATTGTGCGGGGAGAGTGTGACTGGCTAAAGTCACCCAGCCAGTTTTTCCTATGCTAAAGGCAGGACTAGAATTCAGAACTAATCCAAGTCACTGTGCAGAGGTTTTAGGATTCCAAATTACTTCTGTGGTCAAGTTCAATCCAAAAAAAAATTCCTATGAAAAAGCACTTTCATATTACTCAACTTCTGAGGACCAGAGAAGAGAGAATACAGTATGGGGAACATCTTGCCACATAAGAATATCTGGCATGTATTCCACGTGTGGTATTTCTCACAGTTTTTCCACCATATATACCTCAGGTGACTTAAACATTTTTTACTTTTAACCACAATTGGGAAGAATTCAGAGTTTTGTGGATAGGATAGGTCCCATTCTATTGGTCTTCTCGTCTCCTTAGTCCCTAAAAAAATTATTCTGCTGGGTCAGAACCATAAGCCTCTGTAATGGAAAGGATGGATTAGCAAAAGTAAGACTGGGAGGAAGGGAGGGAGGAAGAGGAAGGGGAGGGAGGGAGATCCCAAAGCAAAAGCAAAAAAAAAAGGTACAGTAAATAAATCTTACAGATTTAATAAAAACTCAAAGCACTTTCCCTTCTGTTGCTCTATAACAATGCATATCTACTTCCCTAATGATTACTGGCAGTAGTTTTAACAGCAGTTTTAGCCTTGGTGGAGCAGTGGGCTAATTCCTCCTTAAGTAACACCAGCTGCCTGCAATTAGTGCAGGTTCGCGTCCCACCAGGCTCAAGGTTGACTCAGCCTTCCATCCTTCCGAGGTAGGTAAAATGAGGACCCAGATTGTTGGGGGCAATTAAGCTGACTTTGTAATAATGCCGCTTGGGGTGTGTGTGTGAAAGCCCTAATAAGCAGGCATATACATAGAATGAAGGCTACTGCTAAGCTTGTAAGCCGCCCTGAGTCTTCGGAGAAGGGCGGGATATAAATGGAAATAAAATAAAATAAATAAATAAATAAATAAATAAAATAAAAATTGCTGAATACATCCTTGGCTGCTAGCATCACAAAACAAAAACAAAACAACCCCCTCCCCCACAACACACACACACACGCTACCTTTCCTCTTCTACTGGTAAACCATTTCATAAGAAACTCATTAAAATATACGTAATAGTTTTCATACAAATTGTATGAAGGAAAAATATCCAAGGTGGCTTATTACAAATTATATCAAGAATTAGCAACCTACATCCATTTTGATGAACTGCAATATCTTTCAAACTAGACCCCATTACTTATTGTGATCAACAACCATCAGTAATCAAAAAGAAATCTGACATCCTTCAGTTGCTTAAAAGATTTATAACTAGCTATTTTTCCCAGCTAGGTTAATTAGGTTATGGTATTGTAATTTACGACTCAATTGAAATATTTTATTTAGACAAGAAGAGTCACACAAATTAGTATTATTATGGCTTATTATTTTTATAGTATAAAGAAACTGGGAGACTGGCATGATACGCGGTGGAATCTATTTTAATTAGGTTTTTTGTTTCTTTATTTATTGAAATTTCTATTCCTGTTCTAAATTATACAACCTCACGGCAAATTAAAACAGTAAAGTAAAATAATATATAACATACAATAATAAAATAAATAAATACATCTGATCGTTCATAAAACCAAAGAAATTAGTACCAAACAATATGATGCCTAAATACACTAACGATGGACACTACCAGCTTGGATAACTTTGAGTCTTTCTCGCTTTCCAGAAGAATTGTGTCTGTTTGCAATAGTGGGAAATTTCTGTGGCTTGGGTGTAGGATGAGGGTGAAGGTTGATTCGCTGAGCTTGTGGGTTGGTTCCTGAATGTTTTGTTACCAGGCTAGGTAATGTCTTCAGCGGAGTTTAGGGGGTGTCAGAGTTGGTGTTCTTCTGCTTCTAAGAGCTTTGTGTGATCACAAGACCTACTGACCACATGAAGCCCTCATAAGCAGGAGAACACCAACATTGATATCCCTAAATTACATTGAAAATTTCATCTAGCCCAGAGGTCCTCAACCTTTTGGGGACCAGGGACTGGTTCCGTGGAGAAAGGTTTTTCCACGGACCGGAGAGTGCATAGTTTTGTGTGCTGCCTGCATACCACGGATGGGGCTTTGCTTGTTTGTGCGGACCGGTTGCTGGCATGCTGGGGCCCGGTACCGGTCCATGGACCGGAGGTTGGGGACCCCTAATTTAGCCTGGTAACAAAACGTTCAGAAACCAACCTAGTAAGACTTTTGATAGGCCAATATTGGAAGAAAGAGGAACTGCCGACCATAGAAGAGTGGACTTTAAAGGTTTCCGACCTGGCAGAGATGGCGAAGATTTCGGCCTATTTGAAAGATCATTCGCAAGAACGCTATATTATGGAATGGAGAAAATGGATTGAGTTTATCCAGAACAAGTATAGGGTTAAGAAGTTTTATGTAGCATTTGAATAAGTCTTCTTTCATTTTTTTTTCTTTTCTTATTTTAGTTTTTTTTATATATATTCAATATTACTAAGGCTTGTTTTATCCTATATAAGCTAGAGAGTGATGGATTTTAGAGTTTATAGTTGTTAGTATATGATTGTTTATGATTGCTTTTTATATATATACCTTGTATTTAGCTCTGGGAAGTCGGGGGGGGGAGGGGGGGAGGGGGGGAGGGGGGGAGGGGGGGAGGAGGGAGGGGGAAGGGGGGATTTTTTAAAGGAAAATTGTATCTTAAAACTTTTCAATAAAAAAAAAAAAGAAACCAACCTACAAGCTCAGAGAACGAACCTCCACCCTCAGTTGTGTTTGTGCTGTTTAGCCTTGGTAGGCAGACTGGAGTTCATAACTAAGAAACATTACCCTTGGGCCCTCCAGCCTCAACCTTACTGATACTGGGGATAGATAACCAGGATAAACTACTGCAATGTGTTCTACCTGAGGCTACCTTTGAGGATTATTCCACAACTACCAATGATACAAAACACAGCTGCCACAACACACCACATAAGATGGCTCTACCTGGAGAAGGTAGTCTTGAAGATACTGTCAGAATGCATTTATATTTCATTTCTAACACTCTTTCTGTGCAAACCCAAATCTCACTCCCCCTTGGATTCTGCCATTCCCAAGGAGGAAAGGGAATAAACATGGGAGTTTATTGCCTCCATTTTCTCTCCTTAGATGTAACTTTTTGTTTAGCCTGCCTGTTGCCCATCACAATAAGATCGATCAGGGGCATTCTCTCTCTCTGACCTTATGAGCAACTAAGAAAGGGGGTGGGGGAATTCTGGTTTGTTTCTCCAGATGGAATGTGAAGGGGAGGGAGTGATTGTGCTACGAATGGACTGATGGTTCTCCCTTTCCCACGAGAGGCTTGCCACCTGAAACTTGATTGATCCAGAACTGACCAAATGAACTGAGGGGTGGGGTTTTGCTTGGGGACACTTTAAAAATATCGATCTGTGAGGAGATTTTTCAGATCCTGTCTATTATACCTTCTATCATCTATGTCTTATAAAAGTTCCTGCTTGGACAATCTTGTCTTACTTTCTTAAGATGTGGATTGGAGTGGGTTCTGACAGATACCTTGGATCCAAGCCAAAAAGGAGCTGTAAAGGTCAGAACTCTGAATGGTACCCTGAAGCCCTCTGGCAACCAAGAGAGTGGCCAATATCAATGAAGCTCGTTGAAGATGCTCTCAGCCCTCAGCATGTAGGCAGCTACCAACTGTAGCTTTGCAAAGGTAACCCCAAGCACAATAGACTGTGATAGTCTAATCAGGTATTTATCTTGCAGTATTACAGAGTTGTACCTATAATTACAATATTTGTAAATAGTATACAACATAACATATTTATTTTTTGTATACTTATTCTTACTCTCTGGTATAAAAAAAAATTCTTCCAGATAAAAGAGCTGCATCAAGAGACAGTGTTCACTTACATCTTCTTCATATTCTGATCCACTTTCATCTTCACTGTCTGATCTGGGGGCAACTTCATAACTGGTGAGGAAGAAGCAGGTGCAACAGCTGAGTAAGGGAATTCCTCCAAAATAGCAACCCTTTTAAAATATTTCTAACAAAAAAAGTATTTCAGAGAAGTACGAAAATAATATTAAAGATGTCAAAGAAATCAATTATGGGAGAAATCATTCATGGACTTCCAGAGGAGACAAATTGGCTCAAAGTGCTAAAATTATTGCTCCACAACAACTAGTCACAATGGGCAGTGTTTACTTACATCCATCATGTTCTGCTCAAAAATGTGCTCGGGGTTGCCTTTCTCAGAAAAATGCACCCCTCCATAAGTAAATATTTAAGAAGGTTGTGTATTTAGAAATAACTACATTTTAATAAACATATAGTAGTAAAGCTGCATATTAAAGCTTGTTGCAGATAATAAAAGCTGCAAATTTTTGAGCAAACACTGATCAAACACAATACATAAAAAACCTACAACACTAATATGGATAGGGTTTAGAACAGTGGTGGGATTTAGCCAATTTGCACCACTTTGGCAGAACCGGTAGCTAATTTTTTTGTTGCCCAGGGCCAGAATGGACTTCCAGAAGCAGCATCCACACAGAGAACTGGTTATTCACATATTTGAATGCCACCACTAGTTTAGAACCATTTACATATATGTAAACTAAAATAAAAATCTGCAAATATTCATCCTACATGACTGTAATGCAAAAGTATCGAGTTATGGGTTAGGAGGTAAACTGATTACTTACCCTGGGTTCATTTCTAACCAAGCATCCAATTGACTTGCTTTAGGAGCTTCCGGTCCAAGGAGAACTTTGCCTGTTTCTGTATGAGTTACCTTGACTGGGAGGTCACTCATCTGACTGCTCTCATCTATGGGCTAAATATTAAGGAGAAGCATATATTTAAATTTGTGTAGAGAATACGTCCACATTTGCAGTGCTTGCAGTCACACGATCATGATTTAGTTTCTGGCAAAACACACAGGCCCACAGTGAACACTGAGTTCACTTAACAACCACTGCAAAAAAGATTGTAAAAAGAGGTCCAGTTGCATGGTGACCTGCTTTACGACCATCATGAGTTTTGACCGTAATAATGTTTATGGTGTGGCAAAATTAAAGCTTTTACATTGTCTAGTTGCTGCTATGACCATGAAGGAAAAGAAAACCCGAAGCTGCAGATGGAATTAGTCAGAATGTGGAATGTAGAAAGCACGAAGATGGAAAAGCTCAACACAGTGAAAAATGAAATGAACAAACTACACACTGACATCTTGGACATCTGCAAATTGATAAGGATAGGAATTGGACACTTTAAGTCAAAAGATCATACTGTTTACTAGTCAGGAGTCAGGACATTAAAAAACAATAAAAAGCAATGTTGTTTCATAGCCAGGAAGGATACAGCAAAGATAGTGCTTGGTTAGGCTATAGTCAATAATCAACTAGCATCAGTAAGTTTTCACAGTCAATCCTTTAATATGACAGTTATTCAGGTTTGTCACAACCACTGATGCAGACAAAGAAAAAAAAGTGTGGGTGTTTTATGGTCAGGTTCAATCTGAAATTGACAGAATATGCAAGCAAGCTCTGGAAACAGTCTGCAGTTTGGAGATTGTAATGCCAAAGTTGAAATAGTAAGAAAGAAAACATAGTTGGACTGTTCAGCCTAGGAAACAGAAATGAAGAAGAAAACTGAATTATCAGTTTTTGCCAGTTGAATGATGCCTTTATTATTAACAAATTCTTCATACAACAAAACAAAGAGTTATCTACATGGATATCGCCAGAAGGAGCGCAGATAAATCAAGGTACAGGGAAATAAAAGAACTCAGTTAGAACAGCAAATACATTGTCAAAGATCATGTGGAACAGATCACATGAACTGCTTATGTGCAAGTTCCAAATCAAAGTAAAGCCAAAGAACAAAGCCAGCCAGTTTCCAAGACATGAGCTTGGCCTCAGATGCATCATTTTCAAGAACACTGGGAACGGCAATGAAGGCCTGAACCACATTTATAGGAAGCCAAGGAATGAAACCTAAGAATGAATGTGAAAAGAAGCAGCCAAATACCAAGAAACAGAAGAAATCAAACTGGATATCAGGACAGATGGTGGACGCTGCCAGGAAGAGAAGAGAAGCCAAGACAGACAAATATCTCAGGAAGAAACTTAACAAAGAATTTCACAGAACTGTTAAGAGAGACAAGGAGCTGTATTGCAATTTTGGTAGAGAAAACTAATGTGGAGATAGACCAAAAACAAGGGAAGTTTTTTTAAAAGATATCTTTTAAAAACCTTAAATTGGACACCAATGGATAGACAGTGACTAAGCCAAAAAGGAACAAACAGATGGAAGCAGTACATCGAAACTGAGTGTAACCAGATGACAACATCTAAGATACTTTGGAAGACATTCCGAATTTTATAAGAACTTCTACTGGCAGAAGATGAAATTAGCACTGCAGCAATTACCCAGCTGGAAAGCTACAGGAACTGATGGAATATCTACAGAATTACTGCAAGCAACAGAAGAATCAGTAATGGTTGTAACCAAACTATGCCAGCAAATCTGGACAACAGCACATAGGCCAACAAATTAGATGAGGTACCAATAGCAAAGAAAAAGGAGATTTATGCCATTGCATAAAATTCTCTATTTCACATGTTAGCAAAATACTATTTAGGATATCTGACACAATCTTGCTGAGAAAAGGGAATGCCAGATGGTCAATCTGTTTTTAGAAAAGACAAGAGGAACAAGAATCACTATTGCTGACGCACCCTGGATAAATGAGAAAGCCAAAGAATACGCAAAAGGAATCGACATGTAGTGCCCCAACTACAGAAAGGCCTTGAATGCATTGATCCGGTCGAATTGTGGAATGTCTTCAATAAACTGGGATTCCTAGAATATATTATTGTCTTCATATGAAACATACACAAAGGATAGTGACACCTAAACCAGACAGAAGACTCAGCTCCTTTCTTTCTTTATTCAGTCTGTATGCTGAATATATAATGAGGGAAATGGTACTGGAAGAAGAAGATGAGCAAGGTTTTAAGATTGACTATGGATAACATCAATAACCTGCCCTATTATCTTGATGACACTACTTTGATAACCAAAATGTAAATGATCTACAAAATCCAGGAACACAGGAAAAAAGTATGAGACTTACCTGTTTGTCTCCCTTAAAAGAAGGGAGACTAAACTAATGTTAATTGTAGAATAATCAGCCTTTTAGGATCAACTATCAAAATTAACAATAAAAAATACACCACATGCTAGGATTTGGTAAGGCTTTCCCTGTGAACATTCTATATGGATATGGAAGTTGGATTTTGAAAGCAAGACACTTTTGAATTTTGCTGTTGGAAAAGACTCTTGAGAATATCAGGAAAACAAACAAACGGATTGTAGAACAAATCAGTCCAAAATTCTACTTGGAGAATGTTGTTTTGGAAATGTTTTCAAAATGTGACAGGCTCAAACTCTCATATTTAGGAAACATTATGCAAAGAATAAGCTTCCTTAAGAATGCTAGAATGTTAATAATGTTAATTATACTAGGAAAGGAAAAAGAAGTTGATCAGCAGCATGGTGGATGGACTGAATTACATCAGCAATATGAATGCAACATTGAGAGATATAAAAGGCTGGGTTGAAAACAGATCATGTTAAAGTTTATCTATGCAGTTGCTAAGAATCTTAATTTGATGGCACTTCAATTCAATGCTATGAATTTACCTGCTGATCTTTAAGTTAGTCTTACTAATTTCAATGAGGCTTTCTTTTTAAGAAAACATGCAAAGGCATGTGTTGTGCAATAAGCCTGACTGCAGCGGGATTACTTTCAGATATAAATGTACACCAGATTATTTCAATGGCTTATAAAAACATTTCAATCATTTTAAATTATCTTGGAGCAAAGTTTCAAATAATAATGTGTGTCATATTTCTAATGTAAGACATCAGCATAGAAACATTATGGTTATTATAGTGCATTCTAGCATGCTCATTAGTGAAATAGCTCATTAAGTAGAAGCATACTCATTAAAAACATCAATTAGATGTGTTGGACAAAGTGTCTTGCATTAAACCAATTTACTAGCCATCTTATTACATATGACAAAAGAAAGCAAACGGTAAATCTACTAATGTAAATGTGCCTGATTAGATAGACTGTAATAATCCAATTTAGCGATGAAGGGAAAAGCTAAAACTATATTTTTTCATGTTGCAAAAGGACAATATTTTGTAGCTGATTCCAAAATATAATTTTAAATGCCAACTGTATGCACATTAATATGAAATATACTATTTCCTAGTCTATACAACTGTAACCTCCAAATTATATACTGTATTAAGAAATCATGATCATTAGGGTTTTCTTTAAAGTTTTCCTTATTTACGCTGCATCTACATAAATGGTAACCTCACACTTCAATCTATCATTTACAATCAATAGGAGGAAACATCTATGCAATTAAGCTAGTGTTAATTTATATCCATCTTTTTCTACATTCCAAACTTGTATTTACAATCTCCTTTAATATAATGAGTGGGGAAAATAATGATATCAAAACACATACAATTTTAAAATAAATACAGCATAAATATACAAGCCTAGACACAGTAAATAGAATTAAATGCACAAGATGCTAATGAGAAATTAAAGGCAAGTTATTTCTCTCAGTTCTTACTTCCCCTTGCAAATCCAATACAGAGCATTTTAGATGAGAAAGTGATTACAGGGCCAAGGGAGAACTATATGGATTAAAATTCCTTGTTGAAGAACTTTTAAAATTTAGGATCTTATTTTGTGTAATTGATTTTACTAGTATTGACAAAAGATGTTACAAACAGGCTTCGTTATCTGTAACATAATTTATAAACAGGATTACGGCCTTCTAAAAATATGTATAATTCATGCTGAGGAAAATAGTCCTTTGTGTTAACTATGTTGCTCCACTGCTCCCAAATTTATTTTATATACTGAAATACAAAACGTAACATTTGGTTTAGCATTATAGTAACAGAGGCTAATACATTTGAAATGCTTCCTCAGAAGAAAACAGAATTCTTACTTCTCCATCAGGACCAAGTCCAGATCCTATTCCTTCTGTGTTGTCTTCTGCCTTCTGAAATAAAAACAGATGGGATAGTTAACAGAAGTTCTGTTTAAAAAATATTTAAATTGTGATTTTCTTAGGTGATGTTGGGGAGCAAATGCCCCAGTCAGGAAGATGGTTCCAGAGGGGGATTATACTGGACTTTTCCTACATAAATAGAAGAGGGCAAGGTCTAACTCCATTTCCCACCCCCACCCCCCCAAAAATGCTGTCACGCTTTATCTAGTCTTTCCCAGGTGAAAGATGCAAGTCAGGGTAGATTCCTGTTGGTCACAGAAAAATCAAGTAGCTAGTTTGAACTCTATGCAGGTGAATCTGGTTGTTCACACCTGATACTTTATTGAATTTTGTGCAATTAGACAGTTCCTTTCACTGATTTCATATTGAAGTATAAACAAAATGATACATTTTCCAACTGTATACTGTCTCCAGACTTGTCCCCTTAATTAAAGCAGCAAATGAAATGCTATAATTATATCCGGCCTTGAAAACTGTAACTTGTTCATATTTCAATTACGTCCCTAAAATTAATCCATTTATCATTCAATTCAACATTTATATCTCACTCCTAATTCAATAGACCCTGGATGGTCTATCAAAACAATATACAGGTAGTCCTCGAATTTTCGTCACAATTGAGCCTAGAATTTATGTTGCCAAGTAAGAAATTTGATGTGAGTTTTGTCCCATTTTGCCAATTTGCTTCGCACATTTGTTAAGTAAATCACTGCAGTTTTTAAATTAGTTACGCGGTTGTTAAGTGAATCTGGATTCCCCATTGACTTTGCTTGTCAGAAGGTGGCAAAAGGTGGTTACATGACCCCGGGACACTGCAACTGTCACAAATATGAACCAGTTATCAAGCATCCCAATGTAAATCACGTGACCGTGGAGATGCTGCAACAGTTGTGAGTGTGGAAAATGGTCAAAAGTCATTTTTCAGTGCCACTGTAACTTTGAACGGTAACTAAACGTTTCATGCAAAGATGGGCATGATAAAGGACCAAAATGGCAGGTACCTAACAGAGGCAGAAAAGATTAAGAAGAGGTGGCAAAACTACACAGAAGAACTATACAAGAACAAGCTTAATGTCCCAGATAACCATGATTGGGTGGTCACTGACCCCGAGCCAGACATTCTAGAATGTGAAGTGAAATGGGCCTTAGGAAATCTGAGCAACAACAAAGCTAGTGGAGGTGACAGTATTCCAGTTGAGCTATTCAAAATCTTAAAAGACAATGCAGTAAAAGTGCTACACTCAATTTGCCAGCAAATTTGGAAAACTCAACAGTGGCCACAGGATTGGAAAAGGTCAGTTTACATTCCAATTCCAAAGAAAGGAAATGCCAAAGAATGTTCAAACTATCACACCATTGCACTCATTTCACATGCTAGTAAAGTTAAAATCCTACAAGCTAGACTCCAGCAGTATGTGGATCGAGAACTACCAGAAGTACAGGCAGGATTTTGAAGAGGCAGAGGAACTAGAGATCAAATTGCCAACATACGCTGGATCATGGAGAAAGCTAGGGAGTTCCAGAAAAACATCTACTTCTGCTTCATTGACTATGCTAAACCCTTTGATTGTGTGGATCACAACAAATTGTGGCAACTTCTTAAAGAGATGGGAATACCAGACCATATTATATGTCTCTTGAGAAACCTATATGTGGGCCAAGAAGCAACAGTGAGAACTGGACACGGAACCACTGATTGGTTCAAAATTGGGAAAGGAGTCTGGCAAGGCTGTATACTGTCGCCCTGCCTATTTAACTTATATGCAGAGCACATCATGAGAAAGCCAGGACTAGATGAATCAAAAGTTGGAATTAAGATTGCCGGAAGAAATATCAACAACCTAAGATATGCAGATGATACCACTCTAATGGCAGAAAGTGAAGAAGAACTAAAGAGCCTCTTGTTGCGGGTGAAGAAGGAGAGTGCAAAACTTGGGCTGAAACTTAACATTAAGAAAACCAAGATCATGGCATCCGGCCCTCTCAATTCCTGGCAAATAGATGGGGAAGAAATGGAGGTAGTGACAGATTTTATTTCCCTGGGCTCCAAGATCACTACAGATGGGGACTGTAGCCAAGAAATTAAAAGACGCTTGCTCCTCGGGAGGAAAGCCATAGCAAATCTAGACAGCACACTAAAAAGCAGAGACATCACCCTGTCAACAAAAGTGTATAGTCAAGGCTATGGTCTTCCCAGTTGCAATGTATGACAGTGAAAGCTGGACCATAAGAAAGGCTGAGCGCCAAAGAATTGAGGCCTTTGAACTATGGTGCTGGAGAAGACTCCTGCGAGTCCCTTGGACTGCAAGGCGATCAAACCGGTCAGTCCTAGAGGAGATCAACCCTGACTGCTCTTTAGAAGGCCAGATCCTGAAGTTGAAACTCAAATACTTTGGCCACCTAATGAGAAGGAAGGACTCACTGGAGAAGAGTCTAATGCTGGAAAAGATTGAGGGCAATAGAAGAATGGGACTACTGAGAATGAGGTGGCTGGATGGAGTCACTGAAGCAGTAGGCGTGAGCTTAAATAGACTCCAGAAGATGGTAGAGGACAGGAAGGCCTGGAGGAATGTTGTCCATAGGGTCGCGATGGGTCGGACATGACTTTGCAGCTAACAACAGAGACCTGAAAGAGGGCAGGGGTGTATCTCTAGCCTAACTGCTAAAACCCTGTTCTGGCTTTTATTTATCTGGTTTTCTTCCTTTTCCTGGTAGCAGTACAAAATACAGAAAACTATTTACACCAATCCTGGCAGAAAGCCACCGGCAAGCAAATCCTGGTGGCAGGCAGGTGCAGAAAGCAGATAGCATTGCCTAAAAGCTTATTTTAACAGTAAGCAACCTCAGCAACGAAGGAGCTTTCTATATATTAAAAGGGACTGTAATGTCACACCTCTCTTCTTAATTAGCTCTGTTAAAGAGCTGCTCAGAACTGAGAGTTTAAATAGGACTTCACATGCAGAGAGTACTGAAGTTAAGCACAAAGCAGCCACGTATTATATATACTGCATATGAATAATGCCCAACCATATAAAATTGCGTTAGAAGGCCATTAAGCCTTTGATGCAGAAATAGCAAAGAAAAAGTGAAAGCAAACTAGATGAGGAAATATTTGTAACCAAAAGGCTAGATAACACATGTACAATTCTTTTAAAGATTTATCAGACCAGAACATTGTAATTTTACAAAAAGAAAAAGAAAAGTTTTCCCCACAATTGTTTTTATTGGGCATTGTTGTAGATTGTGATGTTAAAGAAACTAACTTGATGTTGAACATGATAACGGCAGCACGGTTACTGGTGGGACAATATTGGAAGAAGGATAGTTTGCCCACTGTAGAAGAATGGGTGTTTAAAGTTTCGAATCTTGCAGAAATGTCTAAGATTTCTGCTTATCTGAAGGATCATTCACAGGAAAGATATATTTCAGTTTGGAGGAGATGGATAAATTATATTCAAAACAAATATGGGACTAAAAAGTACCATTTAGCTTATGAGTAGATTTTAGTGGGATATTGTTATTGGCACGTTGTTTGTAGTTATGTTAAAAGAGAGTTAAAGCGCATTATGAATTTGGTTAATTGTATATTATGCATAATTTTTATTTAGAATATGATTATTGTAACTATAATCCTGTATTTAGCTCTGTGAAGTGGGGGGGGAAGTGGGTGGGTTTGGGGTGGGAGGGATTTGGGGATATACTGTAAAATTTTGTTTTTGTAAAACTCTTTAATAAAAGAAAAAGAAAAAGAAAAAGAAACAAACACCCTGCTTCGAATTGCTTATAATTCTTAGACGCTACCTTACTTTCATTAGAACCTGAATTATTAAGTTTCTACCAGTCTTAGACTGTGAATCTGTCAATTATCCACACGTAATAAGGATTATGTTTTAGGCATCATGGTATACATGCATATCAATGACTTAGAACACTTCATATTATCAAGTTCCTTATCAAAGATATTCCTAAATAAATACATTTCTAATTAGCAGGAGTGATTTGTCCTGATAAAAAAAACATTTCATTAGACAGTAGTGTTAAGGTTTAATGATCCTGAGTTCAATCAATCAATCAACTGTATGTCGCCCTAAACAATGTTACAAAACAACTTGAAGTACACCCTACAGCTCCTTTTATTAAAGAAAAATCAATGTTTATGATATGAAAGGATAAGGGGTAATTTTAAAAACAGGAGTGATTTTTTGCATATTAATCCATTTTAAATATTGAAAACTTGAAAACTTTCAATACTGAAAATATTTCTTCAGGAGAACTATTTAAAAATATATAATTTATAAAATGAGCCATGGTCAGATTTCATTGAAACATGAGCGTGTGCAGTATACCAAAATGTAGGTAATTTCATTTCCATTTTTCCCCCCTGCCATTAAGAGTTGCCCAGCTTAGTAAGGTCCCTTCTCCAAGTTTCAGGGATAGAACAAGCAGCATTCAGAAGTGGGAGACTCCAAAAATCTATCTACCAGGAAGATAAAAGCAAAAGCCTTTAATTTGGATTCAACAACAAAAACGTTTATGCTTGTATCATCTCAGGTTTTGACTATTTTACCAATATTTTCAGAAGTCTGTTTGGAACGTAGGGATCTCGGAGTCCTAGTGGACAATCACTTAAATATGAGCCAGCAGTGTGCTGCAGCTGCCAGAAAAGCCAACACAGTGCTGGGCTGCATTAACAGAGGGATAGAATCAAGTATTAATACCACTTTACAATGCCTTGGTAAGGCCACACTTGGAACACTGCATCCAGTTTTGATCACCACGATGTAAAAAAGATGTTGAGACTCTAGAAAGATTGCAGACAAGAGCAACAAAGATGATTAGGGGACTGGAGGCTAAAATATATAAGGAACTGTTGCTGGAAATGGGTATGTCTAGTTTAATGAAGAGAGGGGTGAGGGGGGACGTGATAGCAGCGTTCCAATATCTCAGAGGCTGCCACAAAGAAGAGGGAGTCAAGCTATTCTCCAAAGACCTGAAGGCAGGACAAGAAGCAAAGGATGGAAACTAATCAAGGAGAGAAGCAACCTAGAACTAAGGAGAAATTTCCTGACAGTTAGAACAATTAATCAGTGGAACAACCTGCTTCCAGAAGCGGTGAATGCTCCAACACTGGAAGTTTTTAAGAAGAGACTGGCCAGCCATTTGTCTGAAATGGTATAGGGTTTCCTGCCTGAGCAAGGGGTTGGACTAGATGACCTCCAAGGTCCCTTCCAACCATCATCATTATTATTATTATTATTATATTATTATTATTATTATTATTAATAATAATAATAATAATAATAATAATAATAATAATAATAATAATGTTGTTGTTGTTATTATTGATGATCATCGCACAGTCAGCTAGATGTTCAGACTGGATTTGGCATTTTTGTCTACCTATCAAGTCCTTACCAAGGACCTGGGATAGGCAGATGTGGATGTTTGATGGTATTATAGATAAAAGTCACAGGATGGAAGCAGTTCCTAGTAAGGCCGCCTTTTGCAATTGACTTAATGGCGAATTTGTCAATGCCAATGGTGTTCAAGTGGTGCTCCAGTTGTTTGGGGATTGTTTTGGGATGATGATGATGATTAAAGTATAGAGTACATATTAGCTCCCTCGAGTGTCCTTTTGTTTCTCTATGTCAAATACTTTTCAACCACAGCAACTTTAAGATGGGCAGACTTTAACTCCCAGAATCCCCTAGCCCACATACTAGGTTGACACACCTCAAAGCTGCTGAAGTTGAGAAACACTGGGCTATGTACATAAATTATTGGAGGCAAAATATATTGTTATGGCCTGAGCAAAATTCAGTGTGCCAATTATAATTAGAAACTTTGGAGATTACAAATTAAAGATGTTAAAGACAGGGGTGTCAAACTGCCGGCCTGCGGGCCAGTTGCATCATACAGAGGCCACTCCCACCCCAGCTCCAACAATGCGAGAAAAGTCGTGATACATTGCGACACATCATGTGACGAGGCGAGTTTGGCACCCGTGTGTTAAGATAATCCTTACGTCATGCTTGGGAAATAAAACAAAATAAAGTTAGCAGTAACTAGTCTAGAGATGCAGGGTCAGACACAATTTAAGTATGTGTAATGAGTTAATTTTATAGTCTGATCCTCTTGTCCCCAACCTCATTCCACCAGGTGGCAAGGTTTGGAGGGGGAAAAAATGATCCACTTTTCTAATTCACTACTTAAGTAATGTTTGTAACATGTCCCATATGTTTTGGAATGAGCTGGAGAGAGGAATTTGGCATAACAGATCAAATGCTTTTTATACTTATTATTATCTGCCAAATGTCCCTTTAAAAAAAAACCCTGAGAAAACCTTCTATAAAAATGCTTTGGAACAAAGCAAGTGGGTAACAGGAGATTTCTTTAAAAGTCTTTTGGCAACAACTGAATTCTATACTTGCCTTCTTTCTTCTTCTCCTCTTCTTTTTTTCTTTGGCAGCTTGTGCTTGCTTGTGTTCCCACACCAAATTTGTCAAATTGGCCACATATTCATCAGTTTGCTGCAGCAGATAGGCTAGACGCCTGTCTTTTTTCTGATCAATGAGTTTGCGGTAGCCTTCTTCATCTTCAGCCTAGTGGCATGAGCAAATGAAAATTCAAGTAACGTCAAAGCTTGCTGCCTGACCACCATAGAGCAGTTCAAAGGGAAGGGAGCAGTTTGCATGTTTTAGTTTAAATCAGGCTTGTCCAACCTGTGGCCTATCGGGCACATGTGGTCATGAATAGCTAGTATTGCAGCCCCACAAGGTTGTACAAAAATATCTTTTAAAATGAAGTTTGTTGTTTATATACATATATTAATTATATATTTTATGTGCGGTCCAAGACAATTCCTCTTCACTCAAAGTGGCCCTGGCAAGCCAAAAAGCTGGACCCCCCAATGGTTTCGATGGCAGTGGGAAATGCAGTTACAAATCAGATCTACAAATTAAACTGTAATTCCTAATCTACTGGTGACATATCAACTGATCACATCTATTGTTATTTAAAACACACAAGATGGTGATGATTCTCAAAGCACCAGTGGAGAGTTTAGTGAGTCGTTTATTTTCTACTGTTCTTTTAGGGAAAAGATGGGCAATATGAGGGCATCCAAATGTTTATGAACTTCATCTTCCACAATTTCTAGCAGTAATCAAACCAAGCTTTGATTTGGGATTTGCAGTTTTAATAATATTTGGAGAGAATAAACATACCAGGTAAAACTGTCGATATATTTCTTTCCCCTTACGGTGTGGAGTTTACAATAAAATCTTGATTTGGGTTGAAAATTAAATTAAACACATGCCATTGATAGCAATGACCTTCCAATGCTTATTGTGATCAAACTACTGTTTTGATATACCACTTTTTCAAAACATGCCTGAGAGAAGAAAACAACTGAAACATTTAATTTTTAGTATGATTCAAATGTATCTGAAAGGGAAGGAAAATAATATAGTTTGAAGAATTTGAAAGAAAGGCTGTGGTATGACAAAAAAATTCTACTGAGCAACTTTCAATGTCTAAAAATGAAATATTATTTAAAATATCAAATTATCATCTCAGTATGTCTGGGCACTAGGTTCAGATAACTGTATAAGAAGCATTTCCCCATTTGTTTTCTTCATGTAATCCAACGTAACAAGGGAAATGTGTTGGGAGGGGGACACAGGATTCCACTAAGAAAGTTGTCTTTGGGATACACTCCTTTGAAGCTTTCTTTGATAACTCGAAGGCATGTGAATACACTTTTATTGCCAGGCGTTTTAATGTACATTGGAATTGTCATGAATTGCTGCACCTATGTTCATGTTATTTATTTATTTATTTTGAGGCCATCCTCCACAAAAATTAACTTGCCTCTAAATGCAGGCGTATCTCTTCCTTAACTCCCGTAATTTTGATTGAAATACTTAAAGGAATTCTAAAGAAACAGGCTTAATATAACTTTTCCTTTAAGCTTCTCTTCTGAGCCCCAAAACAAGACTAATTTTGCCAGTCTCCATAACTGATTACATCACACCTTACCATCAGCCTTCTCATTCGTTCTTTCTCAATCCTCTCTGTTTCTTTCTTCTGTTCGCGTTCTGTGTTGGCATGCCAAGTAGCCACAGCTTTGGAAAGCTTCTGAATTTTTCCAGCCACTGACCGATGGTATTCTTTAAAATCTTTAGCATGTTGTAAAATGCTATTGAGATATTCCTGTTAAAACAAAAGTAGTAACTGTCAACTGAGGGCAAGGGACCAACAAAAGCAGAAGCACTTAACTCAAGTACATGAAACCAATATTTTTTTAATTCAATGCAGAACAGCAGTAGGTAGCAAGCAGCATTCTATATGAGGACAGACTGCTATCAGTCCTCAATATCGACCAGACTGGTTATGTCTGATGGAATTTGGAGTACTATGCTGTTTCTGATCTTGAGAATTTAAAGACAAATGGCTACCTATGGTTTCTCAGAAGTATGTTGCTGGTTGCACTCCAAACATTCCTCAACATAGAACTAACAAAGAAAGTAGGGGGAATAAAGCTAAATTTAACTTAACTGTACTAAACTCAATAGGATTACAACTCAGGTATTTAGTAATATTCCCCTTTTAGTTTTAGCAAAATAATTTGGAATGTATTTGAAGGCTTGGGGTTGAACATATATAATCTTGAGGATGTATGCTGCAAAAAAAAATAAAAAATTAAAAAAAATAGCAAGTTTAGGAAGACAATAAGCTAGGATGGATACTCAAAACATATGAAGGCTAAATATACATGTCTGTTCAAAAGAAAGCCCCCTGAATGCAGGAATGCAGTTTAAGTAAATCTGGAATAACTGCTGAATTGCCTAATTTGCCTACAGAAAGCTCACTGTAGTTTATATTTTAACAGGACCGTCAAAGATCACAATCTGCTGTTGAATCATCTGTTCGGTTTAGTGGCTAAAGGCAGTGGGATAGAAACTGGAGAAGTGTGAATTCTAGTCCTGCCTTAGGCACAAAGCCAGCTAGGTTATTTCTAAGCCAATCTCTCTCTCTCTCTCTCTTAGCCGCTAGGATGCAAAAATGGCAAATCACTTCCGAAAGTCTTGCCAAGAAAACTCCAGAGACTATCTAATCAGTTGTCAGAAGTCAAGACTGACTTGAAAGGCTTGATGCATATGTGTACATACATATTGGCTCATGGCAATCTTTAGGTTTCTGATGCAGTCTTTTAGAATTACCATATTTAGTTTGCAAAAATCCAGATAATCACCACCTGCCAGCAAAGAGAGGCAACAAACTCCAATTCTTTGCTGCCATTTAGTGGTCATTTCAATTGATGTAGCCCAGTTATGGCAACCTTAATGCAACTTTACCTCCCTATTTTCCTGCCTCTCTTGATATATAGTTATTTCAGCAGCTGCCAGTTTCTTGAAAGGCAATTTTTTGAAAGCAGACACTAGATTTTTCTTACTGCAGAAGCTAAAGTATCTGACCCCTCTGGCTTCTGTACTGAGCAGGTTCTATGGTAACTATTTCTTGAGAAACAGGGCTTTAAAAAAAGTCTCTTTCTTCAAAGGCCAGTGGCTTTTGAACCTTTTTAATACAAAAGCTACAAGTCATGATATTCTGCAATTGGATCTGGTATATCCTGGGTAATAGTTAATAGGCTGTAGCCATGATGAGGAGAGATGTTCTCTCTGGTGAAGGACAAGGAAGACGCTCTAGGGCAGCCCGTGGGCTGGTTGCATCATGCGGAGGCCGCGTCCACCCCAGCTCCAACAATGCGAAGTCACGATATGTCGCGACATGTCACGTGACGAGTTTGACACCCGTGCCCTAGGGGGATATAAATCTCTCTCTCTCTCTCTCTCTCTCTCTCTCTCTCTCTCTCTCTGTGTGTGTGTGTGTGTGTGTATACAGAAAATCAAGTATTTCTCACAGAAAAGTATTGCAGGAACACATGTTTTGCTATACACAGGTTTATTCCCTTTGTGTGTATTGGAACACAACAAAAAAAGGGAGGAAAAAAAGCAAATTGGACATAATGTCAAACAAAATTCCAAAAATGGGCCGGACAAAATTATTGGCACCCTTAACTTAATATTTGGTTGCACACCCTTTGGAAAAAATAACTGAAATCAGTCGCTTCCTATAACCATCAATAAGCTTCTTACACCTCTCACCCGGAATTTTGGACCACTCTTCCTTTGCAAACTGCTCCAGCTCTTTCTTATTGGAAGGGCGCCTTTTCCAACAGCAATTTTAAGATCTCTCCACAGGTGTTCAATGGGATTCAGATCTGGACTCATTGCTGGCCACTTCAGAACTCTCCAGCACTTTCTTGCCATCCATTTCTGGGTGCTTTTTGACGTATGTTTGGGGTCATTGTCCTGCTGGAAGACCCAAGATCTCGGACGCAAACCCAGCTTTCTGACACTGGGCTCTACAGTGCAACCCAAAATCCTTTGGTAATCCTCAGATTTCATGATGCCTTGCACACATTCAAGGCACCCAGTGCCAGAGGCAGCAAAACAACCCCAAAACATCATTGAACCTCCACCATATTTCACTGTAGGTACTGTTCTTTTCTTTGTAGGCCTCATTTCATTTTCGGTAAACAGTAGAATGATGTGCTTTACCAAAAAGCTCTAGCTTGGTCTCATCTGTCCACAAGACGTTTTCCCAGAAGGATTTTGACTTACTCAAGTACATTTTGGCAAACTGTAATCTTGCTTTTTTATGTCTCTGTGTCAGCAGTGGGGTCCTCCTGGGTCTCCTGCCATAGCGTTTCATTTCATTTAAATGTCGACGGATAGTTTGCGCTGACACTGATGCTCCCTGAGCCTGCAGGACAGCTTGCATTCCTTTGGAACTTGTTTGGGGCTGCTTATCCACCATCCGGACTATCCTGCATTGCAACCTTTCATCAATTTTTCTCTTCTGTCCACGACCAGGGAGATTCGCTACAGTGCCATGGGTTGCAAACTTCTTGATAATGTTGCGCACTGTGGACAAAGGCAAATCTAGATCTCTGGAGATGGACTTGTAACCTTGAGATTGTTGATATTTGTCCACAATTTTGGTTCTCAAGTCCTCAGACAGTTCTCTTCTCCTCTTTCTGTTATCCATGCTTAGCGTGGCACACACAGACACACAATGCAAAGACTAAGTGAACTTCTCTCCTTTTTATCTGCTTTCAGGTGTGATTTTTATATTGCCCACACCTTTTACTTGCCCCAGGTGAGTTTAAAGGAGCATCACGTGCTTGAAACAATCTTGTTTACCCACAATTTTGAAAGGGTGCCAATAATTTTGTCTGGCCCATTTTTGGAGTTTTGTTTGACATTATGTCCAATTTGCTTTTTTTCCTCCCTTTTTTGTTGTGTTCCAATACACACAAAGGGAATAAACCTGTGTATAGCAATGACCAAAGATCCACATACAAACACCCGCGAAAACCTCAGAAAACACACACACACACACACACACACACATATGTGTGTGTGTGTGTGTGTGTGTGTGTGTGTGTGTGTGTGTGTTTTCTGAGGTTTTCGCGGGTGTTTGTATGTGGATCTTTGGTCATTCGGGTTTTTCCCCGCGTAGAATTGAAAGGGGGTGGCAGTTTAAAAAAGAGGAACAAACAGCCACCACCTCATGCTTCTCCCAGAAGAAGGAAGCTGAAGCCACCAGCCTGAAGATGACGGATGGGATTCCGTCGAAACGTTGCTCCTACACCTTCAATTCTAGGATGTTTTTTCTAATCCAGCTCAAAAACATTGTTAAGAACTACTTTTAGTCATTGTTTCTGGAGTTATAATTCTCAGTGAGGATCTCAAAGTTCAATTCAGACATATCTAAAATGCAGAAGAGGAAACCTCCCTGTTGAAATCCTCCGATGGACACAAGCTATTTAGCATTTGTGAGATCGACTATGGATTGATTATTTCAGAAAGAGGACATAGCTTGTGTAAAAAAAATCCAAAGTTCAGTTCCTGATATTTTCATTTTTTAAAAAAAAAAAAAATCACGCAACAGGTAACGCCTATTAACATGCCAACCAATGGAAACAATATTTATTAATTCCATTAGATATATTTCTACATCATAATTTCTCATTACAAAAACTACACCAAATATTGGATCCACCAAAAAGAACCAGAAGTATAAAGCAGCCTCATTTCCTGAAATGTGTATCAGGACAAGCCTCAACTCAGCAGCAGAGTTACCTGCTCTACCTGAAGAACATTTCCAATCCAATCTCTGATACTTTCTAGTAGATTTGGGAGAGACTGAAATCGTAGAGATTCCATTCCTGCCAGATCCAGAAGTACTGAGCTTCTGCATTGTATTAGTTTGTTACATATCAATAACCAGAAGAAAAAAAAAAACACGGAACATCGCACTGTGCCATTTGGATCCAAGGAAGACTAATTTTTAACACGATTTACATCAGTGAAGTGTGACGGTGGGAACAAATGTGAACTTTCTCAAAAAAGCTGACAGATTTTCAACAATCAGGAATGCGTTTCAGCGCAGCAATATATGCGGGGAGACTCTGGCAAAATGACAAAAACAGTGTTGTGCCAATGCTCCGCCCCTTTTGTATGTGCCCTGCGTTCTCACATGCGTGGATGAATGGGACGGAGCTCGTCTCACAATGGCACAACATCCATTTTGATGAAAGTGCTGGATATCCTGCGGACTCCTCTGTGTCAGCAAATTCTAACCCTTTCAGATTTTTTTCCCAACTTATGTGTTGAGCTGCCAATTCATTGTGTCTCTTTCTCATTATGCTAATACACGAGACACAAAAGAAGCAGCTGGATCTTCCTCCAATCTCTGCATGGCCATTCACTGACAAATGGACTGCAGAGTAATGAGAGCCAAGCCAGCATATCCAGCAAGATACCAAAAAAAAAAAAAAGCAATGAGTGGACCCTTGGCAGGTTATTCAACCCACTTGCAGTGGGCAAAAACAAACGAACATACAAACTGAACAATCCCAAAGTCACTGAAGAGTAAAATACCTGGTGCTTCTGCCTACGCTTTCTCTCCTGCTCTATTTTCTGTTGCTTCTCAAGTTTCTCAGTCATTCGGGCTTCCCTCAGAGTCTGCCGCTTGCTGCGTTTGTATGCCTTAGAGTTCAGAGCGGTCTCCAAAGTTGTGTCGCGACGCATGCACGCCACTACTTCTTGTCGCAGCTGTGAAGCAGAAGAGACAGCATTTTAAAAGGAAATCGTGTCTCAGCAGAGAAATTGCACTGATAGGAAAAAAAAACAGAAAGAATTTATTACGGGCATTGCTGTTTAATTACTTTTTAATTTTTGTATCTTGCTTTTTATTATGTATTGCCCTGTTCACCGCCCTGAGTCCTTCGGGAGAAGGGCAGTATACAAATTAAATCAATCAATCAATCAATCAATCAATAATGAAGCGTTCTTTCCTTTTCCTTCTGGATGTCTAATATAATTGCGACGGGACTTCCAGATTCTAATCTAAGTTTCTCAATCAAGCGAGTTAATTTGAATTTGAGAAATCTACCAGGTAGTGCTTAAGTTTTAAAAGAAAAGAGGCTTTATCTATTCAGTCCTGGCATTTACATCAAAAGGGGAGCTATAGAGTCAAATTAATTTCCTGTCTGATTTTAGTTTCATAGACGGCTAGGTATGTATTTATTGTTCTGTTTTTCTTTTTAAGTTTTAACTCCACTGTTGTTTGTTGTGATCGGGTTCACAACAAAAAAAAAGAGAAGTCAATAAAACTATTCTCAGCATGAGGTCCATATTGTATAGCAGGTGGAATGCTAAGTCATTAAACTATAATAATTGAAAAATAAAAATAGTAAACGTGGAAAGAACATTCTCCTTAAACTTAACCTATTTTATGACAGTAAAATAAGATAAATTGTGCCAAATGTTACAGGAAGTGCTGCTGGTGCGAAGACAAGCATGCACAGAAATATACACAAAGAAAAAAAAACTTCTGACCCTGGAAGATCCTGTAACTGCTGATGATAAATCTGTCACTTTGTTTCCAAATTGTTCCTTGTTTCATAATCAGCTTGCAACTTTTTTCAAAAGTATATGTTTTGTTTGATAGACACACACACACACACACAACTGCACACACACAAAATTAACATACATTTCCTAATGTATGATTTTACATGAATTTTTGCCTAATAAATTTGTTTTTGCATTTTTTTTACATATGTTAATGCTTTTCGTACATTAAGATACTTTGGTGTCATATTCTGTTCCATGCACATTGCAAGGAAAGCTTATCCCAAGGACATGACCAGGATATTTCTGTTTTTCTTCCATGGAAATGAAAACTCACTTGTTTCTAAACCCTTGCAGGACAGGGAATTATGTGGGAGACAAAAGAGGCACTGGAATATACCACTCCATACTGCTTTACAGAACTCTCTCCGTGATTTACAGTGTCAGCGAATTTCCCCCAACAATCTGGGCCCTCATTTTATCCATCTCAGAAGGATAGAAGGCTGAGTTGGTCAGAATCGAACTCCTGGCTGTGGGCAGAGTTACCTGCAATCCTGCATTCTAACCACTGCGCCACGACAGCATCATCTTCAGCTGCTGTGCTTCTCTTCTATAGACTGAGCTCACACGAGACATGTAAAAATCATTGGTACGCCAGTTTAGCTTTAAAATAGAATGACTGAAATATAAAGGCCTAAGTATCTAATCACAAACAAATATATATTTTTCCCCCAGTTAATTACCTGGCGTTGGAAATTCAGTAGCCTAAGCGCTTTCAGCTCCACTGTGGCTTTAGTCCTCAGATCTGGAGGTAAAGAACCAGGCAAATTTTCTAATTCCTGAATTCTGTGTGCAATTCGAGCCTGAAGCCTATGTAGGTAAGGATATAAGACAGAAAATTAAAAAATAAATAAATGAACTTGTCAGTTCCAAGTCTCTTTCACTATCTCCTGGCCTCTCGAGATTGCTTTACACATGGATTATTGACAGCAAATCCTTTTGAACTCAGTAGAGCCTATGCTTTAAAACAAATAAAAGTGAACTGGGTCATAGTTTTTTACTACTGAATAACAACACACACAGACACACACACGTTGCACAAACATTTCATGCAAAGGAATTTTCAAATGCTGTTGTTGTCCAGCCCCACATAGCTGGCCAATTCAAGAATGGAGAACCATTCAGATTTCAAAAAAAAACTTCCTTGGAAGGTTAAAAACTGTAAAAGTTATCAGGTAGACTTTTAACAAGCCACTTAAGGTGGAGTCTCTTTCCAACACTTCCTTCCCATGCCCCTACTCTAATAACCCTGCTCTTCTCTCTCCTTCTTCAGTATCAAGACATGCAGCCAAACCCCTTATCAATGGCCAGAATTCCTGGGAACAAGGACATCATATCTATATCAGTGGTGGCTGGATCAGTTGCAAAAGCTGTTTTTAATGTCTGCGTGAAATGTAAAAACAACTTGAACTACCGTAATGACTATTTTAAGGCTACTGGACCATGCAGCATGTAATATAGATAATCAAAGAATGAAAATGCAGGAACCCATAGTTTTGATATAAACACAAAGAAACTCAAAACTAGGTCTCCTGGCCTTTGTTGTTTCACAAAGATCTTCTATTAAGAAATGTTAGAGCAGCTGATCTATACGATCACACTTCTAACACACTGAGCTAGAGCAGATGAAGTGACGTTTATCTGTTATCTAGCACTGACAAATCAAGCATTCAGCATCCAGAAAAAGTTCTCCCTATTCACAGAATCCTTTTTTTCAGCTATTCTTGGCAGCAGTTAAGCAGTTCAACACCATCATCCTTGGTTAAATGTAATGTTCAGCCTACAATCTGAAAGCTATTTCAAATGGTGCACTGAGATTCTAATTAAACAGGGAGCAACTAACCCTCAACTGTGGTTAAGATCTTTGCTAAAAGATTCTTTAACTGTGTTAGCGAAGATGCAAAATTAACAAGTAACTATAGTGAGGAAGTACACATCTTTCAGGATAATTTCTAGGCAACTAAAATGGTGTTACAGCTTCAATGGCTCATTTGTCTTAATAAGTGCTATCAAAATAAAGAACATGTTTTTAAACTAGCTGAAGCATGTGCATTGAAAGAAGCTACCAACGATACCAAATTACCAGCACTGCCATTAATTTGAAACCAACTTTAAAATCTGTAGTTCTTACTTAGCCATTCCAAAAAATAATTATGAGATTTAAAAGGAAGAGGCTCAGAGTCACTTTTATTTAATTACTATGGCATTGCATCATACATGGAATTATAATTTATGTGGCATCTTGGAATACTTTATGGCAAACTACTTTGTCCTAAAATGTAGGTATCAAATACTTATATCATCTTCATTGCCTAATCTTTAAAACAGATGGGGGAATAAGGCTATTTTTATCTTCTGAGGAAAATATTAAAAGCCATTAAGTCCTAAAATCTAGACAAAGAGGAAAGCAGTTTGCTGAAGCCGCCAGTTAAAGAGCTTTGGGGCTTTAAGCTAACCCTGTCCAAAATTTGTTTAATTAATCTCCACAGTGTAGTTATTTGTCTTTTTCCAAGCAGAATGAGAATTCTTAAAGGAATGATAAAGATCTTCTTGCAAAAGGGCACCATACCCTTGAACCAACTGAGCTTAATTACAGATGTTATTGGATTCTAGAGTAGGTGCCACACTGCAGAATTGATACCCAAGGAGCAAGAGAGGCAATACAAGAAATCCATTTGATATAATCCACTCTGCTCATCATTTCAGGAGAATACCATATGTAATATTTTTTACGAGTAGTACAGGAGAAAAGAAGCTTTGCTCATAGTGGAATGACAATAACTTACACTGTACATTATTCATTTCAGAAGAATTGATTAAGATTCGAGAAGAACAAGTACTTTGTTTTCTTAAGTGTTAACAGGGCTGTTTAAGAACTTGTGCATAAATTTTTCACACTGGCCCAGCTTTTAGAAATAGCAAAATAAATCAAGTTGTTATCAACATATTAAATATATGAAGGCTTTATTGGTATTTATTTCACAATAAAGGGATAACACTTAAGAAGACTATAGCTTCATCGTAAACCTCTGTATGTTAAGCACAATGAAGCTGACAGAGACATCATACTGCAATTTGACCTGCGGGAGATGCAAAAAAAGCGTATGAAATATTAAGCAACATCAAATGCACAGGGTGACTTTTGAGAATATGAAAATTTATTTTTCTACGTTTTTCTGTTTTCATCAGACTTAAGAAGGGTGAATAGAAATTAGAATAGAATTATTTGAAGGGCAGCAACGATGATCAGAAAATAAATTTTGTGAAAAGAGACTGAAGGAGCTGGGTATATTTAGCTCTGAGGAAAAAACTGGAGTTGGGGTGATATGATAGCATTCTTCAAACACCTGAAAGAATGTCACACTTGAAGAAGGTCAAGACCTGTTCTCTCTTGTTCAGAAGTGTGGGACAGGGAATAATGGATTGAAAGTTACAGGAAGGCAGATTCTAATGATGGGTTAGGGGAAAAAAATCTTTCTGACAATAGGAGTACTATGACAGTAGAACCAATTATCCAGGGAGGAAATGGCCTTGCCTTCATTGCATGCCTGTAAGTAGAAGCTATCTGGGATACTTTAGTTTGGATTCCCCCACTGAATATGGAGTTGGATTCAATAGGCCAAATGGCTCTTTAACCTATATAATTTATGATTTGAAGACATTTTTGAAACATCAAAGTTTGCCCAACCAAAATCGACTCTTATTGGGACTTATTCCCATTTTAATCTCACTTAAATGGAATTCCCTTCTCTCATTACTAAAATACAAAGTTCCAGATTTTTCTGTTTTTGTTTTAGAGGGTTTTTTTGGCTTTAGAGCAGGGGTAGGCAACCTTGGCTCTTTTATGACTCGTGGACTTCAACTCCCATAATTCCTGAGCCAGCCAGCCATGCTGAGGGAAAAGGGAGAGGTTTCCAAGCTGAGCCATGCTGGCTCAGGAATTCTGGGAGTTGAAGTCTACAAGTCATAAAAGAGCCAAGGTTGCCTACCCCTGCTTTAGAGTAAAACTGTTTTTGGTGTAAAGCTTGGCAAATAAAAAAAGGTCCTCTACAGAATCAGAAACACACACATGTCAATATTTATACAACATGCACATAAACCAAATTTGCACAACCCTTGAGCCACCAGGATCAAACAAAGCTGGCTTGAACTAAAGAAAAAAAAGTAAAAGGAAAGAGCTGCTCAATCAATGAGTTGTATCATTTAGGAAAATTACAAATTATATAAACTGGATGGCAAACCAATTTTGAACTTGAAAATGGATAAAGAATCTCCCATACTAGGCTACAGAATAGAAGTCGCTTTGTTTAAAAGGAAAATGAGTACTCTTATGTAAAGAGAGATCTATTTTTTTCCCTATTAATCCTTCCAAATAATTTTTTCATGCTTCATTTTGTCTTTTTAGAGTGCTCAATTCATAAAAAAACATTTTCAGGGACATAACTAACTGCAATAGAAAAAATAGAAGAGGTACCGAGTAGCACAATTTTATGATTTCACATACATTTTTTACAGTAATTGATTTTACTTAAACCTGTTTGAAAAACTAATTTTTAAAAAAAGCTATCAGAATTTTGAAGATTTCTGTTTAAATCCAAATTCCAATCCCAAATGGATTGGTAATTGTTGAGTCTAGCCTATTTTCTTCCAGGACTGATATGAGGATACAATGAGATGAATAACCATACACATTGCTGCAGACTTGAAGGAAGGTCAGAGTAAGAAACAAATGTAATACATAAAGCAGTACTTTTTTAAAAAAAAATACCACACTTTTATAGATATATTAATCCTGATAAATTATTGCTGAATATCCAACAGCAATAAAGGCAATTTATAATGGAGGAATTGAATGTGTTCTTAGGAGCTACTCCTAAAATTAAAAGGTAATGCTCCTAATTTAAAGAATGCCCCCAATTTTGTAAACTATTGATACTAGATTTTTGTGGGGCAAATATATAGTTTTATATTGCGTGAAATGAAGGTTTTGTGATGACCAGTCAGTGGATTGATTTTATATTAGGGGGACCAACGTCAAACCTTGCATTCAGCTGATGCTTGGAAGCTGCAAATTTCCTATAACAAACTTTTGTAGTTATGCCCATAAAATTTCCTCTAGGTCTGAAATGTTTACAATAGGATGGCAAAGGCTAGGGATTTAACAATTTGATTCAGCCTTCCCATGCCCTTAGTTCCTCAGCCTGACTTCTGAGCTGATCTTCAGTCTTTTTCCGGAAAATATAATAATTGTTATGAAGTTTTAATTTTAAAATTGGAAATGACAATAAAAATCATAACTCACATAGCAAGCTAATCTGAAACACTCCCATTTTGGCTTTTACCTATATTCCCGTTCCTGAAGAATTTCAACAGGATCCAGCCCCTGAGGCTTTTGGATGGGGCTGATACGGTTCTGTTTTTGCTGCAGCTGAACAATAGGTGAAGGCTGACCAGCTGCAGGCTGTGGTACAGAAGGACCTGGCATTACAGCTGCAGGCTGGGTAGCAGCAGGCGCAGGTGATGGCCTTCCACTTGGAGGTGGCACAGCCAATTTTTGGGGTGTACTTGAGGCATTTATATCCACTCCTTGCCCTAGAAAATAAAAAGTGAGGTAGAAGAAATACTGGTTAAAATCTAAGTATCTTAATAGAAAATAATTTTGTTGAACATCTAGATCAAATGATATCAACTTTGAAAGTTCCACAGTATTTACGGGCCTTCACATGTATACACTAACAGAAGCACGAACAATTACTCGATCATAACACAATGTTTAGTTCTTATGCCTGAAATAAACATCCCACATGAAAGTAACATTTCTGAACTACTCTATGATCACAATCATTATCTTCACTTTGCTCTGCTTCTCAAGTTATGGTTTTGGTCTCTTAATTATCCCCATATTGATGTTGGTAAAACTGCATTAAAGGGGAAAAAAGGGGTCAAAGGAATAATGTTAAGAGGGATTTCAGATGCAAAACAACAAAAGTGGGTGGAGCACCTTTCATTCAAGGCAGACAAATTATTTTTCAATGAAGATCCTGGAAATATATCAGAAAAAAAGTGAATAGGCTTTGAAACTCTGCATCTGTTGTTCACACATCTGATAAAACAATGCAAATATTTTTTTGCCTGGGATTCCAGAAACTGAGCAAGTGTGATTTTCTAAATGTTATTGAGCAAGAACGCAGTGAAGAGTCTTTCATATTCTAAAAAGAAAGGCAGCAGTAGAATAGGTAACGTGGAAGCTATTAAAAACAAGCTGGGAAGAAAAAAAATGTAAGGGAAAAAAATATTTTTCAGAGATTATTGTCACCTTAGAGCAGACATGTCAAACACAAGGCCCAGGGGCCAGATCTGGCCCGCGAAGTGGTTTCATGTGGCCCGCGAAGCCATCCTGGAAACAGTGAGGGAACGGCCCCCACGGCCTTGGCCCTGGCTCAGAGACCCTCCTTCTGCCAGAGACCCTCAGATCTGTCCCATTCCTGCCCAGGCCCCCATAGGCACCCTTGATGCGAATGATGTAGAGTTGGCCATGCCCACCCAGTAGGCCATATGCACTCTAGCCACGCCCACCCAGTAGGCCACGCCCACCCTGGCCATACCCACCCGGCCCCCTGAGGGCAATAGCAATGAAATTGAGTTTGACACCCCTGCCTTACAGTCTTGTCGAAATCTTAGATCAGTATCTCCGGAAGCAGAATATTGTGATGACTCCTTGAAATGAAAGCTTCTTCTTTTCCACTAGAATTATTATTCAACCTCTTGTGGGCATAGCATAGAACATAGAATAATAGGATTGGAAGGGAACTTGAAGGTTTCCTAATCCAAGTCCCTACTCAATCAGCAGACCCTATGCCAGGGGTAGGCAACCTTGGCTCTTTTATGACTCGTGGACTTCAACTCCTAGAATTCCTGAGCCAGCATGGCTCAGCTTGGAAACCTCTCCCTTTCCCCTCAGCATGGCTGGCTCAGGAATTCTGGGAGTTGAAGTCCACGAGTCATAAAAGAGCCAAGGTTGCCTACCCCTGCCCTATGCTATTCTGGACAAATGGCTGTCTGGTCTTGATAACTTCCAGCGATGGAGCACCAGCAACCTCTGAAGGTAAGCCATTCTGCAGATTAATTATTCTCAAGTGCCAGAACATTTCTCCTTAGCTCTAGGTTGGATCCCTCTTTAATCATTTCCCACCCATTACTTCTTATTCTCCCCTCAGGTGCTTTGGGGAATAGGTTGACTCCTTCTTCTCTTTGACTGCCTTTGTTAAACAGGTGTTCACAAGAAGAAACTTCTGTCTGTTGGAGATACTCCACAAAAGGAGCTTCGGGAGGAGAAAAAAGGGGGGGGAAAGAGCACTAAAACGCATCATGGTTATCTCTGGTCTCTTTTACCTGGGGAGAAAAGAGCATTCGCTACCTGCTATTGTGAAGATGAAGACAATATAGAAAAGAAAGAATTTGAAAAGACCTTCTTTGCTTCTTCTTTCCCCTTCTCTGCTTAAGAACACAACTATCGTGATTAACTGCACATGAGCTGCTGGTAGTTTTGGGTTATGGTACTGCAGTTTTACCTTCTGGCCAAGTCTTTGGAGCCATGGCAGCTGTGTGTCCTGGCATCCCTGAAGCAACTCCTTGTCCAGGAATGGGAAGAACTCCTGCAAGGAAAAATGCGCAATGACCTCTTATCAGAAGGTAACAAAAACCTTTATGCAAAACAGCCTCTGTGCCTTAGTGGTGACTTTCTGGAAATTCCTTCACATGTACTCTGTGTGTGTGTGTGCGTGTATGTGGGTATGTGTTGTTAATTAAACATTTAAATTTTACATTTCAGTAGAGGTTTTCAAATTAAAATGTAGTGATCTTCCCCCTTTTTTGCTCCATTTACCTAAGTAAAAGGTAAAGGTTCCCCCGCACATGCGTGCTAGTCGTTTCCGACTCTAGGGGCCGGTGCTCATCTCCGTTTCAAAGCCGAAGAGCCAGCGCTTGTCTGAGGACGTCTCCGTGGTCATGTGGCTGGCATGACTAGAAGCCAAAGGCGCACGGAACGCTGTTACCTTCCCACCGTAGTGGTCCCTATTTTTCTACTTGCATTTTTACGTGCTTTCGAACTGCTAGGTTGGCAGAAGCTGGGACAAGTAACAGGCGCTCACTCTGTTACGTGGCACTCGGGATTCGACCCGCCAAACTGCCGACCATTTGATCGACAAGCTCAGCGTCCTAACCCACTGAAAATTAAACATATACAAGGAAATAGACCACAATTTTTATTTGAGGGCAAACGGCTTTATTTAATTTCAGGGATGCCTATGGAATTCAATAGAAGCTCTGTTTCTTTCTTTCCCTGCTCTGAGGTAAATGTATAGAAAATCTCTCGCCAGGACATTACAGGAAATGCATATTCCACCATCCCATATATAGAAGTTGGATTTTCTTTTGTTTAAATTACTCAGGACCCCATAATGCTTCTGTTGTCTGTGCTACTCAGCCACATTGCTTCTGCACACATCTAGGCACTGAAGCAAAAGGCGGGGGGGGGGGGAGAACAGGACACTCCCTTTTACCCTTTTCCTCACAAGTCACTCTTTGAATTCCGATTTATACGTAATCAAGGAAATTTTGTCTTCAGTCTTGCGTAGGTACTATAATACAGAAGTTGGCAGTTTTACCGGATGCTCTGTAAAGAGTCTGTTGCTGCTGAATCCCAGGCAGCGACCTTTTCCCTTGTACAGCAAGCTGAATGTTTTCAGGGATTGGCTGTCCTCTAGCCAGCATTTTGTATGCTAAAATCTGAGCTCGGAGCTGATGCAGCTGAACAGGACTAAAAGGTGAAGGGCCTCTACTGGGTTGGCTCATCACTTGTGGCTCTCCAGGCATCATGGGTCCTGGCTGACTTGGTTGCATCTGGGGTGGAGTTGGACCTCCTCCAGACATTGGACTAGACACGTGCTCAGGTGCTCCCAGTGGAGACGGATGCGGAGACATATAACCTGTAGCCAAAAACAGAAGAACAAAAACAAAAAAACAAAAAAACCATAATTGTTTGGTTTCCAACTAATAAACCCTAACAACTGAGTACTTCCGGTATCTGCAATAATCATATTTTTGTATGCAAAAATTTTCTTCCAAAAGACATTCCTAATTCCCAAGGGGGAAAAAAGGAGTTATTAGGCTTTCCTTTAGGCACATTTAAACTGAGCTCTTATCTCAAATAATTTTGTTCTCCATGAAAAAAAGAAACCTCTATTAAAACCAAAGAGTGGTTAAAAAAAACAATAGAAAGAAGAATGAAGAGTTAATCCATGTCACATTATTTCTTCCGATTGAAATTCAGTTAGAAATGTCGCCCTTACAGATATAACTAGTTTGATTTTGTTTCAGGATGTATATCCTGCCTTTCTTATAAGTGACCTTTTAAGACAAATTACTAAATAAAACCAAATAAAAACCTACCAAATCAAATAAAAATGCTTTTAACACTCCTTGCATTAAGGTCTTATTACACATCTAAGGAACATAACATATTCAAGGATATACATATGTGCATACTTTAACATGTAGTTGTAGTGATCACTCTTCCACTATTCGTCAAATGAATAATAAATACATTAGGAAGAGGTTTTGATGTCTTGTGAAACTTACCAATTATAAATGTTAAGTAACTGAAATTTTAAACTAAATGCACACACACACACACACACACACACACACACACACACTTTTCTCTCTCATACACTAAGCATTTACCACTGAAGAATAGAAGCTGGAGCCACACAAAGCACAGACTGGGCATCAATGATTCTTTCAGAAGAGAAAGATAGCCATGGCATAAGAGCTGGGAGCTTAAATACGGTGCAAACACGATGGACAAGGGGAGAGTCACAAACCACCAAGTTCAGAAATGATTGATTACACAAAAATTGAAGCTGCAGGTGATTTAGCGAATTCTGTCTCTGAGAAAACCAAAACTTAAAAACAAGAAAATAAGGGAAATAACCAGAACATAAATCTTAAACTAAGGGGATTCTTCCCAGTGAGTGATAGTCAGAAATGCTCTAGGTATGGAAACGGACAGATACATGTTGTAAATATTATGGACTTTATTTGGGCCTGTGGGGAGGGGAACAAAACCCCCAACAAACAGTCCAAGAAAGCTAAGTAGAAAGTACTCTTGGACGTGTAAAGACCAGCAAATGACCCAATTTGAAACCAGAGTGATCTGGAAGCTGGCCACTGTGTGAAAAGTGCACATCAAGCAAGACTTAGGGATCTCAGTAATAACAGCAATAGCTCATGAGACACAGCTGAGGTCGAAAAGTAATGCACTGCTATAAAAAGCAGAGGCACACAGGAAGCTGACTGGAGGAAAAGAACCCATGTGCACATATCTACTCACCAGACTCCTCGATCAGTTTGGTCAGGATTCAGTGGGTCTACGAGTGAAAGTGGGTCTGTATGAATGTACTTAAGCAAAACCAGAGCCTGGTCCCTAGATAAAATTCCAGACAGCTGCCCTGAGCTAATAAAATAAACCTCAAGATACCCATTCCTGGCCATTCCTGAGCCATGCATAACAGCCTGTGAGGAGAACTGGTTATTTCCGCTCAAACAGTGAATGTTTACAACACAAGTGAAATGATATAACATGCCTTATCCCAGAAGTGGGCAACTATGGCCGTTTTATGACCGTGCTGGCTCAGGATTTCTGGGAATTGAAGTCCACAGGCCATAAAGGGGCCATAATTGCCCACCCCTGCCTTATCCAATACATGATCCTGCAAATAAATCCATCAATCTGTTTATTTTGCTAGGTTCCAGCTTCACCTCTCTCAGTCACTGCTTGAAATGTTACAAGATGCATTTTTTAAAATTTATTTTTATCCCACTTTTATAAATGACTCAACATACATACTCAAATGCTCCTTCCCCCTCCTCCACAGCAACAAGCCTGTAAGGCAAGTTGGGCTGAGAGGAGGCATCTAGCCCAAAGTCACCTAGCTGGTGTTCATGTCTAAGGTGGAACTAGAACTCATGGTCTCTCGGTTTTTAACCTTTGCGCCTTATCCACTAGATCCAACAGGTGCAAGAACAAAAAATGTGTACTGTAGAAAATGGCAGGCTGTGCTCAGCTGTGCCTATCCAAGGGCAGAACAATGTGGCCAAAGGTTCTCACTTCCCCCATATGTATTTGCCTCGGTTTCCAAGAATTCCCATTCCACCTTCCCATATTGTAGAACTTTCCAATCAGCCAGTCCATAATGTTTCTTCAGAAAGTTTCCACTTGCCATTTTATTCTAGATTTCCAGATGAGAAGTTGAAAGACAATTGCTATGTTTGTCTCCTACGGTTGTTGCAAAGTGAAGAGACATTCTATGCCTCAGAAATTATGACCATACATACAGTAATACAATCCTTTAACCAAGTATACATGTTGCATTGAAATTAACAGAACTTTCACATACACTAGTATTATGCAGAGCCACAAAGTTGTTACCAATTTGCAAACACTGGCAACTGTGAAAAACTCCTTAGTACTTCAGCCATGCAAGCAATTACCTACAATAGGCATATATCGTATAAATGTAATTATTTCTACTCAGCAGAGTAATTATGGGCTATATAGCAACACAGACACCAAAACTAAATACAATATTGTAATAACCTGCAAACATTTAACCCAATCACTTTAAAAACACTGTACTGAACTTCCAGAAAGTACAATAATGCACCCAAATATCTATTCTACAAATGGGGACGGGTTCTACTTCTACAATTGCAGTAATCTTCATTAGCTTTCATTTAACCGGTGCCTTCTCTGGGCAAAGGACTTCCCAGTCTAAAAATACCTAGCCAACCCAGTGGATATCAAATTGAGCAAAGCTGATCTTAATTCTTTACTTCTGTCCTGGAATCTTAAGATCCGGTATTAAACCAGTTATTACCTGACATTTTTATAAACTCTCTTCCACATTTATTTCCATTCAGAACCGACACCGACTGTAGCTCGGATCCCTGTTACTCCTTTCCTTCCTAAGCACAGTAGGTTGCCAAAATTCCTTACAGCTTAATTGCTTCCAAACAGCAATCCTCTGAGCACAACCTGGCATTAATACAATACTAAACAGACAATGGTTTAATGCATGAAAAACATTATTGCTAAAGCAGTGCAAAGGTAAAATTAAATACATAAAATAACAATGGTTAATTAGTAAAAAAATATACATTCAATTGCACTCATTTTACATTTTTAACTATTCAAGCCTTCTGAAGCAGCACTATCAGTTTAATCAGGTCTATACATGAACTATATGTATTTAATCTTTTAAGAAATAAAGAGTTCATTCAGATAGAACAGAAGGGAGGAAGATTGAAAAACAGCTGACCAAAAAAATAAATCTTTATCTTGCAACTTCTATCCTGCAACACTTACTCTAATAATGTCACACCTTCAGTGAATCATCACAATATTCCCTGTACTTAAAATGCTCTATTACATAACTGAAGGAAATAAAGGTTTCAATACAAATATATTTTCATGATAACTGCAAGAAACACTAAATAGCGCAATTATCTCCTTTTTTAGAAAGGCAATAGCAACAGCACTTAGACTCATAGACCACTTCGTAATGCTTTACAGCAGAGGTCCCCAACCTTTTGAGCACCAGGGACCGGTTCCGTGGAGAAAGGTTTTTCTGCGGACTGGAGGGGCGTAGTTTCATGTACTGCCTGCATCTCTCAGATGGGGCTTTGTTTGTTTGTGAGAACCGGTTTCTGGCATGCCGTGGCCCGGTGCTGTCCATGGACCAGGGGTTGGGGACTCCTGCTTTACAGCACTCTCTAAGCAGTTTACAGAGTCAGCATATTGCCCACTAACACTTTAGCTCCTCATTTTATTGACCTCAGAAGAACAGAAGGCTGAGTCAACCCTGAGCCAGTGAGAATTGAACTGTTGGCAGTCGGCAGAATTAGCCTGCAATACTACATTCTAACTATTGCATCACCATGGCTCATGCAAGAGTCTGCCATAGTGTCTGTTTCAAGATACCATTAAAGGCAGCAGAATAAGACAACTCTGCACCAGAAATTGCAATCTATTGGAAAAAGTCTGCCGCCCAGACCTTGTTCACCTAATCCCCATTTATATGTTGCTCAGCTCATATTTGTTGATGGGGAAGTGGGTGGTCATGATGCCTATTTCAACAATAAGAGAACTACTTTAATCTAAATTCCTGACTATTAATCCAAAACTCCTCTTCAATCACCAGCCTTAATTCCTTAAACTCTTTCACTTTTGGAACTACTGGGGGGGGGTAGGTGCAGCTAGCAAATACAGCAAATTTGGTCTATTCTCCCCCGTCTTTCACAGACCCAGCACGCCACCAAAAATAGCTCTACTAAGAGAGATGAAAGTAAAATAAATTTGAATCACTCTAAAAACAAGCCGAGCTTTTCTCAGATCATGGGAAGAACCAGATAACTTATCACAATCAACTCTGAAGAGGAGAAATTCATGATGAATTGTATCCCATATTAATCAGTCATTTGGATTTTCTGTTTCTGGATCAAACTGTCTTTCTTGTGCTGCTTGTACTACAGGAATTGTAGTGCACAATTAGACCTGTGGTATCATTTCAGTTTGCACAATTCCGAACAATCAATATGCAACCTGGTGTAGCTATATGTCAAATGTTATAGGATTTGTGTTTTATGTGCTAGTCACATAAAACACATTTTTGTTTGCTGTGACTGCGGCTGCAACTAATCTACCAGTCTTCAAAATCACTCCTTTGTTATTTTTTTTCTTGAGAAGAGCAAAAAGGAAACATTAGTAAGCATTACAACAGAGCCAGATAAATAATTAGGCAGGGGGGGAGGGGGGAAGAGAGAGAGAGAGAGAGAGAGAGAGAGAGAGAGAGAGAGAGAGAGAGAGACAGAGAGACAGAGAGAGAGAGAGAGAGAGAGAGAGAGAGAGAGAGAGAGGGAGAGGGAGAGGGAGAGGGAGAGGGAGAGGGAGAGAGAGAGAGAGAGAGAGAGAGAGAGAGAGAGAGAGAGAGAGAGAGAGAGAGAGAGAACAGTGTCACAGAAATCAACTTACGGAACCCAGCAACGTTGTCATATCATATTTTAAAATAAATGTCTGTCACCTAATTCTGTGGAGCTTCTGGAATGCTAGAGAGCTGTTTAAATCATGGAACATTTGTGAATATTATATAAATATCCAAAGCAAATTGCAAATACAAGGTTTCAACTATGAATTCCTTGGGGAAAGGGCCATGAAGGATGTGCTCCTATAAGTGCTCATTTGTTTTTTAAAATTGCCAGAGATTATTTTATACTAACCTTTCTGTTCTGAAAGCTTAACCAGGCAGCATATGCTGCTACAAGAAAATCTGACCTTTCAAGAGGCCTTCCTTGTCTTCCATAAGCATCTGAAAACAAACATCTGCAGAGGCACTGACTGGGGGATTGTGACATGAAGCTTTGGAAAAGGCAGGCTGCATTAACATATGGCCCAAAGAAATGAACTGTGGAAAAGGTTGCATATCTAGCTTGAAATGTATTTTTAAGTCCGCCAAAGCTTTTAGATAAGTTAACACCTGTATCATTGCTTTGAGGAGGGAAAACCAAGGCCCCTAACTGTCCTTCAAACTTCCAGATGCTTGATGTATCCCCATCCAAGTTTCTGAAGAGCCAAACACAAAACAGGACACTTGAATAAGCCACAAATGATTTATATTAGTTTTGGTGAATTATAATTTGCACATACCCAATTATGGAAAGTATTTCAGTTATTACAGCACCACTAAACAATAACTAAAAATTAATCACCGTTTCCTCAACAAATGACAAATTATAATGCCAAATCTTGATCTAATGTTAATAACTGCAATCAATTACTTAATTTGCAAATACAACTCTCTCTGAAATAAGAGCTGGGAAAATGAGTTTTAGTTAGGAAAAAACATGGCTGCAATAAAATTACAACAGAAAAAAATATAAGTAGCTCAAGGCTGAACTGGGGAGTCCTTGGTACTCTCTGAACTTGATTGTTTGCTTGCCGACATTTCATTACCCAACTAGATAACATCATCAATAGTGTGGAATTTTGGCATTAATACTGGCAGTAACTTGTCATGGCAGTATTAATAAGGGTGTGGTTTTCTCCTTGCTAGTTTCTTGTTTAGGGCACAGAAACTGAATGAATGGCTTTCTGCTTGTTTGTTTTGTGTTAATTCCTGCTTTATCTGGGTGTTGATTGGTGGAGAGGATGCGTTCTGGTATTTTCATTTCCTTCTTAGCTTGTTAGTTGTCTCTTTTGAACGATATAGTTTATTGATGGCTGACTTGTCTGCAGCTTCCAGGAACTTTCTAGCATTTTTAGATCTGGATGCTCAGTTTCCAAAGTTGAAACTATGTGATGATGGTGATGATGTTATGCATTCAGTCGTGCCCGAGCGATTCTAGGGGCCAGCTCTCTCCATCCCTTCTGATCTTGCGCTACTTTGAAACTATGCAGCAGAGTGCATTCATGAAGACATGATGAAACCTCCCTCATCTCAAAACACATGGACAGACTCAAGCACAGTTTCAACTTCCAGAAATAACAATGCTTAATTAGCATTCAGGACCAAATAACAGCAATGGTATTCAGTTACACCATCATTATTTGGCTGTGGAGATCAGCATTTGTGCGCTTCTTCTTCTCCCTGTTCATTTGAGCAGAGATGTTTACTATCTTCATCCTCCCCTCGACACCATCAAAATACCACCTGGTCATGCTAAGCTACATCCCTGAAGGGCCTAAGGACAGCTATGTATGTCAGCTGCTAAAATCTATTCATCTTGGTGTTAATTTTATTTCCAGATCAGCAGTTTAAACATCCCTGAATATTTAGTGTTACATTCTACCATTTGTTTCAGAACAAAGAAGCAATGACAAAGCTTGTGAGTTATTCACTGATATAAGAAAAATGTCCTCCCATTACCCACAGGAATTCAGATTATGAAGTAAATCAGAATCAGCTTCTACCAGGCTAAGAAAAATAATTATTTTATTTATTTATTTATTTTATTTTATTTATTTGTTTTTATAAACCGCCCTTCTCCCGAGGGACTCGGGGCGGTGTACAGAATAAGGTAGGTATACAGATTGAACAATAGTGAAAAAACAATAGTAAAAACAAACTGGGACCCCAATTAGAGCTATCAGGCCAGGCCGGACTGCTGGAACAGGTAAGTTTTTAAGTCGCGCCGGAAGGTGCGAAGGTCGGGGGCCATCCGGATTTCGGTTGGCAAGCTGTTCCAGAGGGCTGGCGCACCCACTGAGAATGCCCTCCCCCTGGGGGCCACCAGCCGACATTCCTTGAGCGGTGGCACCCTGAGGAGGCCCTCTCTGTGGGAGCGCACAGGACGGTGGGGTGCTGACATTGGCAGAAGGTGCTCCCGTAGGTAGTCCGGACCCATGCCATGTAGGGCTTTGTATGTCATTGTTAGCACCTTGAACTTCACACGGAAGGCAACTGGAAGCCAGTGCAGCGCACGGAGGAGAGGTGTGATATGGGAGTATCGGGAGGCTCCCAAGAGTGTCCGTGCCGCTGCACTTTGCACCAGTTGAAGCTTCCGAGTGGATCTCAAGGGCAGCCCCATGTAGAGAGCGTTACAGTAGTCTAGGCGAGAGGTCACAAGGGCATGGGTGACTGTACGTAAGGCATCCAGGTCCAGATAAGGCCGTAATTGGTGAACTAGTCGAACCCGGGAGAAGGCCCCCTTGGTCACAGCTCCTATGTGATCTTCCAGGGAGAGCTGCGAGTCTAGGAGGACACCCAGGTTGCGGGCCCTATCAACAGGGGGTAGTAACTTGTCCCCGATGTTAAGGGATGGGATGTTCTGAGTATCCTGGCTTGCCGGTACGTACAGCCATTCAGTCTTGTCCGGGTTCAGTTGAAGCCTGTTCCTCCCCATCCATTCCCGGACCGCTTTCAGGCAGCGGGACATCACGTCGAGGGCATCACTGATGTTGTTTGGAGTTGAGATGAAAAGCTGGGTGTCATCAGCATACTGATGGTACCCTACTCCAAAGCTGCGAATGATCTCGCCCAGCGGTTTCATGTAGATGTTGAACAGGAGAGGCGAGAGGACCGACCCCTGAGGGACTCCGCAAGCGAGAGGCCTCGGGGTCGACCTCTGTCCCCCTGCCAGCACCGACTGCGAGCGACCCTGGAGAAAGGAGGAGAACCAACGCAGAACCGTGCCTCCCACTCCCAGTCCCCTGAGGCGTCGCAGCAAGATACCATGGTCGATGGTATCGAAAGCCGCCGAGAGGTCTAATAAGACTAGGACAGAGGAATGGCCCCTGTCCCGGGCTCTCCAGAGCGACCAATGCCGTCTCCGTGCTGTAGCCCGGCCTGAAGCCCGATTGGTACGGGTCTAGATAAACCGCTTCATCCAGGATCTGAGGAAGTTGGTGCGCCACCACGCTCTCAACAACCTTCGCAAGGAAGCGAAGATTGGAGACTGGACGAAAGTTATTCAATGAGGATGGGTCCAAGGTGGGCTTCTTGAGGAGAGGTCTCACCACCGCCTCCTTCAAGGCGGTGGGGAAGTGACCCTCACTCAGAGAAGCAGAGATGACCGCCAGGAACCAGCCTCGTGTCCCCTCTCGAGCTGCATAAGCCAGCCAGGAAGGGCACGGGTCCAGTAAGCATGTGGAGGAGCTTAACCTCCTCATAATCCTGTCCACTTCCTTAGGAGTCACAGGATCAAATTCCTCCCAGATGACGTCGACAAGACTGTCCATGCCTTGTTCTTCCAGCTCAGCCCAGTTGGAGTCCAGGCCGGTTCGAATCCGAGCAATTTTATCCAGCAGATATTGACCGAATTCCTCGGCTCGACCCTGCAAGGGTTCCTCCCTCACCTCTTGGTTCAGTAGGGAGCGAGTCACCCTGAACAAGGCAGCCGGGCGATTATCTGCGGACGCGATGAGGGTGGAAAAGTAGTTGGATTTTGCCACCCTTATCGCAGCGAGATAAGACCTGGTGAGGATTCTTAATTGCAATCGGTCGGATTCGGATCGACTGGATCTCCAACGGCTCTCTAGGCCCCGTCTCCGACGCTTCATCTCCCGGAGCTCCATGGTGAACCATGGGGCTCGCTGGGATCTGCGCCGGGTCAGAGGCCGCAAGGGTACAACTCGGTCCAGAGCCTCCGTGGCTGCCTTTTCCCAGGCTTCCACTAAGGCATCCGCCGAGCTGTGAGCAGGGAGTGCATGTGCGTCCCCAAGCGCTGCCTGGAACCTATCAGGGTCCATTAGGCGCCTAGGGCGGTACCATCTGGTTGGCACCGCGCACCCACGGCGGGGGGTGGCAAAGGGGAAGTCTAGCCGCAGGAGGTGATGATCGGTCCATGACAGGGGCGTAACAGTCGTGGCACCCCCACCGATATCATCGCGCCACCGTCCAGACAAGAACACCAAGTCTGGGGTGTGGCCTCTCTCATGAGTCGGTCCAGAAATTATTTGCGACAGGTCCATGGCCGCCATGGAAGCCATGAATTCCCGAGCCAGATCGGACGATCCTCCCAGGGACTGTAGGTTAAAGTCGCCCAAGACCATGAGTTTTGGGAATTCAACCACCAACCCTGAGAGGACATCGAGTAGCTCGGGCAGGGCTGCCGCTGCACGATTAGGTGGTAGCAGCAGGCAGCAGGCCCAACTGCGCCCCCGGGCCGTATCTCAGTAGGAGAGACTCACACCCGACCATCTGAGGGACGGTGGTCTCTCGCGGGCTAAGGGATTCCCTGATGATAACTGCCACTCCCCCGCCCCTCCCATGGGTCCGAGGCTGGTGCAGCACCTGGAAACCTGGCGGGCAGAGGTCAACCAGAGGGACACCACCCTCTGGGCCCAGCCAGGTTTCCGTGATGCAAGCCAGGTCCGCGTGCTCGCTCTCCACTAGGTCACGAACAAGGTGAGCCTTGTTAGCTACGGACCTGGCATTCAGGTAGACCAGCCTTAGCATAGGAGGCTGCACACCTTCGCTCCCGGGTCCTCCGGGGAAGTACAGAGGGTCGGAGCGTCTCACCGCTTGTACAGAGCGGAGATGACACTCCCGGTGACGATACGGCCCTCTGTTTGTGCACCTTCTGCCGTTCCCCACCATCCTGGGAATAGGATGTTCGTCAGTACGCCATTGGGTATTGTCGGCGACTGGTTCTCGTTTCTCACCACCATTTTGTGGCCCAGATCTGTGCAAAGTCCATCTGTATGACTGAAATCAGCCAAATACATGATCCTTAGTGAGGCACTGGAATTCTGTTGTTGATAGATTTTATGATTGGAAGGTGTTATTTACTCCAAGCGCCATAGGTTATTGGATTTTAGTTTCAGTTGTTGGGGGTTTTTTTATTAAAAAGTTTTACAAACATTTTTAAATACAAAAAACTCCCTCCTCCCCCTCCCCCACCCTCCCCTCCCCGACTTCCCAGAGCTGAATACAGGGTATAGTGATACAAACATAAGCTAAAATATGCTAACAACAAAAGTAAAACATTAAATTCTATCGCACTTTAACTCACCATAGTCATAATATTAATAACTAATAACAGATAACTAATTATGCATCATAAAAATCCCCTACTTATTCAAATGCTAGATGAAACTTTTTAGTCCCGTATTTAACAGTTGTTGGGTTTTAAGCACTGCACGCCACCCAGTCAGTCTTATTATTTTATTTTAGAATTTTTTACCAGATATTCCTTGAGGTTTTTTTTATTTGTTCTGGTCTCTGATCTTTGACTGTAATAAACCTACTTCACTTGAGATCGGCAGCTGTATAACTTATTTAAATAAATTTTTAAAAATTGTAAAAATAAAAATGCTAGAGGTGGAAAATAGATGGAGAAAATTATCCTCCTTAAAAACCAAAGCACATGAGTAATGAATATATACTGAAAGCTTAGGTTTGAACTTTAGATGGGATCCACAGTATCAATAGTAATATGTTTTTAAAGTCAGCAAGGATAAAACAAAGGTAAGGCAACTTTTTCCAGTGTATTTTTCACTTTGATATTAAAATATGAAAAAGCAACTTCTTTTACCGTATATACTTGAGTATAAGCCGAATTTTTCAGCCCACTTTTTGGGCTGAAAAATTCCACTTCGGCTTATACTCCAGTCAACAAAAAAAACTTACCGAGGACTTGTGCGCGGCCGAGGCTTTGGTGCTTCCGGGATCGCCCGCACCTCTCCCAAGCCACCGCCGTCCGAGACCTGCCGAAGTTTGGGGAGGTTTGGGGAGGTGCGCGCGCACCTCCCCAAACTCCGCGCCTTGCCTGCCTGCTTCTTTCCGCAGCGGAAAGAAGCAGGCAGGCAGGGCGCGGAGGAACGGAGACTTGCCGACGTTTGGGGAGGTTTGGGCGTCTCCCCAAACCTCGGCAGGTCTCCGTTCCTCCGCGCAGACCTGCCGACGTTTGGGGAGGTTTGGGCGCCTCCCCAAACCTCCCCAAACCTCGGCAGGTCTCCGTTCCTCCTGCCGACCTTTGGGGAGGTTTGGGCGCCTCCCCAAACCTCGGCAGGTCTCCGTTCCTCCTGCCGACCTTTGGGGAGGTTTGGGCGCCTCCCCAAACCTCCCCAAACCTCGGCAGGTCTCCGTTCCTCCTGCCGACCTTTGGGGAGGTTTGGGCGCCTCCCCAAACCTCGGCAGGTCTCCGTTCCTCCGCGCAGACCTGCCGACGTTTGGGAAGGTTTGGGCGCCTCCCCAAACCTCCCCAGGTCTCCGTTCCTGTTTGGGGAGGTTTGGGCGCCTCCCCAAACCTCCCCAAACCTCGGCAGGTCTCCGTTCCTCCGCGCAGACCTGCCGACCTTTGGGGAGGTTTGGGCGCCTCCCCAAACCTCCCCAAACCTCGGCAGGTCTCCGTTCTTCCTGCCGACCTTTGGGGAGGTTTGGGCGCCTCCCCAAACCTCCCCAAACCTCGGCAGGTCTGCGCGGAGGAACGGAGACCTGCCGAGGTTTGGGGAGGTTTGGGGAGGCACCCAAACCTCCCCAAACAGGAACGGAGACCTGCCGAGGTTTGGGGACGTTTGGGGAGGCGCCCAAACCTCCCCAAAGGTCGGCAGGTCTGCACGGAGGAACGGAGACCTGCCGAGGTTTGGGGAGGTTTGGGGAGGCGCCCAAACCTCCCCAAACAGGAACGGAGACCTGCCGAGGTTTGGGGACGTTTGGGGAGGCGCCCAAACCTCCCCAAACAGGAATGGAGACCTGCCGAGGTTTGGGGACGTTTGGGGAGGCGCCCAAACCTCCCCAAAGGTCGGCAGGTCTGCGCGGAGGAACGGAGACCTGCCGAGGTTTGGGGACGTTTGGGGAGGCGCCCAAACCTCCCCAAACAGGAACGGAGACCTGCCGAGGTTTGGGGACGTTTGGGGAGGCGCCCAAACCTCCCCAAAGGTCGGCAGGTCTGCGCGGAGGAACGGAGACCTGCCGAGGCTTGGGGAGGTTTGGGGAGGCGCCCAAACCTCCCCAAACAGGAACGGAGACCTGCCGAGGTTTGGGGAGGTTTGGGGAGGCGCCCAAACCTCCCCAAACAGGAACGGAGACCTGCCGAGGTTTGGGGAGGTTTGGGGAGGCGCCCAAACCTCCCCAAACAGGAACGGAGACCTGCCGAGGCTTGGGGAGGTTTGGGGAGGCGCCCAAACCTCCCCAAACAGGAACGGAGACCTGCCGAGGTTTGGGGAGGTTTGGGGAGGCGCCCAAACCTCCCCAAACAGGAACGGAGACCTGCCGAGGTTTGGGGACGTTTGGGGAGGCGCCCAAACCTCCCCAAAGGTCGGCAGGTCTGCGCGGAGGAACGGAGACCTGCCGAGGTTTGGGGACGTTTGGGGAGGCGCCCAAACCTCCCCAAACAGGAACGGAGACCTGCCGAGGTTTGGGGACGTTTGGGGAGGCGCCCAAACCTCCCCAAAGGTCGGCAGGTCTGCGCGGAGGAACGGAGACCTGCCGAGGTTTGGGGACGTTTGGGGAGGCGCCCAAACCTCCCCAAACAGGAACGGAGACCTGCCGAGGTTTGGGGACGTTTGGGGAGGCGCCCAAACCTCCCCAAAGGTCGGCAGGTCTGCGCGGAGGAACGGAGACCTGCCGAGGTTTGGGGACGTTTGGGGAGGCGCCCAAACCTCCCCAAACAGGAACGGAGACCTGCCGAGGTTTGGGGACGTTTGGGGAGGCGCCCAAACCTCCCCAAAGGTCGGCAGGTCTGCGCGGAGGAACGGAGACCTGCCGAGGCTTGGGGAGGTTTGGGGAGGCGCCCAAACCTCCCCAAACAGGAACGGAGACCTGCCGAGGTTTGGGGAGGTTTGGGGAGGCGCCCAAACCTCCCCAAACAGGAACGGAGACCTGCCGAGGTTTGGGGAGGTTTGGGGAGGCGCCCAAACCTCCCCAAACAGGAACGGAGACCTGCCGAGGTTTGGGGAGGTTTGGGGAGGCGCCCAAACCTCCCCAAACAGGAACGGAGACCTGCCGAGGTTTGGGGAGGTTTGGGGAGGCGCCCAAACCTCCCCAAACAGGAACGGAGACCTGCCGAGGCTTGGGGAGGTTTGGGGAGGCGCCCAAACCTCCCCAAACAGGAACGGAGACCTGCCGAGGTTTGGGGAGGTTTGGGGAGGCGCCCAAACCTCCCCAAACAGGAACGGAGACCTGCCGAGGTTTGGGGACGTTTGGGGAGGCGCCCAAACCTCCCCAAAGGTCGGCAGGTCTGCGCGGAGGAACGGAGACCTGCCGAGGTTTGGGGACGTTTGGGGAGGCGCCCAAACCTCCCCAAACAGGAACGGAGACCTGCCGAGGTTTGGGGACGTTTGGGGAGGCGCCCAAACCTCCCCAAAGGTCGGCAGGTCTGCGCGGAGGAACGGAGACCTGCCGAGGTTTGGGGACGTTTGGGGAGGCGCCCAAACCTCCCCAAACAGGAACGGAGACCTGCCGAGGTTTGGGGACGTTTGGGGAGGCGCCCAAACCTCCCCAAAGGTCGGCAGGTCTGCGCGGAGGAACGGAGACCTGCCGAGGTTTGGGGACGTTTGGGGAGGCGCCCAAACCTCCCCAAACAGGAACGGAGACCTGCCGAGGTTTGGGGACGTTTGGGGAGGCGCCCAAACCTCCCCAAAGGTCGGCAGGTCTGCGCGGAGGAACGGAGACCTGCCGAGGCTTGGGGAGGTTTGGGGAGGCGCCCAAACCTCCCCAAACAGGAACGGAGACCTGCCGAGGTTTGGGGAGGTTTGGGGAGGCGCCCAAACCTCCCCAAACAGGAACGGAGACCTGCCGAGGTTTGGGGAGGTTTGGGGAGGCGCCCAAACCTCCCCAAACAGGAACGGAGACCTGCCGAGGCTTGGGGAGGTTTGGGGAGGCGCCCAAACCTCCCCAAACAGGAACGGAGACCTGCCGAGGTTTGGGGACGTTTGGGGAGGCGCCCAAACCTCCCCAAACAGGAACGGAGACCTGCCGAGGTTTGGGGACGTTTGGGGAGGCGCCCAAACCTCCCCAAAGGTCGGCAGGTCTGCGCGGAGGAACGGAGACCTGCCGAGGTTTGGGGACGTTTGGGGAGGCGCCCAAACCTCCCCAAACAGGAACGGAGACCTGCCGAGGTTTGGGGACGTTTGGGGAGGCGCCCAAACCTCCCCAAAGGTCGGCAGGTCTGCGCGGAGGAACGGAGACCTGCCGAGGTTTGGGGACGTTTGGGGAGGCGCCCAAACCTCCCCAAACAGGAACGGAGACCTGCCGAGGTTTGGGGACGTTTGGGGAGGCGCCCAAACCTCCCCAAAGGTCGGCAGGTCTGCGCGGAGGAACGGAGACCTGCCGAGGTTTGGGGACGTTTGGGGAGGCGCCCAAACCTCCCCAAACAGGAACGGAGACCTGCCGAGGTTTGGGGACGTTTGGGGAGGCGCCCAAACCTCCCCAAAGGTCGGCAGGTCTGCGCGGAGGAACGGAGACCTGCCGAGGTTTGGGGACGTTTGGGGAGGCGCCCAAACCTCCCCAAACAGGAACGGAGACCTGCCGAGGTTTGGGGACGTTTGGGGAGGCGCCCAAACCTCCCCAAAGGTCGGCAGGAGGAACGGAGACCTGCCGACAAGCCTCGGCTACACAGGGTATTCCTGTGTATTCAGGCTTGCAAAATGGCGGATCGAGCCTCTGCTGGCGGCAGAGGCTTGCAGAACGGTGGATCGGCTTATACTCGAGTCAATAACTTTTTCCAGTTTTTGGGGGTGAAATTGGGGGTCTCGGCTTATACTCGAGTCGGCTTATACTCAAGTATATACGGTACTTTTTTTAATCTCCAGAAATGAGGAGTGGGGTGTAAAAAGACAAATAACCTTCAGTCTGGAAATCAACTAAATATTTCAATATTGCTGATAATTTTAACATGTTTAAATTGGCCAAGTTTCATTTCCCACCCTCCGTTAAAAAAAATGCATCCTAACCCAGCTGAATCTCACAGTAAAGTCAGTCTCCAAACCTTCACCTCTAAAGATTCCCCAGGTGATATGATGTAGCATTTATACTAAATCCAAACTGAAAAGAGCCCATGGCAGTCTTGTAATACTCTTTTGGCAGAGTTCAGATTGTTAACTATAAATATGATTCCAAAATCACCCTTGGTAAGTTGAGAAGGTGAGCGCAGGGGGTTACAGCTCAGGCCTTGCTTCAATCCCTTTCAGAACTAATTTGAAAAAAGCCCTGGATTGGGAAGAGCTTCTGTCCTGTTCCTTAAGTCCTAGGGGTGTGTGTGTATATGTGTGTGTGTGTGTGTGTGTGTGTGTGTGTGTGTTTATAAAGGAACTGTGGAAAGGAGGTGAATTTTTCTCTGAAATGCAGGATAGATCTCAAAGGCAAATAGCCCTTGCTTCTGTGACTGAGATGCCAAAAAAGACAGTTTTACTAAAGGACTATGAGGATAGAAGAAAAAAATATACACTGGCAGACCTAGATCAAATAACAAAATCATGTTTCTAATTTTTACATTTCATAGCTGTTTTATCCATAGTTCATATTTTCCCCCTCAAGAATCTGTACATTGTTATTTTTCCATCTTAGCAACTGAGTTTGGCTTATATGTGTAAACTGTCTTTTGAATTTCCTTATCCAAAATTCATTTTTATATAGTTCATTTTTCTTTTAATATTTTTGGTATCATATTCACTTCTGACAAATTGGAAAATATACATGTTCAGCTACAATGGTTGGTTTTATTATGGTTGGCTGCAGAGTCAGAGAGATGTTGACTGGATTTGACATTTTTATCCACCTACTGAGTCCTTCCCAAGAACCTGGGATAGGCAAATGTTGTTTTTGAGGGTATCAGAAGTATGCTTGCAGTATGTAAGCTGTTCTGAGTAAAGCTGCCTTTTGCAGTTGACTGATGATGGAATTTGTCAGTGCCCATGGTGTTCAAGTGACGCTCCACATTGTTTAGGCACTCCACCCAAGGTATCTATTACTATTGGTACTACCTTTGCTTTCTTCTTCTTCTTCTTCTTCTTCTTCTTCTTCTTCTTCTTCTTCTTCTTCTTCTTCTTCTTCTTCTTCTTCTTCTTCGATACAAATACTTGTGGATAGTATTTTGATAAAAGATAAAGTCTTCTTCAAGTCAAACTCATGTGCAGTTTTTAGCAAAAAACAAAAACCACTGTCTTCTCAGATATAAGGAGCCCTGGTTGCACAGTGGTTAGTGCAGGATTGCAGGCAAACTCAGTCCACAGGCTGGAGTTTGAGCCTGATGGGGCTCAAGGTTGATTCAACCTTCCATCCTTCTGAAGCCAATAAAATGAGGATTCAGATTGTTGGGGACCATACGCTGACATTGTAAACTGCTTAGAGAGTGCTGTAAAGCAGGGGTCCCCAACCCCTGGGACTGTGACCCACTAGTGGGCGGCGGCCTATTTGGAACCAGGCCCTGCAAATGGTGGGCTGTCGTGAACGCGCACAACTTGATTTGCGACAGTGGTGGGCCAATGACTGTGTACACGCACACACAACTCAACTTGCGCAAGTTGAGCAGCTTGCACAACCTGGTTCCCCTCTCCCTTCCCTCCGCCAGGTTGCCAAGCCACAAAAGTTGGGGACCACTGCTGTAAAGCACTATGGGGCAGTATATAAGCCTAAATGCTATTGCTAGTGCTACATTTTTCAATTTTCCAGTCAAGCCTGCAGCCATAGCCAACCCTACTCCAACATTAGCTTGTCACTTTCCGCATTCAAAGCAATGAGCAAACCACATATTACTTTCTCTAGATCTTAAAGTAATTGACATTGATGAATAACTAAGAAAAACAAGTCTCAATTTTTCATTTTCTGCATTATTTTGAACTTATCGCTTCAAACATACCAAATATTATTTATATCTTCAAAGGTTTATCTGTAACACAAACGCAACGAGGCTTAAAAGCCATCAGTTCTCATGTCAAAAAAGGCATATAATTTCACAATTTTAAGAGTAATCTAAAATAGGACAAAACTATAAACCTTGACTGTGTTGATCCATTGGACTCTGAGGTGGTCCCATGCCAGGAAGAGGAGGTCGCATGTTTGCAGCCTTCATGGAACTGTTATGTAGGTCTTCAACCATACCTTTTTCATGCAAACCATCAATAGGCTGTAAGAGGAAAACAATTTTTTAAAATTTGTATTACGTTTCTTGGATTTACATCCTGCCTTCCTCCAGTCTCATTCCTGCCTCTAATAACACTTAAGCAATGTGCTGCTTTGGCTTCCTCCATCATGAAGATTTATGTAAATTACAATACTTAAAACACATTCATACAAATAAACAAGCACAAAATAGTATTAAAATCAGACCAAAATGTGCATGAAAACATCAAACAAAAAACCCAGTCAGCATTAATAGGAAATCAGAAGGCGAATAAAACTGACCTTAATATGCTATAGCAGCAGTATTTTCTGAAATTATATAATTTTATATCTTTTTTTATGTTGGCTGGGATCTATGAGAGTTATAATCCCCACACTTCTGGAAGTGACAAGGGAAGGCTGAGTTATTGATATTTTAAATACATGCCTTAACATTCTTCTTCTTCTCTTCCCCCAAGCATTTATTATATGTGGACACTTGTAGTGAGCTACATTTTGGCAGCAATATCAACTATAATCTGTGTTTTGAACTACAGAATCCAGAGGCGAGCATCACTAACCAGAATTTTTTTAAAAAGGTTAGCCAGCCTTTTCCAGCCTCACTATCCTCCATGTGAATAGTCCAGTTTCCAGAATTTACAGCAATGGCTGTGTTGTCTGGGAACAGAGGCTCTCACAGGAGCCTTGGGCTTAATTTTCATCTGTAATAAATACTGCCATGCTGGAAAAATTATGTTTTGTTACAACAGTCAATCTTTTCTCAGCTACCCAGGGGACCAAATGAAGCTACGGGTAGCGTTCAAGGAAACAACAGCACTGAAAAAGTGACTAATGATCATTTTGCACACTTACGACCACTGCAGCATCCCTGCGGTCACGTGATCAAAATTCAGATGCTTGGCAACTGGCATGTATTTACGCCAGTTGTATTGTCCCAGGGTCATGTGATCACCTTTTGTGACCTTCTGACAAGCAAAGTCAATGGGGAAGCTGGATTAACTTAACGTGTGACTAACCTAAGAACTGCAGCGATTCTCTTAACAACTGTGGCAAGAGAGGTCATCAACTGGGGGAAAACTCACTTGACAACTGTCTTGCTTAGCAAGGGAAATTCTGGGCTCAGTTGTGGTCATAAGTCGAGGACTACCTGTAGTTAACTTCACAGAGCACTTTCAGTTGTTCCCTAACTCTAGCAAAAGCCATTCTTTACTAGCAAAGCAAGGCTGTATTCAAGAGTCAGTTATCAGTGACAAAAAAGATGAGGAAGAAATTGAGCCACCAGAGGAAAAAAAAAATGAAAGGTCAGTTGCAGGAGGCAGGAGAGGCTGCCATATGAGGACAAGGTGAAACCCACCCTGCATTCAACGAGGAAAAGGAGGTGGAGGCAGGTAGGAAGGAAGCCTTCTGAACTGAATCATCACCAGAGGGTAAAATAAAAAGATTTTCCTCACTTGTGAGGGGAGAGCCCAGGGGAAATGCTATTTCAGGGGGAAGAAACATTTAATAGTTGCTCCGAGAGTGTCAAACAAACATATGTGCAGTGCTCTCTAAGGACTGTCTCCTCTCCACACATGCAAAACTGAAGGACTCAGGTTTCTCACAACAACAACTCTCAGCCAACCCCACACTATTAGCAGGTTTTAGATCCCAAAATGTCTCTCTCTGTATGTATGTATATAGACTGACTGTTAGGGAAGGAATTGGGAAGGATGGAAAAGGGAAGGGTGGAAAAAGATAAGAGATTAAAGGAGTAAAAACTGAGGAGAATTAAAAGCTTACTAAGGAAAAAAAATCACACAAAAATTCCAGATTTCTGATGTATAACTCAGCATGCGCTCATTTTTACTCTGCCACAAACACCCATCATACAAAACTGCTGTTTTAAAATTTATCTATTCCTCTTAACGGTGGGTTATTCAAAACCCCTTTTTTCCACTTAGAATGGCAGTATTCTTTTAAAAAAATCACATGTAGTTAAAGCTACAGAGCTAGCAATGTACAAAGATTGGATAAGCTTTGATCCTTAAAACAGACCAAGGAAACTACTCATAGTTATCAAGAAAATAACAGCGGGACTCTTTCAGGAAGTCCACTGACCTAGTTACAATGGAAACCTATCAAAGGTGAATCTGGGAGAAGATATTCTAAAGTTACAAGCACCAAATGTCTGAGCTGAGATACAAAGAAAATTGAATGGCTATATCTGTAGGGCATAAAACACTTAACTATATATTATTCTCTGATGCAAGGAGTTTTATCCCCTTGTTTAATATGGGCTCTTAAAGATTCAGAAAGTTCCGTGACAGTTAAGTAGATCAGTTAAGAACTGAAAAGAAGCCAGAAGGTGGGATGAGGAAACCTTGAGAGATTAATTACAGGAGAGAAACTGATGCATATTAATAATCTCTTAATAGTCTTCAGAAGTTACAAAAACAGGATTAATATATCAAAAAATCAATAGACAAGCAGGCTGTTACTTACAATTCAATACCCTAGTGCTAAATTAATGAATTAAAACTGCAGTATATCTGAGCATGTGGCACTACACAGAACAGAAATACAAAACATTCCTAATTTTTTTTAAGATTTCAGGTTTAATCAACTTCAACAACTGGGAAGAAAGGCTGTCGCCAATAATCGGTGTTGCCCTCTATCAATATTTTCTGCTGTTTTGTAAATCATAACGGATGCCTGTTGTGTATGAGACATCTCAAAATAATTTAATTCAAAAGCCATACCAGAAAACAGTTAATGTAATAGGAAAAAAATAAAAAGAAATAGTACTTCAGAAAGTTTACAAAATCATGAACATTGTATTAGGGATAATCCATCTAAAATTAAGAAAATTAAAGTTCCATTGATTTCAACAAGATGTGTTTTTTTAATTAATTTTTTTTGGAAGTACACTCTGATTGTATAGTGTCTACAAAACACATATTGTCTGTACAGTTGATAGAAGTATTAAGGAAGAAAAATTCTATCCCCAATCAAGGTCATATTTTATCCACCCCATCCTGATGGAGGAAAAAATACCAAATCACAGCTTATGAAAGCAGTCTGAGACACAGCAAATACATCTTCAGAAATGATATACCAACTGTCTGCTAAATGCAAATGATAAAACTTAACAGTTTCCAAGAGATAGTTAAATCCTAAAACAATTGCAGTGATTCTAAGAATTTTGAAAGATTATTTTTGTCCTTACTCTCTCCCAGAGACATATTTTTGGGAGAAGTAAGAAAGAGTTGCAACTAGAATAAAGCCATTTTTTAAAAAATACTATTTTTATAATGCTGGTTTCAGCTTTTTCCCATTCAAATCAGCAAGAAATTGTGCTGTCAAGGGGTTCAGCAATCATGGTCAGAAGAGGCTCCAGAGAGCCATTAAAAAAGGTTTAAGTCCCTCAAACCAGAGAGAGATGGATTGGCAAAAACTGAATAGGCAGAAAAGATTTCAATGCCACAATGCTGGCATTCATTTGGGACAATGAATCTACAAAGTAGGGCATCTACAAGGCACCTACACTTTTAAATCTTCCATATCCCGCTGTGTTGAAAAACAAAGCTTCTGAGTAACACTTAATGCTTTATTGGTCTATCAGGAGAGCTGCCTGTTCATCTTTATAAACTTATCAAAGGAAAGAAGGAAAGGGGTTCCACATTAATCAATGTGTTCAGTTCTTGAATGCAGACACTTCCCTTGAGGCTGTTAAGTGTTGATGAAGTAGGCATCCGCCTGTTGAATTGCAGAGTTTAAAGAATGCCAAAGCCTTCATGAGGAGGAAAGTGAGAAAATGGAAGAGAATCAATTCTTATTGTCTCAGCAAAAGAAATGATGCACAAGGAGTATCCTGACCATAACCAAATTAATAGGACATCCGGTGACCAGAACGCTGCTTATGCCCTGTAGTAGAGTATTTCTGTTGCTGAGACAGTAATAATTGATTCAGTGCCCCGTCATCTTATAGTACCTTATAGTTAAGTGCCTCAATAACAAGAAAAGTATAGGCGCTGTAGATATCCAGTCATCAAAGATTCTACAAATTTGGAGGTAAGAAGGGGAAGAGACTAAACTGAGAGTGACTGGTAAGGCCTTGTGTTTAAACTGTTTTTATTGCTACTGTCTTTTTTCTTAGAACAAGAGGACTCTAAGGATGACTTCTATATAGCATTTTCTGTTGCTTTTCTTGTCACCGTAATGGGTCACTGAGTTCGCTAATTAATGTCTTGTTGATTTTTAACAAAAAATGGTTCTCCACCCAAGAAGGATAACTGTAACTGCTAACTGTAGTTTGTAAACATAGTCTCTGGTTATTGAGGAAGAAAATGCACTTGAGCAGAGATGTGTGGTCCATACAGAGCAGATACACCCTCCACATATACTCTATTTGTAGTCCAGGTTGACAAGCCAAACTTGCACACTTTATTTTAAATTTGGAGATGAGGATTTTGAGAAGCAAATGAGTGCCATTCAAAACTCCAACTGTACTCCATATCAAGCACTCTTGTTTTGGAAGGGCAACATTTTATTCTTTAACCGTCAAGCTTCTCTATGGAAAAAAGTGGATTTGAAAATTTCAGATAGCCCACTAACTGATATCACATCAATAGCTATGACACTTGTGCACCACCTCGGCAAGTAAGAAGAAAAAATATAGTTCCTAAAATAAAAAATTGTCCACTCCTGTGCTAGAATTCTAAATTATTCTTTACACTAGAACAATTATTCTATTACATTACATCTCAAAAAGGATGAACTTTAATTGTCACAAGTGGATATTTATGAAAAGATTCCTATCTGTAGTATAGAACAAAAATCAGACTGAAGACCGTTTTCTTCCAAGGCCATTGTAGTCTTCCCCAAGGTCACTTTTCTGCCCCAGACCTTGCTCCAGATATAGCTTCCCTGACAGTTCAATTCCAAGTCAAACTTTATAGCCTCATCAAGATGCATGGATATCTATCATGGCCTCACTGTCCTTGATGGAAGCAGAAGGTACCATATAGAGATTTCAAGGCTGTGTACATATAATAATTATAGTCTCTGTTCCACTGATTCTGATGCTGTCTATAGGCCTCTCCAAATTCTAGCTTTCAAATATGAAGGATTCTGAACATCTCAGAATTTCAATTTGTCAATTTCTGTGACAATTTAGTATCACAGAAAGCTAATTTTTGTTTGATCTTAACCACCTGAACATCAGTTACAGTTAAATCTAACTGGCCCAATATCACAAGCAGGTGGAGAAAACAAGTATGGAAAAACTCCAGAAAAACAGCTAAATAAGATTAAGAAAAATCTGCTTTGACATACAAGAGATAAAAGTCTATTTTGTCCAGTCTCCAATCTTGCTTTTTAAGGGAAGGTTGTTGAGAGGGTTGGGGTGCGATATCTCAGTGGTTAAAGATGCTGAGCTTGTCAGCTGGAGAGCTGACAGTCCAGGGTTCAAGACCCGAGCTCCGCGTAATGGGTGAGCTCCCATTCCTTGCCCCAGCTCCTGCCCGCCTAGCAGCTTGAAAGCATGCAAATACAAGTACATTAATAGGTCCCACTTTGGTGGGAAGGTAACAGCATTCTGTGCACTTCTGGCATATAGTCATGATAGCCACATGATCACAGAAAATTTCTGTGGACAATGCTGACTCCCTTGGCCAAGAAACGGAGATGAGCACCATACCCTAAAATCTTTACCTTTATTGAGAGGGTGGTTGGTGCAAAGCTGTAGAAGGGCTCCGGATGAAGTGGATCACCTGGACCTTTTTAAGTCTGGATTCAGGCCAAGGGGGTGATCACAGCACTGAAAGGCCTTGGTCACACTTGTTGATGACCTTTGGAGGGTTTGGGATGGAAGCAGTGCAACTTTCTGGCCCTCCTAGACCTTTCAACGGCTTTCAATACCATTGACTATGGTATTCTTCTGGACCAGCTTTGGGGATTAGGAGTGGAAGGAACTGTGTTATGATGATTCTCCTCTTTCCTCCATGGCTAGTTACAGTAGTAGGAGAGAAGTTCAGCCCTAGACCTCTGCAATGTGGGGTGCCTCAGGGCTTGAGCCTCTAGTCGCTCCTTTTTAACATTTACATGAAACCATTAGGAGAGGTTATCCATCAATATAGGGTCCAGTATCATTAGCATGCTGAAGATAATTATATATCTCTACCCCTAACCAGACAAATGATGTAGTGGCAGCGCTGGCCAAGTGCTTGGAGGCTATAAGAGTCTGGATGGGTAGAAACCGGCTTTGAGGTAACCCTGGCAAGACAGAGTGGATATGGCATTTTTTGTTCTCCAGGACCAGATGATTCTTTATCTTTGATTTTGGACAGGTGGTATTTACCTTGACTGAGCTGGGGGATCCTGGATTCATAGCTCCTAAGGAACAGATGGCAGTCATGGCCAGGGAGGCGGGCCTTTGCACAGATTTGTGTGGTTTGCCAACTGCAGACTTTCATGGAATAGGAGTCTTTGCTTACTATCACTCATGCCTTGATCACCTCTTGTCTGGATTACTGCATTGCGCTCTACACGGGATGCACTTGAAGACCACCCAGAAAGTTCAACTGTTTCACAATGCAGCAGCAGCAGCAGCATACAATGGGGACCTCTAGGTTTACCCATGTAACACCTCTGTTGCATGAGCTGCACTGGCTTTCAGTTTCTTTCCAGATGCAATTGAAGGTGCTGATCATTACCTTTAAAGGCCTATATGGCACAGGGCAAGGTTTTATCTGTGGAACTGCCTTTCCCTAAGGACATTACCCATCCTATCAGGTCACATAAGGTGGGCACGCTCATAATCCCTTCCCCCAAACATTGTCATCTGATGGGAGCTAGGAAGCTCCCATGGCAGACCCTTCCCTATGAAACACTCTTCCTCCTGAGGTTTGGCTTTTAGCCTTCTATAAGACTTTGAAGACCTCCCCACATATTGGGAGAAGACTAGATAATCACACATTAGAATTGATTTGGCCCCACGTTTTTGTTGTTTTAATGTTTTAATCAGTTGAGCTTTATAGCTTTAATATAATTGTATATGTCTCTTAATTTTTGATTGGGAACCACCCAGAGTTGGTTGAAAAATGGGTGGCTATATAAATGTTTTAAATAAATAAAATAAATCTTATATAACCATAATAGAAAGAGAGAGAACACCAAATAAAGAAGGAAAAGAAAGAAAATCTCCAATTTAATTTGATACCATTCTACATTACAGTATTGGATGTGGTCTTATTTTCCTAAGACACTACTGCATTTAGAAACCTATATTATGAGCAGAATACTGCACTGTCATAATTCCTGGATATTAAATGTTGTTACTATAAAATTCCATAGGATAAGAAGAAGCTAGTGCCTATTTGAATGAGGCGAGTCTTAAAATGAAATATTCTGTTTTTATCTTCTAAAATAGTATCCTTTCCCCCCCCCCCCCAAAAAAAGTGAATCATACACATGTTCACTTCAAAGAATGCTGTACTGAATTTAAACATATGTACTCCAAAGTATGCTAAATTAAATTATCTCACTGAGGAACATTAACCACAACTGCCACAAGCAAGTCTTAATTTATGCTCTGGAATTCACACCTCAAGATCACAGCACTTAATGAACGATTTGAATATGTAAAACTGATAGCAATATTTAGGATGACAAAATAAGTTTTAGTTTTCCATCACAATTGTTCTGTACGCAGAATGTGAAACATTTGATAGTAATACTTACTTTATGCATTTGGTGCATGCCTTCCTGTGAATAATCACCCGGTCCCATAGATGGCATTGGATGTGGAACACTTGGAGGTCCAGGACTTGGTCCCATCATGCTATGTACTGAGCTTGGTGACGGCCCAGGTCCTGGGCTGGGACCTAGGATCGGTCCTGGAGATGGGCCTGGCCCTGGTGAAGGGCCTGGATGAGGCATTGTAGTAGGATCAGTTGGTGTAGACATCTACTCTGTCTCTCTTGGAATCAGTGATCAAGCTGTAGTGAAGGTAAAAAAGAATACATCTAAATTTAGGTTGTTCGCCACTAGGAAAGCAAGATATATGACATTTAAAGAAATAATTTGCGCATGAACATCAAGTGGTTCTATATCAAAATAAAATATATGTCAAAGTGAAATTACTCATTTATGTCGGGAGTCCACTCTCTGAAACAGGGCTAAAATAAATTGAGTCTTTTGGAAGAAAATTATAATACATGGTTTGCTTGTTTTTTAAATTAAACATCACCTTGGGAGTCTTGCACTGAAAGGAAGATTATATAAAATATATACCCAAATAAATAAGAATTATCAGGTTTTCAAAAGAAAGTCACTAAATTCCTTTTTATTTAAGGCAGCTCTTATAAATACCATGATTCTCAAATTCCCCATCTCCTTATTAACAATTAACTATACAGTGTAATAAATACAAGGATAAACAAGCAATAACAATGTCATTCCGAGTGTATGTTTGTATCTGTCAGAAAAAGTGATTGTCTAGACAAAAACAATTAATGCCAAAGCATGTGTTATTGCCTTTTTACGTCAAGCAATATAAAGACATGCTACAAACTTAATGAATATTTGATACACCCTGTGTTATACATTCCCAAGGACTGCAATCGTATGGCATTTATTTATTTAGTTTTATCCCATCTTTATTTTTTTTTATAAATAATTCAAGGAGGTGAAAATACCTAATACTCCTTCCTTCTCCTACCAAACTGAATTTCAGTTGAAAGCAAACTCTCAAAAAAGGAAAGCAGAGTTTTTCTTCACTCAATGGGGCACATTTTTGCTCAGAATAACTCATCTTACAAATACTCTGCTTTTTGCAAGGATATCATGTAAAATTAGCATTCCCCACTCTGGAGCCCTCTGGATGTGTTGACTTTCAAAAGTCATGCAAGTTAATCTGAATGAGCAGAGATGCTTTGATTAAAGACAATGGACTAGTTTTATAAGAGACTGGATGTCGTTTATGGACTTTCTACATGTCAAATACAATAACACATGGTTAACAGAAGGATCTGAAGATTAGTGTAATGCTTGGGTTAACCTGTTGGCTGTTTTGTTTTTTGCTTTTTTAAAAAAAAAAAATTCTATGATCCAGTGTTGGGTTGGTTTGATTATCAGATAGAGATCCCCTCACTTGGAATATTTGTTTATTTAATATAGTATTTTTGTTAAATCAGGATGGGAAAGCTGATAATTATTTGTAGACCCATTATGTAATGAGGAGAATTTGTCAGTTTTCTTGGGGTTTTTTCCCTTTCTCAGCATCCAGGTAAGGTGGATTTTATATATTTATATTTAATTTTAAATTTATTTGATATCTGGGTTATTTGTTTTTCTTTTTTGTAGTATTTAGTATTGGATGTATGTTTATTTTTTTTTTATTTTTTTCTTGATGATAAAACAAAATAAATATATAAATATCAAAAGTCATGCAAGTTGAGAGGTGATGGGACTTGAAATCCAACATGTCCGTAAATTACCTCATCTTTGCTGCCACATATATTAAGCCAAGTAGACAATATTCGCAGCCTAAAAGCTGCAGGTGGCATCACTGAAAGGTGATGATATTTCAAGAGTTTTATGAGAGGAAATGGAAAATGACATTTTCAGGAGCTGCATGCTCCTGAAAAATGCCCACTCTGTCCTAATTCTGAAGTGAGAGGCAGGCAAATTTATAAGGTGTCATACAAGTTATGGAAAGGGAAATAATTATTAGCTGGAAGTTCCTACAACTGCTAAGTACAAAGATTTGTTCTTGCCCCAAAGTTTCAGGCTGAAGGCTACTTAATAAAATCCAATCTAGCAATAGCAGGGCTAGTTCTTAGCAGGTACCCTGTCAGACTAAGCAACTCAGCTGCTACTTTCAGAAATGACCTCTGACATGAATATATCCACCAGGTTAAGGGGTCCTAACAATTGGGGAACTAATTCCCCCGAAGCTGACAAGAAATGGACCCGATATTTGATTTTTTAAATCAGGATTAGTGACTTAACAGAGCGCCTGAATATGCAACAAAACTCAACAGTTTTACTAAATTGTTTTAAAACTTCATATTCCTATGCCTTAATACCATGCTTTTCTCTGATAAGACAGAAAAGAGTGGTCATTCACTTCATATTCAAGAGAAACTCCGTTTGAAATAAACTGTCTTGGAAGCTCATTCCTTGCAGGGCAAGATACAGAATTACCTCTGAAGTTTTAAACAAAGATACAGAATGCCCCAGGGACTAATCTGTGCCACATAGTACTAACCATTGTCACAAAGGGATTTGCTTTATATGTACATAACCGTACCTACTAGGTCAATTACATGGTACCTGCAAGGAAACTTTGGTGGGGCAGGGGGCACTCTAAAATAACGATGTTCTGTGGCTCACAAAAGAACAACTTCTAGCAATCCCATCCAGCCTAGGCAGTGGTGAGGGTTGCTGGAAGTTACTGTACAGTAACGTATGGAAGGCCATTAGGTTTCCTTTTCTATGTATCAAAATGCCCAAAATTCTGGAGGAAAAATTAAAGTAAACTGCTATCAGTTTAAGCAGTCCCTTCATATTACTATCCTTAGAAGCAACACGCTGTGTTTTAACCAAAGCCTGCAATCAGCCTTGCATTGTCTGCAAACAGTGTGCACTGCAAACTTACTCTAAAAAGGTAAAAGGTAAAGGTTCCCCCGCACATGCGTGCTAGTCGTTTCCGACTCTAGGGGCCATTGCTCATCTCTGTTTCAAAGCCGAAGAGCCAGCGCTTGTCCGAGGACGTCTCCGTGGTCATGTGGCCGGCATGACTAGACACCAAAGGCGCACAGAACGCTGTTATCTTCCCACCGGAGTGGTCCCTATTTTTCTACTTGCATTTTTACGTGCTTTCGAACTGCTAGGTTGGCAGAAGCTGGGACGAGTAACAGGGGCTCACTCTGTTACGCGGCACTCGGGATTCGACCCGCCAAACTGCCGATCTTCTGATCGAGAAGCTCAGCATCCTAACCCACTGAGCCACCGTGTCCCTAAACTTACTCTAGTGACTAGTAAATCGTTTTGGTAAATGTTAACCATAGTACCACTAAGTTGAAAACTGCTTCGGCATAACATCTAAAACTACCACATTAAATGGCTAAAAAGTGTGAACACCTTTCCAACTGTTAGAATTGTGCTATAATTGAATTCTGGAGGCAACTCTTCAGTTCCCCCCCCCATCAAATAAGCCCCTTCAGTAGAATGAATACCTTGTCTAATTGTTTCAATATTTTTTTGTTCAACTTCATAGGATAGCATTATTTCTGCGTTGTACACAACCTGCTCTTACTGTATTTGAAGAACTACTCCATATTCCAGAGGCATCTACAAAGGGATCTTGGGAGGGGGGAGGGGAGGCCAAATAACTGAAACGAGGTCATATTATTATGGCACAAGTTCCTTCCCACTTGTATAGACACAATTGCACACAATATAGAGCAGGAAAGAAGTTTGTACAACGAAAGCACAACATTGCTTCTGTCATTCAGATGAAAGCACAGGATCTTGGAGATACCACTAAGGCTTCAGCAATAGCAATAACAGGCTTATATATCACTCCATAGCGTTTTACCCTATTCTCTGAGCAGTTTGCAAGGTCAGCATATTTCCCCCAACAATCTGGGTCCTAGGAAGGAAAGAAGGCTGAGTCAACCTTAAACCGGTCAGGATTGAATTCTTGGCTGTGGGCAGAGTTAGCTTGCAATACTGCAAACTACTACGCCACCACATGCAAGATTATCTATTAAAAATATTGGTGGTCATTGACTGTAAGCTTGGAGAAGTAATACTGCTTTGTGTTCTATGCACAGAGTTTTGTTCATTTTCTTCCCAAATTGGATCAATTAATCCAGTATCATGCTTGAGGACAGGCCTAAGTTGCATGTAAATCTTAAACGAAAAGCATTTTCTTGTGAAAAGTGGCATTCATTGCACAAATGGGCACTAACAACATAGCATTTCAGTTATCAGGAAGTGCAAAATCTGCCTGCATTTACATAAAATGGAAGCATTGCAGCCCGAACTGCTGTAATTCTTTTAATGGAGTGACTGAATTTTGAGCATCAGTCTCTTCACACAAACCAAGCCTACAATATAAGTTACATTACTTTCATGCAGTGCCAGCCACCATTGCTCCCAGCACTTACATCTCACCATGTGCTCTTTCTAGTGTTCCCAGCATATGATATAACCACATCTGTTAGATTATTCTGGGGAAATTGGCCCATCTCTCAGGGATGCCGAGATCTGGATGGTTTTCATTATGTTCCAGAAACCCTACTAATACAGATATAGAGTACTAGCAGAAAAAATACCTATACAAATATAGCAATTGCTCCCACTTGTGAAAATCTCCCAAGTTTCATCAGAGAAGTTATTACTGTAAGTACAGATGAGGGGGGGGGAGAAGAAGAAAAAGCCAGATGAAAAGGAAGCCAGATGAAAAGGAAGAGATAAATGTAATGGCCAGAATCACTTTGTGGCTTTTCCTTTAAACACATTTTAAATTAAGATTCTTTTTTCTTGCACACATTTAGCCTACAGTGGCATGTCTCCCTTTGAAATAGAGACTGCAAAACAGAATGTCTCAAGCCATGAACAATTCACGACAAAGGTCTGTTCACATGAGGAAGACTATCAGCATAATTTATATTACCGATACGTTGCCAGAATTATAAAATAAAACCAAACCACTTAACAGCAAAAGACCAAAGGTCTACCTAAAACAAAGACAGACATATACATATACAGGTACTCTTCAACGTACGACCGCAATTCAGCCCAATATTTTTGTTGCTAACTGAAATGTGTGTTGATTTTGGCCCTAATTTACAACCTTTCTTGCCAGTGTTGTTAAGTAAATGTCTGCAAATAATAATAATAATGAGGAGGAGGAGGAGGAGGAAGGGAAGGGACCTTGGAGGTCATCTAGTCCAACCCCCTGCTCAGGCAGGAAACCCTATATCATTTCAGGCAAATGGCTGTCCAGGCTCTTCTTAAAAACTTCCAGTGTTGGAGCATTCACCACTTCTGGAGGCAGGTTGTTCCACTGGTTAATTGTTCTAACTGTCAGGAAGTTTCTCCTTAGTTCTAGGTTGCTTCTCTCCTTGACTAGTTTCCATCCGTTGCTTCTTGTCCTGCTTTCAGGTGCTTTGGAGAATAGCTTGACTCGCTCTTCTTTGTGGCAGCCCCTGAAATATTGGAACACTGCTATCATGTCACCCCTCACCCTTCTCTTCGTTAAACTACACATACCCAATTCCAGCAACCGTTCCCTATGTTTTAGCCTCCAGTCCCCCAATCATCTTTGTTGCTCTTCTCTGTACCCTTTCTAGAGTCTCTACATCTTTTTTATATCGTTGTGACCAAAACTGGATGCAGTATTCCAGGTGTGGCCTTACCAAAGCATTGTAAAGTGGTATTAGTACTTCACTTGATCTTGATTCTATCCCTCTGTTAATGCAGCCTAGCACTGTGTTGGCTTTTTTGGCAGCTGCAGCACACTGCTGGCTCATATTGAAGTGATTGTCTACTAGGACTCTGAGATCCCTCTCACAGTTACTACTATTGAGCAAGGTACCACCTATACTATACCTGTGCATTTGATTTTTCCTGCCTAAATGTAGAACCTTACTTTTTTCACCATTGAATTTCATTTTGTTAGATAGCGCCCAGTGTTTGAGTCTGTCAAATTGTCAAGTTAGTAACATAACTGTATGGTGAATCTGGCTTCCCCACTGACTTTGCTTATCAGAAGGTTGCAAAAGGTGATCACATGACCCTGGGACACTGCAGCTGTCATAAATTCAGGTGGTCCTTGTTTAATGACAAATCATTCAGCACTGAACTTGCACTGGCGTTGAACGAGTGATACTTACCATCAATCCTCGAAGTTCCAACCATCTCAGCATCCCTGTAGTCACATGGCCAACATTTGTGACCTTCTTTGTTGGCTACTTACAAGCAAAGTCAATAAGGAAAGCAGCAGGAATGGGAATGATTGAAATCCTTGTTTAACAACATGCAATTTGCTTAACAATTACAACTGGGAAGTGCAGGAACTTCTGTCACTAAGCAACACGGTCAATATCATCATACTTCACAACCGCATTGCTTAGCAATGGAAATCTGGATCCCCACTGCCATAGTTAACCAAAGAGTACCTGTATTGTATTAGATATGGTAACCTATGGAGTCCTACATTCATAAAATGGCATTTAACAGCGCCACATTAGGACAACTTTCAGACTAACTTTTTAAATTGCATGTAGAAGTTGTATCACAGGAAATGACTGAAAAACATGTACAGTATTACATTTGGCCCTTTGGGAGAGCGAAACACGCTTTATTCAGGACTCTTCTCCATTATTCAATATATTCTTTATATTTAACCCTATTCCAAAAATCTCATCCAGCAGATTTTGAAAAACAGAGATACTGTAGCAAGAAGTTGTAATGAGAATGGAGATACCAATGTAATAAAAAATGGTTCTTTTTAACCATTTTTCTGTTAAGGTTTCTCTCTCTCTCTCTCTCCCACCCCTCTCTCTCACAAACACACCAAATCCAGAAAGGCAGAGACATCATATGACATTAACTTTACTGTACAATCAGTCCTTGACTTACAACCATTTAGTGACCCAAGTTACAACGGCACTGGAAAAATGACTGTTTTTCACACTTACAAGTGTTGCAGCACATGATCAAAATTCAAATGCTTGGCAACTGACATGCATTTATGATGGCTGCAGTGTCCTGGGGTCATGTGATCAGTTTTTGCTACCTTCTGACAAGCAAAGTCAATGGGAAAGCCAAATTCACCATACAGTCATGTTACTAACTTAACAACTGCAGACACTCACTTAACAACTAAGGCAAGAAAGGTCATAAAATGGGGGCGAAACTCACTTGTCTTGCTTACCAAGAGAAATTCTGGGCCCAGTTATGGTAGTAAGTCAAGGACTACTTGTATTTAACTTTCTTATTGGTAGCCCAATCCCGTTCTCTCCCTTTCCCCTATGTCCAATCCTACTCAAGTACTTTTGTAGCAATTGCAATTAAAATAGCCCCCAATACAGGAAAAGCAGGCAATAAGCCACAAAGATTTCCCCCCACTTCCTTTAAATAACCCTTTGTTCATGATGTGGTCAAGAGAAGCTGTTTCCATGCTAGGACCTAACAACAGAGTCCAGATGCAATTTCACTTTTCCTTCTTGTCCTACAAAATAGCTTTGCCATTTCCCAAAATAACACCCTCATGACATCCTCTATCGAGGGAAAAATAAGAGTAACTGTAAAGGATTCAACATAAATTAGCTCTAAGGCAGGTGACAGGATGCTGTGATTCACAACTGTATTACAGTTTAGCAATACAGTGTGGAGAAGCAGGCTCTCGGCCTAGGTGATAGGAGAACATTTCCCAGTTTTGGGAAATCTACAACATTCAGATATGTAAACTGTACCGCCTGAGAATTAAAAGCCAACACAATATGGAAAGTGACACAATTGGGAACACTGGTTTATAAGTTTAAAATGTAATTAAGGACTGGGTTGTAATTAAAAAATGGAGTATGGAAAAAGGGGTGGGGGATTAACGTAATTACTGCTGGCTTGAAGGAATGGAAGAGGAGACAACACACAAATCTAAGGCATGCTACTGCAGCAGATGCATAACAAGGTAGGGCATTTATAATACAGATTCCATTCCATGTAGAACGCCACTGCAATTATATTATGTCACTAGAATTGCAATTATTGTACATTATTTCTCTGCCTTACTTGGAAAGTTGGTGTTTTACAATAAATCTGCACTAGTCAAGAATTAGCCATACAATCTTTAGATAATAAAGAGTACTTCCAGTAAATCAGAGTGTGATAGACAGATATCATTGACTTCTGTCATTAATGTTTCAGATTTTAATTCATTTTTGAAATCTGCGCTCTAAAAAGAATCACTTGAAGCTGTAATTCAAAGTTTCTCCAAGTACTTCTCTTTTAGCTGTCCCTTCATCTACCTCCTGATATCAATACATATTGAAATATAGAGGTTTGAGATCAGAAAGAATTTTTCATTGCCTTACTTTAAAAGTTATTTTTCAAAAGAACAGGATTGTTTGCAATTAAACATAATAGCAGGCTTCTAACGGTCCATGTCTTCTTATTCTTCAATGAACCAACATCAAACAGTCTAATCAATATGTATACTTTTGTGTTGTCTGACTCAGGACTTTGAAGACCTGTGTCAACATTGAATTTGTGGGTTGTTACAGTATATTGCTGAAGAACATGGGTGAAGGTGCTCTCAAAGTAATCCAGAGAAATACAGTTAATTGTATGCAAAGGTTTGTTCCTTTCCTTAGCTACATAAAGACCAGCCACTAGGAGCAAACTTATGCTACAAGAACATTAGGGCAGCTTTGAAGTTAACCACTCATTGGAGGCCAAGAATAAATCTTTCCATGTGATTAGTTGGCAAGATTCACTGTACAAGCAATCCCAGGAAACAAAGCAGTATCTAGATCAAGGGAGAACATCTTGCTACAAAAATTATGCATTCGGTCCCAAAGCTTTCTAGTAATGTTATGTGAAAAATATTAAACACATGGGAAGCTATCATCTTAACTGTTCCTATACATCTTTAATTCTAATTTTAAAGGCATGCCTAGTGTCTCTGTCTCCATTTTAGTAGCAAACTGGTTGACTATCCAGTAAGAGAACACTAATTACTTCCAAGCTTAAGTCACAAAAGGAATAAAATAATCATTGTTTTTGAAAACAATCCATGTAGTTTCTTCAAATTGCAGACAAGGCCCCTAGGGGGAGCATGAAACACCACCAACCAAGGTACAAAATTTTGCACGTGTTATTGACAGTAGACAAGATTCAAATTTGGGCTATAATCTACTTTGGGAATTGCTAAAAAGGAATGAATTATACTTCTCTGCTCAACTATGAGGCCAATTACTTAAGCACTATATTCTGGCTCATGTATATCTGTAAGACCAGAAAGGAAAACAACCAGAGGTGCAAAACAGTGTGTGGACAGGTGCAGAAGAAATAGCACAAAACTGCACCAGTATCTGGTAAATATGGTTAATAAAGGTTTCTGGTTGTTAAGATGGCCAGAGAAGGACAAGATAAGTTTAAAAGATGAGTGCATCTTAATAATGCTCAATACCCCATTAAGGAATTTAAAATTTGCTGTCTTCTGCTTTTATTCAGAAACACAAAGGCAATACTCACAATCTACAGTTTGTACAACATAGGCAATATTTATATTCTATAGTTTCCAGTATCCTGGAAACAGCAAAACAACAAAGAATATTTTGGCACTTTAAAGACTGAACCAGTTATTATCACATAAGCTCGCCTGCTGCCTATATCCCCAAGCCCATCAAATCCCTTAGGAGTCACCTGGGAGGCATAAGGGAGAGGTAAAGGGGGATTTAGGGAGACAAACAGCCTGCTCACATTACATTAGATGTGGCCCATAATATTAGAAGGATTTACAGTGTTAACAGTCTATTATTTTTTGTTTCTAATATACACCTGAAGTTTGCCTAACACAAGATAAAAAAAACCTCACAGGAATATAATGAGAATACTACAGTGCTATCTTCTCCTGTCTGGATTCCTTCCTCTAATTCTTGTTTGTGAAAGCTGGGAATGTGAGGAATTGCAACCCAATTGGGAGTCATCATCAAGCTGGGAAAAGCTGCTTTACTGAATGTCAGTGTATACAAAAAAATTCCAGTCTGCAAAGTGTCCTTGGATTACTGAGATTACAGCAGCAATGTTCAGAAATTTAGCTCAAGAGAAAAAAATTAAAAGTGCAGACAAAACATCCACCCATATCTATTTGTTGTGTTATCTGAAGTTCAACATCAGCCAAAGGAGTCTGTTTTGTGTTAAGGGAGTATTAATTTCATTCCATTTTCGAAAAGAAAATACTATATGTATTTCCAGCCCTAACCATGTAAAAATGTTAGCTACAACACTTCTCCTCATTTGCCAGCATCAAGTCAAAGCACTGACTAACAAGGAATGTTCAGCAACCACTTCAGAAGTTAACAGAAGAAAAGATTTCAGGTCATTTTGAAAATGCTGTTGTGGTGCAAGCTTTCTATGAAGCCCATAAAATAACCAATAACCTGATGCTCAATCAAACATTAAAAAGTAATTATTTAATCATTACCTTCAACTCTGTTAAGCTTACCTTTCTTTGCTAACTGATACACTTAACTACAAATTTGCTTTAAAATGCCCATAACATATAGAATTGGATCATTGTTATTTATTAGGTTTCAAAGTTTGATGAATTGCAGATGGACATAAAAATCTGTATCCAATTCAGTCCTTCTGTTACATAATTTTTTTTCTCTCTCTGCAGTAACAAAGGGATTCTAGAGGAAGGGGGAAAGGGGGGGGTTAAGCAAATGGGAATAACAGGACAATCGGATTCACAAAAGAAAGTGTGCCTGAATTAGCATGACAATAGGTGAACTCTAAAGCAAAGGCTGCCCCACCTCCAAATATGTAGCTAAAGGAATGGAAGGCTGGGTCTCCATTCATTTGCAGACCTCAGGAGTTAGTGGCTGGAACTAAAGCAGACAGAAGGGAAGGAGCTAAAGCACACAGTATACAAAAGAAAAAAGGCCAGAGAACAAGACTGCTAATGTCAAATTCCATGTTAACCATACAGCCCACCCCCCTGCCGCCTCCACCTTCACACACAACACATACACAAACAGACACATAAAGTAGCCTCAGAAAATAATTGCTCACCAACTTCGGCGGCTGCAGTTGACTGATGCAAATGGCCCACATTTCAAATCTGCAACATTTCCCAACTTTCAAATAGTTGTAGGGGTGTTTTTTTTTGTTTTTGTTTTTTTTTTAAAAAAAAGAAAACACAATCGTCCCAATCACATTAAAATGCAAGTACGGAAATCAATTTGGTTTTTTTTTAAAAACAAAACAAAAACAAACTACCCAGCGGAGTTAATCAGTTCCTCTTGTCTGTTGAAAATTGCCGATAATCTCAGGGAGCTGAAACAGTTTGCAACCGACGCTCTGAAATCGCGCCTGGAACAAATGCAGGAGGATTCGGGGCCTTCTGAGTTAAAGAGAGCAAGGCAAAACGCGCCAAGTGTTTCTGTAACTTCGGATTGAAAACGTCTGAACGGAGAAGGAGCCTGTCGCCCCCGAGATCCCCCACACGTTGACATACACAACCCGATCGCAGCTAGCCAACGTGGCGTGTGCGAGGCAAGAGAGACTCTTGCTGGAGTTAGTCGATAGGCCTCAAGTTTCCGTTTGCCAACACGCCCGGCCGCCTCCATTCGCAACCCGCGCCCCCCCCCACCCGAGAGCAGAGTCACGAGTGGCGGGGCGCCCATCTAGCCGAGCCGATTTGAAAGTTTCCGACCCTCCCCGGTGGGCGATCCCGAGTCCATGTTGAAAAGAGCCTCCCCCCACGCCGTCTCTCTCTCTCTCTCTCTCTCCCTTCCTCCCACACCCGGTTCCCACAGCAACGGCTGCAGAGACCTTTACCTTTCTGGAGTGACACCCGAAGAAGATCTAGGCACGGCCTCCGCGGGTGAGAGGCCAGATGCGCCCGATCGCGAGCTTTCAGGGCAGATCGGGGCCTATCTCTCCCCCCGTCATCATGTCACCACGATCAAACATGTCTGTGTGAGAGCGAGAGTCCTATTTGGCTGCGGTGACTTCCTGATTCTCTGCATTGCTGAGCACAGACAGGAAAAAAAAAAAGAGAAGAAGAATCCACCCCAACCAGCGCGAAAACCTCGCCTCTTCCTCTCTCTTCCCAGCAAGCGAGAGAGGCTGGCTCCATTTACCCTCCTACTTCTCCAGCCTGGCTGGCTCGCATGCTCAGCCACCAGTAGTAGAGAGCGGCACCATTCGGGCGGAATCCTCCTCCTCCTCCTCCTCTTCCAGGCACTTAAGTCGTCGACCTTCCTCCCCAAGACCCCCCCCCACAACTTTTTCCTTCTTTCCCGGCCGAATCTGAACCAAATTCATGCCTGGAGGTTAAGAGTTTCCGCGCCGATCACGGGCTGCGGGACGACGCCTCACCCACCACCACCACCACCACCCCCCAGCCCCAAAGGTTGAGATTGTCACTCAGCAACTTTTGAAATAAATAAAATGCTCGGCGGTTTCTCCCTCCCCTGGGAAAAAAAATGAAGGATCTAAAAGGAAAAGCCCGCGTCGGGCATCTTGCACAACAGAGGCGAGAGAGATCGCTTTTCGGCGAGAGCGAAAGAAGGACGCAAAACCCCGGCAATGCCAGACAACCTTCGGGGGACACGCACCGCGACACAGCAACTACGGGTGCAGAAGAGAGAGCAAAGGGGACCCGTGGACTTTTAAGACCACTAAGAAACCCCGAATATTTTGAAGAAGCGAAAAAGCGCACCGATTTCTGGTTTCGCCACTCCCGGCTTCCCAACACAGACCCCCTCCCCCCCACACACACCCAATTTGCCGAACCTCTCCGGTCTCGCGTGGGCACTCTCGGCGGCAGGCAGGCGACGAGACGGTCCGGAGCTGGGCTGGGCCTGCCTGGCTTCGACGCTTCTACCTCTCCTTTCCCGAGCCGATCGCATTCCCACCCTTTTCCTGCTTCTCGACCGCAGAGGAAAACTCTGCGGCGGAGCCGGGCTAAGAAGGTGGCCTGGATCTTCTGCGGCTAGGCCAGCGTTTCCCAACCTTAGGAACTTGAAGATGCGTGGACTTCAACTCCCAGAATTCCCCAGCCAGCATAGCTGGCTGGGGAATTCTGGGAGTTGAAGTCCACGCATCTTCAAGTTCCTAAGGTTGGAAAACGCTGGGCTAGGCAACCCGCCTGTCTCCGGGCCAAGCCTTTCCCTTCTCCGGAGCAGGACGCCGCGTGAACTTCCAGCACTCCCAGCCGGCCACATGCCTCGATTTCCCCCAGCAGAGCCTTTAATACAGTTCCCGGAGGGGGAGAAGAAGACGCGCGGGAGGGGGGGGGAAAGAAGGAGTAAAGACCGACTTTCCCCCCGCCAGCCTTGTTTCTATTCCCCAAAGACAGCCCAGCGCATCCAAGAGACGGGTTCAAGAGGAGGCAAAGCTAACCTACCGGCTCCATCGCGCCCAGACCTGCCTGTTACCTGCTGGCAATCCGTTTCGGGCTCTTGTCTCTCTCTCCTCGCCTCTTGAGGACCCAGATTGTTGGGGGCAATAAGCTGACTTTGTAATAATGCCGCTTGGGGGGGTGGTGGTGGTGCAAAAGCCCTAATAAGCAGGCATATACATAGAATGAAGGCTATTGCTAAGCCCGTTGATTTGTGCTTTAAAATTGTAAGCCGCCCTGAGTCTTCGGAGAAGGGCGGGATGTAAATGGAATTAAAATAAATAAAAAATCTCTCTCTCTCTCTCTCTCTCTCTCTCCCTCCCTCCCAGTTTAGGAGGCAAATCCTGCGTGCAACTGATTCCTCGCCGGAGTCTGGCTTTGCAACCGGCAGCCAGCCCTTCTTCCCTTGCCCGACTTTCTCTCCGGCTTCAGCTGACTCACAAAGTCAGCGCCTGGCATCCCCCTTTCCCCCCCCCTTCCCGGAAATGTTCTTTCCCCAGCCGCTTTTTCCAAAGGAGGATTAGGAGGATTAAGAACGATCGCGAAAACTTTCTTCTGACGCTTTTTTGCGATCTCTGCAAAGGGAGGCGCAAAAAGGAGATCCAGACGAGACTTGTTGGTGGCCAGAGGAAATGAAGTGGGGGGGGGCAGGGGTGTCTATTTGGGTATTGTATTGGTGGGGGAGGGGGGGGAAAGGAGGATGCACAGGCTAAATTCTTCTCTTCCCCAACACAACACACACACACACCCCGACAACAAGTACATAGCAGGCATATCAAACGGCGGATGATTAGGAAAGGGAGGGAGGAGTTGCAAGCACATCTTTACCTTGCTGGGGGGAAGAGTGGCGGGCTTAGATCTCTCCCTCTCTAATGAGTCACTCAGAGTACAGATCCTGCCAGGGGAACTCGATTATGAATATGACTTCATTGATGACAGCCATTCCCTCCTCTTCCCTAAACTCCCGCCCCGCCTGGCGGCTCGGCCGCTTTCTCCCATTCCGACGCTCCGTACTGGAAGGGGAAGCGCCTGACTGGGCAAAGCCCGAGTCTCGGCTCCCGTCCGGAAGAGGAAACGGAAAGGCGGATTCGCTACTGCGCTCTGTCACTCAAAAGCTGCAGCTTGGTGGAGGCGGAGCTTTACCGCGGCTCAAAAATGTGGAGAAGCCTGGTCGGAGTGCGCGAGCGCGGTTGCTTTCCCCTACAGGGTCTTCAAACTTGGCCCTTGTATGACTTGTGGACTTCAACTCCCAGAATTCCTCAGCCAGCTTTGCTGGCTGAGGAATTCTGGGAGTTGAAGTCCACAAGTCATACAAGGGCCAAGTTTGAACACCCCTGCCCTACCCCTTTCCCCCACGCCGCCGCCTCCGCCCTCCGGGCAGAGGCGGTTGTGGTGGACGCGTGTGTGTGTGTGTGCGTGTGAACGATTCTAGTATGTTTCTCTAGTATGTTTCTTTGCAAAACTGGTGGGTTTTTTCTTATGCCAAGAATAAGCAAGAGAACGTTCAGGGACCTAATTCCACACTCACCAGCACGTTACCTTCTCGCAGGGGTCTTCAAACTTGGCCCTTTTCTGACTTGTGGACTTCAACTCCCAGAATTCCTCAGCCAGCAAAGCTGGCTGAGGAATTCTGGGAGTTGAAGTCCACAAGTCATACAAGGGCCAAGTTTGAAGACCCCTGCCCTACCCCTTTCCCCCCCCGCCGCCGCCTCCACCCTCCGGGCAGAGGCGGTTGTGGTGGACGCGTGTGTGTGTGCGTGTGCGTGTGAACGATTCTAGTATGTTTCTCTCCGCAGCCCTCCCCCCTCCGCGGTTCAGCTGCTTGGATCGGAGGGGAATCTTTGGAATGTGTCAGCCCCTTCGGAAGAGAGGGAGAGGAGAGAGAATCCCAGGAGTTGAGGGAGGAGGAGGAGGAGGAGGAGGGGGTCAAGTGAAGAAGGTGCTGGAATTTAACCGTGCCTGCCGCTGCAGGGTTGTCGGGGAAGGAAGTGGGGGGGCGGGGGGGTGGAGGAGGAGGAGGAGGAGGAGGCCGAAGCGACTGGGAGAAACAAACCTGACTTCAGCCCAGTGCTGGTTTTGTAGCAATTGTTGACACGTGGCTTGGGCAGCGGGCAGACATTGAATAGGGAAGCTCATCGTGGATTCCTTGATGCTCTCCCAGCATGATTGTTGTTGTTGGTTTGTGTGTTGTTGTTGTTTTGCTTTGCGGACTTTTCATTACCCGATAAGGCAGGGGTCTTCAAACTTGGCCCTTTTATGACTTGTGGACTTCAACTCCCAGAATTCCTCAGCCAGCAAAGCTGGCTGAGGAATTCTGGGAGTTGAAGTCCACAAGTCATAAAAGGGCCAAGTTTGAAGACCCCTGCGATAAGGTAAGGTGCTGGTGAGTGTGGAATTAGGTCCCTGAACGTTCTCTTGCTTATTCTTGGCATAAGAAAAAACCCACCAGTTTTGCAAATAAATAAAATAAGGGGGCAGGAAGTTTTGAGTATTCATTTGCAATTAACTTCTCTTCCGAAAAGAAGAGAATATAGGCAGCCGAGGGTTGAACTGTGGAATCCTTGGTGTTGAGCTTGGCTGTGTGCTTGCTTTTCATTATCACGGTAGGTAACATCATTGCTAGTGAGTGTGGATTTTGCTCCTTGTTTATATTTATATGGGCTAATGCCTCCACCAGCTGCCTGCAGTTAGTGCAGGTTCGAGTCCCACCAGGCTCAAGGTTGACTCAGCCTTCCATCCTTCCGAGGTAGGTAAAATGAGGACACAGATTATTGGGGGCAATTAAGCTGACTTTGTAATAATGCCGCTTGGGGTGTGTGTGAAAGCCCTAATAAGCAGGCATATACATAGAATGAAGGCTACTGCTAAGCTTGTAAGCCGCCCTGAGTCTTCGGAGAAGGGTGGGATATAAATGGAATTAAAAAAATAAATAAATAAATTTACAGGTAATCCTCGACTTACAACTACAATTGAGTGTGGAAAAGGTCATGTCACTTTTTTGAGTGCCATTGTAACTTTGGTCACTAAACAAACTGTTGTAAGTCAAGGGAGTACCTATAGTAGCATGCCCAGACAGTGTTAGTGGGAATGGTTTTCTCCTTGATAGTTTCTTGATTAGGGTATTGTTTTCTGCTTGTCTGGTATTATGTTGACACCAATGGATCTCTTGGCTGCTAGTTGTCTTTAATTTCTTTATGTACTGTGTTTTAACTGGTTTTATGATTGCCATCCAGAGTTAAGGATTTGAGATGGGTAGCTATACAAATTGAATAAATAGTAAAAGCTAATCCCTGAGTATTTGGATGTCTGTTTTTGGAGAGGATGTATTCTGGTCTTTTTGTTTCCTTCTTAGATTTTTTTTATTGCTTCTTTTGATTTGTAAATGTGGCTTATCCTCATGTGTCTGTTGATGGCTGATTTGTCTGAATGCCAAACTTCCAGGTACTCCTTAGTGCACAGGTCCCCAACCTTTTGGGCACCAGGGACCAGTTCCATGGAGAGAGGTTTTTCCCAGGGACTGGAGGATGCGTGGTTTTGTGTGCTGCCTGCATCCCATGGATAGAGCTTTGCTTGTATGTGTTGGCCCAGTACTGGTCCAGGAATCGGGGTTTGGGGACCCCTGCCTTAGTGTTTCTGAATGTAGCTTGGTCTAGTATGTTCCCCATTAAAAGTATGGTTAAGTCTGTCCATCTGTTGTGAGATTAAGAAGTTTTCATCCTGTTTTCTGTCTGCTAGCTGATATTCATGGATGTGCTGTAGTAGTCTTCTGACTGCCTTTTCTACATGGTGGCTGTCCTTACACCTTGTAGTTGAGTTGTAGATGTCACTTGATTATGTTACCTAGTCAGATAAGGAAAAACAAGCAAACAAGCAAAACAAGCAAACAGCCTAGCTCAGCACCAATGACTCCACAGTTCAATCTTGAGCTGCATATATTTTCTTTTATTGGAAGAAAAGATAATTGTAATGGATAATAAAACTTTTATCTGCAAATCTGGTATTTTCCCTTATGCTGAAAATGAGTGAAGTACAGATAACACTTCAGGTCACTTTGTCTGCTGGCCAGTCACTCTTTCAGCCTCAGTAACCTTTACAAAGCATCCCCTCAAAAACATACTCTCAGCAAGGAAGATGTCGGAGAAGATTGTAAAACTATCATAGAAATATAAGGCATAAGCAAAATAATTGCTAGGTAGCTGAAAAAAACATCCAGTGCTTAGGGCTAGCATAAGGAGTACAAAATTGTAAATTTCTTCTGGTGTTGCTCTCATTTTAATTCCCAAAATATTTGAATGTCTCCTGGGCTTAGCAAAGCAGCTGGACAATAGGAGAGCTAAATCTGGCTCTACCTGTGTCTCTAAGTGATGCAAACCTTGAGGCAAAGATAAAAATTAACAAATTTTCTGAAAGTTAAACAATACCTAATCAGGGAATCCTCTTCAGTTCAGGATCATTAATAAAAGACCCTTCGCATCAATACAGATCCTGAGATGCTTGTGTGACTCAAAAACATCTTCGTCATTCAAGTCAAAGCTGATCATTCCCTTTTGGCTAGAACACTTGTGACTTAAACCAGTTTGATATTCTCCCATTTCATGTTGCACAGAGACTTTGTTACAATGGATTTAGATGGCAAATGCTTAAATTTGGGAGGAGAAAGTTTTAGGGTTGTGGGGGGCGATTTTAAACTTACTGCAGCAACAGATGAAGTATGGCACACAGTCTGGACTGGAGGCTTTATTTTCCAAGAGCGCAATTTTTTTTGATAATTGTCTCCATCTTTGGAGTGTACAAGTATGGCAGAATACTTATAAAAGAGCAAACAGTGAAAAAGATTGAAGGGGGACACAGCAAATCATTCACTTTCAGAGAATTGCTGGCAGCAGAATTCATGATACTAAGAATTGTTAGCATTGAAAACAGAAAACCTGTTTTTTTTTACAACATGCATGTGATTCTCTTTAACCCTTTCATAATTTAAGTCTACCTCACTGTATGGGTGGTTACAGTTGTAACTTTTTTTTAAAAAAAAGCCTGATTTCCCTTTGCTAAACATGCATGGATTCAGGCAATACATATATTAAAACATAAAAAGTAAAATCTACACTACTAGATCCAACCTTGCTTAGATTTTTGAGTTCAGTCATTGCAAGGCCCTGTCATATAGCATGACATATGCCAAGTGTATATGAGGCAACAGAAAATTTAATCCCATGACTTCAATAACCTCCAGGCACCCAATAAGAATCTTTTATCTTTTATAGTATGGTTTCATGCAATGATAACAGCTAATGTAACTTGGGAGGTGGAGTACTTTGGAAGTTTCCTAATCTCTAATGAATTACAGACGCTGTTATAAATTAAAACGATGGTGGGCAATTTTCCTTTGGCTGGAAGACAAGATGTGATTAGGAGTAAAATGATGGTGGAGGATATGGAATAAATAAAGCATCCCTCAATATGCAAACCATCTGAGGAGAAGGGGAAAATGTCATCCTCGATTTATGACCAGTCATTTAATGACCATTCAGAGTTTTGACAGTGTCAAAAAATCTTTTAACAACCCATCCTTAAATTTACAACTGCCTCCCCACCCCATCCCTCGATCACATTTTGGATGCTTGGCAGCCAGCTGACATTTAAGTCTGGTTGCAGTATCTTGCAGTTATGTAGGCACAATTTGCATTGGGGAAGTTGGATTTGGTTAACAACCATGTGATTTGATTAACAACTATATGATTCACTTAACAACCAATGTCAAAATGGTCAAAATTTTATCCAATCACTTTGTGACTCACCTTATGACGGTAAGGACTTAGAGTCAAAATTCTGGGCTCCAATGTGGCCATAGCGCACAGTGTAAGTGGAGGGGGACATACTTTTTTTTTAACCAGGCACCACCAGAGTTTAACAAGTAGGCAGATCAATATACCATTACCTTTTTTTGTATGAAAGTGACCTGTGCTCCATTTACTTTTTATCTTTGCTATAAGGAGAACATACGTAAGAAGCAAATTTCCATGGAAGAGATAAACCAAATGTCATTTGTTTTTCAAACAGACAGATATAGGAAACATAAATTAATCTCTGTGGCAAAATAAAACAATACAAGAGCCAATGCACAAATTAAACTTTCTTCACTATAAATCATCCAGCAGATTATCTTTTAGGGTATAGGCCAGTGGGATCTGAAAATGTATTCGTCATAGGTAGCTTTCTTAGTTCACTGGTGGACCCCAGTGTGATACATAATATTTTAATCTCTTCATTGGTCAGAAGACTGGTTCCATATCTGTAGAGGAATAATCCACTAAAATAAAATATTACACACCAGAATGGCACAAAAGTGATCAGTGTTCTGTTCACAAAGTGAGCATAAACAGCTAAAAACTATCTGAAATAATGTCACATGTAAAATCCAAAAATGCAAAAATAATATTTCTGTGTTATTGATCTTGTACATAAAGAAGAAAGTAAGGTCACTTACATAGAAGGAATAATTCACATTGTCATCTGCTACCTAGAACTAAATTGCACAAGTTGAGCCAAAAGTTGCTAAAGATTCACTGAACCGCTGTTTTTTTTTTCTTATGTTAGATGCCATGGGAGGGGAGAGGATATTTTTCTTAGTGTCCAATAAATTTAGAGTTCAGAATCAGCAAAGAGAGAATATTAGCATAGCTCTAATCCTGCTCCATGCATCTGCTAAGTACTGAAAGGAAATGCAAAGAGGATGTAATTCTATGTACGGTGTATCTATGTATGTATGTATGTAAACTTCCTCAAACCTAATGGAATCTCAGATACATACTATATGCAAATTAAACAGAATCCAGCAGGCCTTATACTTATTTTTTAAGTAATTCAATGTCAAAATGTATGTCTTGGTTAAATAAAAGGAAGGAAACTATAATCTGCATGAGACAAGGATTTTTAAAACCAAACTAAATATTTGATCTGAAACTTGTATAGGGACACGTATGATCAATTACATTTCATGGATTTTCAATCTCTGACCTATTATGTTAACGGGAACACTTTCAATTTTAAGGCATATTTGTGGTTTCTGAATTTTAGAGACATAATGAACGCGCCCAAATGTGTTGTTAATACAAGTTATTATCTATATTCACTCTTGATGTTTTCATAGCAGTTCCATTCCAGCCTGATTGCCTCATGCTTATTTCATAAATGCTTGTAACTACCAAAAATTAGCATGAAAAATGCTGGTGTTATGAAGGAATTCAATTCCTTGTGAAGGAATTGAACAAGATGTTCAGATTATTAAAAACAAGTTACATGAATATGAAAGATCAATCAAATTGTATTGACAATGTATCTTAACCTCTATTAGAATCATATAGACCAATAATGAACGAACTCATTTCACAAGTGCCAGATCTAACTATAATATACTATCATGTACAGCAGTGAAGTATTTGAGAAAGTACAAGAACAGGAGCATTAAATACGAAATGATTTTTTTAAAAATAAAAACATTCAAAAGTGCCCAGTAAGAATTGAATCTGGAACATCAAATGTCTATTGAGAGGAAAGAATATAATAAAGTAGTTTCAGTATTTGGAAAAGGGTGACATTATCAAGGTCAAATCCTGACCTGGAGTACAATATCAAGTCTTGGTTATAGATAACACTTGAGGTCCCATAGCAACTTTTGATTGTAGTATAATCAAGAGGATGTATGATAGATTCAGATTTGTCCAACATTTTTATTTGTCATATATCTGTCAGAGGGCACAAATAGAACATGAATGTCATGTCGACTTGTTTATATTCTGCATGTAGTATGTTGCCTGTTGTCATGCTTTGTCATATAACTTCTGTTTGAAAGTGTCGGTGCTCCCTGACAAATCTTAATTCATGTGGGAGAAATATTAGAACATTAGCAGTAGAAAACTTTAGGGGATTTTAAGATTTAATCAGTTCCTGTTGCAGAACACAGAGTTTCCTATGATGAAATCCCACCATATTGTAAACAACATAAATATCTACAGATGAAAACAAAAAATATAGAGGTAAGACTGCTTGAAAGAGGTATTTGGGACTTGATTGTCACAACTAAGGTTGAACAGAACCCCTGGGACTGTGGCCTCCATCAATATTAGTCTCTTGATTTTAGAAGCATTGTTTCAACTTTGAATTTGCACTGTTCGATTCCTCAATTCCTCCTGGATTCCCTGAATTCTGAACAATTCTACCTTTCTCCATTATTCCTCTGCCTCAGTAAACCGTAATCCTGAACCTGCAAGTCACACTTCTATACTGACCCAGAAATCTGCTCTTGCTTCCAGGTTTGGCATTGGCTCAGGGGCATAATTATAATTATTGTATCTTTCGTAGATACTGTAGGACAGACATGTCAAACACAAGGCCCGGGGGCCAGATGCGGCCCACGAAGTGGTTTCATGTGGCCCGAGAAGCCATCCTGGAAACAGTGAGGGAACGGCCCCCACTGCCTTGGCCCTGGCCTAGAGACCCTCAGATCTCTCCCACTCCTGCCCAGGCCTCCATAGGCACCCTTGATGCGAACGATGTAGAGCTGGCCACGCCCACCCAGTAGGCCATATGCACTCTAGCCACGCCTACCCAGTAGGCCACGCCCACCCTGGCCATACCCACCCGGCCCCCTGAGGGCAACTGCAATGCTGATGCGGCCCACAGTGAAATTGAGTTTGACACCCCTGCTGTAGGACCTTACAGAAGTCTATAATATTTACAAAGAATGGAAAAATGCATTCTACACTCAAGTAAGTTTTTATTCTACCAGAATCGGGAACATTTCCGGTTACCATTCTGAGGCAGTGGTCCTGTGTTTTAGGCACTGTCTTCTGCAAGTCTACATGGTTAAATAAACTGTTCATCATATTCTAATTTTGATGGTTTTATGAGAGTTTAGGCCTGACTTTTACAGGTGGTCTTTGAGTTACAACCACAATTGGGACCAGAATTTCTGTTGCCAAGCAAGTCCAATTAAGTCAGGCATGTCTGATTTTGCAACCTTTTTTGCCATGATTGTTAAGCAAATTACTGCAGCTGTTAAGTGACTTGTGCAATTGTTAAGGAAATCCAGCTCCCCCCCCCCTATACATTGTTTGTCGGAAGCCGGTGGGAAGATCACAAGTGGAGATCACATGCCCACTCAATGGTAGTAAATACATTTCCAAATTTTGAGCACGTGACCGTGGTGATGTTGTGATGGTCGTAAATGTGAGGACTGGTGATAAATCACTTTTTTCAGTGGCATTGTAACTTCAAATGGTTACTAAATGGCTGTAAGGGAAGGATACACACACACACACACACACACACACACACACACATATTTCTGTATATTTTCAAATTAAATGGTACAGATGTGTTTGAAGGAACTGATCTGGCAACCTATTTTCTTCTCGAAGTTGTGGAGGTGACTAGAGAATTCACACATATTACTGAGCCTTTGTCTGATATAAAATGGTCCTACTAAAAATGAAATGATGGCTGCGATAAGTGTATGCTGAGATCAATAAACAGAAGATAGGATTCTGCATACTGTTTTTACTGGTTTTGACATCTGAAAAATCAACATTTGTGTTTTCATCATCTGGAGGGTCATTTGTATCATTCTGCTAATGCTTTATTTTATATTAAAAAGCTGCAGTTTCCGGAGACTGCAGTAGGAAGAGGAACAGAGCTCAGGTAGTGCTGGAACTTTCCCCTACTAGCTGTTTGTTTGGTTTATTTATTCCTTTCAAATTGCCTTTCAACAACTGCTTTTCTTCCCAAGTGGAAAAAATACTGTCATTTTTCTGCTTAGAAACAAAACAGCTTGGGATAGATCATTTTGAGTGGCTGGAGGTAAAGAGAATTAAGAACCTTTTCCCTTTGCTACTGACTCATTTCTGATTATAGCTTCCCAAGGCTGCTTTTCATTTAATAAACAACAATAACCCATCAGGGGGGTTGTTAAGTGCAATTATGCATATCATCTGCTTTCAGCCAGGAGACTATTGCCTACGCTATCAGATTTCTTATGTTTATGGCTAAATATGAACAGAAATGCATGTGCAGATTATGAATATTGGATATTTATTATTGCATGTATACAAGATTTTAAAGCATGATATGGCCAATGATTAATGGCTAATTTGTTGAACTTTCTAGATCATCTTGTCTAATGATATGCATTAAAGCAGCGTTCCCCAAACTTTATGGGTTGGCAGCCCAGTTGAAAAAGGAGGGGCAGGTGCCTTACATGCGCAAACATGAATGTGGCCACACGTGCACGCACACACAAACAGGCTGTGAGCATGGGCACAAGGCTCTCAGCGATGCCGGTGCCTGTGTGAGGCTTGTGGTGCCGTCGCCAGGCTCATGGTGATGCTACCACCAGCATGAGGATTACACTGCTGCCCCGCAAGAGGCTTGCCTTGTGACCTGCTTGCCACTTGCAGCACTGCCGCCACCCATGCAATATTCATGGCAATGCCACCCCCACACAATACTAGTGGCACTGTCACTGCCCGCGCAACATTTGCAGCAGAAGGGGGTGTGAGCACACGCACATGTGCGCATGCATTGCCCAGCTACTCATGCAGTCCGGTGGCCAAGAGGCCACAGCCCGGTAATGGGCTGCGGCCCATAGGTTGGGAACCTCTGCATTAAGGAAACTGCTCAGTCAGTACTTCAACAAAGCAGAGTAACAATTTAACAATTCTTTATCATATATTTGTAAGCTTACAGATCAGCCCAAAGAGGTAAGACATGCAATTCTTTGAAGAAATGCTTAAGAGTTTTAACAATGGCAATTGTCAATCAGTTTGATCTAGTCTAGTGGTTAAGGCACCAGGGTAGAAATCAGGAGACTGTGAGTTCTAATTCCACCTTAGCCTTGAAAGCCAGCTGGGTGACTTTGGGCCAACAATTTCTCTCAGCTCAACTCACTTCACAGCATTGTTGTAGGGAAAATAGAAGGAGGAAGGAGTATTGTGTGTGTTCACCATAGATTTGGGAAGGGTGTGTGTGTCATAAAAAGGCATCCAAAATTTCACTATTTTATATGTCTCAAATGAGGAGGGAAGACATTATACACCCAGCTGTCAACATGGCTAAGCTTTGTGTTCATGTATCATAACTTTGGGTAAGGGAGAGGCTGAAAGTTAGCAGAGCAACATTGACTATTAATGCTAGGAGACTAAGGGAAATTGAAAAGGCAACCATATGAAGCCACCAAGCAGCTATTAAGAGCCCTAAAATGTACAACAAGAACTTTGAACGGCCATTTGTAGCTGTGCGTTATGAGGAAGCTGGAATCCTGGTAGCTACCAAATATAATGCTAATGTTAAAAATAGCCCTGGACAAAGAATTTTCATAGCACAATTGGGAATGGTATGAGTATTGTTAACAGCACTATTTAATAATTATTTCATACTACTGTTGGAAACAACTGTTCCAAAGAAAATAAAGTATAGCAAATAATGCTAAATTATTTACTGCTTGAAGAAGGTCCAGATAATGTCCACTTCTATGAAGGGAAACATTTTTTAAAAAAAATCTTATATCACTCAGCTGCTTGATTTTTGCTTATCCCCAATTTAGGATAGTCTAAGATACCAAACCACTTCGGGCCACTGTTGTCTTCTCATTCTAGATCAAACTGATGCTAAAATAACAAAATGTAGATACATGTTTGCCCTTATTATCATTTTGAGGGACCTTCATGCAGTGACAGAAACCAAGAAGAGTGTTTTTTCTTGCATTTGATAAATATCAACTATTTCTCAAGCCAGTGATAAGAAAGGTATGGAAAGTACTGCTAACTGCAAACTCTTTTGGTTCTTATCCTAATATATTACTAATAAAAACAATACTGGATAACAGTATCTAGGTCCATAATCCCACACTAAATTCCTATTACATTATAACAAATTTCAATGTTGGCTTCTCTTTGCAGGATATTCTTATTCTTACTTTCTGATGTGGCTTAATGTATGTTCCCTTCTTACCGGTCCAGAGGTCAATACACAGTTCAGGTAACAGAGCAAAAACAGTAATAGTAGAGAGCAGTGAATTTAGAGAGAGAAAGAAGCTACGTTCCTAGCTTCCTCTTATGGCCATGAGAACACTTACACACCCATTGGCCAATTAACATCTTAAAGACATAACAACATCATGGTTAATATATTTTCAACCCAACATTGTAGGCTATCACCATATGCCTAACATTCTCCCCTTTGGGTAGAATAATATATAACTCTTACAATCTTATGCACATTCTTTCACAATTAGCATTGTGTTTCACAGCACTTTGTACCTTCGTAAAATGGTCTGCAATATTTACATCAGATGAACAATACTCTAGCTGTATTAATTTATCTTTGACACATTGTCTGACATTTAAATAACACAGATCAGTATCTGCGGTTTTGAAACTGTTTAACCTGTTTGCAGGAGTTGCCTTACTCTTTTCCTGATTACAGGCATTGCAATTCAAATACTTACTACATGGCTTCAGTTTAATTCCTACTAACTCAACTGTTTTACGTAGTGAGTTAAAGTTTACATGCCCTAACCGCCTATACAATAAATGTATACACTCATCATGTGGCTTCTTGTTCTCACATATTGAGTTAGCTTTTACTGTACTAACCTGGTTACTTGTGAGAATGAATAAACCATTTTTCAAATTAGCAGTTACACAGGTTCCATTCCTCTCAATAGTGCATTGCTCCCCTCTGAATGTTACCACAAACCCAACCTTAACCAATTCCCTTACAGATAACAGGTTGAATCTTAGTTTAGGTATATATAACATAGGTAACTGTTCATTAATGCATGGACAATAGGAAGTACCTTCACCAGAGGCCTTCATTCTCCAACTGTTGGCCAGTGAAACATATTGGTTGCTGTTTTTCATATTAATAAACCTCTTTTTCACTTTAGTAATGCATTGTGAAGCCCCACTATCAACAACCCACAATTCATTATTTCTGGATGTTGGTTCACCAGAAACAGCCAAACCAATGCTCTTCTTAGCCTTCCCACCGCTATTCACATTCTGTTTTTTACCCTTTCTACAGAATTTGGCTATATGCCCTCTAGCCCCACAAGAATAACATTTCTTGACATTGTAGGCAGTCGTGAATGGCTGCTCCTCTCGTGGCTGTATCTCTCTCAGCTGGTCTCTGTCACGCCTTCTGGACTCTTCCAGCAGTCTCCCAGTAATGTTTATTCAAAGTCAGTTCCTCTCTGGTCAGGACTTCCAAAGAAGAAACATACCCATCATAACTCTCATCCAAAGATGACAGAATAATGTAGACATGATGCAACTCTGAAAAAATCAGCTCCTTTTCATGAAGCTCTTGAAAAATTGCCTTCATGTAGTTTAAATGGGTCAGCATATCTCCATTCTTTTGCAGACGAGCCCTAAACAGCTTGCGTGTAAGGTGTATATGTGCACCCACACTGTCACGAACATAAAGCCTTCGCAAAATGCCCCAACACCTAGCAGCAGACTCCTCACCACGAATATGGACAAGCTGCTGGTCATTCAGTGTTAGTCCAATGATGCAAAGAGCTTTCTCATTGTTTCGTTTAAAGTCGTCTATCTGCTTTGCATCCTTTTCATTATTTGCATCCCAAGCAGTAGTATCAGGTGGGTTATTTACTACAGTCCATAGTCCTTCCTTGCGCAAAAGCAAGCAGCATTTCGTGGACCAGGAAACATAGTTTGTCCCATCCAACCGGGTTATCCAGGAGATGCCTGACAACTGTTCTTGTGCCATTTTACACCAAATAGCTAACACAAACTCAGCTAGGAACACTGTGTGTACTAACTCTCAGTACAGGTCTGGGCCCATAACCAGTGTTAAGGAATTTGTTGTGCAGAGGTCTCCTTGTGCTACCAAAGAGTTGCACAGACAAGGAAGGGTACTGAGAGCAGCAAGAGTCACACAGTAAACACAAGAGTATACTGAGTTGTAAAAGCAAAAAGTTTACTTTTGAGGTGGTGTAAAAACAAAAATGCACAGTCAAAAATAAACAGTCCAGGTCATACACAGTAGCAACAGTCCAAGTAGCAATCCAAATACAAAGTCTTCTTACCAGTCCAGAGGTCAATACACAGTTCAGGTAACAGAGCAAAAACAGTAATAGTAGAGAGCAGTGAATTTAGAGAGAGAAAGAAGCTACGTTCCTAGCTTCCTCTTATGGCCATGAGAACACTTACACACCCATTGGCCAATTAACATCTTAAAGACATAACAACATCATGGTTAATATGTTTTCAACCCAACATTGTAGGCTATCACCATATGCCTAACAATATTGGCACCTGGCAGGTGGTACGTGACCATCCTAGAAAAGTGGTAGCGGGGGAGGGGAATGAGCTGAACTGGTGGCAGCACTGCACAAGCCTGAGTGAAAGTTGGCTGGAGCTGCAGTGTTGTCAGGGCTCAGCGGAAGTGCCAGGATCAGCGCTTCTTCGGGGCTGTCGGCTCAGCGGAAGCGCCAGGATCCAGCTGGAGCTCAGCACTGATCCTGGCTCTTCTGCTGAGCCCAGAAGCGCCAATCAGCTGGAATCTTGCAGCATCTGCAGGGTCTTGTGATTCACATTCAGATGCTTGGCAACTGATTCATATTTATGACAGTCAGTGTCCTAGGGCCATGTGAAGTGACCAAAACCTGCTGCAACCACCCAGCAGACGGGGGGGGGAATAAAAACCAAACCCCCACCCCCACTGCCAATCCTCAACAGAAATGCTCACAACAATGAAAACCTCGGACAAGAGGAAGAGTGCCGCCGGGCAGGCAGGAAGGTGTCTTGCTCGGCTGTGGCTTGGGGGGCACTTTTTTCAGGGCCATTGTAACTTCAAACAGTCACTGAGTGAACTGTTGTAAGTTGAGGGCTACCTCTATTTCATCACTTTTTTTCCTTTCTTTCTTTTTTTTTTGGACACCTTGCTAGGCGACTGGTGGTACTCGGATGTTTCTATATCGTAAAAGTGGTACGATGGGTGAAAAGGTTAAAAAGCCCTGGTTTGGTAAATCTGGCCTCCCCATTGACTTGGCTTGTCAGAAGGTTGCCAAGACTGTGCAGCCAACAAAAATATGAGTCAGTTGCCAAGTGCCTGAATTTTGATCACCTGACCTTGGGGATGTTGCAATGGCCATGTGAAAAACAGTCATAAGTCACTTTTTTTCAGTGCCATTGTAACTTCGAACAATCACTAAATGAACTGTTGCAAGTTGAGCACTACCTGTTTATTTTTGAGGCCAACCCCAAAAATAAATACATTGTCACTTTAGAACATTGAGTACTTTGCCTTAAATATTTAGTACTTCAATTCTGCACAACCATTTCTACATTTGAAAGCTGGCTAGCCCTTATTGTAAATGACATTCTTGTACAGGGAGTGCAGAATTATTAGGCAAGTTGTATTTTTGAGGATTAATTTTATTATTGAACAACAACCATGTTCTCAATGAACCCAAAAAAGTCATTAATATCAAAGCTGAATATTTTTGGAAGTAGTTTTTAGTTTGTTTTTAGTTATAGCTATTTTAGGGGGATATCTGTGTGTGCAGGTGACTATTACTGTGCATAATTATTAGGCAACTTAACAAAAAACAAATATATACCCATTTCAATTATTTATTTTTACCAGTGAAACCAATATAACATCTCAACATTCACAAATATACATTTCTGACATTCAAAAACATAACAAAAACAAATCAGTGACCAATATAGCCACCTTTCTTTGCAAGGACACTCAAAAGCCTGCCATCCATGGATTCTGTCAGTGTTTTGATCTGTTCACCATCAACATTGCGTGCAGCAGCAACCACAGCCTCCCAGACACTGTTCAGAGAGGTGTACTGTTTTCCCTCCTTGTAAATCTCACATTTGATGATGGACCACAGGTTCTCAATGGGGTTCAGATCAGGTGAACAAGGAGGCCATGTCATTAGATTTCCTTCTTTTATACCCTTTCTTGCCAGCCACGCTGTGGAGTACTTGGACGCGTGTGATGGAGCATTGTCCTGCATGAAAATCATGTTTTTCTTGAAGGATGCAGACTTCTTCCTGTACCACTGCTTGAAGAAGGTGTCTTCCAGAAACTGGCAGTAGGACTGGGAGTTGAGCTTGACTCCATCCTCAACCCGAAAAGGCCCCACAAGCTCATCTTTGATGATTCCAGCCCAAACCAGTACTCCACCTCCACCTTGCTGGCGTCTGAGTCGGACTGGAGCTCTCTGCCCTTTACCAATCCAGCCACGGGCCCATCCATCTGGCCCATCAAGACTCACTCTCATTTCATCAGTCCATAAAACCTTAGAAAAATCAGTCTTGAGATATTTCTTGGCCCAGTCTTGACGTTTCAGCTTGTGTGTCTTGTTCAGTGGTGGTCGTCTTTCAGCCTTTCTTACCTTGGCCATGTCTCTGAGTATTGCACACCTTGTGCTTTTGGGCACTCCAGTGATGTTGCAGCTCTGAAATATGGCCAAACTGGTGGCAAGTGGCATCTTGGCAGCTGCACGCTTGACTTTTCTCAGTTCATGGGCAGTTATTTTGCGCCTTGGTTTCTCCACACGCTTCTTGCGACCCTGTTGACTATTTTGAATGAAACGCTTGATTGTTCGATGATCACGCTTCAGAAGCTTTGCAATTTTAAGAGTGCTGCATCCCTCTGCAAGATATCTCACTATTTTTGACTTTTCTGAGCCTGTCAAGTCCTTCTTTTGACCCATTTTGCCAAAGGAAAGGAAGTTGCCTAATAATTATGCACACCTGATACAGGGTGTTGATGTCATTAGACCACACCCCTTCTCATTACAGAGATGCACATCACCTAATATGCTTAATTGGTAGTAGGCTTTCGAGCCTATACAGCTTGGAGTAAGACAACATGCATAAAGAGGATGATGTGGTCAAAATACTCATTTGCCTAATAATTCTGCACTCCCTGTATAGTATTAAGAAACTGGGATTAGTTACAGATTTCCTGCTTTCCTAGTTCCTACCCATCAGAAACAGAGGCTGTTCAGTGAGATAGATTATATTGTATTTAATTTCCACTAAGATGTCTTTCACTCATCTTAGATTTCCATAAAAATATGGGATGAACTTTCAATTGAGGATCCTTTTTACGACATCAAATCAGACGAGGGCAACATATTCTCTGAGGTATCCTCTGTGCAGAATATTTTGCAAATGGTCTGAAGCCTTAAAGTCGATTTAGGCAGGTAACAAATAGCCTGCTATATTGTCGCTTGTCCTTTTTTAAAAAAATAAATTTGGAATAGGTTCTCCTGGTTGAGGGGGGGCAGGGGCTGGACTAGAAGATCTCCGAGGTCCCTTCCAGCTCTATTCCATTAAAAAAATATATCTGAACCTTTATTTTGCTTTAAAAGAGAATGCCACATTTTTTGTGTTGAACCTTATGCCTTATGTTTTTAGAATAGTGATAAGGGTTTTTTTGTCTTAAGTTCTTAGTTAACTAGAGTTGAGATAAAAGAATCTCAGAGCTTTCTTTTCACTCCCCCCCCCCCCCAAGAATTGTGTGGATTGGAAGACTCTTAAAAGAAAAGCTTAGAATTCCTCAGCAGACAGATAAAGAGGAGACAGCAGATACAACCTGACTGCTGGTAATCATTTGTGACAAATGATTTCTACTAGCAGAGAAACAAGGGTGTGTGTTTTTCCAATCTGTAATACCCTGATTATTCAAATGTTTAGAAAGCACTAGGTCAGTGAAAAATATAAGCCAATAAATCCCCAATATATGTTTTAATAATGTTGCATCAAGTTTGAAATTTGTGTGCAGTTTAATTGACATGGTTCTTCACTGAAACATAACATTAAGTCTCAGGAGATGACTGGTGGTGTTTTTTCATGGATGAACTGTGCAATCCTACCCCTTGCTTAATTAAGACAGTCATCTCCTCTGTAAGCATGCATATATGGAATTACAGAATTAAAATTCTCCTGGTACTAAAGCATGAAAAAAAAGGAATTGAGGCTAAAAGAATGGATAACTCCCAGAAACAAAAGGTTACTATATTTAGAAGGACATGACTTACAACTTGGGTGGTATCAAAAGAATAAAACCCATAGATATTTCCAAAATCACATAAGAAATGCACTATATCTGTATGGGAAAAGATAAAACCTAAAATTACATGAAAATCCCAGAAAGGTTATCAAAGATGGAAGCTTTCACACATCCAAATTTAGTTAAATTTGAAAAAAAATTAAAATATAAGAGTATTCTGAATACAGATGAGAAATTAAAATCTAAACAAGAACTAGAGGACCAAGGCATTGACTTATTATGGTGGCCCTGATTGCAAATGCAATCAAGGTATGTCAAAGATGTTAATGCATATGGCTTTTATAAAGATCAGACAGTGTTTGACCAGGTGTTGTTGATTTCTGGTGCAAAAAATGATTTAAAAATGTATAATTTTCTGTTGACTTTAAAAATGGAAAAGAAACAATGATTATATGGGCAAAAAACTTTGGGTATAACATAGAATTAGAGAAATGGCAAAATCTATGAGAAAGAAACTATTAACTGACAATGGCTATTTCATATACAGAAAAGCTAAATAAAATGTTATAGATGGCATTTTCCAGCTGTTAGATTAGCAAAAATGTTTAAAAATATGTCTAGCAAATGTAATCAGAATCCTGATACATATTATCACGTGTAGTGGACTTCTGTAAAAAAAAATAAAAATATTGGACTAAAATACATACATTAGAAAAAATGTTAGGAAAACATGTAGATTTTAAACCTGAACTTTTTTCACTAGATATGCCAGAAAAGTTTGATAAACAAAATGTATATTTAACATTACATGTATTAACTGCAACAAGGATCGTATTTGCACAGCACTGGAAAAATGAGACGCCACCATCAGAGGAAGCGATAATTAAGAAAATATTGGACTGTGGAAATGGACAGACTTACATTGAGAATCAAAGGAAAAGAAGATACAATATACTTTCAAACATGGAATTTATTTTACCAATGGTTAGAAAAGCGGGATAGAGAGTAAGAACTTAATTTGTATGACTAGGCAAAATTAACCCAGACAACATGTTTATTAAGCACAGATAAATTGCAATGATAGAAAACCAATAAAAGAATTTTTTTTAAAAGGAACTGAGGAATTTATTTGGATCAAATTTAAATTAAGAATCAATTTTATTGAATAGAAAGCTAGATACACTGAAATAGTTTTATCACTTGATTTAATGTTAGCTGTGATTGCCTTGTTAAACAGGAAAGAGAAAATACCATCAAGTATATACAGTCATGGCCGAAATTGTTGGCACCCCAGAATTTTTTCCAGAAAATCAAGTATTTCTCACAGAAAAGTATTGCAGGAACATGTTTTGCTATACACAGGTTTATTCCCTTTGTGTGTATTGGAACACAACAAAAAAGGGAGAAAAAAAAGCAAATTGGACATAATGCCAAACAAAACTCCAAAAATGGGCCGGACAAAATTATTGGCACACTTTCAAAATTGTGGGTAAACAACATTGTTTCAAGCATGTGATGCTCCTTTAAACTCACCTGGGGCAAGTAACAGGTGTGGACAATATAAAAATCACACCTGAAAGCAGATAAAAAGTAGAGAAGTTGCCACGCTAAGCATGGACAACAGAAAGAGAAGAGAACTGTCTGAGGACTTGAGAACCAAAATTGTGGACAAATATCAACAATCTCAAAGTTACAAGTCCATCTCCAGAGATCTAGATTTGCTTTTGTCCACAGTGCACAACGTTATCAAGAAGTTTGCAACCCATGGGACTGTAGCGAATCTCCCTGGTCGTGGACAGAAGAGAAAAATTGATGAAAGGTTGCAACGCAGGATAGTCCAGATGGTGGATAAGCAGCCCCAAACAAGTTCCAAAGGAATGCAAGCTGTCCTGCAGGCTCCGGGAGCATCAGTGTCAGCGCGAACTATCCGTCGACATTTAAATGAAATGAAATGCTATGGCAGGAGACCCAGGAGGACCACACTGCTGACACAGAGACATAAAAAAGCAAGATTACAGTTTGCCAAAATGTACTTGAGTAAGCCAAAATCCTTCTGGGAAAATGTCTTGTGGACAGATGAGACCAAGATAGAGCTTTTTGGTAAAGCACATCATTCTACTGTTTACCAAAAATTAAATGAGGCCCACAAAGAAAAGAACACAGTACCTACAGTGAAATATGGTGGAGGTTATTTTGCTGCCTCTGGCACTGGGTGCCTTGAATGTGTGCAAGGCATCATGAAATCTGAGGATTACCAAAGGATTTTGGGTCGCACTGTAGAGCCCAGTGTCAGAAAGCTGGGTTTGCGTCCGAGATCTTGGGTCTTCCAGGACAATGACCCCAAACATACGTCAAAAAGCACCCAGAAATGGATGGCAAGAAAGCGCTGGAGAGTTCTGAAGTGGCCAGCAATGAGTCCAGATCTGAATCCCATTGAACACCTGTGGAGAGATCTTAAAATTGCTGTTGGGAAAAGGCGCCCTTCCAATAAGAGAGACCTGGAGCAGTTTGCAAAGGAAGAGTGGTCCAAAATTCCGGGTGAGAGGTGTAAGAAGCTTATTGATGGTTATAGGAAGCGACTGATTTCAGTTATTTTTTCCAAAGGGTGTGCAACCAAATATTAAGTTAAGGGTGCCAATAATTTTGTCCGGCCCATTTTTGGAGTTTTGACATTATGTCCAATTTGCTTTTTTTCCTCCCTTTTTTGTGTTCCAATACACACAAAGGGAATAAACCTGTGTATAGCAAAACATGTGTTCCTGCAATACTTTTTTGTGAGAAATACTTGATTTTCTGGAAAAATTTCTGGGGTGCCAACAATTTCTGCCATGACTGTATATATACATTGTCAAGGCGTGTTTTTGCAAAGAACTATAAATGTGATTGTTCTGTGTTTGGAATACAATGCTCTTTTTCAAATCAGTCTTTTTCAGTAATGAATTATAAATACGTAAACTACAATCAAGGTTATTTGTATATGGATTTTTAGTGTTATTGATCAAAAACATAGAGCTGCTGTGGAATCCCAGAAAAACATTTTGATCTGAAATTTTAAATGTGTTTTTACTGTACCAATAAAGAATTGAAATGAGGTGCTCTCTGAGCTTGTTTTCTTGCAGATGTTTCATTACCTAAACTAGTTATCATCATCACATCATCTTTTTATTGTCCAATTTTATTTTATTCAAAAGATTAGAACATAAAATCTAAAAGAAAAAAATAAACAGACAAAACTAGACAAAGATATACAAAAGTGAATTAAAAAAGTAAAGGATAAAAATAATATGTATAATATGTAACAGGTCAATTGGGTTGCAAATAGATGTACAAGCTTCTAAATTTTAGACCTGCTTTGCAAGAGGGTAAACTATTATTGTTACAATAGATTTGTCAGTGTTCAACTGGGGGGATGTATATAAAATAAAAAATAGGTTAAACAACAGTGAAGTTAAAGTTCAAAGCATTATTTTAAGTCTGTTATTGTAATTTACTCGTAGAATATCTAGTTTCTTATTTACCACAAATCACCCTGATCATTATCTTTGAGTCCAGGGTCAAATACCTTTGATTGGTTCACATTTCTTTAGGTTTTTAATTGGGAACTTTCCCAACAATTTGATCTCATTTCCAAAGTTCATAAGTCTCTGTTGTATCTCTGCAACGTATGTTGTTGAATAATCCTTTTTGAGAACACATTTCTCTTGTCAAGAAAGTCTAGTCCAACGGCTCCAAACCTTTTCTATACCACGCACCCCTAGAACGCTTGATATATTCTTGCACCCTACAAAACTTCAAAATAACGGCAATGAATTATGCATATACACTATAATTTTGAAAAACCAAGTTTTCGTACCCCCAGTTGGGAACCCCTGGTCTAGCCCATCCTTCATCTTATCGATTGTCTCATAATTTCTTATATTCATATTCCTTTCAATCTTTTCTGCCAGATCTGTATTTTTCAAACCAAACATTTTCTTCTTGACATCTAACAGCAACAGATCAGATTCCAATTCCTCTGATTGCAAATTGAATCCAACTGTTATTTCCTGTTTTCGGATATCATCTTGAGGTTGCACAACTGTTTACTGTAACATTTGTGGAATTTTAAATGTCAAGCTGAAAATTTAAAAATGAAATGGTATTGCCCCAACTTAAACATCAGCCAGATTCAAATCTGCTTTTAAGCAGAAGTAATTTCAGAGACTTATTAGAGGGAGAAACCATTTTGATTTTCCAAGGCATTATTGTAATTTGTCATTATAAAATTCAATTGCTTATTATTATAGCAGGTATGTTCATCTCAATATAGTGAAAGCAATTTGAACAATTACATTTCTCTAAAGCCATAGATTTCAATATGAGGACTCCCCTCAGTCAAGGAATTTCAGCTGGTGGGGTCTAGTAGACCCTTTTCTGCTGTGGCCCATCCTTTTGGAGAAACTTGCTGCTGGAGGCGAGCTATGCACCCACCCTTTTGGCCTTCTTCAAGAACCTTAAAATTTGCCTCTGCCAGTTGACTTGGGGCCCCAATGGAGGCACTCCATGCTGGAGGTGGCTGCTGGAGTGATAGAGGAGATTCCATCACCATACTGTTGTATTCTTGGTGTAGTTTCTTATCTGTGTCCTGTTATTTTATGAACTTATAATAAAGTCACCCAAAGTTGCTATGGAAAGGGGGATGACTGGCATACAAATTACGGTAATTAATAAATAAATAAATTCCTGACAACTCTTTTGGACCTCATCTCTCTAAATATATGCTCAATGTTTTTGGCTTGGCTCATCTAGAAAGCCACGTCAGGATTAGCAGTTGGATGGTGGACCACCTGGGACTGGAGAATCATCCAAGAAGGCCATATCAAACCACTTCTATTCTCTGTCCATAAAAAGTGGGTTTTTCATGGATATGCCATAGAAGTCCTGAAGAATCCAGCCTGCCTTAAAAAAGACTATTTTTAGTCCGACATTTATATCCAAGATGCTAATACCGTAACTGTAAGGGTCAGTTTGGTTTAGTGACTAAAGGCAGCAAGCTAGAAACAAGGAAACGGTGAATTCTAGTTCCACCTTAGGCAGTTTTTTTAGGATTTACATGCAACAGTTATCCCTCTGCAAACAGAACTGCATACGAGATCATGTTCACTTCAAATTAAGTTGCCTCATACGATCAACCACACTGGATGCTGCACTTCGTTGAGCAGAATAATTAACACCAGTCTGGCGATTTTGAGTGTACTGGGTAACCCAGGCATCAACAATATTCCTTTTTGATATAGTCCTATTTCTCAATCCCTGGTATTGTTGAAGTCTTAACTCCTCCTGCCAAAATTTGAAGTTGAATGGCAGCGTAAAGAATGTTTGGAAATTGTGTATTTGCATTTTGTCCTGGCTGGGCAGGGTTAAAAGCATAAGTCCATCCAATCCAATGGGAATTGTTAACAGTATCTCCAAATGCAGCTGCTGCCGCCATCTCATCTTTTCCTGTATCTCTCTTTATATGTTCATTTAACTCTGTCCAGGGAAAATCTTCATATGCTCTAACTGCTTGATTAACAGTTACTATTCCAGTCAACATTCTGTTTCTTGTTTGTTCAACCAAAGTCCCAAGTATCACTGAGATTTTAGCAACTTCTGTTTTAAGATTAGTAAACGTATCTTCAAAGTTTTGTTCAATGGTCTGCCTATCCCAGATGGCACGAAGGCAATGGAAACCCTCAATCACAGTATCTTGATCTACTTCAATATTCTGAGATCCTGTCTCTTGACGGATTTGTTTAAGAGTTTTGTTCAGTCTAGCTGGAGTAATATTTCCCCCACTGGTTATTAATACAGCTGTGGTCAAATTTTCCAAGATTTTTTCTCTGAATCCATTTCCCTGGGGTGACATTACCATAACCCGAGCCACTAGTTCAAAAGACCACAAAGGATTATCTTGAAGAATAGCCGTATTGTCAGTTCCATCAGCAAGGTTCACATTAAAAAGCCCTCCAAACAACCACGGATGAATTTCCCCAGCTACAGGGGCAGGTTTGGCCGTCGCAGGTGCACTCTGAGGACAATTGTTTTGTGAGCGCACAGGATTGTTGGCATCAAAAACTTGTCCCATCCAACCATCAAATCGTTCAGCATTGAAAACAAAATTGCCCTGAGCATTAGGCACAATCAGGGCTGCATCTGGACCAAATATGAATGAACTCTGTTCAAGTTGAGTATCGTTTCTTAAGATGGCTGGGTCAACTGGTGCAGCAAATATTGATCTAACTAAATTTTCCAAATCCAAATCACTGAAACGAAATTCTGGAGCAATTTGAAGATGGGATACAATGGTGTTCAAGCTGGCAATAGCAGCTATATGAGAATTGTTCCGAATCACTCTTTCTCTGTTGAGTTTTTCCCCAATAACAACTGATAGAATCCCACAAGTCATGAAAGCACCAGCAGCCTGAGTGACAACTTTATGCCACCGACTACACCTTCTGGGATTAAATGCTTCTAGTCCTGGTAACAACGGTTTCATTTTTGTGACTTAAATAATCCAGCAGCAAACTTTTAAAACATTTTGTGTTTGCTTTCCCACCCAGTCAGGCCAACATTTTCAAGGAAGTTCACGCCACACATAAATTGGTTCTTGTCAAATGAAAAGGCAAATTCTGAAAATACATGTGCTAACCCCTAGTTTCAATGATTATATAAATAGCATTCTTTTCACACAGAATTTGGGTAAGAGACTGGGTCAAAAACAAATTGCTTATTTGTAAAATACAATAGCAAATGTAAAGACAAGGCAACTGTTAGAACAATTTCTGCTGCAAACCACTCCCGCTGTGCTTATTTTTGCATTTTAAAAGTTCTAGTGGGCTTTTCTCCAAGCAAGCTGTGACTGCAGTAACAGCTCAAGCCTATTTGGCATACAAGCTGCATTGCTGAAAATACACATTTGGTATCTGTTTTTCACTGCATTTGTCATCCTATCCTTTTGACTGCTGTCCATGCTTCCATCATCTTCAAATGATCAGAGCAAGCCCTCAACTACTTTGGAAGTTACAATAAAAACAGGTTTAAAAGGTGAAACAGATGATCAGGCCAGGAAGAACAGTGGCAACACCTAGCCAGCTTCTTAGCTAAGTGCCAGGATGATGCCGAGAAGATTTGGGCTGAACATTGCTGGATGAGAGAAAAGGAAGAAAGAGACAGGTCAGATTAGAAGGTGAAAACAACTTTTAAGCAGAAATGTCAACAATAAGAGAAATAATTAATCATGTTCCAACTACAGACTTGATGACTATTCAGAGAAAAATAGAAAATTAAAAGCCTCCCAATGGAGGACTAAAGCTGCCGGGGTTATAATATCTATGGCATATTAAATATTAAGGCACTTTTCAGGCACCAGATCATATACCATACTTAACGTCTATACCTTCCCCATTCCTCCCACACCAAAAAGAGGCTTTGCAATTTATCTTGGTTCTTACACTCTACTGGAGTTCTTATTTTGTGAGGTGAAAGTTCAGTCCCAAAATTCTGTATTTCTGCTAATATCTTTTTCATGCCCATTCAATTTTAACCAGTCACAGCACTGATGCACAAATGAGAGGTATTGTCATGCTCCGGTAATTCCAAAATCTGCAATTATTAAAAATGGAGATGGAGACAGATGAAGAGAAGAAAAAGTGGCTGCAATTCTGAACAGAAACTATTTCTCCCTGCTGCAATTTAGTAGCAGAACCTCCGACTTGTTTGGATGTTTTTTTTTGTTATTATCAATTGATTTTAAAATGTAGCATTAGATTTAGATTTAGATTTTATTAGATTTATATACCGCCCTTTCCTGAAGGACTCAGGGCGGTTTACAGGGCATTTTAAAATCATATCAATATAAAATACAAAGTTAAAATTAGTACTTTAAAGCGTGCAATTTGCATTTATTTAATATCTCAAACTTAAAGACTCTGTACAAGATAATTTTTAAACATTTTAATTAGGGAAACAAAATAAACATGTATTTATAAGTAAAATTAAATTATATGATTTCAAGCAGTCAGCTTGGTATAATGGTTAAGACGCCATGTTAGAAAACAGGAGCCTGTGAGTTCTAGTCCTGCCTTTTCTCTTAGGGCCAGTCCATCTTTCTCAGCACCAAAAAGCAGACAATGACAAACCACTTCTGAAATCTTATCAAGAAAACTGCAGGGACCTGTCCAGGTAGTTGCCAGGACTCAACACTGACTCAAAAGCACAAACAAAAAACAAGTAATTACCAAATGCCAGCTAGAAGTTTTTGAAAGAAGACAATTTCAAGATTAGTAGTAATTCCTAATATATGCTAGATTCAAGATTTGTCCAAATTGGCAAAATGGCATATGAGAAAAAGTAATATATAATATTGATAGTATATCTAGTCTCTGACATAAAAAAATTATACTGCTTTGGAAGCTGTTTCAAAAAAATAGGCTTACAATTTATATTGGATTCAGCCAAACATAAATGGGAAAGGGGCAGGGGATCCTTGGTAATCTCTGAGCTTGGTTGTTTTCTTGCAGAAATTTCATTATCCAAACTATTTAGATCATCAGTCCTAGTAAGGAATGAGGTTTGCTCTCAATTTATATTCTATTGACTTGTGTTGGTGGGAGTGTTCTTGGAGATTTTTTGGCTGGGCTGTTTACTGTTAGCTAGTTACTTCTTGACTGTTCGTCTGATATTAATTTTGGTGTTAGTATTCTAGATGTTGATTGCTTGTGGGAAGCAATTTTGGTCTTTTTGTTCCTTTGGGGTGGTTGATTGTCTCTTTTGCACAGTATGTAAATATTTATGTCTATATGCCTATTAATGGCCAATTTGTCAGAGAGGCAGGCTTCCAAGACTTCTTTAACATTTTTGGACTTGACTTGGTCTAGAGTGGCCAGTTTTTCAGTTGAAAAACTATGATGTAAGTCTCTTCATGTGTTGTGAGATTAAAGAGTTTTCATCATGTCTTCTGACTGCTAGATGGTGTTCATGGATGCATTCTGCTATTTTAGGTAATGAAACGTCTCTGCAAGAAAACAACCAAGCTCAGAGAACACCAAGGACCCCTCATTGCAACCCTGATCTACAAATATTCTCCTTTATTGGTATAATTGGAAAGGGGCAGACAGATCCCGAATCACAAAAGTGGCTTGTCTACATGACTCAGATTGAACTGGGAGACTGAATTAAGTATTTGATTGTTTGGAGCCCTACAAAAACAGCTACACTTTCCAATTTTGTTTAAAACGTTAGTATGGAAAGAATATGTATGAAGAAAGGTGGAGTCAAACAATTACCTTATCTTCTCACTTATAAGCAATGTTCATCAAGAGTGTTTTACAAGAGACCTTTGCCTATAACGTATGGAGAACATAGAAAAATGGAATTTACTCGTTCATAGAACTCATATTACTGAAAAGTGCACTGGTTGTCAATTGATTTTTAGGTGGAATTCAAGATGCTGGTTGTTAATTTTAAAGACCTTAATGTATCAGGGCCTAGGTTATCTGTGAGATTAGTTTCTCCTGATAATATCTGTCCAACCTGCAATATCTAGCAGAGTACATATCCCCTCTATCAGAGACTGCCAACAAGAGAGACCCTGGAAACATGTCTTAAATTAGTGCCCTCCTCCTGAAATAATATCTCCAGGCATTCAAATGCCCCCCTCCTAATCAGAAGATGGGACTGTTTTTTCATGCTAGTGAATGGGAAGTACAAATCTTACTTCAAATTAGATTCCAAGTCAAAATGAGCAGTTTTAACCCAAGCGGACCATATTTTGAAGGTTGAAATCAATCCTCTGAATCACTAGTGGACAGTGTAGTACCTAAAAGTGAAAAAAGTAAGATATTTGTTCAGCACATAAAGAATTTCAGCACTACTGTTTTCATTCTCCAATCTCTCCAAAACTATTTGAAATCTATGTCCATCTTATCTCAGCAGATCTGCAAACACTAAGCATTTGCTGAGATCAAAACAGGTACTTCCACAGGACAGGACCAGTTTGAAAGCAAAGAGCTGAATCAATTTATTTTGACAGCTGTGATGCATTTGAAACAGAGTACAATTATTTTTCCTTTGAAAAGTTTGTGAAGGGTCGCATCCTCCTTTTGCAGAAATGCCATCACATCATAGTTCTGCAAGCATAAGTATTAGTCCTTTCAAAGTAAAAAAAACTTGCACTAAACTTTAGACATTTTCTTTCTTTACTTTTTTATAATATAAAACACAAAAATATTAGAAAAGATAGTGGAGGGGAAGAATTCAGAAAAGGGAAAAAGAAAAGGCATTGACTTCCAACTCCCTTTGGTGCAGTAAAATAATGTAAGATAGTAATATCAGACCTCAGCTTTGTAACTTTACATAGTAGTATAGACTAGCCATTTCTAAAACCTTAGACATTTTCAGGTTATACTTCACATAGATTAATATTACACCCTGCTTTTCCCAGCAATCTATATTTGAAACTTATTTTACAATAAATCTTAAGTTTGTCTCAGAAAATAAAAAGGCAGATCTAATTATAGCAATTATACTTTATGCGGTATTTCTCCATACTTCACCAAGTAACTCCTATTGTCATATCTAAGTAGATTTATTTATTTCGTCAGAATTATTTTTGAAAGGATTTTTACAGCCTTTTATGACTTTTTGATTTATTTATTTTTGTGAGCTGCCCAGGAATATGACATATGAGATGGGCAGTCATAGAAGACTTATAAATAGGCTTTTACAATAGCATACATGATGGCAAGTTATAAAAGCTTATGGGGCTGATAGCTGATTATCAATACGTATGCAAATGTCATAGCTTATTCCAAAAGCTCATTATCATTGCTACAACTTTATATAACAAGATTAACTGAAATCCAGGTAAACAGCTGTTAGACAAAAAAAAGAACTCTATTAGCAAACATCATAGTAAGATGGGAAGACAACAAATTTAGGGTGGGGATTCTGTTTGTTTGGGAGTGGTTTATTGCTGGCCTATTCCTTTCAGAAACTGAGAAAAGCGTATCAAGCATATCACATTTTAGTGATTTACCCAAGAGCCCCAAATGCCCTGTTATTATTGAAATGTCCATTATTAAACAGAGATTTCAGAAAAAATATAGGCGTTAAAGATAAAGGAAACAGGTGCAAGTGATAAGAGGATGGGAGGGGGGTAGGCTTCCCACTGGCTTTGCAGCAGTTCTGATATCAACCTCCACCCATTAACAGATATTTATTTAAGTGGCCTATCAAGTGTACCAAGTAATTAATTGCTGCCGTTTTTTCCTCTGAGCATATTCTATCAGGCAGTGAGGGGGAAAAAAATACAAATTGGCTCTCCAGCTAATTTATTGTCTGAAAGTGTAAAAATCATCCTTCTAACTTGCAGCAGTAATAGCTCGTGCCCGTTTTACGCAAGCCAGCTCTCTGAGGAGTATTTTACTGGGAAATAAAATATTTCTCTTCCTTTTCCTGTTTAAATATCCTTTTCCATTCTGAGCCGAGGATTGTAGTAACAGCTTTGTTTCAGTTTTGAAGCATAATTACCCTAAGTCAGGGTTAGGCAACCTCGGCTCTTTTATGACTCATGGACTTCAACTCCCAGAATTCCTGAGCCAGCCAAGCTGGCTCAGGAATTCTGGGAGTTGAAGTCCATGAGTCATAAAAGAGCCGAGGTTGCCTAACCCCCTGCCCTAAGTCAAATAACTGCATTTTCTGTTTTGGGGCTTGGTAAATCCCGGCTTCCATTTCTCCCTAAAGTTATGGGTCTATCTACTCCTTTGGAAAGTATTATTTCCTCTCCCCGTCGAAGGCAGGGAGAAAAGAGGAGAGTCCCGAGATGCAACGACCCACGTTGATCGCCGCTCCCAACCTGTCGTCTGGGCCCTCCTCGCTTTTTTTTTCCACAGCCGATTCCGGAGCGTCGGCTTTTCTGCAACACCCCTGCAGAGCAGGCTAGCCCAGGGGTAGGCAACCTCGGCTCTTTTATGACTCGTGGACTTCAACTCCCAGAATTCCTGAGTCAGCGTAGCTGACTCAGGAATTCTGGGAGTTGAAGTCCACGAGTCATAAAAGAGCCGAGGTTGCCTACCCCTGGGCTAGACTCTCCAGAGAAGGCAAGAAACGGCCTCGGCCTCACGCACGGCCCACGTGACGCACTTTTTTTTTTTTTTTTGCCGCGGAGCAGAAGCCGGTCCGGAAGCTTCTTACGGTTTCCGCCCCAGCCCTCCTCGCCCCGCCCCCGTGGCAAATTGAGTTCTTCCTGCGGGGGCGGGGCTTACCCGACGCTGGAGGTGACGGCGAAAAAGCCGGTTGCTTTTTTGAAAGAAAAAAAAATGGCGGCCCGGAGCGCGGTACGGGTCTCCCCTGCCTTCTCTGTAGGCTTCCAAAGAGATTTTTTTCTTTTTTTTTTTTGCTCGAATACTTTTTAATGTGTGTATTTATTACGTTTATATGCCGCCCATTCACCTAAAGGCGACTCTTACATCCAAGTAAAAGCAACCGGGATAAAACAATAACGTATTAAAATAACACATATTATCATTACAATTCACTTAGAAGTTTACAAAATTGGCAGGGAAGGGAGCGAGATAACACAGGAGGTAGAGGTGGGGCCTTGAGTCCGTTTTACATTCTGTCTTGGGATCTTTTTTCTAAAAAGATGGGTTTTTCTTGTTCAGCCCGTTTGACATATTAATGCCAGCGTCTTGATAGCATTTTGTGACTTAATTTTCTTCAACGTGGTTTGGTCTAGTTGTGGCAACGTACCAAGCTGGAAACCTGGAGATGATGAAGCTTTAGTCCTGCTTCAAGCATGAAAGCCAGCTGGGTGACTAGGCCAGTCACACTCTCGGCCCAGCCCACCTCACAAGGTTGTTGAGATGGGGAAAACAGGAGAAGGAAGGAGTATTGTGTGTGTTCAACACCTTGAGTTATTTGTAAAAAAATAATAAAGGGGGACATAAATAAGTATCCTTTGATTTGTCTTCCAAGAACGACTTCTCTGGACAGTAGCATTCATAGCCGCACTCTCTTCCCGACTGGAAAGTTTGATAGAACTTCTACATGAAATTACATAAGTATTTATCACTTAACTCTAAAACCTATCTGTTTGAGCAATCCGGTCTGGTCTGACGGGTTCTGTTTTAATTATTGTTTTAATGTAACTTATCTTCTGCATTTGGGCATTAGGGTTTAATTTGTTTTCAATTTCTGTATTTGTACATTTTGATATTTATGTCACTGTTCACCGCCCTGAGTCCTTGGGGCGAAGGGCGGTATACAAATCAAATCAAATCAATCAATCAATCAATCAATACTGTTTCTGGCATGAGCTAGTTTCTAGGGCTGGATCCTGAGGCCAGATGCCAAGTGAAAGAGGCCATCTCGTGGAAACTGCAGAAGGTTCTCATACATTATCCCACTAAATCCTAATCACCCAAAAGTTTCCAGACAAAGTGTATAGAACTCTCATTTTTGAAGGTTATTGATGACCTTAACATAACAGAATAACAGTTGGAAAGGACCTTGGAGGTCTTCTAGTCCAACCCCCTGCTTAAGTCTAATCTCTCTTGCTTCTCGGATTCATCAGCTCAGTAGTAGCTCTTACCTGGTGCTCTTCAAGTATATCAGTAACTGGAAGGCTGCAGGTCCCTCACTCCAGTCATTCTGTAACTAAGCTTCCATAAGTATTGTAAGAAGAAAAGTCTCCATCGTGGTTCCTCCAAGCGGGGAATAAATATGGCAAAAAAGGACCAACCACATGTGGGTAATCAGTTTTTATACCCCCTGGACTCTATTGTTTGGAGTTATTTCCTGTTTCAAGCTTTGTATTTCCTTTGTCAGGTATTCTGTCCTGAGCCTAAGTGTGCCCCTCGAGGATTCTTGATGGTTGTGGCTATGTCCTATTATGTCTGTCCCCTGCTTCCCTGGGGCTGTGGCTGATGTTGACTCTAGAGATCTTTCTTCCTAATCCCAGGTTCCTGACAAGATTGTTACGTCTGCATTCCTGCAGACTTGGTTTGTGCTTGGGACAGAGAGACTTGGGGGCAGGGTTGGTTTCTGCTTTTAAAATCCTTTAGGAAAATATATTCTGCCCTTTTAATATTTTCTTCTCTGGGGAGCTGACTTCCCACAGTATAATCAAAACACTTACACATCAGTGTCCCATTTACTTTGTCTTTCCTTCTACTTCATCTGTATCCCCCTTTAATCCTTGCTGGATTAGAAACCTCTTTTCCATGCTGTTCCAAATATTGAGAATAATGACCGATTTTGTAATTAATCTAGCAGGACTGACAGGCAAAATAAATTACATGTACACACACACACACACACACACACACAATTGCAATTTATCAGATTTTATTTAATTCTATTCTGGATTGCTTATACATTGAACAATTCTTACTGAAAGTCTCAAGGATTCCTGCATCAACTTTGAAAGACATACATATTTTGTTGTTTGAAAACAAATATTTTACAGAATTCAGCCACGACAGAATTATATAGTATGCTTTGGTACAAATACCGGCCCTCCCTATAGAGAAGATTTTTGGATTAATATTCACAACAAATCTGATCATGTGTTTCATCTTACAATTTGTAGTTTTCTTTTCCAAGCATTGTGGACAATAATAATGAAATTATTTTGTTACCACACAATGACAAGGAATATTCTATGCTTCTTAACAACAGAATAAGAGTTCTGCCAGAGATGAAATAGGGAAGGAAGGCTATTGTTGATTATTTCTTTGGAAATGAAGAACTATGTAGCTTTAAGAATAGATTCTTTCTTCTATTCTTAAGAAACAGAATGCACTACCAAGGTCACTTTTTTTTAGAATAGCACCACCTTAAAATTGCAGAATGTCTATACATAGTGTGAATGGTACATTGTATACTATTTTGATTAAAGTGTTAAGACCCATAAGGTACTTCACTACTTACATAATAATTACTTCTTTCATAGAGGTCTTGACATTCGAAATAAAAATAGGAAAAATATATGTGGTAAGTTAACCTTCATTTTTTGTAATAACCTTCAGCTAAATCCAGTGAAATACAAAAGTTATTTTTTGAATGAAAATTATAAACGTTTATTTGTATTTAACATAAAAGCATTAGCCTATAGTGGCTGGTGCCATTGGAAGTCATAGAGCCAAGAAGCCATGACCAATGATAACAGAATCACCCTCCAATTTTATTCTCGTCTTACCTAGCAACATCATTAATAGTTGTCAAGTGCAGCAATAACATTCCTTAGGCTACCTGAGAAAAATCTCCACTTTGCTTCAATAATTTTACATTCTCTATTAGATTCTCTATTAAGGATTCTCTGTTAGGGGGAAATGAGCTTTTTTAATCATTATTTTTAGCCCTTCCTGTCTTCTAATTAGGCCATGTGGAAAGCCAGATTGTAGAGTATTTTGATTAAAATTAGGGCTGCATCAAAAATGTCTAATCTGATGGGAAATTCCCCCTCCTCATCCCACTCATAGGTACCATCTCCTGAGCAAGTGGATGACTTACTCTCTTCTTGGTCTTCTGGCACCTGGATTCATTACAATCCTGCTTGATGTTGATATATAACACTGAATGATTGCTTCCTGATCTTTCCTTCATCTCTGTGTGAAAACCCCAAGCCAAAGCAGCCTTAGAGGGAAGGGGTTTCCAAATCTCAGTCATAGAGGAGGGATAACACTTGTTACCGTGAGAAGAAAACTGAAATTTTAAAAATGAGAAATGATAATGTTCATCAATTTCCCTGTACCTATGAAAATCTGACTTTGACAGAAAAAGCTAACAGAAACCCCATTAGGTCATTCCCTTATTAGAGAATAATCATATTTTCTACTATAGTTTCATATCCATTGTCATGACGATGTAAAGCCTGTTCTCACTGCTATTATAGTGGCCCAATGAAGGTTGGATGATATAAGTAATTATAAGTTACTTAAAGCGAGGAAAAGCTTCTTTTAGAAGAAAATCACTAAGCTAGGAAGTTCATTTTTGTTCTGGAATTCTACCATTCTCTATTCAGGAAGGATATCTGATTCTACACCCTTTGTTTCTGCTGGGTACACTTGGTCAGCTTTATCTTCTCATAAAGCACAAAAGATAGGACCCTAAAGGAAGACTCTGTGTATGTGTGTTTTTCCACCCCTTCTTTGTATTTGCATTTCACTTTTAATAAATAAAAGGTATCCCTCACCTCTGTTGCAAATTTACTCTTTGCAGTTATGAACATAGTAGTTCTTCACCAAGCAAACACAATCTCCTTCAATTATTCTGTACTTTAACTTCTTACCATGTATATCTGCAGTAAAGAAAGAGATGTTCTCCAAAGCAGCTTTACCCTTTTCTGCCCCTTGAATCCTCTAGTAAAATAAAATCCATACTACATCTCTTAGTGCACCAGAGTGTAGCCTTAGTAAAAAAAAAATCTAAGTAAGGAGCAGCTGGTTCTTGAACAGGAATCAAAGCTAAAGCTAGTTATAGCAGCATCAAAATAATTAGCTGGGCCAAACTACAACCATTTACACTGGACATGTAAATTGTAAATCTAGCTCATTGACCACAGCAAAGCATTTTGCTGCTCTTTTGAGTCTGCAATTGGTGAATATTTTCAACAAGGACGTATTGGCTAAGCCTTTTCTTCCTTCCTCTGTTGCTCCTCTTTTTTTGGGGACTTTTACATGGAAAGAAGTTAACACTGCCCTTCATCTGTATCTTTGAAAGGAGAAAGCACCTTGTTGCCTAAAACTGTATATGGGGTGGTACCTGAACAAGAGGGAAGGATTAACTTTGAGGGTTAACACCTCACCCTTGGCTGTATTAGAGAGAAGCTAAGAAAAACCAAGTGACTCTCATTTCACCTCCTCTCCATGACAAGAAAGAGCAAAGCAGAATGTTCCTCACTGGGTGTAAAATGGAAGTTTTGCAAAAAGCTGAAAATTATGTCATTCACAAAGCAGATGAGCAACAGTAAAATGATGTTAAAATCACCCAGTTCTTGCCCTCCCCCCCTCCTGGAGGGAACTGACATTTGTAAGCATTTTCATGGGACTCTCTGCTTGAGCATAAGACTTGCTTCTTTTTATGATTGTTGTCACTTCTCAGGATTTAATCTTTATTGATTGGGAGATAAGTCACAGAAGTTTAGAGATGTTAGGCTGATCCATTCTTATTTCATTTGAATGATTTATGGATATGTGGGGTTAGAGTGCTCTCTTAGCTTGGTTGTTTTCTTGCAGACATTTCATTACCCAATTAGGTAACATCATCAATTCTAAAAGAGTTGCTTTATTTAACATGTCCAGTAGGTATCTGATCAGGAGAGCCGTGAGTTACTACAGATGCAAGAGAAGCAAACTGGGGATCAGCAATGGCATCAGCAAATATCACTCCAGTGTTTTTTGCTGACTCATGGGTGGTTGGACAGCATTTAAACTCAGCAGTAGGAAAAGACTAAGGGACATTACTGTAATAGGAAATATAAATAAAGGAGGTGATTGACTGTTACAGATTAAGGAACACTGCTTCCCCATAGATCAATCTGTATTGAGACATCCTGGCAACATTTTGTGTGTTGTAGTTCCATTACATTGCTTAATCTCCTCTCAGACCATAAGACACAGGTTTAAGACTTCTTTGTTTCTTTGAAGAAGATAATTAAGATCCTTTTACTTAGTACATACCATCTGCTTATCTGGAAGGAACAATCCGTGTGCTTATGTGACCTTCCCAAAGTAGAAGATTCTACCCAATATTTATAATGGTGTCTGTAAAAATTTCGTTGGAATTTTTAAGGAAAGTACTCAGTTTAGGGGAAAGCCAGAAGAAATGGGCTTTATGGTACTTGTTTTATACAACCCAAGGTATAATTAACAAGGTGTCTACTGAAATTTTGGCTTGGCAATAAAGCTAAGAGCAAATACCCAATTATCTGAAGATGGAATTATTAGATGCTTATTTAATTTATAAACTTAACTTTAACTTTGTTTTTGTCTGGACGCTGACTATTGTTTGCTCTGTTTAAACATTTTATTTGCAATGACTAATATTTTCTTCAGAATAAACAATACCACAACAAACTAGTACCACAATTAATAGCTGAACAGTATAAGATAGCATTTCTCCAGGATTTATAGAAATATTTCTTTTTATTTACATTTCAGAAATTCCTGAAGCAGAAGAACTGAATAGCAGTGCCGCAAATGCTGTTTTGTTAATGAAGCACCTGTCTGTGTTTTTCCCTTTTCACATTTTAAGAAGTTTGCAGTTTATTTGCATATGTTTCTCATCTATCAGTGCATCAGTAAGTTTCCCATCGACATCTGAAAAAGGCAAATGAATGAAAACCCTACTTTTTTTCCTTTTAAAGCACATTACTGGCTGTTCCATTACATTAAAAAAAAACCCTCTCACATATAGACAATAGAATAAATGCTGATTTCAGCAGATGGTAACTCACAGTTGTCTACCCTGGAATGTATTTATTAAGTGTTTGGCATGTACTATTTCAAGTGTCCTCCATATGTAGTCAGAATTAACATTTATTATTGAAAACCCTCATATGGAAGCATTTAACTAGGATTTTTGTCATCTTGATCATATAGGACAGCAAAGGTAGTTTGAGGCATTTATCATCCTCATCACTTCTTTCTCACATTATCTGGGTATTTGATAATTCAATGTTTTATAAAAACACTCTGGATCCACATGTAAAAGACTGGAATCCTGCAAAGCAATCAGCCAGTTCACAGAACCCAAGTGAGTTGAGTAGATCTCGGTGGATTTCAATATGTACTTAAGTGATATGAAGTAAAATGAATGCAGGGGGAAAGTAGCAAGTCCTGGTGGGTGACAATAATATAGCAATCTCACAAGAAACAACTTGGTCTTTTTGGTTGACCTTTGATATGGAATCTAGTAATCTCTTTTTTTCTTAGTTTTTCTATGAGAATTTATCATAGTGGCTTTTTTGGAAAAATTGATATCTTGCCGCAAATCCAAGGGATGGGCTTATATGCCGTAGAGTGTTTTCTGATAGTTTTCATACACTTGTTATTGAAATTTGAATTTTGCCATAACCTGCACCTCATGCAGTTATGACAAATTGATGCACTTGACTTTTTATCATCATTCTTATTACTTAAGTTCCTGCTTACAATAACTTTTAATATTTATTTCTGTCACTGAGAACTTAATACTGACCTCTGGAACACTATTCTTCCAGAGCTTTGTATGGTCTCTACCTGGACCTTATTTTAAACCTGCATCTTGCTCCCAGACCTTGGTTAGAGTAGGTGGTGGATGCCTTGAAAAATGATTGGTTGTTAAAATCTGCTTATTTTCTTCAGATGTTTGTTTTTTGTACTGTTAGTGTACTGTTTGAAATTGCCTTATACTGTATACTACCCAAAGTCATGATGAAACCTAAAGGTAAATACTTGGAATATAAAGATCAAAACGTTTGAGTCAGCATAAGTATGAAAGTTCTGAGACAATACAGTCATGAGTTTTGTACATTATGCATAGCACAAAAATATTGAATTATTTATAAACCACATGTCTAATGTTGCAAAACTGTGAAGGTCTGAGCACTTAAAACCAAGCAGTGCTATAGGAAAACAGCAGCTTAATGCAGAGAATCAAAGAGATTCTATCCTAAACTAGATGACTGAATAACCAACTGCTGACCAATTCAATACTAGTTTAGGAAAGCAACTTTGCTTTTTAATTTTCTACTTCGTTTGCTGCAAAAGACTAATGTTACTTTGCCAGACAGTTGGAAACTAAAATTCATCTTAATTTGCTAGTCAGCCCTCACAGGTAATCCCTTAATCCAAAGGCATCACAATACTGACAAATATAGATGTGCTTAAGTCCCCCTGAAATAAATATAAGTCTGACTGACGTGCACTTAATCAATCTTTCAGTTGAACCCAAGCCAATTTGCTAAGGAAGCAAGAGCCACAGGACAAACTAACATGGATCTGGACCATAGCTAGGGTTAGTTCAAAACATGTTGCACCTCAAAGTAGTGACAGGGGAAGGATTGTTCTGTGATATAAAAGATAAAGGGGAAATATGGTTTAAAAGAATGCCATTTCTTTCTGGGCACCTCATTACAAATCAAAGATCTACACAGAAAAAATTATTTTCCCCCATTTTTCTATTGCTTTGATCCTTAAAGGGTTAATCCTGAAAGTGTAAACAGTACTTTGAGGATTCCTTCTTGATTCTCTTGGCAAATAATTATTTATTGGGAAATTATTTATTGGAAAATAATTGAGGGAAGGTTTTTCTTTTTCCTTTAACAACTCGGATTCGTGGCAAATGATTCTGGAAAAATAAAAGGGGAAAACTCAGCTGGCCTAAAAAGTTGAAACATCTGCTGGAGTTATTAAGTGCCTTTTGGCTGAGTTCAGCAGTAGGGCACCTTGCAGTTGATAGATTCTTCCCTCAGCGATTCAAAACAATGCCATTAAAGCAAATTTCTCCTTTGCTGAGACTGAGGCAACCTAATGAGGCACAAACAATTTCAAAGAGTTTCACTTTAAAAAGATAGCTAAGCACACTAAGGGCAATCAGTAGATACCTTTTTTGCCATATATTATCATTAGTCTATCAGAGTGAGCTTACTCTGTTAACTGGTGCTAGACCACTGTAGGAATGTAGCCTTGTTTACACAGAGGAATGAGATCAAGGCTGGAGATACTGCTAAAGGTCTCTCATCTCTATTCCACATTTTGGACTAAGTCTTTTGCCATGCTGTTTACCCCGTGAATAGTCCAGGATGTTTGCCATCTATCATTCTATCAACTGACTTCAGTCAGGCTGAAGACTAACAAGCAAACTGTGATAGAAAGTGGGATTGAAGCGAACACCAAATAGAGATTACATGGTGATGATTGCCTGATGATATTTTTAATACAATTGCGTATACACAATGGGAGGATTTTTTTTTTAAAGTCCCAAATTTTCTTAGTTAGGGCAGCTTCTCTTTTCTTTCCCTGGCAATTACTTTGTTTTCTGTTTTGCAAAATAGTGGTGAGAAACCTCTTTAAAAATGACTCAAAGTTGTAGAGAGCCAGTTTGGTGTTATAATTAAGGCACCAGTTACCTTAATTTCTAGTCCAATCTTAAGTATGAAGCTGGCTATGGCTTTGGGGCCAGTCATTCTCTCTCAGCCTTAGGAAGAAGGCAATGGCAAACCACTTCTGAAAATCACAGGGAACTAGTCCAGATAGTCATTAAAAGTTAAGACTAATTCAAGGCACACACAGAGACAGTACAGAAAAAGATAAATAACCAAGATAGAAATGAGCCCCTCAATCCATCATCAGAATTAGGCATGGGGGGGGGGAAGTGGTTTTTAAAATATCTCACATGACAGAGAAACAATGGAGATGGAGCCAGATGAGATTCACTTTGAACTAAATTCCTAAAGTAAGGTGTCCATAACAGAAAAGGCCCTATCTCTTATTTTCTTGACTTTAATATAGATGATACAGTGACTTACTGTCAATACTTGGAAGCAAACTAGTTTGTAGGCAATGAGGCAGTCCATGAAACATCTTGCCTGAACATTGGTTTATATTCATTTAAAAAAATGCAAAGGTTAGTGCAAAGTAAATAAAGTTTAAATAATTGTTTATATTTCATTCTCACACATATGCTTTACTAACTGAATTATTCTCACTTGAAACTTTCATTCAGGTATAAGAGAAAACCAGAGTAATATAGTGGCTACCATGTTGAAAATAGCATCAGAAGATTTGAGTTTTAATTCCTATTTCATTAGGTCTAGATTTGCATGCCATATTAAGTCATAATGTGATTTATTTGGTCTTCCTCATCCTGGTATTTGAACCCAGCAGTGCATTTTTTGTAAAAGAAAAAGGTGCCGGAACTCACACATCATACAACCCGCCTTGCTACCCTACAAGGTTCCATCCAAAAAAGGTGTCGGAACTCGGTTCTGAGCGTTCTATGAGAAAAAAAGCCCTGGAACCCAGTCACTATGGTATCTAAAGCATGGCTTATGATAAAGAATTATTTGTAAAACCAGCATGTAAATGGGTATAAGCATTATTTTATAAGAATTAAATGAATCTTTCTGAACCAGCTCTCACTGAGGTCATTTCAGGATATTTGTATGTTGACATTTTTGGATATCTAACAAAAATGTTTATTGGTGATTCAAGAAACACAAATATTGTGATTAACTTAACTGCAATTCCTGCCTCTTCTAGCTTTGCTAGGATTAAGGAGAAAGCCAAAAATGGCTTTGCAATGTCCCTACAGTTACGTGACTGTGATTTCCAATGTTCCTTGCCAGCTTCCCACAAACTATGTCAGTAGGGAAGCTGGCAGGAAGTCAGAAATCACAATCACATGAGGGCCTCACTTAATGACTTGTGTGGTCCTCATTTAACAAAGACAAATGTGACTGCCGGAATTGCCATTGCCAAGCAATGTGGTCATGTGATGTCATGCTTTACAACTCCATTGTTTAGTGACAGAAATTCCAATCCCGGTTGCCATTGTAACCTAAGGACTCCATGTAACATTACTCAATACCTCAATCTTAGATGAGACAATAATCTCTTTCTGTAATGTAGCCACACTGGTAAATGGCAAAGGTAGGTTTCTCCAAGAGAAATGGCTTGTTTACTTATAAAATACGCTCTGAAATGGGAACTTAGTTAAATGTTCTATTTTTCATACTGCAGAATGTGGGTTTTTTCCCCAATATCTCTTTGTTTGCAGAACAGTCTACTGTAGTAGTATCCATTTTTTTCTGGTGGCCCATGTCATTCCATGTAAACAACCCTATACTCCTGCTCCAGATTCAGATAGAGAGATGGAAAGCCAGGCCACTTTGCCACGTATGGCAGTGGCCTCTAGTGGCTAATAGAGATACTGGGAAACTCAGCAGTTCTTTTGTAAAAACAACGAAAAAAAATTCCTCAGATGAATTAGCCCAGGGGTAGGCAACCTTGGCTCTTTTATGACTCATGGACTTCAACTCCCAGAATTCCTGAGTCAGGGAGTTGAAGTCCATGAGTTATAAAAGAGCAGAGGTTGCCTACCCCTGAATTAGCCGAAGATAAAAAAATCCTGATTCTGTATTTACATTATATATATATATATATATATATATATATATATATATATATATATATATATATATATATATATATATATATATATATATATATATATATATATATACATATATATACATATATATATATATATGACTTTCTAATGATATTGTAATAAGCCAAACTGGTGGGGCAGGAGATAAATTTATTGTTTCACTACTTGTACTTCAATGTTGTTATATATGATTTCGAATCCGGTTTCATTATTTTCCTAAGAAACCTAATAATTTCAGGTTAGAAAACACAGCCACCAGGAAGCTGAGAGAGAAAAAAAATACCGGAAAAAGTTAAATAATATTTATTGGAGCTGTCTCAGCTTCATGGACCTCCAATATATTTTCTGTTTGAAGATAAATCATAAGAGATCCAAGAACCTAAAATAGCAATTTGTGGCCAGCAATTTGGCTACTGGTTATTTGTGATCAAGATACCTGCACAGCAGCTAATGTTATCTCTCCTTCCCCAATAATAAAACTTCATAAAACAAACAGCTCTTCTCCTTCTCCTGCCTCCTGTCTCCTCCTTTCTCCTCTTTCTTCTGGTATCAAAGGAGATACAAAATTATGGCTTTTGCTTTTCTGGCGGCCTCAACATTGTTAATTGATGTTGTAGTATGTCATAGTTCATCACAGGTCAGAAAGCTGAGTAGAGATAGATCAACTAACTATAGATTATATAGCCTCTGCATCTTAACATAGTGCTAAGGATAAATCTTGAACTATCATATTGCTATATTGTATGATATTTTGAAAAGCACCATATTAATTTTTTTTGTGTTATTCTCTCCTCCAGCTATTTTCCTCCCTCCCTAGCTTTTCCTTTCTGCAAAATGCTTAAGGCCTCTGGATCCATTCTCTTGGGAATATACTTTTGCACATAAGACGGGTGAGGCAAACCTCTCTGAAACTTTGGGTGTAGTGTGTGCTTAGGTTCTCCAGGAAAGGAGTTGTCCAGAAATACCTGGGGGTAGCCAGGGGTGACTGCGGATCTACCCCAATTGAATTTTGGATTGAGTCTCTTGCAATGATTGTGTAGGATTCTTCAGCCTATGTATCCCTAAGTTCATGTTACTCAGTTAGGACATGGTCCTGTGTTCATTCAGACTGATGCTTTGAACCGTGGACTTTGTGCATGTGGCTTGTTCACGCATTTCAAAACAGTATTTCTGTCACTGGTTTCTTGGGATGCTTTCATCTTCTGGTGTCTCCCTAGAGTGCTGCACAGAGGTCTGGGTTGACTGCAACCTCATAAAAACCTTTTGTGGCAGCATTCCTCTTTACTGTAATGACATACAGTGCTCTTTTCCAGCAGACACATGGAGATTTTTTCCCCCTACCACATCAGTCTGCTGCTGGGAGAGGATACATTCCTCTGTATCAGCCTTTGATCCCCCTAAAGAATTCCTCACTCCAAGAAAACTTCCACTGAGCACTGTCAGAATGCAACATCCTGCGTTCTACCATGTGTTTGGAAGAGTATGAGCCAGCTGCAAATACTGTTGCAAGGTCAGGGATATCACAGGTTCTTCTAGAAAAAGTAGAGTGAATCTACCTATCATTGGAGCTAGTTGTATCCGTTTCAACCCCTTTTCTTTCCATAACCACCTATCTACAGTACAAGCATTTCCAACCTCTATGAGTAGCCTAATTTCTAGTGTGTGTCAAACTGCTACTGAAACTGGGAAAGATCACAGGTGGCCATAGATATTGTGCATGGAGGGTCTTATTGCTATCTCAATTGCAAGTCTCACCATGTGTTCTCCCGTGAGGCTTCTGATTTCTGTGTGGTGCAAATCAGTAATATATCTCCAAGTGTGATGGGTTCCACAAGTACAGTGAATTCTGGGTTAATGTTGCATTCTCCCTGATACTTAGCAATGGGCCTCTTGGAAGTGAATCCTTATGAGAAGTGTTTCCATCTATGCCTTTGTGAAATTGGAAAAAATACTCCATAGCTAAGCAGCTTGGCTATAATGTCACCTTGGAGGACACCTTAGCTTAATGGCATAGTTCCACCTTGCATGGGGACACCCTTTAATCTGGTTGTAGCCCTGGCACATTCCACAGACCAGATTGAGAATTAAGGTTATCCCTATCCAATGTTGAACTCCTCTGGCAGGCCTGGAACCAAGAAATAGGGCTGGACCATGTGTTGAGTCTTTATGAAGATGACATAGGTGCCCTGAGATCAATGGGATGTTTCTTCTTTTCCAATTCTGATTAAGCCTTAGTACTCCTTGGGGCAGCTTCTGTAGTAGAAAAAGTATCTTCTGCAAGCATAGAAGGCATAGCACTCCTTCCTTCCCCTGATTCCTACATAAGGAAATGCTGGAATCCAATGAAATCCATTGAAGAGCAAGTAAAAACACCAGGGCTCAGTCCCTATCTAGCCCTAAAAGCAGACCATGGAACTGCATGGAGGATGGACAGAATAATTGTACGTAATGCCTGAGATGTGCTACACAAAGCAAAGATCCCATCCTTTTTATAGAACAGCTGTAAGGATGCTTGCTCAAAGGGAAGCCTTTCTGAGTTCAGTGGATTTACCTTCTAGTAGTGTTGATCCCTAAGGGACGCGGTGGCTCAGTGGGTTAGGACGCTGAGCTTGTCGATCAGAAGGTCGGCAGTTTGGCGGGTCGAATCCCGAGTGCTGCATAACAGAGTAAGCGCCTGTTACTTGTCCCAGCTTCTGCCAACCTAGCCGTTCGAAAGCACGTAAAAATGCAAGTAGAAAAATAGGGACCACTCCGGTGGAAAGGTAACAGCGTTCCGTGCGCCTTTGGCGTCTAGTCATGCCGGCCACATGACCACGGAGACGTCCTTGGACAAACGCTGGCTCTTCGGCTTTGAAACGGAGATGAGCACCGGCCCCTAGAGTCGGAAACGACTAGCACGCATGTGTGGGGGAAACTTTACCTTTACCTTTAGTGTTGATCCAGAGATCACTTTTATTTTAGCTCTGATTTAGCTAAGACACACTGCTGATTGATCAGATTCTGAAATTCTCTTGTATTTTTTCTATTTATGATGGGAATCCAAGAATATTTGTTTTACATAGAACACAATCTTGCTGGCATTCTATAAAAAACTATTCCCAGTAATTGCTTTCCTTAGTGTTAAGAAGATGTTAACCATTAATGCATTAATGGGTCAATGTCCTGTATCAGCAAAAAAAACACTAACATGGAAGTATTTCTTTGGGAAAGGAGAATAAAATCCAAAATGAAGTTTTTGCTGGATGGATGAATATACTGTATTCAAATTGCCATCTTAATGAAGCTATTATCTGAAATAAGCACAATAAATATATACCATTAAACAACAAAATGTAGCATGTTAATAGCTTACTATTCCTACCATAACTGTAATATTCCTAATTGAGCATCCTTTATGTGAATTGGGATTATAGATCCCCAGCTAATGCAGCCAAAATGCATGTTAGTTGAGAATTTGGGGAGTTGTAGTGTGAACATATTTGAAGAACATCTAGAAAAGGTTGGCCCACAAACCAAACATTATGGATAGTGCTGTATGTCTTCAGGGAAGCAGACCTTGCATTGTAAATGTTTGCAATTGCTTTCATATGGCAAGCCAAAACTGTTGGGGGAAAGAAACAGTTGTCATGTATTCAAAAACTCCAGAAATAGATTCAAGAACTTCAGAGCAGTGTACAAGGTTAAGACGTAACTTGCAATTCAGTGCACAAGATATGAATGGTTTTTATTATTCAGTCAGAGACCAGTATGTGTTGAAAACAGATCAGGAAAGGAAATACTAGTAATTTAATACACACGGGGTTCATTGGCTGAAAAGCCATACATCTGCAATCTGTCAATCATCTTTTTTAAATGGCTCCAAACTCAAAGCTGACAAGTTTATAAGTGGGTGATAATTAATCATAAAATATAACAGGGAAATGAATGACAGGAGTCCCAAGTTGCCATTTTAATCTGAGTGTGAGTCACTACTACTCCCTTGGTTCTTTCATTTGCAGAACACAAACATGTGTATCCCTTACAGAAATAGAACCTGGCCCTTTTATGACTTCTGGTATCTAGGGATACATTTTTTTTTGTTATCTAGGAGTATGACTATTCGTACCTAGAGTCCAAACATTATAGATCTGGAAATGGCCCAGAGACCTGCTGCAAAGGAAGACACTTTACTTTCCAATCTTTTCTTCTGCATAAATGAAAGCACAGAATTCAGATCATGCCATGTCACACTTATGAGAGGTTCTCCTGGAGGTGACAAGGAAGATCTGAGCTCCATTCCTGCACCCTGCTGAAGGAGTTCCCTTCTACGCACGGAGGGGAGCTGACATCCTTTGGCATCCATCTCTTTCAGGCAGCCCCTAGAGAGGAGAGTGAGAGGAAAATCTAACATGGACAGCTTGGTAAGGTAAGGAGCCTCAGATGGCCAAGAGGCTGAAAGTCCTTCTTAGGATTTTGGGAGGGAAGATCTTCAACTCCTGAGCAGAGAAGAAACATGGTAAGAAAAAGAGTGCATGTGCCTCAGGATTGTGGGGGAGGCCCCGGGAAGCCTGAGACAGTGAGTGTCTCTCCTTCAGGGGCTGAAAATCCTGCTTGGATTTCAGCATGGAGGATTTTCAGTTCTTACCATAGGTGAAACCACCTAGGTTCTCCCCTACGCCGCCACACAAGGTGGAGGAAAAAGGAAACTCCCCCTCCACAGCCATAGCAACCAATCACAGCACAGATTGCCTCACGCAAGAGCCAGCACAATCCAACTAATCAACTATAACTGTGTGTTCTGGCTCATTGTACAAACCCATTGTTCCAGCTGCTAAATTTAAATATCTTAACAGTCGGGATTGGAGTTGTTGAGTGAAGCAGTCACATGGGAGTCATGTGACATCTTGATTACTGACCACTTCACTCAGCGACCGAGATTCTATTCCCAATTTGTGGCAATGAAGAAGGGACTACTTGTAACTTGCTCCAACCGCTACAATTGGATGCTGGGTAATGTTTGTTTTTTGTGCTCCCTTATTGGCCAGCTAGAAGAAGTACTAGCTAATTCAGAGTCAAGAGATGGTTTGATTACAGCAGTTTGCTAAAGAAATACAGTGACACAGGATGAATAATGGTGGTGAGAACTATCACCAGTTGTTGTGCTTTGATTTTTAGAAGATGGAGAGGGCAAAAATGCGTGGAAGTGTGGAAATGAATTGCTTCATTGGCAATTGATGTAGCTAATTCGTAGGGCAAGTCCTTCCCAGTCATGGCTACAGTATCCCATCTGGGATCCTGATCCTGTTAACTTTGCAAAAAGCCTTGAAGATCAGGCTTTGCCCTCAGGCATTGAGACTAAGCTGTTAATGGAGTCCACCATGTCTGGGATTTTGATTGTGAGACAGTTTTTTTTAAGGGCCAGTGGCTACACTGTAATGTCGCTTTTGTGATATCCTAGGTTTTTATGTGTTTTTTGTATAGTGAGTCGCCTGGAGTCACAAGGCTAATTTTGGCAGAAATCAATACATCTTACAGCCAAAGATGCAAGAACCAGTGTCAGATCATAGATATTGCCTAGATCAGGAAGGTGACTGGTAGTTCTGGGTAAATTTTTTTAAAAAGTATACATAACACTTAAAAGGGAAACATTGTGGAAGCACAATTTGTTTCAAGATTGTGGCCATTCTACTTCATTGCTGTTGTTGCAGGATTCACGTGAGATTTGTAAAATGTTTGTACACAGTGAAATATTTAGGGTTCCTGGGCTTAGTACAAAATCAGATACTGATTCTAGTCTCCTCTTTCTTTATTGCTTAGGATAGTGCAGTTCAAAGTGGTGGTGTCTTGTTTTCAGTCCTCAGGCTCCAAAATCTGATGTTCTGATAAGGCATACATAGCCGAAGATCAGCTGTTCCGCCACTCGAAAACCCTTCTCCTCGGGCAAAGAGGGGAGGGGAAGCTTCCAGGTAGGGGTAGAGCTCCCCTAGAGCCCCAGAACATATGTTCTGGGGCATGAAGGGTGAGAGCCCCCCCTGAAGCCTGGAAATGCTACGGACGAAGGACTCTTCTGCTTTAGCAGAACAAGACGCTGAATCCACTCCTGCCGGATCTGATTGACATCTTGAGTGACGGTAGCAGCAGAGCTGATGCAGGAGCAGTATAAATATCAAGTACAAAGCTTTAACTCTGAAACTCAAACTCTCTTCCTGCTCCAACGATCATTTTGAAAGAAGGGGAAGATGGTGCCTGACTGATTTTTTTTTCTTTTTAACAAGAAGTGAAAGTGTTTTTCTTTAAAGTAAAGTGACTGTTTGAACTGTGTTGGAATATGTAAAATGGACTTTTAAACCTTAAAAGAGCTATTTATAATTTGGAGGTGCTAAAAAGTTATTTTCCAAATTTGGTTATTTCACAGTTTAACTACAAAGTACTAGAAAGTGAAAGTGTGTATTGAAAGTCATTAGTTGCAAAAATGGCTCCCAAACCGCATAGACCCGTTTTTAAAAGTGTGGAGGCATTGTTTGTTCAGCAATCTGGAACGCAGTCTTTGAAGTTACCCCCCTGAAGCTGCTGCATCTGTATTGACTTTAAAAGATTTACAATATGCTCTTTTGTTGTTAGCTGCGACGTCGTGTCCGACCCATCGCGACCCTATGGACAACGTTCCTCCAGGCCTTCCTGTCCTCTACCATCTTCTGGAGTCCATTTAAGCTCACGCCTACTGCTTCAGTGACTCCATCCAGCCACCTCATTCTCTGTCATCCCCTTCTTCTATTGCCCTCCATCTTTCCCAGCATTAGGCTCTTCTCCAGTGAGTCCTTCCTTCTCATTAGGTGGCCAAAGTATTTGAGTTTTAGCTTCAGGATCTGTCCTTCTAAAGAGCAGTCAGGATTGATCTCCTCTAGGACTGACCGGTTTGATCGCCTTGCAGTCCAAGGGACTCACAGGAGTCTTCTCCAGCACCATAGTTCAAAGGCCTCAATTCTTTGGCGCTCAGCCTTTCTTATGGTCCAACTTTCAGTGCCATACATTGCAACTGGGAAGACCATAGCCTTGACTATACGCACTTTTGTTGACAGGGTGATGTCTCTGCTTTTTAGTGTGCTGTCTAGATTTGCCATGGCTTTCCTCCCCAGGAGCAAGCGTCTTTTAATTTCTTGGCTACAGTCCCCATCTGCAGTGATCTTGGAGCCCAGGAAAATAAAATCTGTCACTACTTCCATTTCTTCCCCATCTATTTGCCAGGAATTGAGAGGGCCAGATGCCATGATCTTGGTTTTCTTAATGTTAAGTTTCAACCCAACTCTCCTTCTTCACCCGCAACAAGAGGCTCTTTAGTTCTTCTTCACTTTCTGCCATTAGAGTGGTATCATCTGCGTATCTTAGGTTGTTGATATTTCTTCCGGCAATCTTAATTCCAACTTTTGATTCATCTAGCCCTGCCTTTCTCATGATGTGCTCTGCATATAAGTTAAATAGGCAGGGCGACAGTATACAGCCTTGTCGGACTCCTTTCCCAATTTTGAACCAATCAGTGGTTCCGTGTCCAGTTCTCACTGTTGCTTCTTGACCCGCATATAGGTTTCTCAAGAGACAAATAAGATGGTCTGGTACTCCCATCTCTTTAAGAACTTGCCACAGTTTGTTATGATCCACACAATCAAAGGCTTTAGCATAGTCAATGAAGCATAAGTAGATGTTTTTCTGGAACTCCCTAGCTTTCTCCATGATCCAGCGTATGTTGGCAATTTGATCTCTAGTTCCTCTGCCTCTTCGAAATCCTGCCTGTAGTTCTGGTAGTTCTCGATCCACATACTGCTGAAGTCTAGCTTGTAGGATTTTAAGCATGACTTTACTAGCATGAGAAATGAGTGCAATGGTGCGATAGTTTGAACATTCTTTGGCACTGCCTTTCTTTGGAATTGGAATGTAAACTGATCTTTTCCAATCCTGTGGCCACTGTTGAGTTTTCCAAATTTGCTGGCAAATTGAGTGTAGCACTTTTACAATATGCTCTAAACGATGCCTTAAAAATTCAGTCTGAAAAAATATTTGAGAAGGTGGCATAATTTATTGGAAAGGAGAGCAAGAAAATAAGGGGGGATACTTTGATGGCACTTCAAGTGTTTTCAGGCTGTATTGAGAATCTGGATGAATGTGTGGAAGAAGTGAAACAAAATAATCTGATGCTGGAGGCTAAAATGGGTGAAGTGGAGAATAAAACAGAAAAACTTGAAGATGAAATGATGATGATGCAATATAGAGATATGGAATTCGCCCTGAGGATCAGAGGTTTGAAAGAAAATCCGCAGGAGAATCTGGAAGAGATGTTGGTAGATGCCCTGGCGCCTATTTTGGGGTTTCAACTTGAGGATTTTTTTGAGAAGATAGATAAAGTATTTCATGTTAATTCTTGGATTACTAAACAAAGGAAACTGCCAAGGGATGTGGTTGTGTATTTTACAAAGAGAAAGATTAGAAATGAGATCATTCAAATCTCTTATAATAAAAGACTTAAAGTGGCTAACCAGGAGGTTTTGATTCTGAAAGAGATTCCTCCAAGAATTTTGAGAAAAAGGAAAGATTTTTTCTTTCTGACAGATGAATTAAAGAAACAACAGCTTCGGTTTAGGTGGGAGATACCAGTGGGGATTGTGGTGAATTATTCTGGAAAAAGATATTGTCTTAATACCGTAGGGAAGGCATGTGATGTTTATTCTAATGTATTGAAAGCAGGCTTATCATCATCCTCAGAAGTCAAAAAGGAAAGGAAGAAGGAGAGCGACAGTTACAAGAAATAGTTTCGGAAGCTGTGCAATCCTTGGTTTTATTTAAAGATCTTAAGATTCAAAGAAGGACACGGGCTGCATTTAGATTTAAGGAATAATAATAATAATAACAGTAGAGATTAATGGAGGACGTTGATAGAAATAAGATTTAGAAATGGAACTTGTTAAAGATTGTAGGATAATTAAGATCTAATAATGGTGGATATTTGGGGATGGTATTTACAGTAGATCTTAAAAATTAGTATGTATGTATTTAAATTGTTAGCCTAAATCTTGAAGATGTGGTTGTGATGATGCAATGTATTATTATGCATGGTTGAATTGTAAAAGATTACAATTTTAAAAGTTAACGTAATTTAGTGGAATATGTAAGATCTTTAAGAAAAAGATATTTATAATTAATAACTTTAGTAGAATTTTTGGTACTGTTATATTGGAAGAAGGTTGATTTGTTTATTATAGAAGAATGGATTTTGAAAGTTTTGAATTAGATAGAAATGGTAGAATTTGGAATATGTGAAGAATATTTGTAATGGAGATATATTATGATGTTTAAGGAGAGTTAAAGCGCGACTGGATTTAAAGTGTAATTATAGTTAGTATATTTTAGATTAAGATTGTGAAAATAATACCCTGTATTCTGCTTTGAGAAGTCGGGGGGGCAGGGGGAGGTAGGGGTATTGGGTGGGTTCGGTTACGGGTTAGGGGTGGGGGGGGATGGGGTTTATGTTCAAAAATGTACTTTAAAACTTTTTAATAATAAAAAAAGAAGAAGTGCCAGTGCTATGAATGAGGCTCCCCACTGAGATCAGGGTGGTCCCCAGCTTGGTAATTTTTTTAGAAAGTTATTAAAAACTGAGCTTTTATGAAGAGTCTTTCAACAGAATCGCCTATGCTCTTGATCTTATTTTTCTCTCTTCTACTTTCTATTCCCTACTGTAATTTTTTTCTCTTTCCAATTAGAATCCATTTCTGTTCCTAACACTGGCAATGTCTGCTTCCTCTGTATTGTAATATTCTCTCTGTTATAGTGCTTTCAGTCTGACTGATCTGTAGTTTTATCTGGACCTGCTTTTCAAATACAGGTAGTCCTCGATTTATGATCAGAGTTGAGTCCCAAATTTCCAATGCTAAGCAGGGCAGTTAGTATTACGTCAGTTTTGCCCCATTTTACGACCTTTTTGCCACAGTTTTTAACTGAATTACTGCTGTTATTAAGTGAATCATGCGGTCATTAAGCAAATCTGGCTTCCCCCATTGATTTTGCTTGTTGGCAGTAGTCCGAGTAAGTTACAAATGATGATCACATGACCCTGGAATAGTGCAAGTGTTATAAATATATGCCAATTGCCAACTGCCCAAATTTTGATCATGTGACTGTAGGGTTGCTGGATGGTCGTAAGTATGAACATTGGACATAAGTCACTTTTCTCAGTGCTGTCATAACTTCAAATGGTCACTAAATTAATGGTTGTAAGATGAGGACTATGGTATTTATCTTGGTTCTTAAAACAGAACACTTCCCTTATCTCATCTTATGTACGAATGTACTTAACGTTTCAAGAATAATCCAGTCTATTTTTTTCCCATTCAAGTTCATTATCCTTATATTTTTTTTTCCCTTAGCCTACGCTCTTTGCAAAATATACACAGCTGTTTATTCCTGAATTTGTGGAAGCCAGAAATATTGGAGCATATAGTCAGAATGGAACGGATTTATTCAGTATTAACAGCATCACAGGCATTACAGTTGTAAAATATGCTATGATTAATATAAAAATGCCAAGTTAATTCATGGAATTACACCAGGCAATTTTGGAAAAAAAAAGAAAAAAGAAAAACTATGAAAAGATTACTATTTACCCTTAATTTGGAATTATCTTATGTAAAGAACCTGTATATTTCATACATAAATCTCTCCAATATGCAGTTCTCTTGAATCTATCTGACTTACTAAATGTATTTTTTTAAAAAGTTCCCATTTCTTACTCATGAGGATAAAGAGGGATGTTGGGAGTGAATGAAGTGGATATTTGCAGTGACTTTGGAAGGTAGCAGGTTGCAGATGACTTTCCAAATTCCTTGGTATGGACCTCTGTCAGAATCCATTTATATCATATTCATAAATGGAATGTTTCAAACATATCCCATGGATTCTGTCATCTCCCGAAGAGAAGAGGATAGATGTGTATTGAACCGGCAATAGGCATTTCAAAGGAAAGGAGAAGCCTTTTGAACTGGGGAAACAAAAGGGGGGGTTAGCATCTGGGTTTTGTCAGCAATAAACAAAAGGGTCCTAACTTCCTCTTTCCCACGAGATGGATGATACGAGAGGAAGGATGGGGGGGGAATGACCAAATGGGGATTAAGGGGGGTTAAACCGGGAACTCTTTATAAGGGTTTACATCGTGGAAATATTAAGCCCTGTCTCATTTCCTACAACCGAGCACGTCATAGTAAAGATTTCTTTTGGACTAAAATCCTGACTCCAAGAGTTTTTGTCTTCCTAAGACGTGGTTTGGGGTGGGTCCTGACATTAGACAGGGCTTGCAACGAAAGTCAACCTGGGAAGAAGAACCTTACCGGGGGACTTTGCAAATAAATATGATGTCTGACGATGAAGCAAGAAGGGAAGAAAGCCCCACGGAGAAGGAGCCTTCCCCCCAGCCGAACTCCCAGAAACATTGGGAAACTGAGGCATCATATTCCTCCTGGGAAGAAACGGCGGAGCAGCACGAACAAAAACCCCGGTGGTCGATGGGCGTTGGAAGGAAAAGTGAGTGGAAAAAGGCTTCGAGAGAAGTGACCCTGAGACGGAGCGACCACCAACCGGAATGGAAACAAGAGATGGAGAACTCCCTGCACGCCAGTGAGGAAGAGCGGATTCTGGAAAAAGCTATTGACTTGATGAAAACAACCCTGAGCTCACTAAGGGAGGAGAGAGCTGGAAACCACAACACCTGGGGTCGCAACTGGAGGGGTAACGGAAGGGACCCAACACCTGAAACCCCAGGGCTGTCCAATGGAACAGGAGCCGCTGACTCAGCGGTACCCACCCCCCCCAGACCCACAGATGGGGATCGAGATGAGGAGCGATACACTCCGCGGTGCAGACAACGATCCAGCCAAAGATTCCCACCCCTGGAAGCAAAATTCAAGGGGGAGCCATCACGACTGGGATTTTTCCTAACCCAAGTCCTCAGCTACATGGAAGAGTACGGACGGGACATCCCCAGTGACAAAACACGCATCCGAATTGTGCAATCTGCCCTGGACGGGACGGCCGCAGACTGGGTGGTGAACCTGCATGACTCCAACGCCCCAGAACTCAACGACTTCAACCGGTTCATGTCATCCTTGAGGCGACGATTTGAGGACCCTTTGGCTGACCGGAAGGCCCGGGAGAGAAGACGGTGAGGCAGGGCAGGAGAACAGTGGCCGAATATACCCAAGAATTCCGAGCCATCGCCAGCAAGCTGAACTGGCCAGAAGACATCCTCCTCAGCCATTTCAAAGACGGTCTAAACTACGACCTGTATGACGCTTGCCTGCCTCGGGGAGACCCCTACCATCTCGATGACTGGTATGTCCTGGCAGAGGAAGTGGAAATAGACCTATTGAAAAGACAACGCAGAGGAAAACCATGGGGCCGCCCGCCACTCGAGCAAACACGTGAGGGGGAAAACCCACCGGCCACGGCTAAAAAATCAAAGGGATGTTTCAATTGCGGGAGAGAGGGCCACCGTGCTGCAGAATGTCGTTCGAAAGCCCCTCCACGCAAAACAGAGGCACCATCTTCCAAAAAGCTGGGGAAGTCTCAAGGCAACCCAAAAGAATCTTCCATGAAGGGGACAGAGGCTGTAGAGTCCACAATTTCTGCCAAAACCTGGGATTGGACTCCGGCCTACACTGCAGGGGCGGTGGACACCTCGGAAGACAGCTCAGAGGGAGAACTTTTGGTAAGTGGACCTCTTCCACCCATACTTAAGACAGTAACAATATTAGCTTCCTCTGCACCAAAAGCCAATGAAATAAAAGCTTTGATAGACTCTGGCTGCATCCGCTGCCTCATCAGCCCAACACTGGTGGAGGAACTGAGCATCCCAGTGAGGAGGCTAAAACAACCAATCTCCTTCAGTCAATTAGACGGGTCTATAGCAGGGGGGGGACCAGCTACCCTAGCCACTCTACCACTCCACATGTCCCTGGGGTCCCATGAGGAAGACATAACATTTATAGTGGCCCCAGGCATGGCATGCCCAATGATTTTAGGACTGGAATGGCTGAAGAAATGGAACCCCGGGATAAACTGGAGGACTGCAGAACTCAACTTCCCAAAAGGGGAACAGGAAAACGTAAAACCCCCAAACACCCCCCCAACCCAGAGGGAGGAAAAAGCAGCAGTGGGGGAAGAGAAGGGGCTAACAGAGATACCGGAGGAATACAGGGACCTGGCTGAGGTTTTCAGTGAGGAAAGAGCAGATGAGCTCCCCCCCCACCGCCCCACAGACTGCACCATAGAATTCAAACCTGGGGCAAAACTCCCAAAACCCAGGATGTATGCCATGAGCCCAAGGGAAATGGCAGAAATGGAAAGATTCATAAAGAAAAACTTAGAAAGAGGATTTATTGAGCCCGCCAAACCCAAAGTAGCCGCCCCGGTCCTGTTCAGGGAGAAGAAGGATGGTTCCTTTCGTTTGGTTGTAGATTACCGGAACCTAAATACAATTAGTGAATGTAATCTATACCCCCTTCCCCTAATGAAGGATATGCTATCCCACCTATCGAAAGGAAAGATTTTTACCAAACTAGACCTGAGGGAAGCATACTACCGTATTAGGATTAAGGAAGGAGACGAATGGAAAACTGCATTCAACTGCCCAATGGGGTGCTATCAATTCAAAGTACTGCCATTTGGACTGCAAGGGGCCCCCGCAGTCTTTATGCAATTAATTAATGACGTACTGAGAGAGCACCTATATAAGGGGGTCCTGGTTTACCTCGATGACATCCTTATCTTCACAGAAACCAAAGAGGAACATATCAAACTAGTCAGAGCAGTCCTGAAGAAATTGCGAGCTGCCCATTTATATGCTAAATTATCGAAGTGTGAATTTCATAAGGAAAGAATCGACTACCTGGGATATCGCATATCCCCAGAGGGCATCGAAATGGACCCAGAGAAGGTCAGGGCAGTACTAGAGTGGGCACCCCCCCGCACACGGAAGCAATTGCAAAGTTTCCTGGGGTTTGCAAATTTCTACCGCCAATTCATCCCTGCATTTGGCCAAATAGCCATGCCCCTCACAAATTTGTTGAAAACGAAGGGGGGGTCACCCGTGAAGCCCAGCCAGCCTCTGAAATGGTCAATGGAATGTCAAGCAGCATTTGAGAGGCTAAAGAGACTCTTTTCTGCGGAACCTGTACTTAAACACCCAGATCCCAACAAACCTTTTGTAATACAGGCAGATGCGAGCGACGTAGCAGTCGGAGCCGTATTACTACAAGAAAATGATGAGGGGGCGTTGCAACCTTGCGCATATACATCCAGGAAACTTACAGAAACTGAACAACGATGGCCAATATGGGAGAAGGAAGCATTCTCATTAAGGTGGTCATTATTAACTTGGCGTCAATTTTTGGAAGGAAATAAAATACCTTTCCAAGTCTGGACTGACCACAAAAATTTAGAAGCACTAAAAACGCCCAGGAAGCTCACTCCTAAGCAAGCCCGCTGGTCCCAACACTTTCACCGATTCAATTTCACTCTCAAACACTTACCGGGGGGAAAGAACTTCCTGGCAGATGCATTATCCCGCATGCCCCAATATAACAGCACAAGAGTTACTGACTTTAAACCACTTGTACCGGAACAACAACTGGCAGCACCAGCCACCACCAGGGCACAAGAAAAAATGAAACCGAAGGTAGATAGCCAAACTGGAATAGAATTCAGGAAATCTTTGGAAAGTGATGAATGGTTCCAGAAAAATAAACATGTGTGCACAATTAAAGATGGACTGCCGTGGGTGGGGGAGAAGCTATATATACCTGCCACACAGAGAATCAATTTCATGCAACTGTGCCATGATACAAAATCAGCAGGACACTTTGGCTTTGTAAAAACCTTACACTTAACTAAAAGGCAATTTTGGTGGCCATCTATGAAAAAGGACATAGAAAGCTATGTGGGTAGCTGTCAAATTTGCGCAATGGCCAAGAGGTTACAAGGGAAATCGCCAGGACTGTTACAACCAGTGGCGAATCCCTCAGCCCCATGGAAAGAAATAGCCATGGATTTTATTGTGGAACTACCAGAAAGCAACGGAAACACCGTTATCTGGACTGTTACTGATCTGTTCTCTAAGCAAGTCCATTTCATACCTTGCCCAAAAATTCCTACTGCAAAAACATTAGCAAAACTTTTTGTACAACATATTTACAGATTGCATGGAGCACCACTACGCATCATATCTGACAGGGGGGTGCAATTTACCTCAGCATTCTGGAAGGAATTTTTATCTCTGTTAGGAACCACCCAAGGACTGACATCTAGTCATCACCCTCAGGGTAATGGTCAAGCTGAAAGGGCTAACTCTGTACTTGAACAATATTTAAGATGTTATGTACATTTTCAGCAGAACAATTGGACAGACCTGCTGCCTTTCGCAGAAGTGGCATATAACAACGCAATTCACTCCAGCACAGGTTACACTCCTTTTCAAGTAGCCACAGGCCAGAGCTTCAACCCCATACCTGACCTAACCCCAAAAGAACCGGTAATTCCAGAACTAAAGGAATGGATTGCTCAGTTACAATACACCTGGCCTATTGTCAGAAAAGCATTAACAGAGGCTAGATTAGCACACAAGACACAGGCAGACAAGAAAAGATCTGATCCCACACCGTTCAAGGTGGGAGAGATGGTATATCTGTCTACAAAATACCTTAAGTCTCTCCAACCCTGTAAAAAACTAGGACCAAAATACATTGGACCTTTTCCAATTAAAAGAATCATAAACCCAGTAACAGTTGAATTAGAACTACCTAAAAATCTTAGACGAATACACCCAATCTTTCACTGCAGTCTAATAAAGAGAGAACAACAATCTCCCCTACGAACAAAAATTCCACCACCACCACCTCCCATCATGGTGGAAGGAGAACAACATTTCGAGGTGAAGGAAATTCTGGATTCCAGGAGACATCATGGAACAACTCAATATCTAGTGGCTTGGAAACACCTCCCCTCCTCAGAAAATGAATGGGTCAGCAAACACCACGTTAAAGCACCAAAGCTGCTTAAGAGATTTCATACAGAATATCCAAACAAACCGAGTTAACATTTACACATGTTATTTTTTCTTCTCTTTTCTTTTCTCCCCCTACAGATGGACACACCTTTCTTCTAAGGAGAGCGGACTGTCAGAATCCATTTATATCATATTCATAAATGGAATGTTTCAAACATATCCCATGGATTCTGTCATCTCCCGAAGAGAAGAGGATAGATGTGTATTGAACCGGCAATAGGCATTTCAAAGGAAAGGAGAAGCCTTTTGAACTGGGGAAACAAAAGGGGGGGTTAGCATCTGGGTTTTGTCAGCAATAAACAAAAGGGTCCTAACTTCCTCTTTCCCACGAGATGGATGATACGAGAGGAAGGATGGGGGGGGACTGACCAAATGGGGATTAAGGGGGGTTAAACCGGGAACTCTTTATAAGGGTTTACATCGTGGAAATATTAAGCCCTGTCTCATTTCCTACAACCGAGCACGTCATAGTAAAGATTTCTTTTGGACTAAAATCCTGACTCCAAGAGTTTTTGTCTTCCTAAGACGTGGTTTGGGGTGGGTCCTGACAACCTCAGAAAAGTTTACCATGATACTACTGACGTATGATTTTGCAAACAGCATTTTCTCTTTCTTGTTTGTTTTCATAAATTTCCCAAACAGATCAAGTGACATTGCAACATTGAGTCCACATGAAAATATGCGAATGATCTGAACCTGTTTCTATATCTTTTTTGTTTTCCATCTTATATCCACGAGTGACTCAGAATTTGGACTTTGGCAGAATATTTATTTTAGTGTTCTCTAGTGGGCTGATTCAGATGAAATTATATTAGGCACATTGGCTGTCAGCTATCTGGCTCACCGTAGGACTCCCAAGCTAGAGATATGTCATTTCACTGCTGGATACATTTTTTTTTCCTGGCAACATTTCCTATTATAGTTGAAACTCTGCAAAGTTCTGAATGCAGGTCTGCCTCAAATTGAGACAAGCTTTGCCTACAATTTGCTACAGCGTACGAGGCTGAACTTCAGAATAAAATGCATTTATATATTACAGTACTCCAATTAGATTTTTATAATCTTCATCAGATTATAGAAAAAAACAAAGCCCAAACAAAAAAACAAACACCAATTCAAAAATGCCAATGTTTGGCTATGTTTTTCTTCCCCTCAAATCTCTCTCTCTCCTTCCCTCCCTCCCTCACTCTCTCTTTAAAAAGGTTTTTGGGTGGATTGTTCTTTAACATTTTATTTGGTAAAGGATTCTCAAAAATTCAAAACTTTGTATACTGACTTAGTGAGCTAATAAAATAATTGTGGCTTAATTGAAATAGGGGTACAGTAAATATTCCTCTCTACTAGCTGATCTGAATTACGATATATTTAAAAACATACTCAAACTTAAAACTGTAATTTTAAATTATTCTTATAATTAAATCAGGGTATATCTTGAAACTGTCTTGTAGTTCCTAGAAAATACTGAGGCTGTTTCCTACCATTTTCAGGTAGATATTTCAAAAATTATCAAAAAGCTAATATTGGCATAATATTATTAAAAAAGGGGCACCCCTTCAAAATTGAATTCCAATGTATGTTATGCATATTATTAAATGATGCATAGTGATTGTTGCTATTATAATTATAGTGGGTCACAGAGTCATCCAGATATTTAAACTGGATCTGGCATTTTTATCCACCTATCGAGTCCTTCCCAAGGACCTGGGATAGGCAAATGTTGTTTGATGGTATTAGAGATGTTATTATAGTTTGTCGCATAGTCAGCCAGATGTTTAGACTGTTGTTGTTGTTGTTGTTTTGTATCTGTTGTATGCCATCCAGAGTACAACTAACATTATTTGAGATAAGAAGCCTTATAAAATCCTTGACATCAAACAAATAGCCAACTTGCATTATCAACCTCTTACTGTATTCCTTTTTCTCCTCTTCCAGTTCCAACAAATATTAAATGCTTCAATGGTTATCTAAAGCTTGTAGATAATATAATGCATGTGTTTTACTCAGTGCAAAATCATAATTGAAAATCATTGCTCTGACTTACAGTACTGAGCCTTTGCAACCAAATATGCAGCTTTGGTTTCAGCAAGCATTGGACAGAATGGAGGCTTCATAAACAAAGTAATTTTCAAGAGGCAGAAGAGTTGCTAGGTGAAGACGCCAGCCAGAAAGAGGAGATGAATTCTTATCAGAAAAAAGCAGCTAAAATGACCAATCATATGTAATGATAGATCTAGGAAACAAGCGCGAAGACTGGATTAAAGCTCATGTTAGAAACCAGGTATCTCAGATGAACTGTAGACTCATAAATGAAGTAAGTGCATTTTCAGAAATTCTGAGTAGACAGGAAAGTAAATACAGGGTGATGAAATATTCCTTTTAACACTTTTATGGATTTCCTGAATTACATCCATGATTTATGTGTGTCTTGGCATGCATCTATCTGAAAGAGCAGGGATATATGTAGGGGCAAAAAAAAGAAAAAAAGAAAGCTGTATTACTATGCCAGCATTCTGATATGGCATCAAGAGAGGATTGATCAGGGCTAGGCAACAGCTCTGAAAATGCCAACAAATGCAGGCAACCAGGAATGAGCCGAGTTTTCATAAAGACAGTAAACCAGAAGCATAATGATAGAAATGACAATGACCAGCATGTTTCAGCACAGCAACAATTGTTCCAGGGGCTCTTGATTGTTAGAGCTGTTTCCCAGAATGAAATCTGAGGAGTGGAGAGATGTGGTGAAGGGTTGCTGCATACAAAACAGTGCTATGAAGGGTCTAGGCTGTAACAACCATGGAGTGGGAGCCATACATTTTAATGGCCTTAAAGCACCATTTTACACACCTCACCTACCTGGTGCCTGTTTAGAGTAATCAGTTCTCAAGGGTTATCATAATGCATCAAAGTATAATTTATCTTTATGGAAATGCATGTACCTTGATTACTCAGCTGATCATCCTTCACCTGAATTGGGGGGGGGGGGTTGGCAGAAGAAAAGATGTGACAGTAGAAAAGGAAATAATGTGCTTCAGTCGTGCCGTTGTGTGACTGAAGATATATGTGTGTGCCTGAGATATTATATTCCGGAAGAGAAATGCAGGCATGCATACACAGAGTTTACAAATCTCTGCATGAGAGAAACAGAAGCCAACTCCAGGTTTGATTTTAAATTGAGCTTTTTTTGGAAAATACTTAAGGGAAGCTCCCAGCTCCTAAAATTAGCACATGTATACGGATGGTGCTGCATATGGACAAAATTATAGACTCATTCATCCATGCACTTAGCTATGCTTTAATGCTCGATATTTGCATTCATACATACAGTAGGCAGGGCTAAGTCATTTATACATTCACAGCGTTTGGGGTCACACTTGCCTATCTTGGCTTGATTGTGTTGTGTGACCTCAGCCATTTTATCTTGGAATGTGACTTTGCAAAATAGGATCAAAAGAGAGGTTCACAAAGCAAAAGATTACTTTATCAGGTTACCAAGCAGTTAACATCATTTGTACCTTCAATTTGGATTTAATCTTGAGCAAGGATTTAATGCTAAAGAATTTCAGTGTCTACAGTATGAAGCAATCAACAAGTGTTTCAGTGAGAATAAGAGGCAAAAAGTCTTCTTTCTCTCTGCTTCCAGAAACAGCTGACCGGAATTTTAATGTGTTAAATGCACATATGCATGCGCTTAAAAACTCATTTTATATTCTAAAAATCAGAAGATTCGTGGGAGAAATGATGCTCAATTTATACCCTTCCAATATCACAAGGGAAGCAAATTAGTATTCAAAATCAGGCAATTAGGCATTTTGGCAATTACCTTTCTTGAAAAGCAGAGGTGCTGTGCAATTGTATGATCTCACTAAGTTCAGTCTGGTACTGAAAGTGTCAATCTTTCAGAAGACTGTAACAACCTGAAGTCTCTTCAGAAAGGAATATGAGTAATGAACAATTCAGAAAAAAAGCAATGTGAGTAACACATGAGTGGGGTAAAGGTAAAAAGATCATGAAATCAAGAAATGGAGGATGAAGAAGCTATTTTGATACATTTTAAACGTTGAAGATTTTAGAGATATTTTTTCTCTATGCAGTTGAGTATAATGAAGCAAAATATTCTCCAAAAATATAGAGAGAAGGGGGTAGTTTTAAGAAAGAAAGGAATATGGGTTTGTTTATTATATTTTACAATATATAATTTACATAATCTGCAAGTTGGAAGACCAAAAGATTTGAAGTAAGACTTTTTTCTGTCAGTTTTGTAAATCAGAAACTTTTATTTATGCAATTATTATTCATTGCTATTCATCAGATAGAGTTAGTTATTCCAAAACTCCATTCAGCAATAAATTCCTTTATTTCTGCAGTGTTTCCTTACTTTGCCAACATTCTTTTAAAAAGAGCTAACAAAGGTGTAGGTAGTGCTAGAAAGAATGTGGAAAAGAAGATTTATGAAACTTGATGCAAATTGAAACAGTCTCTGGAATTGTGGTATGCTCCATGAACTACACTCAATTCTTTGGCTCTGATGTTTGTAGTTTAGTATCCACTGACTTGATTTCACAGATAGTAAAAAGGCTTGAGTTTAATATACTGCTTGCATTTCAATTCCAATATGACAGCATTTGAATGGATTCAGAAAGTAAATAGGTCTGTTGTGTATAATGGAGAGAATATTGGCCATAGTTTAGAAATGAAGTCTTAGTAATGAAGAACAGAAAAAGTACCTGTCAAGCAAAACACTTGAGGTCATGAACAAAGGCAAACTGAGGTTAAAACAGGGGTTAGGTAAGTTACGGTAATTTGACCTAAAGATGAAAAACTAAGCAAATCCATGACCATAAGGGGGTCCCACCCCTAAGCAAAATAGTCAAGCAAGTTTTCTAAAAATGCATTTGAGAATAGAATAGAATGGAATGGAATGGAATAGTTTACCAGGAAGACTCTTACAAGGCTATAAATTAAACATTGAGTGGAAACGAACTTGTACATTGATTTTACCTACCGACTGAAAAGGTAAGGAGAAGCTAGCGACTGATTTACATTATTCATAAGGCATCAGGTAATTCCTTAACTATGTTAAGGTAATTTAACATATCATAAACTGTAACTGTTGTTTTCTGTGTCATGCATTTCTTTTAATTTTGATTTTTCCTTTTGCATATTGCTGACTAGTTGCTGCCTGCATATTTATTCATACTGTAACAGCATGTATTTAGAAACCAAACCTGGCTAAATAAACAAGGCTCTGGGCTGAGGATTTATTGTGTTTTTCAGTGTACAAGTCCTCCTCCAGAAAGTTATTTAAGAGTAACATAATTGTTAGCTAAAGGCTTTCTTATGAGGTAATGTATCCGAAAGCCCAGCTCGCTTCTTTTGATAATAATTCAGACCCCTGAGCCCAGGGAAGTGGGTTATTAATCAGAGCTACCAGAAGGTGAGGGGATTTGTATCACAATAGCCAGTCAGATGCCTCTTGGGAGGTTGGAAACCAAACACAAGGTAATGGCCCTCTGCTGATGTTCTTTCCCTGGAGCTCATCATCAGGACTATTATGTTGTAGTTCAAATCAATACTTAGCCAAGAGCCTAGTAGGTGGCCTTGGGTCCATAACTCTTTGGGGGATGACCGTGAGGAAAATGATATACCCTTACTATATGCTGATTGGAGTTCCTGAAGGGAAGAGAGAAAGGCATAACCCTATGAAATATTGCTTTTAGATTCTCCTTGTAAGAACCTTGAGATCCTTCTACTTTAGTTGATCTCCGATAGCTAATATTATCTAGTCGCAGCTTCCAATGTTTTCAGTCAAGGACTTTTTCCAGCCAAAAGTGGGAACGTTTTGCATGGGGACGATGCACTCCAGGAGTTGAGTTGGAGACCTCTTCTCTGAATTGGTTTCCATAAGAGACATGAAATATGGATGGAATTATAGTTTGAGAAAGTGGCCCCAAGTCCTTGCGGGTATAGATGATGGCATATTAGCATGGATTGGCACCAGGTATTGTTTTTAATGTTTCGTTGCGTTTCATTTTAATTGATTGCATTTTATAGATTTACCTTTGATTGGGAGCTGCTCAGAGTTGGCTGAAAGATGGCCAGCTATATAAATACAATACATACATACATACATACATACATACATACATACATACCGTATTTACCTGAAAAGAAGATGATTCAGAATTTAGAACACTTTTTTCCCCCCAAAAGTAAATTAGATTAAACAATAAATAAATAAATAAATCCAAATCTGTATCTGTTTCATATTCTCAGTGAATTTAAAGATGTCTTTCCAGTTTTGAAGTTAAATTATCTGTGAAAAAAACAATCTCTTCTTTCTCTTGGATAATTACAATTTATGGTGTTTTGGATCTCACTTCGGGGGGGGGGAGGGAGGGGGCAAGATGTTCCAGAGGGCAGGTGCCATGGCAGAGAAGGCCCTTCTCCAGGATCCTGGCAGCTGAAGTAAGGGGGCAGCATGACTCCTCTGCCAGCACCAATGGATGAGACAGTTCCTCAAGTACCCTGGGCCCATGCTGTGAAGGGCTTTAAGGTAACACCTTGAATTACCACCCAGCAGCAGACTGGCAGCCAATGCAGCTTGCAGAGCAGTGGTGTTACATGGGCCATTCTTTGGGGCCCCAAAACTCCCTGTGCCGCTGCATTCTGCACTGGCTGTAATTTTCAAATGCTTTTCAAGTGTAGCCCCATGTAAAGTGCATTACAATAGTCCAACCGTGAGATGGCTAGGGCCTGAACAACTTAAATGTATTATATGTAAGCACATCAATGTTTTATTTCATGAGACCTCACACAGTCTTGAAGATCACTGTTGTTTTGAAACTGCCCTTCCATCCCAGACATATCACAATGGTAGACTGATATAATCCTTGCCAAACATGAGAACATTTTCTATTAGGCATTATAAATACAAAACACAATAATTTCAAAGATAAATACTAAGGACGACAGCACAGTCCCACAGTAAATGCTGCAATCGTGCTAGATTAATAATACACAGAAAATCCATGTACATAATCCGCTAGGGCAAAATCAAGAACATATCTCTGAGGGAGTTTTGTGACGCAATGGTATCTTGTGTATGCAAACAGTGATAAAGACAATCATCCCAGCATTGCAATGCATGCTTAGCTCAGCTTAGTTCCAAATTGTAAATTTACAGAAAGGCAGTTCCAGCTGATACAAGTGCCTCCGGTGGGTTGGAGCAGCTGTTGGGCATTGTTTGAAAGATAGTATAACATAATGCATTTCCAGTTTAAATCTTACCTTAGCCCTGGCCTTACAAGGTAGTCTAACTGCCTTAGTCTGCTTTGTGCTTTGCAATATGGCAGATATATATGTGGTCCCTTCAAGTCAATGTTGACTCTTGGTGACTGCCTTAGTGATTGTCTGGACAAGTCCCTGCAGTTTTCTTGGCAAGATTTCAGCACTGGTTTGGCATTGCCTGCTTCTTAGGGATGAGTAAGAATTATTAACCCAAGGTCATTCAGCTGGCTTTGTGCCTTATAAGGCAGGACTAGAATTCACAGGCTCTTGGTTTCTAACCTTCACCACTAAAACAAACTGGCTTTTGATACCTTACACCACAGATGTCAAACTCGATCGCGTCACGTGATGTATCGTGATGTACTGCGACTTTTTTGCCTTTGCGGAGCTGGGGCGGGTGTGGCCTGCACATGACACATCTGCCCCACGGGCCGCCAGTTTGACACCTCTGCCTTACACAGTAGTATAAACAAGGCATGAGATAATATATATGACATGCTTGGAAAGCTGCATATTACCAGCCTTCTGAACGAGAGGCCATCCACATCTTTGGACTTCCATCCTAGATATCTGCAGACAGCAGGTTTTTGCTAGAAATTCTAAAAATTGTTCACAGCTTGGAATGAAAGAAAACAAAACACAACAGACTGGGGAAACACTATTCAAATGTTTACAAAGTGTTATGTCAGCAGAGCCACCATCGTAGTTATTTACTACCTATCTTATTTCCATTGGGATCTTCTGGCATTCTATATTTCACCTGATACTTCTTCAAAGTCTTTTGAACTAATAGACTAATCTCGTCTTTGGAGTCATTTCATCTATACGATTCTGTACTGCGGCTGAACAGTTCCAAGGCATTTGAATCTGAATCAATTATGTGTTATCAGTAGAATGAAGAAAACTGAAAAATGGTAATACAGTCCCAGAGACATTTCTTGCTTCCCTTTCCCACCCACCCCCATAACCTATAATTATGCTACAGAGATAGCTGCCAAGATGCTTGAAGAGGATTCATCTAAACAAAACTTTTCCATATATTCCCTCCTGGGAAGAAAATCTTAACAAGATTTCATTTTATGTGTTAAATATGCTAGCATAGCTGAGCAATAAATAAACTAATTTTTACAAACGAATCTTCTTTAAGCCCTGAAGAGGAAAAAATGGCTTATTTTGAAGAAATACTCAGCACCTGTTTTTGAGTGAACACAAGCTGCAAACCCTGAAACCTTGTTGGAATGTTTTGTAGTTTTAAAGATTTCAAAATACACTATTCTTATTTTTCATTTTAAAATTATTTTTAACTTCCTTTTATACTGAGTTGAAAAACCCAGGGGAGCTGAAGGCTGTACTCCATTTGTGAACATTTCTCACTTATGTGTTGGTTTACTGTTATTGGTTATCAACTACCTTTTAAACAAGAAATCAGAATATATAGGACTAGGAGAGGGGTAGGCAACCTTGGCTCTTTTATGACTCATGGACTTCAACTCCCAGAATTCCTGAGTCAGCTGACTCAGAAATTCTGGGAATTGAAGTCCATGAGTCATAAAAGAGCCAAGGTTGCCTACCCCTGGACTAGGAGGTTGTTCCCATGGTAGCCTTTTTTTAAAAAACAACAACAACCCACCTACTTAATTTTGCTCATTTTCCCTGTATACGGACTACTTACCACATTGCTGCTTCATTCCTGGGATGAATGTTATCTCTTGCATATCTTTAACTTGATTTAGACAATCCTTACAACTGTGACTCAAATGACACATTGGTGTTATGTAGTTTCCCTTTCTCCCAATGTTTTCCCTTTTAATCTAAATCAGCTGCCCAAATGACAGTCTCCATGGGAATTCTTTGGTGTCAGAGGAGCCTATTCACTCTGCTAATTTTTCCCTTTCAAATTAATTGCCCACTATGGCTTTTAGCCCACTGGAGGAAAAAAAAAATACAGATGTTTGTTCTTTTTTCTCCTATGATGCTCAAAGTAGGAAGCAGCACATTGCTAAGGGCAGCCAAAAATATTTAGCTGCCTAAGGCAGTGCATAAGATATGTAAGATTCCATGTCACATATAAAAGCCAATGAGTAGAAGAGCAGGCAGAGCTGGGAAGGGGGGGGAGTTAAATGCATCATCATTTTGAATCCTTGCAATGCCACAAAGGACCCAAGTTCAGCCTCCTCTCCCCCTCCATGAATACCATTGACCTTTCTTTATCTACCGTAGTATCAATTTACTGCTGACCATTGGTTGACTAGATTCTTGTGCATAGGTTTGAATAAATCTTCTATGCTGCAACTTTACAAATGGTCCTAATTCTTTGGGCCTGACACAATGGGACTGGGAGACAGATGTCCAACAAAGCAGCCATGGCCCTACCTCTGCTTTACTGGATGGCAGGAGCCAGTGTAGAGAAGAAAAGGAAGACAAGCTATTAGAATATAGTATGTTTCTCTTTTTCTTGTAAACTGTAGACTTATGCTGCTTAAGATGATTACCCCCACATTGCCTACTGATAGAGCCAGCCTGCACATTTCTAAGGTCATGCATATTTAGAGCCTATCAGGCAGCATGTATTAATCGTTTCATGCAGTTACTTTTATTATTGGTGATCAGGTTTTCGCCGCAATTATTATCACTCTTGTATTTCTGGTTTGATTTTCTTAATGTTATTATTATTGGCCACGGTTCCATCAAAATCAATGCAACTTTTATATTTGTTGAATTATTCCAGGGCCTGTTGTCCTATGGCGAGTTGGCCATGGTGAGTTGGCCACAGTGATTATCCCATTCCAGCTGTAAGTGACCCATTGAATCCAATGAAACTTCTGGAAAAAAAGATATTGGGCTGAGTAAATAAATAACATGTCTTATGTCAGATGCAACTAAAAGAGAAAGTGAAGAAAAGAATAGGTGGCGTGTCCTAACAGACTTGGTAATAACCGAAAAAATATAGCTCTTTTCTTGACAGTTGTTGAAGTTTTTCTTCTTCTGATGTACTGAACATATGCAAGGTGCCAAAATCATACACATATGTCAGGGGTAGGCAACCTTGGCTCTTTTATGACTCATGGACTTCAACTCCCAGAATTCCTGAGTCAGCATTATGCTGACTCAGGAATTCTGGGAGTTGAAGTCCATGAGTCATAAAAGAGCCAAGGTTGCCTACCCCTGACATATGTGATTGCTTACTGAAAGGTACAGTCCTCTCCTAGCTCTCATTTTGTTTTGTAACTTGACTTCCTAATTATTTTTATTTTATTTATTTTATTTTTTATTTTAATCCCATTTATATCCCGCCCTTCTCCGAAGACTCAGGGCGGCTTACAATTTAAGCACAAACCAATGTGCTTAGCAATAGCCTTCATTCGATGTATATGCCTGCTTATTAGGGCTTTTGGAGCCCCCCAAGTGGCATTATTACAAAGTCAGCTTATTGCCCCCAACAATCTGGGTCCTCATTTTACCTACCTTGGAAGGATGGAAGGCTGAGTCAACCTTGAGCTTGGTGGGATGCGAACCTGCACTAATTGCAGGCAGCTGGTGTTACTTAAGGAGGCATTAGTCCACTGCTCCACCAAGGCTCTTATGCCCGCAAACTGACGTATACAGGTATTAATCAGGTATATAAAATGGGTTGCACAGAGATACAATTTTCTTGGATGAATCCAACACACCAGACAAATGAGGACAGCCACCACTTTTTCTACATCTCTTTCTCTCCTCATCGTCACTGCACAGGCATAGGGATCTTTTACGCATGATAAGATAACCTGGGATATTAGCCTTGCGGAAGAGTTGCATGTGTCCTGAATTGTGCATCTTTATATGCTGTCTTGTCAAGAGACATGTTATAAATATCATTTAGGGAATGGCAGTAATTGATGCCTCTTTCAGTTTTGTCTGGCACCCAGCAAAGAATGGTCAGCCATATCGGTTATTCCATTGGCTGTAGCTGCCTTCTAGCCAGAAATGCTCTGATTTTGGAGAAGTGGGATCCATTTACCTAGGAAGACAATTCCTGCAGAACAAGCAGAACTTCAGTACATATAATCTAATTTTTTTAGTCCCACTAATTCTTTGTCAAATGACTTAATTCAATGACTTAATTGCAAAAATATATATATGCTGAAATAAGGTCCTGTTGCTTATTTTTCCCCCATTTCTAATTTACTTTTTAGTGACTAAACTGAATAGCAGAGTTGTTTTGCATAATGAGATAGAGGCAGGGCTTTTTTTCTCATAGAATGCTCAGAATGGAGTTCCGGCACCTTTTTTGGATGGAACCTTGTAGGTTAGGCAAAGCGGGTTGCATGACATGTGTGAGTTCCGGCACCTTTTTCTTTTACAAAAAAAGCACTGGATAGAGGGCATATAAATCTGATAAAGAATGGAATGGAATGGAGTGGGGTGTGGGGTGGGGATGGGCTGGAACGGAACAGAATGGAATGGAACAGAACAGAATGACTCCTTAGGTTTAACAAGTGAAAGTAGACAAAGAAACAGAGATATTCACTGTTTGTGCCTCCTTGGTGTTGTGCCTCCTGGGTGCTGACAGAGGTATACTGAAAAGAGACTGTAATTGCACCATTTCCCTCTTTTCCCTCCATAGTGATGGTTATGAAGGAAGCTATCTTCATGCTGTACTTTCCTTTATATACCCACAATGCAACACCTTATTTACAATAATGAAAGTATTGATTTTAATGAACATTCAGAAGAGGCCAGGAATCATTCTGAGCAAGCTAGCTCTTAAGAGGTCATCCAGTGGTTATGTGTTTGCTTCCAACTGTCGTCCCATCATCAGCTAAGATTTTGGAAAAGAACAAGAGAGATTGTTCATTTACCAATTGCAAAAGTAAGAGTTAACTGGGCCAGCAGTCAGTTTCTACTATAGCAGAACACTGGATTTTACAATCTAAGCTTTGGGGGGCTATGTTCAGAGCAAATCTACAATTAATCACTCTAATGCAATGAGCGTTTTATGCCATTACTGTGACATCTGGTTCAATAATTATTTATATGGTGCATGCCCAAATCTGTCCTTTTAGTGCTCTTTCACATCATTGGTCCAATTTTTTTTGGAAGGAGGAGGTTCTGATATTTTTGGTTGTTGTAGTTTCTAGGGGCTACAGAGTTTTTAAAAAAATCTAGTAGGGCACAAGAAGACATATCTACCTAAAATGTTCCAGATGGAGGCTGGAAAGTGATAACAGGAAAGATGACATCAGCTGGGTAGGTGAAATGGACCGATCTTCCAAAATGGAAGCTTCTGTTTGTCTCTGGGTTTCAAAAAATGCTGTTGCCACTATAATGTTTCCAGCATGATTAAGAGCCGCGGTGGTGCTGTAGTTAAAATGGAGTATTGCAGTCGGACTCTGCCCACTGCCAGGAGTTCGATTCTGACTGGCTCTGACTTCCAAGGTCGGTAATATGAGGACCACATTGTTGTGGGCAATATGCTGACTCTGTAAACCGCTTAGAGAGGACTGTGAAGCACTAAGAAGCGATATATATAAATCTAAGTGCTATTGCTATTAAAGTCAAGCAGGACTTAACTTTCAGACAAAGCAGCAAACCTGTTTACAAACATGAAATAACCAACATAGCCACTGAAACAGATGATTGCAGGTTGTAAACCAGTCCATGATCTATGTAACATCTCCTGCTTCTCTCCCACTTGCAATGCTTGGTGCATATTTTTTTAAAAAAACACACTGGATTCTGTCACGTGTTGGATAATATTCCTATTAAGCATCACTTGTGTTTTGAAGAAACAGAGCTAGAAATATGTCCAGCAAATACCATGTATTCTTTGCAAAACCAAAATGAGTCAAGTTTTTCCCACAAAATCTTCCTCTTCTTTGTATGATGGGATTCATTTTCTGATTCCCCCCCCCACCCAATTTGTTATTTTTAGGAACCCAAGAAGCTATTCCTTCCTTTTTTTTCTTAATCGCAGCTGCAGAGAGCCATAGCTTTTCAGCTTTCCCACAATCCAAAGAGAATCTAGGATGGGGTCTGAAAGACAAAAGGAAGGGGGGGGGAAAAGCAACAACCATGTAATTCCGCACAGTGTGGCATGATTAAAATGAACTCCATCATGTGTCTTGCCCCTCCAGAGGAACTGACTTCTTGTTGGGGCAAGAGATAATTCACTCTCTGTGCCGGCTTGCTCCTGGGTCTTGGTGGAGGAGAAGCTGTAAACTGTGTCAACCTTAAGTGAATTATTTATGAGATTTGACGAGAGAGTGTGTGTGTGTGTGTTTGCGAGGGTGGGTGGGTGTTTTTTTGGATGTATTTGTGGTGGTGGACGGTTTTCAGTAGGGATGGAGACTAGAAAATACATTTTCTCTTAGGAGGCCCCACATTTATACCAGTGTCTGCTGGTACAGCTAGATCCTCACCTGTATCATATCACTTGAATACAAACTAACCTCTCTGTCTGTCTCTCTCCCTCTCTCTCTGTGCATCTGTGTGAGTGAGAGTGAGAAAGAGAGTTCCATTGCAGTAGAAAGGAAAGCCATACCATTTATTACATCCCTGTCAAAAATGAATCTCAAAGCAAGCATTTCATCCTCTCGTGTAATCATCATAAGGTAGAAAATGAAATTTCCCAAACCTAAAAGCATGCAGGAGAGTGCTTCAGGGCACTGCATGTCAGTATTTTACTTTGATGTATGATTTATATATATATATATATATATATATATATATATATATATATATATATATATATATATATATATATATATATATATATATATTAAGAAGGAAAAGGAAAAAAGATGTAGCAAACCTTTTGTGATTTTGGTGCTGGCACTTAACTCTTTAGTGGCAGGCAGAGAGGTGGAAGAAGGAAGCTGCTAAAAGGATTAATAACAAAGTTTCATATTTCTTCAGAAGCCATGTGATACCATAATGCAGATGTTCCAACTTCCAGCCAGTAGAAAAGGATGGTTTACTGTTCTTATGGTACCCTCTGCCTGGACAAGACCCCTGGACATTTGTATTGGAGCTTGATAAAAGAAGGACAGGATAGAATTCAGGTAGTCCTCAACTTACACA